>NC_082640.1:75391770-76016770 GCF_028023285.1 Balaenoptera ricei
TGTACAGGAAAGGAAGATTATTCATTGGACACAACAGGACCTAGCAGTGCATAGCATTTTCACTGTCATTAAACCAGAAGCACAGAATATTGATTCAACCAAATTGTGATAGAACTACATTGGCAGCATGGGGGACAGGAAATGTGCATGTGTGTGGTAGGGGTGGGAGTTCTTAAAAGAAAGCACAGACCTCATCTTCTGTGCTGGAAGTTCATTAGATAAAGCCTAAAACTGAAAAGTCAAGAAGAAGTTACATAAAATTGGTACAGCCACTATGGAGAACAGTATGGAGGTTCCTTAAAAAACTACAAATAGCACTACCATACGACCTAGCAATCCCACTACTGGGCATATACCATGAGAAAACCATAATTCAAAAAGAGTCATGTACCACACTGTTCATTGCAGCTCTATTTACAATAGCCAGGACATGGAAGCAACCTAAGTGTCCATGGACAGACGAATGGATAAAGAAGATGTGGTACATATATACAATGGAATATTACTCAGCCATAAAAAGAAACGAAATTGAGTTATTTGTAGTGAGGTGGATGGACCTAGAGTCTGTCATACAGAGTGAAGTAAGTCACAAAGACTTACTAAAATACAATAATAAAAACAAATACCGTATGCTAACACATATATATGGAATCTAAAAAAAAAAAATAAAGATGGTTCTGAAGAACCTAGGGGCAGGACAGGAATAAAGACGCGGATGTAGAGAATGGACTTGAGGACACGGGGAGGGGGAAGGGTAAGCTGGGACGAAGTAAGAGAGTGGCGTGGACTTATTTTACACCAAATGTAAAATAGATAGCTAGTGGGAAGCAGCCGCATAGCACAGGGAGATCAGCTCGGTGCTTTGTGACCACCTAGAGGGGTGGAATAGGGAGGGTGGGAGGGAGACGCAAGAGGGAAGGGATATGGGGATATATGTACACATATAGCTGATTCACTTTGTTATACAGCAGAAACTAATACACCATTGTAAAGCAAGTATACTCCAATAAACATGTTTAAAAAAAATTTTTTTAAAAAGAAGTTACATAAACATGTTATTTAGCAATATGGAGGGAAATATCAAAAGAGTCAGCTAAGGGAGTTGAAAGTGGTTGCCCTTGGGGCATGAGAAATGGAGGGAGGGGACTGCTGGGTTTTCTATGAAGCTTTCTAGGATTGTCTTTTTCAATAATATGCAGGTATAACTTTTCACCATGAATTTTTTCAAAGACAGAATTGGAATTCACTGTGAACATTTCCACAGATGATTGCAGTTCAGGCTGCTGTTACCATGCAATTTACCAATCCAAGCCTGATGTCAGCATGGTCATCCCAAGAAGACAGGGAATTAGTTCTAGAATTTAGAGCTGAAGGACATTGTTCTATAAACACGAACCTTTCTCCAAAGAAGGCAAGTAACTTGCCCCAGGTCCCCCAGCTCAGAGCAGAATCAAAACTGAAAACCAGAGCCCCTCACACTTGGCCCAGTATTCTTTCCTCGACACTCTCAAGACTCCACTTTTCTCCTTTTTGTGTGTGAGAGGTTGCTCGCTCAGTGGCAGGGACCCGTGGTGATAGTGGAGGAGGTCACCTCTGACTCCTGTCCCAGCTCTGCTCCTGACCTGCTCATCTTTAACCTCACTCAACGCATTGTTGTGTTTTCATCTGTGAAATGGGGATAATCGTGCCTGTGTTGCCCACTTGGTAGCGTTGTGGGGATCAAAGGAGAGCATAGAGGTCCAAGCACTTTATGAAATTATAAAGGCTTTGCAGGTACTGGGGGTGCTGTTATTCTCATTGCCACTGCACCTCCCTGGGAGAGGCGGCAGTACAGGCCATCTGAAAGTTCCCGTTGGGGGTATTGCTGAGTGTGCTGTGTAGAACTAGAAGGATGGCATTCCAAAAGCGTGGCGAGAGGCGTTTGAACCGTTCCGTCGGGCTCTGGCCCGGAATTAGTCTGGTGCTACTGCTGTGCGTGGTGCGTGGATACACCTTCCCGCAGAGGTTAGCTTGTAATCAGAGTGCGAGTGCATTGGATGCTTTTTGGTCCAGCCATCCACTAGAATATGGACTTCCCTCTTCCCCTGAAGGTTTTGTTTTTGTTTTTGTTTTTTAAACCCCTTGCCTTTCTTTCCCTCTTGGGTTCCTACCAAGAAATCAGAAGCAGAAGAGTTAAACTCCTCTGACAGTTCTGACTTTCCTACTGAAGGGAAAAATTTCAAAGCAGCATTAGAGATGCCGCCGTGGCCTTGACTGGAGCGTTCTAGAAGGTATAAAGGTATACCTTTATGTATAAAGACAATTCCCAGGCACCGAATCCTGCCCAGTCTACCCTGACACTCCTGGTGGAGGGCAAAGTATGGAGGGAAAGGGCTCCGGGCTCCAAAGGAAAGGGTTCCCGGATGCCTAAAATATGCACCTTTGCCACTCATGTTGACAAACTGGTATTGAACGATAGGTAGAGGAAACGATGCTGTATTAGACAATCACACTTGTATTTGGCAGAAATGGAAACTCACACCAAGTAATGTGACTGTCTCAAGTCCCTCATCTGGCCGGAGGCAAAACCAGGACTGAAATCCAGGCTTCTTTCACGTCCTCCTTAATGGTGCAGCCAGCAGTTCGCCAGAGAGGGGCACACTGGGCTCTGGAATGTTCACTAATGTACAGGGAAGGCAGACTTACCATAAAATCTTAATTTAATAATGCAGTATAAATCAGCTAACTCAAATTGAGGGCTACGTGCTTTGTGTTCTATATAAATACTCAGTATCTTACAACGACACCATGAGTTGGCTCCTATTGTTATTCCGACCTACAAATAGGAAAACAGGATGAGAGAGGATAAATAAGTTTCCCAAGGTTGCCTCCCCAGTCAGCAGTACTGCTCGGCTCAAACCCAATGCTTTCTGACCCTTACGCTTCTCTCCAGCTGCGCTCTCTGTGTTTTAATTGTTCGTAGCAATAGCGCTCTCTCTCTCTCTCTCTCTCTCTCTCTCTCTTTCTCTTTCTCTCTTTCTCTCTTTCTCTCTTTCTCTCTCTCTCTCTCTCTCTCTCTCTCTCTCCCTCCCTCTCTTTCCCTCTCTCCCTCTCCCCCTCTCCCTTCCCCCGCTTTTTCTGTAACTCTGAGTTCCCCAGCCCTGTTGCATTGTTGTTCATGGTTCAAATGACACGGTTTTATTTGGGCAGTTGTCAGAGTGATTGGTGCGGTGAAGTCACCCTCTGGCAGGTGTTCCCTTGCCTGTCAGTGGAGAGTGGCGTCATGGTGAGAGGGGATGGCCACATAAGGGGGGTAGGGGGGAGCAGAGAGGAGCCTGGGATGACTTGGGCTGCCTACTGGGGAAGTGACTGGTGGAAGCAGTGATTCATCACCCTGGATGTGCTCAGGACTGGATCCATGGGATTCTCACAATTTTCACGCCCTCAACAAAACTGGCACATTTAAAAACTGTGGCTGGGAAGTCATTTTCCCTTGATTTACTTGGACCATGAGGAAATCATTTTTTAAACTACACATATAAGGAGGCCATTAAAAAAGAACAATGAATAAATTTGGATTTTAGGTTTCTTCTGTCGAAAGGGAGAGACGATTTTAATGTAAAAGCTGTGATCACAGGCTTATTAAGAGGAATAAACTGAGCCAGGATCCCTGAATTTACAATTCAAATACATAAACCCTGGCCAAAATACAAGGAGACTAGTTTTTGTGTGTGGCTCTTGCAGTCAGTCGTTTAATCTCATACATATGTAATTTTATCATCACACCTCTTTCGCTTGTGGAAATTCAAAAATATTTGTAATCCCCCTTAACCACAGGTGATCGTTATCACCAGTGGAGCTTAAGCGATCAAACTTACTAAACCACATTTTAAAGGACCCTGATACATGAACTTGCTACCTTCAACACTATGGAAATAGCACTTGTTTGGAAGTCAGATGGCCCTGGGATCAGATTCAGATTCTGCCATTCCCTGTGTGATCTTGGGCAAGTTACCTCTCTGTGCCTCAGTTTCCTCCTCTGTCAAACGGAAAGGATTAACTTGGGCCTCCCTAGGCTATTTGGAGCATTAAATGGGATTGTTTTATTCAAAAATGATGATGTAATACACCTAACATGGAGCAAACCCATCTTGAATGTTTGTTAGTATTAATGCCAGCTCCTGCAAGTGTTTTGTCTATTCCTGAGATGTGTGGAAAAAAGAGATAGTGAAACATAGAGAGCGGGGGAAAAAGAGAGAGAGAAAAAAAAAATAAAGTGGAGATAGAAAAAGGAGAAGACCAAATACAGATTTCCCCACCCAGATGTATTAAAACCAATTCTCCATATCATGGGTCAGAAACTTATAGTCATCCCCCCCCCCATCTATTTTGGGGTAGCTGGAGAGAATAGTTATACTGTAGGGGTTATAGGTAGTAATAAATAATTGGTTGTAGTAATAAACAACTACTTCCTCTTGAATTAGAGCCATGGAATGTCAGTGAAGGAAGACCTTGGACGTCTTTTATTTTCCTGCTAGGGATGCTGAAGCCCCGAAAAATGATATGAGCTGATCAACGTGACATACAAGTAGCAGCAAAACTAGGACCCTCAAATCCCAACATCTACTCTGGCATCCTTTCCAATCTGAGATGCTGCCTTATGGGCTCCACATCCCTCCATCTCGCTCCTTTTCAGTTCCTTGTCTTTTCTTAGAGCAAAAATTTAAAAGCTGACACACATGTCGTCTGCTCTTTGGGATGGAATTGTTGAACGTTTCAGAATAGGTACCTTCCTTGGTACCTATTTGGCCTATGAGGAGGCCAAACAAGTCAACTAGAGAGGACTGTTAGGCCCCAGCTTTCTTTCAGCCAGCTTCTTCCTCCTCCCCTGAGAATAAAGAGGTACCGAGCTTCCCCTCTCCCCTGAGCAGAGCACGGTTGGTCCTGAGGGGCTGCTGCTCAGGTGCAGATGAGAGGGAAGATTTCAGCCAACCAGAGTTCTAATTTGAGGCATAAATTAATGCACACCTGAACAGGTGACATTATCCACATGATAAATTGCTATAGGCACAGGCCATTGTGTTCATAAGGGTGATTTATGACCCGGGTTTGGAAATAAACAGAGAAGGAAGTATTTAAATGTAGCCCATTTAAAAACCAAGCTGTGAGGTTGAGGGCTGTCTTTTAAAAATTGAGGTGTCTTTCCTCTGTCAGAGTTGTCCGTATTAATCAAAATCGAGTGCAGTGGCTTTGTACATTTTTTTAAACAGGAAAAAAAACAGCATTTATGTTTTAAATAGAGCATATAAGGCTCTTTGTTCTTGTTTTATTTTTTTTTTCTAGAACATAGAACCCAGAATGAAACCTCCAGGAATCAGTACACATTTTCTTTACTTAGGCCTTTTCTCATCGTCTTGTCTTTTGAGGCTGAGCAGAAAATGAAAACCTTAATTGATTTCCTGCCTTATTGAATCTGGGCAAAGATTTTCATCTCTGTAGACACAGAAATATCTGAAAAAGACAAAGATGGTTTGTCAACTACAAGTGACTATCATATCAAAAGTTAAGAAGAGTGGAAGAGGGCGGCCGCCAGCCTTACCGCTCCCCGCCCAGCACACACACACACACACACACGCGCGCGCACACGCACGCACACACACACACACACACGCACACACACACACACAGAATATGCCTAGACAGGCATGGTTTTTCCTTCTGAACATGGAAGCCAGACACTTGAGCTATTTGTCTCTAGCTCAGCCCCTAAAGGGGCAAAAGAGAGATGGGACTTATGAAACATTTAGGATTCCCACCAGGCAGAGTCACAAAGAACAAATGAAATTAGCCCCTTTCTAGGGCCAGGAGCCCTCGGTAAAGCTAGAAATAATGATCAATTTTTTTAATCCCTACCATCTATTTTTTCTTCCCACCTCTGCCCCCCCTACATGGTCCTCACAACAACCTTTGAGTTGGGAGCTCTTATTCATATTTTTAGGTGGGGAAACTGTGGCCAGAGGGATACGAGTTGGCCGGTGATCAGGAGGCCTGTCCTTGGGAGGCGCTGGTGTAGATTCAGGTCGGCCTGACTCCAGCCCTTGCATCCCATCAAATCCTCTCTACTTACAGCGGTGCCTTTTTTTATCCACCTCCCGGACCCCACCCCACTACTACCAGCCATCATAAGAGAGCTCTGGGGTCTGCTATAAGATCATCCGTTGCCCAAGAATTACACCTGGAGCCAGCCAAGGCACCTCTGTCAGGCTTCCTTTTCCACGTCCGTAACATCAGTGATTCATTCCCTACCTAGTGAACATAGTTGCTGTGTCTAATAAAAGGGGAGAAATGTACATGAAAACAGCTTTTCACACTGCCATACACCACCACCATCATGATCATTTTCTTCTGTAAGACAGTTAAGGAATTAACCCACACCAGCAGTCTTGTATTTTATGAGGAAACGCCTAGAAACTAAAAAGCCCACGAACAACGATGCAACTCATCTGAGATAGTGAGTCTGGTTTGCAAGGGTCTGCTCACAAATTCCACACTGTGGCGAGCGCCTCTCCCCGGCTTTGGGCGGCTGCATCGGGGCATTTGAGGCCAGAGAGCTTCACGTCTTTATAACATTATGCATTAAAGTCATCTGTAAAATGAAGAGACATTCCAAATAGCCCTTATGTTTTTCATTTTTTCATTTTGGCACAGGGACACAGAGCAATTTTCCAGAATGTTTTAAATAGGAAAAAATGGTCATCCTCAAGACAGCCGTTCTGTATTCCTGAGCCCCTGGGTCATATCCACATTCTGAAATATCTGAGCCACTGAAGTCTGTGTTCCTTTAAATGCGCTGTTTCTTTTATTAAAACAAATGAAGGCAGCATTCATTCCTTATATAATATTCTTACCTCTGAGCCCTGTGGGCAGGGAGGGTTCGGAATCCTGGAATAAAGCTGTTGGAACACATTGGGAGGGGAAGGAGGAGGAGGAGGGCCACTATTGAGGAGAATGCTTCTGTAGTTCCTAATTGCTCCTGGCCACCCAGGTCCTCCAGGTGTTCATGAATTTTATCTGGCTGCTATGGGATTAAGTGTTTTCACAGCGTCTGGGCAGACAAGGGCTGTTCCTAGGGTTGGCAGTAATGTGCCACGCTTTTGTGTGGTCTGTCCTTGATAGTAACGCTTTACATTTTATATAAGATGTGCACAGTTTTAAAGCCCCTTCACGTCTAGTTTTTCAGTGGTTTACTTCAGTAAACATGCAATGATCAACTACTGTGTGCCAGGCACTGTGAAGAGTACTGGCAGTGTGGCCCCCTGCCCTTGGGGAGGTCACAGAGTGGCAGACGTTGCGGGGACCAAATCTATAAGCAACTATATGCAGCCCAGCATAGTTAATGCTGTTTTTTAAATTTTATTTATTTATTTATTTATTTATTTATGGCTGTGTTGGGTCTTCGTTTCTGTGTGAGGGCTTTCTCTAGTTGCGGCGAGCGGGGGCCACTCTTCATCACGGTGCGCGGACCTCTCACTATCGCGGCCTCTCTTGTTGCGGAGCACAGGCTGCAGACGTGCAGGCTCAGTAGTTGTGGCTCACGGGCCTAGCCGCTCTGTGGCATGTGGGATCTTCCCAGACCAGGGCTCGAACCCGTGTCCCCTGCATTGGCAGGCAGATTCTCAACCACTGCGCCACCAGGGAAGCCCCATAGTTAATGCTGGAATCGAGACAGGAGTGTTGTGAAGGAGCCATACACCAAAGAGCAAGCCCTCTTCTTCTGAAGCAGCAGAAGGAGCAGAGGCATGAGAACTGGGTTCTGGAGGGTGAATAGGAGCTCATCAGGGGGTAACCCTGCAAGTTAGGCAGAGGAAGTATTGTTTACTAGTTGATAGCAAGGAAACCTGCACTCAGAGAAAGTCACTTGCTCCCTGAGGTCACAAAGAGAAGGTAGCTGTACATGACTGCCCTCTCTGAGCCCGGCATCCTTCCTCTCACAGCCCTGTCCCAGCACTTAAAACGATTCTCTTTTTAACATCAAAAGAAATGAGAAACGATGTGAAATCTTCACCTCTTCCTTGTGGGTTTGTAAGGTTGATACTTTCCGCCAGAGCTGAGTCAGAGACACTATTACCAAAGAGAAATTTTGTTTTAAGTTAGTCTTCCTGGCATTTCTGTCTGTGCTTCATAACTAAATCCTAAGGTTTGTCATCCTGTTGTTGAGAACTTACAGAGGGTATGCTGTGAGTAGGGCCAAGAGAGGTGCTAGAAATGGCTGAAATAAATGGGACAACATGTCATTCTTCCTTTTTTTATTTAACAAATATTTATGGAAGACCTACTGTCAGTAATTTGCTGATAAATGTTTAATAATTGGCTCTCCAGAAAAAGAAAAGTCCTAATTTTCAATGTCTGTCAATTTCTATGGTGTAAACACTCCCATTGTAATCAGTTTCAGGCAGCCAGTGTAAATATCCCTGCATGCAAGGTTGACAGGACTTAGGCAGAACTGGTACAGGCCCTGGGCTAGGTGTTCGAGATAGACTAGTGCACAAAAAAGACATGATTCCTATCCCCATAAGAAATCAGAACCCCCATCACTGGGGAGATGAGATATGGACAGTATTTTCCACTTGATCCTAGCAATATTTCTGTTATTGTTTTAAAGAGAAAGCCAGAGATAGAGACAAAAAAAGACTGAGCTATTCCTTATACACGTCTTGATAAATTCTGAAGTGCTTCAGCCATCTGTCTCTTCCTGTGCCCCTCCATCCTTATCTGCCTCTCTGCGATGGCAGTCTCCAGCACATGGGTGTTTAACAGAACATCAGATGGCAGAGGAAAATGAGAAAAGGACAAAGAAAAGTGTGTTACTTCTCGGTGCATTTTAGCATGAAAGCATCATGATAAACTTAGTATTTTGGTGGTGGGATCTTCTTAGCATAAGACCTTGTCTCCCCTAGTGACTCAGCACCCCCCTCCGCAATATTTTTGGACCAATGTGGATTAGAGATAAAGTAACTGTGAACCAGTCAGAAGGGGAGCTGTAATGTTTTGAACGGATACCCATCTCGCTCTCACTCTGACAAGGCACACAGGTACCTTCGGCATCCAGGACTTGGGCCTTATCACTGCCCCAGCCTCCTTATGATAATGTTTCAACCATCCAAAAGAAGCTGGTTACAGGTGTGATTGAGAAGACTCACCTTTGCTGAAATGTCACTGGTGGAGATGTATTCCTTTGGTTGATGGCAGTGCCCCTTACTGATACCCACGAAACCTTTGCTTTGCTAGCGTCAACCACTGACACCTTAGGATAAACTAGTTTAATCAGATAATTTCTAGAAAAATAATTAGCTGAAGGTAGGTTTTAAAGAGAGAGGGAGAGCGTCTGAGCAGGGCTCCAGAGATAGATATAGAGGGGTGAAGGCCCGAGGTACCAGGGTCCTGGCGGAGGAAGGGGGTAAAGAGCCTTGTTGGAGGGAAGGTCCCTGCCCTCTCCCTGACAACATGCAGGCCACATGGCTAGCCTCCTCCCTGATGACTCAGGATTCTCACCTCGAACATGAATAACCAGACCACACCACAATACCCTGATGTCCTCTGGTTTTTTTTAAAAAAAAAAAAGTCTTTATTGAGCAATAACCAGATGACTTTGTTAACTCATTACATAAATTATCTCATTTTCACAATAACCATGATAGGTCGATATGCCTGTCCCCACTCTAAAATGGGGATATATTGTTCGTTAAGAGAAGGAAGCTAGCCGTCAGAGAGGGCAAGTAACTTACCCAAGATTCTGCAGCAAATAAGTGGCGAAGTCTGGCCTTCAAACTTGCGCCTGTGTGATTCGTAAGCCTGCACTCTGCCATGCGGTCTGCTAGGGTAGGTAAGATTTGCTGGCTCCAGGCTGTTCGATTTCTGATTACTTCTGCTTGCTCTAAGTCCTTCTGGATCTTCCTCTTTTGGTGGTCAGGAATCACATAGTGCTGCAGTCAGGGCGTCTGGCCTGTGGGGCTTCCTCTCCCCCTGCACAGGAGCCAGAGTTTGGTTTTAGGAACTAGATAACCAAGCTCGTTGTTTCTCTCTATAATATAAGAGTCTGTCTTCTGAGTTGCGTCCTAAGGGCTTCTCCAGATTTACGTACTTGATCTTTGAGACATACCTTGAGTAGGCTTTTTTTTTAACTTGTTTTCTATTTCCTTGCTATTTTCTAAATAAATGAAATTATGAAGTATTACATCTTATTGGTAAAATATTCCATATATATTTAGATGTATCTTTTGGAGGTACACTATAGGTGAAGTGTGTGTGTGTGTGTGTGTGTGTCTGTCTGTCTGTCTGTGTGTACAGGAGGAAGAGAAGGAAGAAACAGAACTTGTGAGCTTAGCAACTTGTTTGGGGCTCATGCATCAAATAAAGTTGGTTTTTTTTCCAGATGCGATCATTGGTTTAGTGACTGTTGCCAGTTAAAAACTTTTGTAATCAGTGTCTCCTTCATGCCAGAATTCAAGCTCCATTGATAAAAGTAGTCATCCTCGTAGTTGAGCCGGGACTGGTCTGTGACACAGTTCTAGAACAGTGATGACTGTATTAATATTTTTGATACCTGGCTGACTTTAAAGGCTTCAGTATACAAAACCCAAGTGTCAACCTAGCTCCTGGAAAAAGACTGGAACTTTTAGTAGAACTGATTTCCGTGCTTGAGTCCCTTCACCCATCTGGGTGCCTCTACGGCCTCACGTAGAGAAGGAGGACATGGCTAGACCTGGCGATGGCTTGATGGGCCCATCCACATCTACAGCCAGATGACTGCTGCTTCCCCTCAACCACGTACTAGTCTTGGCGGAAGCTGAAGTGTGCTGCTATTTTATAAGTGACACCCATGTCCTTGCCTCTGCCAGTAAGGAGTTAACATCTCGTACGCAGAGTGCAAGGAGTCTTACATAACTCATTCAGTCTCATCTCATGGGTGTTTTTCTGTAAACTCTGCCAGAACTAATTTCACGGTTTTAAAACAACTCATGGTACTAAAAGAATGTGTAATGAGCTGCCAGGAGATATGATCGTTTCCTGTTTGTAAGGAAAAGACCTGTAGCTCCTTGGGACTTATTAGGAATAATTTCTCAATTAAGTCAACAACACAGGCCCTTGGAAGAGCACACATGGTGCAGCAGAGCTGGTTTTTGAAGGTTCTCCCTCTACTGGGGCTCTAGAACCTTCCCTTCCTCCTACCTCATCCCCACCTTTGTCTAGCTTTCTTTCTTTCTTTCTTCTTCTTAATTTATTGTGGTACATTACATACAAGATTTACCATGTTAGTCATTCCATTTCTTTTTTAATTCCTGCTAGGATTTCAATTAACATTTCATTGGCTTTTATAATTTTTCCTCATATTTTAAGAGTTATTTATGTATTAGGGATATAGACCTTTATTATAACATATATTACTAATTAATTCTTTTTTTTTAACTTTTTATTTTACATTGGAGTATAGCTGATTAACAATGTTGTGATAGTGTCAGGTGCACAGCAAAGTGACTCAGCCATGCATATACATGTATCCATTCTCCCCAGACTCCCCTTCCATCCAGGCCATGTTAGCCATTTTAAACTGCACAATTCAGTGGCATGTAGCACATTCACAAACTGTGTAACCAGCACCACTATCTCGTCCATAACGTTTTCATCACCCCAAAAGGAACCCCCTTCCCATTAAACAGTCATTCCCAGTTCCCAGCCCTTGGCAGCTACTAGTCTGCTTTCTATGTCTATATATTTACCTGTTTGGGGTCTTCATGTAAATAGAATCATCTGTTATGTGGCCTTTTGTGTCTGGCCTCTTTCACTTCACATAATATTTTCAAGGTCCATCCATGTGGTAGCTTGTATTGGTCCTTCATTCCTTTTTTGTGGCTGAATAATATTCTATTGTGTGAATATACCAAACTTTGTTTATTCATTCATTAGTTGATAGACAGTTAAGGTTGTTTCCACCTTTTGCCAAGTGCGAATGGGGCTGCTACGAAGATTTATAGACAACTGTTTGTTTGAACACCTGCTTTCAGTCCTTCGGGATATATACCTAGGATTAGACCTGCTGGGTTATATGATAATTCTATTTTTAACCTTTTGAAGAACTGCCGAACTGTTTTCCAATGTGGCTGCACTATTTTACATTCCCACCAGCAATGCATGAGGGCTCCAAATTCTCTCCATTTTTGCCAGCACTCTTTATTTTCTCTTTTTTCTGTTTAATTGCCATCCTAGTGGGTATGAAATGGTATCTGGCTTTCTCTTGGAGGGATTTATTTCTCAAAACAGTTTAATTTTTTTCAGTGGTGGAAAGCTTGTACAGGCCAAATCACTGCCATAGCCCAGCCCACTGAGTCCGTATCATGTCTCTAAGTTTAGAATCTAGCTCCTGCATTTAGGGAAGTCTGAAGGGTCACCTCTAGGATTGCAGGGCGCATCAGAACTGCCAAGAGCTGCCTAGCTTCATGTCCTTGTGCCATCTCGTGGAGTCCCTTCCAGCTTAAATAGTCTGTGCATCCCACCAGAGCTAGGCTATCACGCTGTCCGTGATACGGAGAGCAGGGCAGCCGTGGTCCAGCACACAGAATGAGATGGCAACAGAACCACAGCCAGACCCTGGTTCACTCCTCCTCCAGGCTTCTTGCCACTCTGTCGTGAACCACAGATTCATTTCACACTTCCTGTTTGGAGGATGCAGAGGTTAGAAAAATACTGCAGCGATGCTGACAGTATTTACGTAGGTTTTAAACATTTTGATACTCACAGTAATCCTGGGATGTAGGCCAGACATCAGGTAGTAGTATCCCCATTTTAAAGCTGAAGAAACCAAGGCACAGGGCCATTTAGGTAATTGCCCAGAACTATTTCCACTGTAATAAGTTGCTGTAAATAATGTTCCATGGTGGTCCAGCCTACAAGGTACCTTTACCTTGAGTGGGGCTGGAGGAAAAGGAAGGATGGGGGTCTAGGTGAGAGGAATGGGCATACTTAGGGGGTGTCATAAAGAAGGTCTCCTCTGGGAGTGTGAGGTTGGCAAATAAACCTGTTGTTTCTGGTTGGCTCGTCGTGGAGGGAGGGAAGGGAGGGAACTGTTTAAAGTTGTAAACTTAAGAGCACAGTGGCTGCTCCTCATCATTGCACCATAGGATTAGATGCCCGTGCACCCCCATGGTGTCATGCTGTGCCCCACGGAAACGAGGTCAAGTACTGAGCCTTCTTCCCTCCAGGAGCTTCATGCACCCCCATGGTGTCATGCTGTGCCCCACGGAAACGAGGTCAAGTACTGAGCCTTCTTCCCTCCAGGGGCTTCCAGTCTAAACCATTATCAAGCTTTTAACCCCCCGAAAATACTCTCCTGAGGTCTGGCCACCTTTTCTGAGACATGTCATAGGAAGAACAATGTGGAAGCAAATTATGTATCACAAGCAACCCATCTAGGGGCTGAGGTTTTATTGCTGCCGCTACTGTTGTGTTGTGGTGCGTATAGCAGTAAAGCGACAATTGCTACCAGCCTGCACATGGTGAATAGCCCACGTGGAGCACTGGCTTGGAGGCACCATGTTGAATTCTCTCTGTACCTGTCCCCACTACTAGCCTTATCGTCCAAGTTAGTTCTCTAGAGATAAGGATTCTTTGTCCTGACTCCTGAGCTGGAAGATACCAAGGGCGTGGGGATTGTGGATAGCTGCTATCGCCCAAGAATACCCATGCCAAAATGGTCATAGCTTATAAATTCTGATGCTCTAGCAGTGTTTTCTTGAGGGTTTTATGTGGTTGGCAAGTGATAGAAGGTGGTGTCACATTTTAGAAACTAAGGTCCAGGATTTGGTTTTAGACAAATGCATCCGAGATCCGTCCCACCGCCTCGCATTTCCCACCTGGGCTTGGTTGAAGGTCTGGAAGTGGAAAGGCAGAACTCCAGGCCTAATCTGCATTGAGCAGTGAATTCAAGGATATGGGCAGATGGGCCAAAACACCCGTCTAAACAGAAAACAGGAAAGGAAGTCCATTGTTTTTTGCTCAAGTTCTAATGCATTGACGACTCTGCACTGTCAGAGGTGAAACACTGTTATTCGACGACCAGTGGCCCATGGCTTAGAAGGTTCTGGGTGTCATTTTGAAAATATATTGGATTTTACTGTCAGAAACCCACAGGCAGCTCACAACAGCGACAGTGACTCAGTTGCCTCTGACGTCAGTGGAGATTTGGATATCGGAAAGCAGGCTTTGGCTCACTGGTTAGAATTTTTCCCTAAGGCTTTCTCGTTGTCTTTCCCCCAAAGGACAGCATAAAAGCAGGTATAATGGTATTGAGGGGACAACGTTCAAATCTGTCTAAGGGCCATTCAAAAACACAAATGATGTGTATACCTCATTATGGGCTACAAGTTGGGAAGTTGGAACAAATTTAAAAAGGAAAATTTAACCTGGGATGCGTGTGTAGGAGGGGAAAAGGACTTATCAAGAATGATGCGAGGGGGCTTCCCTGGTGGCGCAGTGGTTGAGAATCTGCCTGCCAATGCAGGGGACACGGGTTCGAGCCCTGGTCTGGGAAGATCCCACATGCCGCGGAGCAACTGGGCCCGTGAGCCACAATTACTGAGCCTGCGCGTCTGGAGCCTGTGCTCCGCAACAAGAGAGGCCGCGATAGTGAGAGGCCCGCGCACCGCGATGAAGAGTGGCCCCCGCTCGCCACAACTAGAGAAAGCCCTCGCACAGAAACGAAGACCCAACACAGCCAAAAGTAAATAAATAAATAAATTTATTAAAAAAGAAGAGAATGATGCGAAATAAGCAGAAAATTATTCAGCATTTCTCTGCTCTGTTCATTAAAGCAATGGTGTTAGGCTTCAAAATTTTCTGTTTTAGTCAGACCTTTATTTCATTTATGCCAGTATTTGTAAATAATTATATTAACGTGACATTTTAAGTAGACCTGTTTCCAAACAGTGTGTTATTCACAGTGACTGTTTTCTGGGGGAGAAAAGAAACCCCCGAACACACTGTGCTCAGCAGAATTGCAAAGCTACTGCGGATAAAGGGATGGAATTATTCTGCCTTTCCTCTGCCACCTCAGAGGGGCAGCTGGGACCCGGGTCCTCAAAGAGCCCACTCTAGAGTACACTCAGTCGAGAACCTTCCAGGGCTTGCTGAATCCAGCAGAGTGTCAGAGGCACTGAGGGAGGAGGGAATGGCCCCCTCACTCAAATGTCACAGAGCATTGTGACTGTGGAAGGTCACCCCAGAGGCAACCTCCCAGAATGTGGTGGCCAGTAAGCCTTGGAGTCCACAGATTGTCCCCCCAGTGAAACATGGACACACTGAATATTTAATTAACTGTTCCTAGTCCTTGGGGCCTTACTACTCTGTGCTTCACACACAGGCTGGACTTGTGCAGTGAACTTTCGCGCTTGGCTAAGCACATGCTGATGTGGTTTAATGTAGTTCCTCAGTGTTCAAGATGACTAAGAAACTGGCATCCAGCATCGATATATCACAAATGAGAAAGGGAATCTGACAGCTGGGATCATCAAACTATCTTACCTTTATCTGTTCCAGGCGTTACAGTTTGCAAAGCATATGTACTGTGACTTACCTCGTTTGATTACTTGAGCAACGGGAGCGTGTTTTGGGTTATTTTTGAACTGCGAGGCACAGAAGGGTTTGGTGTGTCTAAGGAGCTTCTGAGGTTCATTAGTTCTTGGGTAAATTTTATGAGTTCATCTAATTATTAAGAATAAGACTCAGTTGGGACTTCCCTAGCGGTCCAGTGGTTAAGACTTCGCCTTACAATGCAGGGGGTGTGGGTTCGATCCCTGGTCAGGGAGCTAAGATCCCTCATGCCTCGTGGCCAAAAAACCAAAACATAAAACAGAAGCAATATTGTAACAAAATTCAATAAAGACTTAAAAAAAAAAGAATAAGACACAGTTACCGTAACTATAATAATGGAAATATAAATAATAATATTAAAAATTAAATGGAGAATATTATTAATATACTGCCCCAATTTAGTATAGCATCCACGTATGTTCAAGCCAAAAGGAACTTTTGAAATTATTTAGTCCATCTTTTCATTTTATAAACGGAGAAACAAATGCACAGATACATTCACTTTTTGCCTAAGATCACAGAGCTAGATAATAAAACCAAGTTTTCTTTACTCTTTTTTAGGGGGGAAGGGGTTTGTTGGGGGACAAGAAAAAACAGAATTTATAGGATTTATGGGTTCTGTTTAGAGGCCATGTGTCATTTAGCATAGGGTAAAGTATGATTATATGGGATAAATTTGCTTAACCCTGAAAAAATTAATAACTGGGTACATAAAAATTTTTTTTCAGTGATCCTCATTCCTTCTTGTAGATCTAGTTATCAGCTGGTGTCATTTCCCATCAAACAGAGGAACTTCTTTAACCTTTCTTTTAGTGCTGGTCTTCTGGTAGTGAATCTCTGAGCTTTAGGTTATCTTGAAATGACTTTATTTTGCCTTTATTCCTAAATATAGAATTCTGAATTTTTCTTTCTGTATTTTAAAGATGTCATTCCATCATCATTTGGACCTTGTTGTTTTTTGAGAGAAGTTGGCTGTCATTCATATTGTTTCTTTTGAATATAATGTCTGTTTTTTTCTGGCTGCTTTCAAGATTTTTCACTTTATCTTTGGATTTCAAAAAATTGACTATGGTGTGACAAGGTATGGGGTTCTTTGTGTTTATCCTGCTTGGGATGTGTTGAGCTTTTTGAAATTATAAGTTGATATCTTTCACCACATTTGGGAAGTTTTCAGCCATTCTTTCCAATATATTTTCTACCCATGATCTCTCTCCTGTCCTTCCAGGGCTTAAATTTCACGTATGTTAGACTGTTTGCTGGTCTCTGAGACTCTGTTCACTTTTCTCCAATTTTTTCCTCTCTGTTCTTCAGATTGCATACTTTCTGTTGATCCATGTTCAAGTCCACTGACTCTCTCCTGCCATCTCCAGTCTGCTGTTAAGCTCACACAGTAATTTTTTTTTTCATTGTAGTCATTTTTCTTTTCAACTGTAGGATTTCTATCTGATTCACTTTTATAGTTTCTATTTGTCACTGAGGTTCCACATGTGTTCATGTATTATGTACATATATTTTTTCAATTCTCTGAACATATCTGCTTTAAGGTCCTTATCTGCTAAATGCATTATCTCAGTGTTCTTGGGGTTGGTTTCTATTGACTCCTTTTCTTGAATATGGGTTAAAGTTTACTCTTTCTTTGCCTTGATTAGATAATATGTAATACAAATGTCTAGTGGCCTTGATTAGATAATATGTAATACAAATGTTGCAGAGACTCTAGATTCTGTTATGTTCCTCTGAAGAGAGTTTTGTTTGTTTTTAAAGCAGCCAGTTAACTTGGCCAACTCCAGCTTTGTCTTCCCTGTGGTCAGCAACAGCTAGAGTGCCTTTTCTATTCTTTAATCTTCCAGCTGCTGCTTTTGTATTGAGCCCCCTGCATTCTCCTTCATGCATGTATGGTTTAGCAGTCAGCCAAGAATTGGGGCAGCTTTTACACACTGGTGTTATGACTTGTCCTTCTGCAGTTCCCACCCTTCTAGCATTGGTCCCCTACCTTTCTAGTTCCTCTCAAACCCTGATCTTATCTCTGACAGCTCAAGCTCTACAGATCCAAAAACTAACTGGGGTGTGTTTTCAGGCAAAAATCCTCAAATTCACAAATTTTACCAAGTGGAGGCCCTGTCTTTCAGGGTGAAGGCTCTCTTCCAGTTTCTGTTTGCTTTTGGTTATACTCCATTGTCTTTAAATCATTTTTAAAAATTATTTTGTGTCGATGTGTTGTTATCTGTGGGAGGGTTAGTAGACCATTTCCAAAAGCCAATATTCCTTATATTTACATTTAGATTTTTCAAAGCATGTTGGCTCAATATCACAGCTCTGTGATGCAAAACTCATTAAGTCCATACTACAAATGAGGAAACAGACTCAGGGAGGTGAAGTGCCCTGTCCCAAGTTCATACAGCTGAATAATGGCTAAACCAGGACTGGGACCCAGTCCATAGTCCATGTTATGCACATTTGAGTCTAAATGAGACCGACTTTTCTTTAAAAGCTCCTATTGAATTCTCATCCCACTGAACAAATGCCAATCCTGACTTTTTGAAACGTTTTGGTCCAAAGGAAGGATCTGGGGCCTCTGTAGGTTAGATATCTCTGAGAAGAGAGACTGTGTCATGCTGGTGTTGGAAGCAAAATACCTGTGTAATCCTAGAACCAACTAATACCTACAAGCCCTGGCATGCATGATCGTGAAACTGAAGCCAGCCCAGAAGCTTCTTTCGGGGGGAGCCACGTACAACCATGGCAGGAGTGTTGTGTGTTGCACACCCAGGACTATCTATTGAAATTCTTAGTGTTGCAAAGCTGAAAACTCAACCTGTGTTGGCCCCCGTGGTTGGGGAAGGTATTCTGCTCCTCTCCCTCATGGGGACTTGGTGCAAAGTGTCTGCAGGTTGAAACTCACAGGAAGACAAGGATTGGTCTAGAACTGGGATTTATGTAGGTATTTCCTAGTAAATCTACAGCCTTCTCTACTCTCCATGTTCTAGATGCATGTTTTCCACACCCTCTGTCAGTCCTGGATCTTCCTCAGGCCATGATGCCACATCGTGTTCAAGTCCAATTCCAGCTTCCTGAGGGAAGTCTAGTTGTCCGCTAGCCCTCCCAACCATCTCCCACCCGGTTCCCCCAACCCACTCCCTTCCAACATCAACATCTGTATTTAGTCAAGGTTCTCAAAGCATGGTCTTAGAAAATCTGGAGCAAGATCATGGGATTTGGGTACGGTATGTGACTGTAGTTAACAATACTGTATTGCATACTTGAAAGTTGCTATGAGAGTAGGGCTTTAATGTTCTCACCGTGACGACAACAACAAAATGGTAATTATGTGAGGTGAAGTATGCATTAACTAACTTTATTTTAGTAAAAATGTAGCTAGGGGGCTTCCCTGGTGGCACAGTGGTTAAGAGTCCACCTGCCAATGCAGGGGACACGGGTTCGAGCCCTGGTCCGGGAAGATCCCACATGCAGCGGAGCAGCTAAGCCCATGCACCACAACTACTGAGCCTGCACTTTAGAGCCCGTGAGCCACAACTACTGAGCCTGCGTGCCACAACTACTGAGCCCACGTGCCACAACTACTGAAGCCCACGCACTTAGAGCCCATGGTCCGCAACAAGAGAAGCCACTGCAGTGAGAAGCCCACACACCGCAACAAAGAGTAGCTCCCACTCGCCGCAACTAGAGAAAGCCCGCGTGCAGCAACAAAGACCCAATGCAGCCAAAAATAAAACAAATAAATAAATAAATTTATTTTTTTTTAATGTAGCAATAGGTATGTGTATCAGATTATCGTGTTGTATACCTTAAACTTCCACAATGTTATGTGTCAGTTACATCTCATTTAAACTGGGGGGTGGATGGAGAAACATAATGGGTGTGCATGCATGTTTGAAATGCAGGTTCTCAGGCCCCACTCAAGTTAGAAGAAATTAGAATCTCTGACTCTCAGATTCACACCAGGGAATCTCCCATGTAGCCAGTGATCCAGGTGATTTAGTTGCTCACAGAAGTGGAAGGACCGCTGATCTGGGTGAAAGGTTGAATGTTCAGAGCAATCGCAAGTCTGAAGACTGAGCAGTATGAACCACATGTCTTCACTTGGGGAAGTCTCTTCATTTTTCTTTGGTCATAGGTTCTCAGGTGGAGAAATAGGATTCTTGGAAATCAATTCTGACTCCAACCCCTATCAGCTGTGTCCTCTGGGCTGCTGTGATGTTAGAGGAGACTCTCCTTGCCCCAGTTATTTCACTGAGTCTATCTTAGACCATTCGATCAAAAGTAGTTCCTTTTCCTTTAGTCATTCAGTTCATGCTACCTACATTTATCAGATGCTTGTTATGAGCAAGGAACATTGCTCAAGAAGGAGACTTACCTCAAAGCTGATAAAGCTTAATCTTCCGAACCCCTCACTTGCACAGGTCTCTTCCAAGGCTGTGGGAGGAATCTTCATCATGTGTTCTCAAGGTTATACTTTTTTGGGTAGTATTTGCAAAAGTTAGATAGTTTTTATTGTTTTTTCTTAAAGAAAGTCCCCCAGCTTGAATAAGCTTCAGCCGCCGCCCCAGACCTAGATCTGTTCCTGCAAAGAGCTTACAACCAGTGGGAGAAAGAGACATACATGTGGATTATTAAAATACACTGTGGTAAGTGCAATGTGGGCTGTCTTCTAGGCATTCTGGGGATATACTTGTGAGGAAGGAGGATGATCAGGGAAGACTTCCTGGAGGAGGTGTTGCCTGAGCTTGAACATGAAGTAGGGAAAGGAACGTACTTTTAAAGAAATAGCTTGAGCAGAGTTACAGAAGTAAGATATATCATGGGGGGTTGTGTGTGTGTGTGAGAGAGAGAAAGAGAGAGAGAGACAGGGAGGGAGAGAGAGAGAGGGAAGGAGAGAGGGAGATATTAAAGCACTTTGCTATTTAAAGGCATTGCCTTTAGGTTGGGGGAGCCTCTGATAATACGATGGTGAACAGATTCCCCATTTCCAGGGAGCTGTATGGACTGTGGGGCTGTATCCCCAGAGCACACCCGATCCTCCAGATCCTGGAGCCCAGCTGACCCCTCTACTTGACCTTTAGGAGACCTCTTGGTTGACTCCATCAATAACTGTTCTTCAAGGAAAAATAGCCCTTTTACCCCTCACTTCTTTTCCCACATCCCTCCAGCCCTTCTTTATTGTCAGCCTTGCAAATCAATATTTCATTTTGAAGAGCCTTGTTTGATGCCAGTTCTGCTTATTTGCTTCACAGCCACTGTGGGTAATGCTTTGTAGGTCTGTCAGTATGTAAATTAAACCAAGCATAGATAGCTTTGTGTTGCTTAATGTTCAGCTGATAAAAATTAATGTGGTGTGAAATGAGCATTTTATCTGACTGCAGATACAGTGACGGAGTTAATTAGACAGGCAGAGGGAAAATGTTATTAAGTGGGATGGGGAATTTCTCCTGGAAAAGGGCCTCGACCCTCAGACAGGAGGCTTGGATGGGCCGCGGGTATGGCCGGGGCGCCTGGGCTGAGGCAGGCTGGGCGCAGCGAGGCAGAGAGGGTGCCCCTCTTTGAGCAGTCAGCCCCACGGTGCTGCTGACTGTGTGGGTCCCGCCTGGGGAGGAAGGGAGGGAGGCACAGGCCAAGCCGGGCCGGCCACTTCCAACTCACTGCAAAATTCATGCATCAGCACTTACTGAGGTGGCATCTTCTCCGTGCAACAGCACTGCCATTGGTGGAGAAAGGAGTTTCGTTCTTAAGCGAGGAAGAGCAAGATGAAGGGCCAGGCAGCGCCCCACACAGCAGTCAACCAGGGGAGCGAGGAACCCCCAACCTCAGCCTAAGGTGTCTTGAGCTCTGCTCTCCTGGCCTTTGCACATGCTGTGCCCTCGGGTGGGAAAGTGTTTCCCCCGCCCAGCCATGCATGCAGCACACCCTGTTATGATTATCTCCTCCCCGACTAGCCTCACTGAAGTCAGAGATGTCTTGCTCGTTGTGGTGACCACGGTACTGAGCACTGTGCCGACACACATAAATACTTCATAAACGTTAAGGGAATGAATGAATGCACGTGAGGCTCCCTCTGCTGCATCTCTCTTGCTGCCTGCACTTCCCGCCCCTCGGTCTCCTACACCCCTGAGCATCCGTCCCACCTCGGCTCAGTGTCACGTCCTCGCCAGAATTTCTCCCGTCTCCCAGACAAGATCAGCTCCCCAGGTAGACTCTCTTGAGATACCTTGTACTTTCCCTTCAGAGGACTTTCCAAATTTATGGTTAACCATTTGTGTGTTTCCCCACCCCCACTAGACCATGAGCTCCATGAGGGTAGGGACAGGGCTATTTTGTCACCACTGTATCCTCAGCACCTGGCAGGGTGCCCAGCACATTGAATGTCAACGAATGAATAGACTAAATGGTTGGTCTTTCCGATGCCTGGTAAATTTCTAGTCTTTCGTCAATACCTTGTTTCGGGAAGGTTTCCTAGGCTCTCCTGGCAGAGTTTCTCCTTCCTCTGAGTTCCCACAGCACCTTGCATATAACAGCAATAGGCGTGCAAGGGGGCAACTGTAGGTTGTGGTTTACGTGCCCTTCTAACCAATTAGGATATAGCTCCTTGAGAGCAGTCATGGTGCCCTATTCAGCTTTGCATTCTGAGTGCTTAGCACCGGGTTGGCCTTTGTAAGTGCTCCATACGGACGGCAGGATTAATCAAAACAATTGTACATATCCCTTGGTTAGATAAGCAATACTTCTGTTAGATGAATAGATTTTTAGCCACTAATATAGCTCTCCCCACTCCATGCCTTGCAAGGGGACACCCAGAAAGGACAACTGGCTGTGGCCATCCCTCCATCCCTCCTCAGCCTTGGCCACAGTTGGGGTGCATTGTCGTGCAGAAATGCCACATTTAGTGGCTCCGTCCTGATTCCACATTATCATGTGAAGAGGGTGTAACCTTTCCAAATGAGAAAGGGACTAGCTCAGTGTTTAATCCTGTGACGACCACGTCTGTCTCTCAGCTGGGCCAGGGTCCCTGCGCTCCCCAATGTTGCAGTAACAGCGCCTTGCGTTCTGATAGTCCCGTGTGGTGACCCAGCACTTCTCTCACGTGTCCTATTAGGTCTCGTGGGATGAACCTACAGCTACCTTCACAGCATTCAGCGACTCACAGTAGACCTGCCGATTTACCTCTCTGCCCCCCCTTTGTAAAATGGGATGACATTTGCCTTTGAAGAGCTGTGGCCTGGAAGTCTTGACATGTTCAGAAAACACTGATGAAGTCCCACTCACACCCCACCCAGTGGTTCCCGAGTCCCTTTATGCTGAGAAAGGCCACGGTTCTCGCTCTGTGGTCACGCGGGACTTTCCATACCTCTGCCCCTAAGATTGCTAAATGGTTATCACACCTGAGACTCCAAGAGGGCGCTGCCCCCGGGTGAGGGCTGGATCCAGTCTGGTGAGCATCAGGTAGGGAGGAGGCTTCCTGTGTGTTTGCCAAACCCAGGTGAAATAGGGCCCAAGAACCATTAGAGAAACAAAGGCGCTCGGGGCAGACGGGTAATTTGCTCTTGAGAAGAACGTGCCGCCTTGCTCATGTCCTCTGGTCCTCTGCCATCCTGAAGCTGCTCAGTATCTCTGCTGCAGGGGGGTCACCCAACCACCATCCTCCCCGGCTGGCCCTGGTGGCAGGAGGGCAAGCTCACCCAGCTCCCTACAGGGTCCTCCCCTCTGTCTGTTCATCTGCCACTGAACTGTGCCCCCAAACTGGGCCCAGCAGCCTCCTGCTGCATAAGCTACATCTCACCCAAGAGGGTTGCTTCCATCATATTTTTCTGGTAAGGCTCAAGACTCTTTATAGAGGTGGCCAAGGAGGTGGTTACTTGTAAGTAAAAAGTAAAATCAACATTTACCTTTTCGAAGCATTTGTGTTTCTGTTGTCTGGCCATTTTGTTTGTTTGTTTCTGTTTATCCTCTGGCCATTCAACAAAGGGCATACTGATCTTGTCACCATTGGACATGTGGGGAATAGAAGGGCAAAAAGGTCCAAGCAGAAAGGTACCATCTGGAAGACACCTGGATTCACTGATGCCACATTCTGCCCAACCCTCAACCACAGTGATCTTGTTTATGTGTGAAGATCTCTCCAGCTGCTGAAACCCCCATAGGCCTGGAACCAGGACTGTTAAGTTGTTCCACAGGGTGCTGTACAAAGGCAGGTCATTAAAAGAGGATTTTGGTGAGGTTGTCAGGGATGCATTTATTCCATTCATTTAGTACTTAAATGTTACTGGCACCTGCCATGCAGATAAGATGGGAGCAAAGACTGGCAGTCTCTGTTCTGCAGAGCTTACAGTCAGTCTCCTGGGTGGAAAAGAGTTCATCAAACTGTAACCAAATAACTGTAAAGTAACAACAGCAAGGAGCACTACAGAGGGTACACCCTGGAAGAATACATAGCAGGGGTTTTGTCCCAACGTGAAGGAGAGGAATGCTTCCCTGAGGAAAGGATGATCGGAAACACAAATAGGACTGAACCAGGCAAAGGAAGTGTCATGTGCAAAGGCCCTGTGGCGAGGTGAAGCACGTGTGTTTGAGGAGCAGGATGAAGTCTACTGAGGCTAGAGCCCAGGAATGCGGGAGAGAGCAGCGTGAGATGCAGCTGGAGAGGTGGTTGAGGGGTCTTAGTGAAGCTTCCCGTGCCACAGTGGGCCGAACATCTACCTTTTCTTTGTGCCACATGTGACATAATTTGCCAATGAATTTGTTCAAGATAACACATGGCAGTTACAACACTCTCTTTGCCCCTTCATGCCTAACTTATCCACAGTTAAAATTCAAATCCTTTCTCCATTTATTTAAAATATTTATCACTGGAAAGGGGAGGCTAAAAGTTCTTCTTCCTTGTTTGCATCAGTGACTTCAGGAAGAAAGCACATGAGCTTCAAGCCCACACAAGTCCCCCAGCTGGAGTCTCCAGTAGACCCTCTGAGGGTATGGATCAAGCCTGTTAGAAAGGTGCTCACCGATGTTTAAGTTTCAAGTGCGTGAAACCAGACACTGAAACTGTTCATTAAAAATTCCTATGTTCAAGGGAACAAAGAGAGAATCATTTCAGAAGCTCTGTAATGAATGTACAAGCGAGTGCAGGTTATCTTGTCAAACACAATAATCATGAGTCAGTGTGAGCGGATGCTACTTGTATTTGATTTTGTCTTTCACTGGAGCTCGCTTACGGCTGCCTCTGACCCTCCACCTCCCCTGGTGGGTAGGAGGACCCGCCTTTTGCTTTGGGGTCCCCTTTGGCCAGGGCCAAAGGTAGGTAGGGGTGACATGGAAGTGTGAGAAGCATCCAGTCGGGGCATAAGATGGCGAGAGTGAAATGAAATTAACCCCCGTGCAGGACTTTCTCATGACCTGTACACAGTGACGGCTGGGATGCCGGTGGAGTGTGTGGAAGTGTTTCTACACTATTGGAGCTGGAGAGGACCAGTAGCTACTCAATCCCACAGCTGTTAAGTGGCAGAACCAGGGTTCTAATCGGGTCTGCTGAACCCACATTGAAAGTTTTCATCTCAATTCCGCAGTTGGTCTTCAGATTTCACCCACGTTGTCTGTCCAGCTACAGAGTATAGTTTAACAGCAGTATACCTGAAGCTGTGTTAGTCACCAGAAGCACAAGGCAGAGGTTTCTTCACAACCTGGAAGGACAGACAGACACATGCAGTGATGGAAGCAAAGCTCTGTAACAGTCATACAGCACATTTTGAAGAGTCAACAGTAGGACCAGAACTTTTCACCAAAATGTTTGGTGTGGCCCCATGAGAATGTCCAGAATCTCCATATCCCTATTGAATGGGGATCCCAGGTCAATGTATGTAATGAAATAGTTTGATTTCACTTACATTTTGGGGGCCAATATAAAATTCCTGTATTTTACTGCAAAGAAATAGCAGGACAAACACCAAAAAAACTACCCATCAATAGTCACCATCTGTTCTCCAAAGGATGGAGTTTTAACGCCAAAAAACTGGAAAGGGCATTTATCTTAGAGTAAGAAATAATTTTTTACTTTGTATTTAGCTCCATGAAAACTTATTTTCCCCAATTGGACACAGACCAATGAAGACTAAAGCACAGACCTGCCCACACTGTTTACTGGCAGGCATGAGAAGCTGCTGATATATAGCAAAGGCATGGCTGCACTTGCTTTGACCAGAAATCATTGAGTTAAACCAACTGTGGGACTGGTTTATTATCATATAGAGAGATTTACTTCTTTGCCTGTCTGTGGTCAGTCACATAGACCTGAGTTTCCTTAATTTCAGGATGGATAAGAGACAGCTTTGTCCATCTGGAGGTTCTGAAACCCTGGCATTGAGGGTTTTCTCAGGTTCCCTCCAAGGGTGCTTCCAGGAATTGAATGGATGTGAGCTAATATGGCTGGTGTGAGGAGAGTGGGCCCCATTTTAGCACCTTTCAAAGTCATCTTATTTGGAATAAATGGAAGAGGTCCTCTGCAAAGGTGAGACTCCAAGGCCAAAGACCTGACTTAGACTAGAGAGTAAAGGATACAATGTGTTAAGCCTTCCCCCAGCATCCAGCCTGATGGTGGTGACCCTCTATATTTCATTATTTTCATTCAGGAGATCCTTAATAAAAGCCCCTTTGTACCAGAAAATAATTGTCCAGGGGGCCTCCTACTACATTCTCTATAATGCTCTTCTTTTTTTTTTTTTTAATTAATTAATTTATTTATTATTTTTGGCTGTGTTGGGTCTTCATTTCTGTGCGAGGGCTTTCTCTAGTTGCGGCATGCGGGGGCCACTCTTCATCGCGGTGCACGGGCCTCTCACTATCGCGGCCTCTCTTGTTGCGGAGCACAGGCTCCAGACGCGCAGGCTCAGTAGTTGTGGCTCACGGGCCCAGTTGCTCCGCGGCATGTGGGATCTTCCCAGACCAGGGCTCGAACCCGTGTCCCCTGCATTGGCAGGCAGATTCTCAACCACTGCGCCACCAGGGAAGCCCCATTTCTTTTATATATTAAAAAATGATGAAGAAAAACATTCAAGTAAATCCTATCATCCTTGTGATATTAAATCTTAAATTTTCCCCTCGTGCCTTTTGGAGTTTAATGTTGCATAATATTCCATCATCAGTATCACATAATTTGTTAAACCATCCCCGATTACCGAACATTAGGCTCCTTCTGGAATTTTGTGTGTATGTGTGTGATTAGATTTGATCATTAGAGACAGCGCTACAGTTTGTGTAGCTTTTTGCTTCTGTCAGATTATTTCTTTAGTATACATTCCCAGGAGAAGGATTACTGGGTCAGAGGAAGCATATCTTGATGATTCTTGTTATACATTGCCTTAGTTCTTTCGAGGAGAATTATGCTGATTTAACTCAGTGCCTATAGCATTTGAGTCTATCAGTTTCATTGCAGCCTGACCGGAGTTAGGGTATTATTTAATAAGACTTAAATGCTACCTTTTCAAAGTTGCTTTAATTTGCATTTTTTATTACTAGCAGGGATGAACATTTTCCCACACACTCACTTATCAAGTACCATTCATTAAAAATGTTTTAGGGCCACATGTGGGTGCGGGGGGGTATGGGTGGGAAACTTTACTTCTCATAGCTGCAGGGCAGATGACAGCTGTGGATGAGTCTATATTAATAAAACTTGACTTGAGTTCTGTGATATGGAGTGACTGCATGTCATATGACCGCCTTTCCCATTTAAAAAAAAAAAAAAAAAAAGGTGGTTTTAACTTTTGTGTAACCCAAAAATAAGTAGCCAAAATGGGACTTGTTTGTTTCTTCTGTTGTCCTTACTGAAAGGTTTCAAGGACCTTCTGGAAGGCCCTTCATCCTCCGATCTTTCCGTTGTCCACTTTAAGACTTCAGAAGCAAAAGAATGGATGTAAAACTCACAACAGGGTACGCTTCCCTTAACTGCAATTGTGCATTAATTTTCACATGTTCTTCAGCATGGGGTTCGGTCTACTGAAAACAGTTGTACAACAGGGCACGTTTTAAGGCCAAATAAACTCACTGCCTGAAAGCATCTGAGCCCTTTCACTCTGCCAGCCTCCCTACCCGCAGCTGTCCAGGCTCAAATGCGTAGGATTCAAAGATGATAGAATTAAATGGGAAACAAATTGTATGGGAAACAACGGTTCCAAACTCTCAAGTCTCGGGAAAGATTTCGAAGTCTGTTTTCTGAACATTACGCTAACAAATGCCTTTCCTGCTCACCCGCCCAGTCTCCCCCTCCAGGGAGGCACTCAGCCCAGTGGTTATATAACTGTGACTTGACACCACGGCCAAGGTACAGGAGCCCGGGAGCTCGGCTCACTGAACCACAGCAAGGCGTGCGTTGGTCTCCCCTGCACTTGCCAGGGAGCAGTGCAGTTAGAGGATAAATAGATGACTTTGAGTTACAGATCAGCCGCACCTAACTCTGTGGCCTGGCCGGGCACTCTGAGCTGCTGAAACATGGGAAAGCAAGCCAGGCAGAGTCCTGCCCTGGGGAACTGAAATAAATGGCTCTCAGGTACCACACTGAGCCCAGCATGAGGACTCCGGGCTCGTTCTGTTTTTTCCCCACCAAGAGAGAGAGTAGCCGCAAAGGCATCGCTGACCGTAAAACTGCTGGGTTTGCTTGGATGGGCAAGTTGAAGGGGAGGGAGATTCCTTAACACCAATCTTGAAAGCTGCAGGCACCCAAGATGCTGAGTTCGCTCTGATGTGAAGCAGCACTGATGTAACAAGAGAAAAGGATGTGCTCAACTCTCCCCACCCCACCCCGACACAGCCAGCCCAGCTGAGCAGCCCACGTACTGGAGCCCCCCATACCTTCTATCTACTTCTGAAGCAGAATAAGATGGGGATATAAACTTGGCTTGTTGAGTCAGAAAGACCCAGATCTCCTCCTTACAGATTTTGTGACCTTCAAGAAGTTAGTTAAGCCCTCTAAGTCTCAGGTTCCTCATCTGTAGAATGGGTACAATAATAGAACCCACCTAATAAGGTTGTCGTGAGGATGAAATGAGATGTGGAACTTGAAAGATTACGTGACCCATGGAGGAGGCAAATAAAAATCAGCTTTTATCACAGCACTTATCTTATCCCCTCCCTTACTAGGCTGGGTGACCCTAGCATGTAGGGACTACATCTGCTTCATCCTGGTACTGCTAGGATCAGGCACATTTCCCAGCACACAGTGGACCCTCTGTAAGCTTGGTGCGTGCATGGCTGTGTGGAGGCAAGCTGTCTGAGAAAACCTGCCCCATCGATTACAGATGCAGCAGTGTGGGTTCTGTTTCATTTTGTTTTCTTAAATACTTTTTCATTTTAAGTTATTTTGGGGTCAGTAATGTAATTCCTAATTCTGCTCATCTCTAAAGCGAATTGTTTCTTTTTGAGTCCATTTAAATGAAAGTGAGAATGAAGGATTTCTTGTTTTAAAATAGTTTCTCATGTGAAACATCAAAACTTAATTACTAATTGCACAATGACGCAAGTTAGAGGCAACTACCCGAGGAGCCCCTGCCCAATTCTTTTTTGTTGTTGTTATTGTTGTTGTTACTGTTATTTCTTCTTTTTTATTGAAGTATAGTTGATTTACAATATTGTGTTGGTTTCAGGTGTACATCATAGTGATTCAGTTAGTTTTTCCTGATTATATTCATTATAGGTTATTATAAGATATTGAATGTAATTCCCTGCGCCATACAGTAAATCCTTGTTATTTATCTATTTTATGTGTAGTGGTTTATATTTGTTAATTCGAAACTCCTGCTTTGTCCCTCCCCCTCCTCTTCCCCCTTTGGCAACCATAAGTTTGTTTTGCATGTCTGTGAGTCTGTTTCTGCTTTGTATATAGATTCATTTCTATTACTTTTTAGATCCCACACAGAAGTGGCTATCCGATTCTTTTTAAACGAATATCCCTCTTGTGTGGTCCCTGACAGGTGATGTAACTCACATGTAGGTGTTCACTGTCTACACTGTGCTCCCTAGACCAGCCCAGTGGTTCCTGGACTTGTCCGCACAACAGAATTACAAATGCAGCTTTTAAAAAATACCTCTGTCTAGTCCTACTCCTGGAGAAGCATATTCAGTAGGACTGAAATAGACGTGAGAGTTTACAAAAGTTCTCCAGATGGTTCTGATAAGCAGCCAGGGTTGAGATCCACCAGGCTAAACTTTTCCACTCCCAGCATGGCAGTAAAGAAACTTCTCTCCCTCTATTTTTCCTTAAATTCCCATATTCATTATGGCTCACCTAAAGCTCTTCCTCCTACCATCTCCCCACGGAACAGACACATTTCATTTGTGTTCTGTGAAGGATGACTGTTGTTGCTGCTGAAGGTACTTTCGAGAGATGTATAAAGATTTGCTGGAAACCCCCAAGTGCTTTGGAAAATATGTATCCACATGTTTTTGATGAGGGAAAGCTGAAATCTTAGTGTCACCACCCTCTGAGAGGCAAAACTACTTGGTGCATATGAACTAGAAAGATAATTCCTCCCATGTCTCAGTTAACCATTTCACAATGAAAACAGAAAGACTATCGGTGCACGTCAGTTGAAGGCAATTCATGGGGAAAATGTAGAACCATGTCAAGGTCATCAGAAGCTCAGACATCTGGGACTGTCTTGAGAAAAACCTTGTCCAGTTTCCCACAAAGTGACCATCAGCTTGGTCTTTGTAAAAGATGTGTGGATTACCAAGATTAGCCAAAACATTCACAACACAAAATGTGTTGGTCAATTTATCTGTATTCTTCCCATCTATCTATCTGTCTATCTATCTACCTATCTATCTGCTTGTGCCAAATGGCATTCCCCTTATACAATCCAGCTACGGTCTTATATCTCCAGAGGCTGCAGGTCCAAGGTGCTGTGTGCAGGCTGGGTTGAACACGACTTGCATAGCAGAGCGAGGCTAGTAAAACTCAGGGAGTCTTACTAGAGGAAGATGTTGGACAGGCTTTGGCATTTAAATGACCCATTGGTGAGCCTTTGATCTGAGTTTCTTTGAGTTGTGTTGGAGAAAAGCAATCCCTTCTGGCCAGAAAACTGAGGGCAGAAATCAGTAGTAGTAGCCGTGCTGAGCTGAGAGATGCTGTTCTGACCAATGCAGAGAATCAGCTGAGCTAGGCTCAGATTCCTGAGCCTGGGACAGGGTTTTCATCAATTTCTGTGAATGAGAAAAGTCACGTGAGCCCTCACTACACACCGGAATCCAAGTTGCTCATCCCTTCACCGACTAAAGTCCATCTGGGCTTGGAACAAGTCATTCATCCTCTCCACCTAAATGTTCTCATCTATAAAATGGGGCTAATTCATACCTCACACGGTATTGGCAGGGGGAGTTGATTAGTTAATGTTTACCCTCTGCTTTGAACTTGAAAAGGGTTCCCTCGAAGTTATTATTAAGCCTATACCATTTTTACTTTGAGTTCTGGGGTGTGTCTAAACGGAAACTCAAAGCAAACTGCACAGTTTGCTGCACCCCCAGGGAGAGATAGAATGTAATGAAATTAATGCAAATTCCCTGAACATTGTGTTCTTTTTAAGGCTCTAAATTAGGGATCCTGCAGCAAAAGGAAAAGAAGAGTAGCCACCTTCCATGCGAAGAAGCAGGCAGCAGTTCTTCGAACTGAGAAATTGGAAACTGGGGGGAGGATTTTATTCTTTGGTAAAGGCAGCTGGTTCTCAGAAAATTTCGTTCTTGACCCCTCTGCCATCAAGTCCCCGAGGAAGCCAGACAGAGAGTCTGCCAGGCAGAGGGTTTACATGTAAGGCATTAAAGCATACTCAGTATAATTTAATTTCTAGCTCTTCTAATTTATCTTGTTGTCACTCAGCAGCCAAACAGCGAAATATAGACGCTGGTCTACAACCCGGTAATTGGGCTGTGCTGTGGGGTTAGGTTTGACGCCAAAGTAATGCGTGACAGAGAGCACATTCATGGGCAGTGGCTGTTCGGAGCTGGGCGTGTTTAACCCTTCTGATGGAACAGGGGGAGAAAGACGGATCCTTGTGCGTGGGAAAAAAAATCATGCTAACCGAATCCCTCTAGAGAACCTTCATAAACAGTAAAGATAACAAGCCTGTGCTCAGCTGTTCAGTAAGCAAGATCAAAAAATTATTAGCCACATCGATCTCTGAGCGCTGACCATTCCCACCAAATGCAGTTTGGGATAACTGTTTCTTACAGCTCCCTGTGATATGTATCGATACCAGGCCTGCGCAGTTGCATTATACTTTTCTTGCCGAAGGCTATGACTTGAGTTTTAAGTCAATTGAGTCTATACAACAGAAGCTCGTATTGGCTATTGGATTAAACAGCAAGTCGATTTATTTTTCTGGGTTCAGTATTCAAGGGTGCAAGCGAGCACGGAGATCCTCCAGATGTGCTTTTGTGAGGAGGTGGTAACCCCACTCCCATCGTTGTGATGCTTTGTAAGCCATTTGAAAGAGCATCTGCACACCCCTTGCTCAGCAGTTCCGTAAGCACCTAGTCTCTCTGTATTGTACTCATTCCCTGTGCTGGTGAGATTGCTGTTGGATTCTTGGTTCTTCGAAGTGGCTATTAGAGGTGTGCGCCTGGATCGGCTGCACGAGGGGCTCTCTGCACCTGGCCTCTCTGAGTAAATGCCTGCCCTGCTGAGTAAGGATATCTACATGAAGGTGCAATCCACCTGGGGGCTGCAGCCCACAGCAAGGAGGGGAGGGGATAGAGCTTTAATTTCTCACCCACGAATAATCAAATTTAGATAGTAGGCTATTTTAGCATCTTAATATCGAGTGGGACTCGGTAGGGTTATGCCATCTTAGGTCTATGCCGTCTTAGGGCTAGAAGTGATGCAGTGGGCACTCATTAAAAATTTGCATTGAATCAAGCTAAACTTGGATGGAGAAACTGAGGCCCAGAGAGGAAAGGTGACTTGTTTAAGGTCACACAGCTGGTCTGTGCCAAGCTGGGTCTTCAACCAGGGTCTCCCTATATCTAGGCTAGTGAATTTTCTATGATATTATGAGGCTTCTCCTGGTGAAAGAGGAGGTATTTCTGTGTTTAGCTCAGACATATGTGTTTCCTCCTGAGTTAATGTTCTGTGTTTGTGTATTTGTTTGTTTGTTTGCTGTTTCAGCTTTTCACTTATGTAATTGGAGTATACTTTTTTAGAGAGGACTAAACTGTGCCAGTGCTTATACTTTTTTTGTGTTGTTTGGTTTTGTTTTTGCTACTGCCTTAAAGGGGCTCCAGTGTTTTAGAGTGTGAGAACTGCATTTAAGAACTGACAATATTCATTCATTCATTTACATAGTAAATATTTACTCACCACATACTGTGAGCCAGGCACAATTCTAGGTACTAGGAATATATCAACAAACATAAATAAATATCCATGCCTTTGAGTTGCTTCTATTCCTGCAGGAAGAAGACAATTAGCAATAAATATCAGAAATAAGTAAATCATATAGTGTGTTAGAAAGTGTTAAGAGCTAAGGGAAGGAGGAAAGGGTAGAACAGGTACGGGGGAGACAGGTTGCCGGTTTAAGTAGGGTGGTCAGAATAGGATGGCGTCAATCCAGAGACGGTGATTGCACTGCTCTTGATACAGTCTCTGGACAGTGGTTGGTGCAGATGATGGTTCAGAGGCTTTTTACAATACCTCTACTTCCCCCAACCAGATCCAACCCCAAGCTTTGAGAACCCCAGACCTTGTCTCTGCCTTTTGCATCCATGGCTTGATTGCAGACCTTTAGGCTGGGGATCTAGGCTCTGCTCTCTCAGTTTGGTTTGCTTAATTTAAAAAGGAGCAGAGAAAGCACATGTATTTCAAGAAAGCAGGGTTGGGAAGTGTTTGATGCTCCCTCTTTTCTTTCTTCCCTGCACTCATCTCTTGTCTGGTGCTCCTAGCTTCTGAGCCCGTCACTCTCCACCTGGCAATCTTTGGCATCTACGAAGGCCAGGACAGAGTTGCCCTGCTCTCTTTTCCTCCTCCAGAAGACCTTATTAGGACATTACCTAGCCATCGGACAGACTCATTTGAGATGAAGCGGATGTGGGTAATCCACTGTAACACATCCTTCCTGAGTTATATTTGCATTTGAACAATAATAACAATAGCAGACACATACATCCCTTTTGATGTAGGCCAGGTAGTGTCCTCAGCATTTTAGAATAGTAAATCGTTTAATACTCAAACCGTATAAGAAAGAGACTCTAATTATCCTCATTTTACACTGAATGAAACTGAGGCACAGAATAACTTGCCCAAAGTCACACTGCTTTTATGTGGTGGAGCTGAGATTTAAACCCCTGAAGTTTAGGCTTATTCATTGCCTTAACCTAGGAAGGTAAATATCAATAGAATTCAGCTCCCATGTCAACTCTAGTGGATTCATGGTGACTGCTTGAAGTATGGGAAATGGGAAAGTTCTGTGATTGATTAGCAGTGTCTGGCATGGGTTCAGGATGGGGGAATTCATGGTGTCAATGGTGAGGATTCCTTAACTCAGAGGAGTACTGGAGAGTCAGGCCTAGGGCATGGCCAATGAGGGAGGTGCTTAGGGGCCGGTCCCTATTAAATCATATTGCAACGTCAATTGTCTAATTTACCAGCTGAATTTGATTCTGTTCTCTTATTGTGGACTTTTTTTTTTTCCCATGAGAGCGGGAAGTGTGAGGTTGGAAATGCAGAGGACACAGTCTGAAGCGCATCCAAGGAAAGTGTCAGGGGATGGAGAGGAGGGCAGGGGTATGGGGATGGTGGAGAGGCTTGCTCCTGAAAGCTGGCTGTGAGTCCCTTCACCTCAAGCCAGTAGATGATCACAATATCCTGGGTGCTGTCTGAACTCACATCTCCCAGAGACAGCAAAATACCTTCCCCTTCAACAAAGTTTCAGTTTCCCATCGAATTACCGATAAGGGCTAAGCCACAGAATTTGAGGTTGAACTAGTTCACGCACAGGCACTGCTGACATCTACAGATCTGACGCCTCCCCCGGCACTTAGGGATGGAAGACATGGAGTCAAAGGGTCGAAGGAGTAGAAGCCCAAAGCAGGGGACATTTTCCCTGCCACGTTGTACTCCATAATGCCCCAGCCGGGAAAGGATGCGGGTGCTGCGCGAGATCATTCTTCTATGTCAGTAATTTTAAACCTAAAGAGGTTTGATGTCCCATAAGCATATTCATCTTTCCATGTTTATTCAATTAAGCCCTCGATGAATCTGCAACAACATACTGTTCATTAATAGGAAAAGAGACCGTTGTTTCCCCCCAGGGAATATGTTGGCTCAGATCTGTTCCAACGTAGGCACAAATGAAATGTGTGTGTATCTGTGTGTGTTTGTGTACACGCGTGCCTTGAATAGGGGCAATAAGGGAGGGATGAAGAACAGAGAAGGAAAGTAGGAAAAGAGGTCTTCGAGCTTAGAACAGAAATATCCAAGAGGAGTTTTTAATCAGAACTAAATCTAAGTACTCCTGGTGGAGTGCCTCGCAAGGTATTAGTTTTTATAGGGAGAAAAACAAACATGTAATTGTAGTGTCTCCACGGGAAGAAAACTGCAGATCTGTTCAGGAGAACCCCCCCATGCAAATTTGAAAACAGCTTACGTATAGGAAAATCAGTTTTTTCCTTCTAGCAACATTAACATAGTCAAACAACTGAAGAGAGAATTCTATTAACGAAGTCAGTCCCATCAAGTTAAAGCCTAGTAATACTGCCATCGGGGCTCAGTAGGGAATCTAATCATTTGCAGCCTGGACCAGAATAACGTGGAAATCCCATTCGTTTAGAGTCATGTTACTACAGATGCCGAAAGCAGATCCAGTGAGGACAACTGAAGGGAGCTTAAGAGAGAAGGATTGAAAGAAGAAAGAAGAGGGTTAAGATATTTTGGCAGCCATGTGATTCATAGGTGAGAAACCTTAGAGGTGTGGGGTGTCTCAGACCCCCCTGTTTCAGGACAACACACTTTACTCAGAGAATGTTACAGTAATAGACTCTCGAAATATCAGTCACAAAGGAAGTTGAGGAAATGTGTTGAGTAATCATGAATTGATACTACAATTACCCTAAATTTTCCAGTTGCCAGTTAAAGCCAATGGTTGTTTTGTAATAAAATCTAAGGAACGTGGTTATCATGTGGGTTTAACAAAGAGAGCGCTTTTGTCCTCAATTCGTATGCTCTGCTTCAGGATGAACATAAGATTACCATGGGAGGGGGCAGACTAGAACACTTAGAGACTGTAAGTGACTTCTGTCCACTCAGAAATACTAGTGACAGTTGTGGTGTGTCTCAGGACTTCAGTGTAAAGAAAGACGAAGACCGTGAGATATTTGAGTGACCTAGATATGGGTATATCCATTGGAATTCTCAAGTGCATCTAAGACTGGTAATTACTCAGAGCAGCAAGCTAAGTAGGGAAACCAGAGAGGGGCTTTCTCTTTTCTAGGAGTAAACTCTACTAGTAGAAGCAGGAATACCAACCACCATGTGAGCAGGAGTCTTTAGAAAGACGTGTCTGGGGATTTCCCTAGCTTCTAGTGGTTAAAACTCCACACTTCCAATGCAGGGGACACGGGTTCAGTCCCTGCTCAGGGAACTAAGATCCCACATGCTGTGCAGCATGGCCAAAAAATAAAACAAAATGATCCATTCTTTAAAAAAAAAAAAAAAAGGCGTGTCTGGTATCTTGGTGGAGGATCCAAGAAGGAGATTGGCCTCCTGTGATCCTTATGAGATCTTTGATGATGGCCTTTCAGAATTAAGTGGTTTCCAGTAATGGCTTCTAGATGAAGACATTCTCAGATGAAGACATCATGAAATGGGACAGCACATCTGAGGATGAATGTTAAGGCTGACCTTGACATTGATAAGCACTATACAGACTCACCTGACCCGTGTACTCTGATAAAAGCTAATTCATCCAGAGCAGTAACAGGATTAAGTTCCCTGGGGTAGAAAGCAGGGAACTGCCCTATTAGGAATCTCCAGAAGCCATGGCTATGGGTATGAGCCAGCCCCTCAGTCTGAGTCAGGCCAGAGGTACACACCATCATGAAAGGGCCTTTCAGCTGTGTGGTCTTCCCATTGCTGCTGAATGCTCCTGATTTATGCCTCCCCAGATAGCTACACAATATTTCATAAGCAATTAGTATCTTAAACTGAAGAGAAAAGATGTGAAATAGGTACAGCTATCATCAAGTCTTTATTACACACCACATAAATGCCTGAGCACACCCCTAAAAAAAAAAAAAGAAAAGACCTCTTGGCCTCTGCACTGGGGAAGCCTCCCTATCTAGACAGGGTAGTGTCAAGTCTGGTGGGGCAGGTGCTCTGAATGTTTGCAGTGTAGAGACTGACCTGGCCCTCCTTGAGTCTTTATGCTCTTATCAATTCAGTGGCCAGAAGTTGGCCTCGTTGGCCTTTTATTTAACTACATTTGCTCCTTCATGACCAGTTTTGAAGCGCTTGTTAGCAGTGGCGTTTTTTCTTCAAAAGACAGAGACAATGGGTGGGAGAAAACTGCAGCCTCTGTGCCCGCCCCTGCCCTCCACCACCCACCCCTGAGGTGCGCCCATGACCCTGGGGCCCTGCAGTACACTGTCTGAGAAGCTCTAGCAAGACAGAAAAGCTGACTGCCTGAGTTCCTGAGCTTGTCTTGACTCTGCTGCCGCTGTGAAATGAGTTCTTTCTCATTTCTCTTTCTTCAAAATAAAGAGTTCTCTTACTCTTTCCTGAAAATATTATTTCTTCCCCTCCATTTCCACCTCTATTTTGTAACCAGATCTCAATAGATACCCAGGGTATTATTTACTGAAGCAGATTTCAAAGTACATTGATAGAGTAGATAGTTAATTGTAGCCATGTAATTTTTTTTTTTTAATTTATTTTTGGCTGCATTGGGCCTTCATTGCTGCGTGCGGGCTTTCTCTAGTTACAGCTAGCGGAGGCTACTCTTCGTTGCGGTGTGCGGGCTTCTCATTGCGCTGGTGCCTCTTGTTGTGGAGCACGGGCTCTAGCCGCACAGGCTTCAGTAGTTGTGGCTCGCGGGCTCTAGAGCGCAGGCTCAGTAGTTGTGGCGCACGGGCTTAGTTGCTCCACGGCATGTGGAATCTTCCCGGACCAGGGCTCGAACCCGTGTCCCCTGTATTGGCAGGCGGATTCTTAACCACTGTGCCACCAGGGAAGTTCCGTAGCCATGTAATTTATGAAGTTGATGACTGTGGTTATGTCATCATATAAGAGAATATTCCTCTTCTTAGGAAACACACTGAAGTATTTAGGGCTCAAGGACCATGTTGTATATACCTTATCCTCAGACAGTTCATAGAACAAATTATGTATATCCATTTAGAAAGAGAAATAGAGGGAGAGAGAAAAAAATGTTTTAAGTAAATCACTGTGAATAATAAAGCCAAAACTCAGTGTATCAAGAATATCATTCTTCAGGTCAAAATTCACCATAGATATTTAATGCCAAGAGCCCACCTGAAAGCTCGTGGCTTTCTGTGCTGCAGCTTTCATAGCACTTGTCACAATGGATCAAGGCTTCATTCCCGCTGAAACTTCAGATGCAAATGTGCTGTCAGGGAGCAATGAAGAGCCTCTTCCTCAGAGGCCGGGAGAGTCTGGATCTCCCATTTTAGTCCAGGGAAACTAAATGGCACTGGCAACCCCAAATATGTAATGATTCACCCCATGGTAATAAAGCAGCCTTGGAAAACTCCCTAGGGGGACTAATCTTAATCGGCAATTAAGATAAAGTCAGGGCACGTGCTAATCCAGGGCTTAATCGAAGACATTTTAATGTGCTGCTGTGATGTGGCTTTAAGACTGGGTTTCCGCTCACTGAGCCTGGAATGTGGATGTGAGGAGGGGTGCAGCGGACGGACAGCCTGCCTATCCAACAGCTTCAGGAGGTTTTGCAAGAGCCCTGGACAGTCATGGCTTGGCTGCCCCGTGGATGGCTCACCCTGCTCTCACGGCTCCCAGGTAAATGAAAGCCCCGCTGTCGTTACGGCAATGCAACCAGAGCAAAAAGGGAAAGTAAGTTACTAACAAGATGTGTGGATCACTTCTTGCCTGGCTACCCTGTTCTGACAGCCCTGGTTCTTGAGGTGATCAACAGCTCCCACGAGGTGTGGAGACCTGTATGAATACGAGGAAAAGCAAAATCGAAAAATGAAAACAATGTAAAACAGTTTTCAGAGAAAGTTAAAGCCAGTGTTATTGTTCTTCCTAGAATTTCCTTTTCTGCGTATTTCTAAATCCAGATCATCATGCGATATAGTTTCTAAGTGTAAATTCCCAGGGACCATGGCATAGGCCCCTAGCTTAGCCAGAGAATCTTGACACATGCTCTCCAGCTGGTTTTCTCTCCCCTTGTGTCATTTTAAGTCCCATCTTGTCAATCGTGATTTGAAGATTTGATGCTGACATTAGCCCGGAAATCCTCATGAGAAACCCAAACATCCAGTTTAAACAGTATACACTTTGGAGAAGTTTTTTCTGTGTTCTTATCCTCATCACTAAACGCACTGCAGACACCATGCTACCTATCTTTTTCCAAGATCACATGTATCCTCAGGACCCTAGGAGGGAGGTTGGGTACTAGGCTCTTCTCCCAGATAAGGCATCTGACATTGAAAGAGCTCAAGTGCCTTGTCCACAGAAGAAGGGGTTTTGCATTATTTACTCACGTGTCCAGGAGAAATGAATCTGGCCATGAAACTTTTAATCAGGTCTGTGGCTGAATGCATGTGTGAAGGCTTCCCGTGTGCCCACTGGCTCACATTGTGGAGGGGGCACTGTGCCTTCCCTCCATGCAAGAAACCAAGTAAGGGAAAGTGGAAGCTGCAGGAGAGAGGGGCTCACTGACAATCAGCAGTCACCTTTGAAACCAGTAGGTATCTGGCGAGCACTCACCATGTGAAAGGCCTAGGGCTGCACCCTATGAGGCACAGAAAAAGGTTGTAAAGGTAGGGCCACTTCCACGCAGGAGCTTGTACCTTCGTGGAAAGAGTATAATATACAGGGGAGATGACTACCCACGCTGCTTGGCAGTGTGTGAGAGGTCCAGAGAGAAAGAGCTGGATGATCTAAATGGGGCAAGAGGTTACTTTTGGCTGGGTGTTCCAGGAAGGCTTCTCGGAGGAGGAGCATTTGAGTAATCCAGGGAAAGGGAAGGAAAGGAAGCTTTCCGGCGTGGAAAATAACCCAAACTCAGAGGCCGGTAAATGGTGCACAGGATTGGAGGAGGGAGGAGAGGTCAGATATAGGAGGAAAGAAGGCAGAGGGAAGAGGGTCAGAGTCAGCGTATAGAGGAAGGACCCAGACGTCCTGGTTTAAGAGTTGAGGCCTGTCCTCTTAACACACTGCAGATGGGGTTGCCAGGTTTAGAAAAACACACAAAGCAAAACAGAGCATCTAGTTAGCTTTGAACTTTAGGTGAACATAGAATAATTTTTATGTCTCAAATATTGCAACATGGGACATACTTATAGAAAAATTATCCATTGTTTATCTAAAATTCAGATATAACTGGTATCCTGTATCTTATCGGATCACCCTAACTGTTTTGGAATAGAAGAGCCCCATGAAGATAAACCTCTTCCAAAAATAAGGCTGAAAATCAAATATAAAGACCTGAGGTATTATGAAACCTTACTCACCATATGTGTTCCTTTATGGGAAAGCTCAGTGGAAATCTCATGCCCCATCTAAGGGGCTCCCTATAGGTGAAATGCATGAATTACCTGGTTATTAGACATGAGCTTAACACTTACCATGAATTCAACAATGTCACCAGTGAAGAGTTTGTCCCTAGGAAGGCTGATTAGTGTCGAGCTGGATTGGGCTTTGAAACCATCATTTCTTAGAAACCCCTGACTTCTAGGCTTTCTCCACCTGCCTGTGTGTGCTGGACAGTTAAGAAAAAAGGAGATCAGATATAATAGGCATGACATAAAAAGCATGATAGGAAAATAATATTGGACCACAACAATTTTCATTAAAATCTTTTTTCTCCAAGAATGTAAGGAATGTATTTTTGGAACGTTTGTGTAGTTTTTAGGATATTAATGGGCAGCATTCAGAAACAAAAAGCCCCTTAACGGAGGTGTAAATTGTGCCTTTTAAAATGACTTTTCTTTCCTACCCTGGTACCCACAGTAATGAACACTCCTACCCAATCAAAATATGAAAACAAAATTGGAGCTGTGTCAGCATCTTGGCTGCAAATAAAACTCAAAACAGGTTATAGCACATGCTAGGAATACAAAATAAGGTTAGAAATAATGCTTCAGCTGTGAGTTCTTCAGGCTGTGGAAATAATAGAGCATAATTTAGTAGAGGGGAACTAGGGAGTCAGCATACACAGGAAAAATGAAAGAAGCAAGAAAAATGCAGGGGGTAGGAAACAGTTGGAAGAAATTTGAAGAGGACACTGTGTGGCTTATCATTAGAGGAGAAGAAGAAGAAGAAGAAAGGCCCAGCCTCATCAGAGAAGGCCTGGGAGGATAGAGGCCAGACTGGTTGAGTTTTATATAAACTGCTCGTAGTGAGTTTTCAAGGTGATTCTAAATGGACCTCAGACTTCAGAGTCAAACCAGTAGCGTTAGGGTTTATACCATCAGTATATGAGTCCCGACAAGACCAGAAAGAAAGAATCCACTTTTTCTGACCTGGTGACTAGAACATTTGAGAGCTATTAATTCTATTCGTCTAAGATTATCCCCTAAACCCTAACCAAATTTGTAGAGCCACTCTGTAATTATCTTGGTTTATAGATTCAGATATCAGTTCACCATGTTCAACAGAATGGATTTTTTTTTATTTTCTTTTTGCAACTTCACCAAGATATTACTGGTCCAGATTCCCCCCCCCCTCCCCCTCCCCCTCCCACCCCCACCGAGAGCGCCTGACCCTGGTGAATAGAGAAGAAACAAAATAGTTAACAGGTTTTCTGCTTCATATTGTACTTGCAAAGAGCTTATCAAGACAGTTATCTTAAATAGCAGTTTGCACATTTACTTTCATTTTAACTCAATTAAAGAGTATTTTTCTTAACAAATATTGATCGTGGAAGTTAATTTCCCTTTGTACTTTACTTCCTGGCACTAACAGTTAAGAATCTGTTACTAAGGGAAAGTGGTGGACTTTCTTTACCCTCCCTTAACACCAGGAAAAATAATTTTTAAAAAATGTGATCTCTGCCATACACCAATCCATCATACATCCACTGACACAGAGGGTATCAGTGGCCTGGTGATGATGATGACCGTGGTTTCTCAGGCTACGTTCACTGTTCACGTTTTAAAAATAACCACACCTGCAATGCACATTCAGTGAAGCTTTGCTCAGGATGGGGAACAAAAACATGCCTATTAAAACTCCCCTCAAGGTACTACAGCCTCTCCTCCGTATCCTATCTTGAAATAATCATTTTGTGAGAAGACGTGTTTCTCACCTTTAATAATTCATTGCCAGAGTCAACACTTCCGTCCTGCGTGGTCATTCCTTTCTCATTGTCTGCATGTGATGAGTTCATTAGGAAGAATAAAACTCCATTTTATCAGGCCGGCCTTCCTTCGTTGTGCACCTGCTCTTAATTTTACCACTTATTTATGAGTCGAGCGTGAGATGGAGTTTAAGCTTTGGCCTCTGGTTTGGTTTATTCCTCACTTATGCTACTCCATATTATTTAATGAGGCCTTTAGTGGTTAGCTGTCGAGACAATTATTTTACATGTTCAAAAATAGTATGGGAGTAGAGAATAAAATTGGGAAGGTCAGTTGAGGCCAATGATTTGGAGGGAAATCAGTGTATATCCAGAGTTTCCCATACCCCACGTGAGAAAGAGATGTTCAGCCAGCCCTCGGCTCACATCTGGGCACACCTGCCATCCTTTCACAGGTATTTTCACAGGCTCTTGGTAGCACTGGTCATTTCCTGATTGAGTTTACAGCCATGTCATGATCCTGCAGGGCACATATGCCAGTTCCTCATTACCCGTATGGTACCCAGCAAGTTTCTAATATGTTTCCATTTTGAAGCCGCTCGATGAACTTATCTGGGTATTCAAAGCAGTGAGCGTGTTCAGCCATCTGGCACCAGGGGGGTGAGTGGCAGTCTTGTTAAGCGTTGAATATGGAAGATAAGTATGGGTGCAGTAATGGGGCAGGAGAAAACAAACGAAAACATACATGGAGTGTACTGTTGACCCTTCTTAGTTAATTTCACTTCCCCAAGGAGACCTTGACAGGTGTATGTATGGTTCAGATCCTTCATTCCATAGACCACCCTGAGTTGAATACGTACTGTTTGTCGGGCGCCTGTGCTCAGCATGTGGGATGCAGTGATGAATGAGATACGGTCCTGCCCTTAAGGACCTGACGGTCATCTGTGAGGAGACTTTGACCTTCTACCATGGGACACTTAAGTAAGAATGGAGGCTACAAGAGCTCCAAGGTCAGAATGACTGATTCAGGTGTTCATGAAAACCTTCACAAAGGAACTGACAATTAAACTGGGTTTTGCAGGATGGGGAGGCATTTGCAGGTCCAGAAGGAAAGGTAAGGAGAGAGCATTCAAGGCAGAGGGAAAAGCCTATGCAAAGGCAAGAAGTGACAAAATGATCTAGACTATCTGGGGTACAGTGAGAAGTTCAGCATATCTGAACCAGAGCATCGCTGAGTGAGAGAGGAGAGGGTGGGTCCAGGAGCTCTTGGTACACCCTTCCCAGGAACTTTCTTGCATTGCTAATTGGAAAGAAGGATGCTTTAAAAAGCTAATAGCTCTAGTTCCAACACCCAACTCTTCACTCAGCAGCTGCGTGAAATACTGCCAGTTACTTAAGAGCCGAGAGCCTCAGTTTTTCCTCGTGTAAAATAATGGGTGTTAGAATCCTAGCCTTGTAGATGTGTTGGGACAATCAAATGAGATGACATCTCTTAAGTGCCTGCAGGTGTCCCCCAAATATGCCAGTTGTCATTATCTGCCTTTGTATGTGTCCTTATCACGGGTCACAAACTCAAAAGGCCAGTGGCCCAACAGGTAAGGTAAAGATAACAAGAGATCCACATCTAAGGTGCTTAATGTCATCTGTCGCTCACCTGAGTTGAGAGAGAACATCTGAAACAGGCCACATGCAGGGAGAAAGCCCTGTGCAATCACATCTTCCAATTTTCCAGGAGAATCTGGAAGTACAGATATCTAACTAAAATTTCCCAACTTTTCTATGTTGGCTGCTAAACCAAATTTAAAACACAGTGCAAGCAAAACAGTTCTGTGGGCCATACATGACCTGTGGGCTGCCAGTTTATGGTCTTTGATGTCTGTCTCCTCTCTCCCACCACATTACAGGCTCCTACAGGGCAAGGGCTGCGGTTGTTAATGATTTGTATCAGGGTTGGCTCATGGCGTATGCTCCGTGGTTGGAGAGCTCAGACTGGAGCCACGTACAGACATCGGCACCGGGGCGAGGAAAAGCCAGCCAACAAGTGAGGTGTTCAAAAGTGCAGAATTCAAAGGGTGACCCAGTGCCATAGCACAAGGCCAGGAATGAAAAACTTTTAAAACTCGGCCCCAGCAAGAAGCTCCTGGGAGAGGAGCCGATTCTTGGGGGAAAAAAAAAAAAAATGCGCAGTCTGTGAAGGGCAAAGTTTGACCATCTATTAAACAGCAAGTTACAATAGGCAAGTGTGGAGATCACAGAAGCTGGGATTAATGTACACACATCTATACAGGGAACTTTGATGCTTTCAAATGCCTGTTCGCCATCTGAAAATCAGGCAGCAGCCATCGCCTACATATTTCACAGCAGTCTACCTGTCTAGGTGTTTGGGCTTGACAGCGGGAAGCGCTTTGAAATGAGGCTGAGGCATTTCAAACACTTCTGCTTGAATATCCAGTTTGTATATTCTGCTGATGGCTTTTTAAATGTTTTTATTTCATTTTATTTTATTTTATTTTTTTTACTAATTTTGGACTTGCTTATGAAGTCAGAGGTCTGCAAAAGAACAAATTACAAAGCTAAGATGCCTTTGACGATCTCACATCAGTAATCAGATACAGACTCCCATGCTCACACACCATCCCGGGTAACGAGGAAGGAAAGAAGTTTTATCCACAGATCAGAACTATTTTCAACAACAGCCCAGTAAAAAGTGCCAAATGTTTGAACCACTTGACTCCTGCCCAGATAATTTCATAATGGTTTAGGCAGGGATGTTTATGACTTTCCATGAGTAATAAATAATTTAGAAGCCATTCATTAAAACCTTCTAAATTACAGACACTGCAGGCAAATCCCTTCTTTTAAGAAGGAAAGGATAACCTGAAAATTGGTCCCCTGTCTCTTGTTTTCTTGCCTTTGATTGTTTTTTTTTCCCTTATTTTCTTAGTAGTGAAGAAAAACACCAGCATTAGAAGGTTTACAATCCCATGGTATAGGTGAAAGTGAAGCTGGGACACACTGGCCTGGTGAGATTCTGGGGGGAAATCTGAAGATTTTAATTTTTATTCTCAGGTGCACACATATCTTGTTCATCCTTCTCTTCTCGTGTTTAAAAGGAGGGGCTGATGTCCTGAGTGAGATGGAGAATGTGAAGATTTGCATTAGGGAGGTTTTGTGACTCGGGTATTCAAAGCTGCCACACAGGAGACAAAAAATAGGATCCTCGTCTGCATCATGATGGAGGTGTGGTGGTTTGCCTCTCTCTTCTGCCACATTGCAAGGCCTTGATTGTGGGGTGTGGGAATCTTACACAAGACCTAACCAAGCCAGAGAGGATTAGTTTTAATTTCATTCAAAAACTGTAAGTAGGAGAAAAGGTTGTCAGTACCCTAGGGCAATACTTAGGAACCAGTAGAAGTAGGTATGAGAGTTTGGAGAATGACAGGAAGACCGTGACTCTAAGTGGATCTCAAGCGCTCCCAGGCCAAACTCGGTAGGTACACATGAAATTAATTTTCACGGGGTTCAGTGGGGCATCTCGGGAGCAGGGAGTACTAGTTCAGCCCATAGATACTAAAGGAGACCAAACTGTTAACTTGGTTCTCCCATTTCACAAATAGCCAGTATCAACAAGAGAGAGAGGAATTAGAAATGTGCTGTAGATTCTAGGGTCTTCCCATCTCTGTCCCTAATGTAAGCATTTCTGATTTCCACTGTTTCGTCACCCATATTGAAATATAACACCAACATTCCCATTCAGATGGAATCAAGGCAACACGGGAGATGCTGTCTTTTGCGGTAACAATCTCTAGGCTGCCCTCCTTTCACTGAGGCAAGCCACCGAGAGGGCACGCTTCTGGTTCCAGGCACGGAAGCCATCTCAGCTACATGATGAACACATTTTTTAAGATGTCCTTTTTATGGTTTCTTAAATGACAAGGGATTTTAAGCACAACATGATCAAGGGGCACAATCATAAAGTAACGTGCTTGGGAAGGAAGGTATTTTATGTGAGCAGGAGTGTCAAAGCGGAGCTTTATCAATGAGTGGAATTTCCTGTATGTTAAAAGATAAATGAATTAGTAACTCAGAGTAATTTTTAAAAATACATATCCAGATGAAAGCTTGGATAAGTTTGATCCCTTTTAGCCAATGAAGTATGATCTCTAATTAGGTTTCCATGCAGACGGTGCAGGCTTGGAGTACATTTCTGAATCTACTTGACCTTTTCAGCTGGAGAAGCCAAATGATTTCCATTCCATGCTCTTTAATTCTGGAGGAATTTCTAATTTGTTGCCAGAGATAAAAAACTGACTCCAAACAGGAAAATGTTTTAAATAATCCAGAGTCCCATTTATTGAATATTAAAATCTGAGAGCTGGGAGAACCCTAAGAGATGGCTTTATTCACTCCCCTTATTTTACTGGTAATAAAACTGAGGACCAGAGAAAATCAAAGACTGGGCCAAGGTCACTCAGGGACATAGGACCCAGGGCTAGAACCCAGCTCTCCTGCTTGTCACCCCAGACTCCCTGAGCAGCTGCTTTCTCATCTGCCTGCCGGCCTTTCTGGAGTGATCCATATCGCTGCTGAATCAAAGGTCCCTCCCTGAACTCCAGCATCAGGCCTGTTTTGGGAAACTTCCATGGGCCAGCACCTACCCTCTTGCCTTTCTTAATTTCTTTTGGAAATTCTCTATTCTCTCACCTTATTAATGTTAAAACAAAACGGGTTCTTTTATTGCCACAGGCGGCAGGAAAGTGAACTTCTTGATGGAGGGAAGTGTCTTCCCTAGTGAGAGCAAGTAAATTAGTTCTGAGGTCCTCTCACTCACTGTAACTGTAATGAGAGAGACACCAGCCCTTCTTCATTAATGAGATGCCAATCACAAAGGGAGCAGCCTCGGAAAGCCTTTGGGGAGGGGGGTGGCTGCGGGGGAGAGTGGTGTTTGGCACTGGAGCGAGAAGGTAGGGAGCAGAAAAGAAAAGCCTTCCGAGGTGGGAAACACACGTGGATGATCTAGAATTGGAGGGGCAGGTCCAGTGGGAGCTGGTGGTGTTCCTGAATGGGCCCATCTGTGTAGTTTATGGGGAACATCTCCGAAACGGAGCAGGAGAACGGGGGAGCTACCATCTGGCCTGTGTCCCCCCCGCACATGCTTCCCGAGGCAAAGTTGTGATCACGCTAAGTATGTCCCACATGGGGACCCGTAGGCTTGGTGCCATTTGGGGCTGGTTAAGGATGGGCTGTCTTGGAAAGTTGGTAGCAGTGCATCTTGTCTCTCCTCTGCCTCGGAAATTGTCAAGAGCTTAACATACTGTGGAACCTCCTAAACTTTGAAAAAGAAACTTTCTCTAAAAAAAAAAGCTAAGGACTTTGATGCTGAGGGAGTCTCTTCCTTGCACGAAATAATTTCCCTGGTAGGAGACCCTGGACTTAAGTTTACTCGAGGACCAGTTAACCCAGGGCAGGGGAAGCATCTAAGTCTGATTTGTTCAGTTCTCACCATCAAAAAATGGTTTGGGAGTAAGTCCTGCCCCTGGCAAGACGATGCTGTCTTTCCCCCTTAGCTGCCCAGAACAGCGTTCACCACACTGTCGAGACAGTTTGCGGAAAATATCTGTGCGAAGTCTCCTAACTCAGTTTTCAACATCCGTAGCCTGCTTTTGCTTTGGTAGCTTGGTAAAATTCTGTGCATTTCGGAAATGAATAGAACTTCCATTTGGAATTAAATGTCCTTTTTTTTCTCCAGTTGTTTTTTTTCCCTCAAAACATTTCTTTTTTATGAATATGGGTCTCTCTGAAGGTTAAGAGACTTTCAGCGCTCAAAACAACTTAATAAAATGGCTGAGCACACAATTAGGCATGCTTATGTCCTTCAAGAATCAGGTAGCGGAAGTTCTAATTGGCAAAGCAGCATTTTGAATGTCATTTTCTAAACCCATTAGACCATGTATAACAGAGAGAGGAGAAGCAGCGGCACTTTACAAAATACCAGTAGTGTCTCTCTTGGAGACACAATTTTAGGGTAACAGTTAGCTGGTATTGAATTTGTAGATGTTGCGAAAAACATAGCTACAAAGCCACAATCGCTTCAAGCAAAAGGACATTCATTTAGATCGTATGCACGCTCACCTATTCATAGTAATGGGAGTAACTGTGTATGCTAGCAAGCTGGAAACACTTCTTCATGCTGTGTGTGTGTGTGTGTGTGTGTGTGTGTGTGTGTGTGTGTGTGTGCACGCCCCTCATTTCATTTAGCCCTTTGGAAAATCTGATGAGGCTCACCTAGGAATTCCATTCCTTGTTGAAGGCCAACAGGAGAAATCCGTGGAAAATAAAGATGCATAAAGCCAACTACGTTTTATTTTTGAAGTTTTGTTTCTGCTAGAAACCTATTTTTCAAAAACTTGCTTTCCAAAACCTCATGTATGTATTTTTGTCTTCTTAAGTTTTAGACACCTGGGTTTTTAAAGATAAAATCCTTGCAGATGTTTTGGCTTAATTTGTTTTCAAAAGTGCCCATGAACTTGATTTCCAAAGACTAGATGTTTTTTCTTCATTACCAACCACTGTGGTTTTCAAGGAGGGAGAAACTCAACTTGTGATTGACTTGAGTGCAGTAGAGTCACGTCCTCCTGGGTTTTAGGAACATTTGAAACTAAGCAAAGCACAAGTGTGTCACCTGACTCTGAATATTTAAAAAAATAATTTTGTCAGCTTTGTCAAACCAAATTTCTCATGTAGTGATTTGAATGTAATTAGAGGCATCAGCAGATGGTTATGGGAAAAGGGTAGAAGCCTACCCAAAAAGTGGTTCATAGGAAAATGAGGGAATTTCAGTTTGACCTACTCAGGCATACTGTGGAATGGGTATTTCTCCAAGCTGATAAATGAACAATTTTTGCAGAAATTAGTAGTAGTAGTCCTGGCAAGAGCTTGAAAGCAGAGAAGGCCTGGGATAGAACATTATTTCTTTTAATATTGTAAGAGAATATTGCCCAGCACTTTCTTAACTAGTACCCCTAGTGAACTGGCTCTTCCACACATTTACCAGAAAATAATTGATGTTTGTAATGCTCACCCTCAGGCTCTACAGGATCCCAAAGTGCCTTTTGAATCATCAAAGAATGATTCATTGCGTTCTGGGTGGTCTTCTTGTTGAGCGTATTTTATTGTATACTAATCCCTTTGAAAATTGGTAACACATTTATGACAGGTACCAGAGGTGTGCAATCAAGAGCACGCAGCCATAGCTGGCGAGTGGGAAGTGCCTTTGGTATTCAGGCTGAGTGCTCCCTGCCACATCCTGCATCCCACTGCCTCGGAGGAGGTGATACTGCCCAGGGAAGCTGCAGAGATTGGTCTCTGAAGGTTTCCATTCAACTCCCCGTCCCTCCTCCTTTTCCTGCATAGCTTGCTAGCTGGAGCCCACATGTAAACAGAATTCCATCTTCCCACCCCTCCCTGTGCCCAAAAGGAGAAGGGCCAGAAACTTGGGGCAGCATGAATTAGGTTCAACAGTATGAAAATGCTGATATTTGACCACTTTCTATCTACAAAAGCAGCGACTTCAAATGGCCAATTTCAGTGATTACAAATATCAGGTGCCTGTTGGTACTTGTGTCTGTGTGTGTAGATATGCATATATCATTCAATTACTCAGAAGATGCAATTAACAAGAGCACCAAAGTTCCACCAGACAACACGATTTGCTGCCCTCTGCTTTGTTAAGCAAATGATTTTTCCTTCTGTGCTGTTCTGTAGCCATTCCAGGAATGGAACCCCAGCGTATCTCGGCACTGCTATGTATTAGGTGAAAATGGCCTTCCTATTTCTTGGTATGCTCTGTTTATATTTTAATGCTGTTTACCAATGGAATACTCTATAAATATTCATATAGTGGCTGTACAAAGGAAAGGCTCTGAAGAGCTCTTTATTAACAAGCTCCCTTAAGTCAGGGTAACTGTGGGAGAGAGGGCTTTAATCCATCCTCATGAAGTCCTTGCACAAAAATGGCTCTACCCTCTTTGCACATAACGTTGGGGTGACCTGGGAGTTACCAGCTAAATTCACAGCTGAAAGTGGCAGCTAATGAATTATTCCAAGTAAATTAACAGACCTAGGGAATCCTTTTTCAATCCCATACCAATGCTCCTTCATTAGTGAATACTCCGAATGTAGCAGACGTTATCAGCTGGGGGCCCAGAGAATGTTTAGCCCACATTCAGCCCCTCTACCGTTCCCCCGCCCCAGCAAAGTTTGAATTTTATTTTAGCATCAATCATCAACTGACATTTGTTAGAAGAACATTTTATTCTTCCAAAGGGCAGTTTGGAACATATTAAAAAAAAAAAACAAAAACAAAAAAACAACTCAGAACTCATAACGAAGCAAACTGAAACAATTTTTTTTAAAAACAATTTTGGATGCTTCAAATTTAAAACTATGAAAAAAATAGTCCAAGTTTGTACGTTAAAAATTTTTAAATACTGAGCTATTGAGTGACTGACTAGTAAGTCTCAAATATTGTCAGACTGATCTTTGTACCAAAGAAATTAAAACAAAAATGACAAATCATTTGGTATCTCCTTGATGGGAGGGAAATAAGATCTCAAATGGTAATACCTTATCGTTGAATTAGAGACGGTAAACTATTCCTTACTTTCAGCCGTACAGGCTTAACTGGCAAGATAATATTGGGGGCAAGTCTAGGTAGAAGAAAGAATGAAGCCCCCCTGGGGTCCGCAGGGCAGTATTTGGCAGGCACTTCTTCGAGGCCTACCCAGAAGTGGCTAATCAGAGAGTAGGGACGATGTCAGATTACATTAGAGGCAGATTTCTCTGTGTTTATGGGCAAATCTGAGACGGCCAGTCTTTCAGGTCTGGAGCTGCGGTTGCACGCAGAATGTGATCCTCAAAATGAAATGCCAGTATTTAATCCTTCCAGCTACTCAGCTTCCTCATTATCCCCTTGTGGGAATTGCGGTTGCTACTGACTCAAAGCTGTCCCCCCGCCCCTCTGCTTGGTGATGTATTAATTGCTAGAGGTGGCCCCCAAGGTTCATCTCAGCCTGGACTCCAGTGGAGGGTCCTATCATGAGAATTCAATTAGTCTCAAGATAAAATCTAGCAGAAAGAACTTTTAAGCCTAGAAGCGCACAATGCTGTGTATATATTTATGTGTGATGTGATGTTCACCCTCAAACACAGTCTGGACTGGCCTCTGTGGGTCAGGGCTCTCAGTGTGTTCCCTTGGGCCCTCCTTAAGGAATATTTCTTAGCAGAGCACATATTTCTTACATGAGGCCATAGCTACATGTGGCCACTGAATCAACCATTTTAACGTCAGTTAGTTCTTTCCAGTTGTCCTAATGACTGTTCATTGAGCATTTGATTGGATTAGAATAGGTTGATACAGTTCAACTAAATCAAGGTGTAGGAAGGAGAAGAAAACAAAAAAACAAAACCCACTACATTGTAAATCTAGAGAATTATTCCAACCTCTGCTCAGCTACTGACTTTCTATGTGACGATCAAATCTCTTGACCTCCCTGAATCTCATTTTTGGTTTTTGGGGTTTTTTTTTTTTTCGGTCTGTAAAATGATAATCTAGCCTATCTTATCAATCTTTCAGGGTTTTTATGAAGATTAAATGAGTTGGTGGATGTGATAGCTCTTTAATCCATTTGAGTGATCAGCCTGAACTTTACAGAATTAATTGGCATAGTGCTACAGGAGAGAATTTGAGGATGGCTTTGCAGGGAATTTCTGTGCCCATCGGAAAACAATCTTTTAATATGTACCAGCAGCAGTAAGGAAATGAGAGTCAGTTGGATCATTTGGACCCACTTGATCACCACCGCTTTAAAGATAAGCAAAAAATAGTTGAGAGAGTCATGGTAAATTTTTTGCATTAGCTGTTAACTAAAGAAATGCAAAAGAGAATTCCCACTCCCCAACTGTGTGTGAAAACAGAAGAGTCTAAAGCATTTGAACAAGCCATGGTGAGTGGACAGGATGTCCTGGAATGACACTCTAGGTGTGAATAAATCACTGGAACTAATGGCATCCACCCAAGGAACTCAAGGGTGAAATTGTGGAACTGTTGGCCAAAATGTGTAGCTTGTTACAAATGGGTACTGTGCTCCAGACCTGGCAAATTGCCACTGAAACTCTGAAAGCAGAGAAGGACAAATACATGAGTCTCACTTTCATACCTGGCAAGCTGGTAGGGACTGTCTGAGTAGATAGTGTCACTGAATACGTGCTTATCGTGGCCCAAAGCATTTATTGAGCATTCACCATGCCCCAGGTACGGTGCTGGATGAGGGAGGTGAACAAATGAAGGTGTCTAGGAGGCAGTGTGAAAGGGGGTCGGAATACTCCAGTGCTGTAGATATAGATTTGGGGAGTCATTGGCATATAGATCAGAGAAGTGGCTTTCATCTGGAGAACCAACGCCTCTCAGTTGGCAGAGCTTGCCTGGAGGGCCGTGCACACTAGGACTAGACTGTTTTGAAAAGAGAGCTGCAATCTGCTAGTAATGTCTGCCCTGGGCAGCACCATGCTCCGTATTTGCCATCTCCGTATAGATGGGTGTTGGAATTCTGAGGGTGGCCATGGTAGCCCAAGGGAAGTGGAAAGTGTGAAAAGGGAGAAGAGAAGAGGTTGGAAGGCAGACTCCTACACAAAGCAAGCATTTAAGGAGTGAGTGAAGGAATAAGGAAGAAAGCAAAGGAGGCTGAAACAGATCATCATTTGCTCATCTGTTCATTTATTCAACAAATAACTATCGAGCACTTTCTGTGTACTAGGCACTATTTTTCACACTGGAGTCACATCCAGGGAGCAGGCAATGCTCTCTCTTTGGAATTGTTCCAAAATAAATAAATGTCAGGCAGTAATAAATACTCAGAATCAGAAGAGGGTGATGTGGTGGAGTTGGGATTGGATGGGCGCTTTAGCAAGGCTGGTCAGCTTTTGGAGGAGCTGAGAGCTGAACTACAGAACTCAGCCAGCTACATGAAGGACCAGGTGAAGAGCATTCCAGGTGGCAGAAACAGCTAGTGTAAAGCCCCTGAGGCAGAGGAGATGGCAGACAAATATTCTTCCCTGAAGTTTGTCTGTGTAAGTTAGCAACTTGATGGGAAGACGGGCCTAAGGAGGAGGTTTCCCGATGCTGCTTACAGCTGGTTGGCTGGCTATTTAGAGTAGGGAGACTTGATAATGTTTGTAGATTGAGGAAAAGAAGAAAGTAGAAAGGGAAAAATTGACTATACAGGAAAGAGAAAGGATGATAGATGGTGCTGAGAAGGACATTCATCTTGAGAAGGAGCATAGATAATAAAAGCAAGTCAGATATAAAGAGTTTAGAACAGTATTCCCCAACCATTTTTAAACTTGTGAAATCATTTCTTAAGAATATATATTATTTGGAGAAATTTTTAATCATCTGATCATTTCGCATGCAATGCAAAATTAAGCGATTTAATGTTTTAAAGTATGTGTGTCATTTTAGATCAGTATATATTAGAGATTTTATTACAAAATTAATTGAATACAATAGTTACTAATATTCATGGATTATATTAAGTTCTGAACGAGTTCCATCTAACAAGTGATGCACACAGTTTAATTTACTTTAATTATGTAAGAAATGACAATTTATAAAACATACATTAAAATGACATCTAATAGTGCGCTTAGTTTGGAAACCAAATAAATATTAAACTGTGGCTTGAAATTTAACTCATTATCATAGCATCAGATATTGACAAAAACAGACAAAATCTGCTTTCCTAAGTAATGTTCAGAAACTTTTCATTTTGGGTAAAAGAAAAACAAACTTCTGGTGTATTTTTATTCTTTGTTTCTTTTATTTCTAAATAGTGAAATAGAGATTTTTGGTCACTATTTACAAGCACTTATATACAAGTAATTGAAAACTGAGTTGGATATAAGAAATACCGAATTTTGTATTATTAACATATTTTTTTAAATGATAGATCTCAGTGGGTTATGTGAGAGGTCAGTCAATGTAATTCTGAAATCTGGTGAAGAACAGCCTAAAGTACATTTGCAGAGTTACTATCCTATGTAAGCTCTTCATAAACTTTTCAAACTTTTTCTTCAGAATTCTTCTGCTGTTTGCCTTTACCTAAAGGCCGATTATGGGTAAAAATTAGACAAGTTAATCAAGTAAACAACTAACAAAGAAAAAAAAAACTGAAATTGCATGGCAGTCAGATTGCCACAGTGGCTGGTGGTATTCAGCTCAGCACCCAGTAGTGGAAACCAAGTCATGAGCACACGTACGTGATCCCAAACTCTTCTAAGTGGAAAACATATTTAAGTAAACAATGTGTTTATTCAGTTATTTAAGTAGAAATTAAAATACCTACCATTATCACCTGCAATGAGTGAACACTCCTGGAACATCTTTGTGCAACTCTGGGCTTCCCGCACATTGGGGACTGTCACTTAGGAGGAGAAGGTGGAGACATTGAGGGCTGATGAGCTCAACGAGGGCGAAGACTTCGTTTTGTTCACTGCTGCATCTCCACACCTGGGACGGTGCCTGGCACAGAATAGGCACTTAACAGATATTTGCTACTAAGTGAATGAGCAGAGTAATGAATGTGTGGTGAAGAAGGTCAAGCCCTCTGTGGAAGTGGGGAATGAGGTGGAGGGGGCTTCAGGAACAGGGAGGAACAAGAGGGGGAACCAGCAGGGGTAGGGTAGCAGATGGTTTCCATAACGAATGTAACATCCATAGACAGTCATTTATCCCAAACTATGCCTTGAACAACTACTGTATGTTTGGGCTTGTGAAAGATGCTGTAGGATTCAGTGATGAAAAAGACTCAGCCTTTGCCTTCCAGAAGCTCACCGAGTTTATGGGGGTAATGAGACAGATATCCATTCTAGACTGTGAACACACCGTATAGTTCCACAGATGTCAGGGGAGAGGCAGAGGGGTCTGACACAAGCAATGCGAACCTCAAGAATCAGGGAGTGGGGTACTTGTTACAGCTTCAGCATCAACCAGAGAGTCATTTGACCTCCCTGACTCCAGTCTCCTCATCCATATAAGAAGGAATTAGGACTGGGTCTCCACTAAGGTGCCTGCCCAATAAACTCTGACAATCTCTGGGCTTTGCAAATTCAGAGTAGGTGGATGTCGGTGTTGGCAGAGGTATTGTGGAAATGTGTCTTCAAGGACATGGGAGTGAGTTGGCCTTGAAGAAATGGGGAGTGTTGTAGAAGTTAGGCAGCAGGCATTTCGGGCAGAAGGACTAGCAATGAACTCAGCCATGAGGGTAAAATGGTACAAAAATTTTTCCAACAACCATTTTATGAATTAGGAGAAGAGAGGTATGAATAAGCAGGGTCAAGTGATATGATAGATTCCATGGTAAAGTTGGAATTAGCATAAGTCTCTTTGTTGTAATGTTTTGTTGCTAACGTACAAGTAACAAAAGGTTAGAGTGATCTAATTGGAGTAGTACCAACTTTGGAACCCCCATATACTGATGTAAACAGCAGCCTTACACAAGAGCTAAGTGAAAGAATGCATGATGGAATCTCCATGTTCATGAATGATGATGATATTAATAAAAGGTGATGGGAAATGCTACAAATTTTTACAAGGTGGAAAAGCAGCAATTGATATTCAAAGTGGGCAAGTATAAAAATACCCCAGGTTGTATTTCAAATGCGGATTTGTACCTAAACACAGGATGCCATGGAAACCCAAAAGACTGACATATATAGGCAGCATCCAGAAGTCTACTGAAGCCAAAACTGAAAACACTAGCCTCCACTTGTACATCCCCGTTGAAAGGAGGTTGGTGATGGGGGGGTTGGGGCGTGGCGGGGGAATAGCCCCTGACCAGTGTTCCTGTCCTAGGACAGTTCTGAGTCCAGTTTTGGCATATTGCTTAACCTTGGTCTCCTCAACTGTGAAATGGGAACAATCACACTGTTACAAGGATTGAATGAGACAATAGGAACGATGTGCTTTAAAACAAATGAAGAGCTGGATTTGCTGGAATGAGGCAACCGAAATTTGTGCATTTGTGGTGTCTGTCTAGTGTGTGAACATCTTGCGTAAACACGGTTGAAATAATTCTTTGTACCTGCAGAATGCTTTAGAGTTTATCAGGTTCCAAAAAAGTATAAAGGGACCTAGCAGAGCTTTAAATTCAGAAAACCTAGGTTTGAATTCCAATCTAGTCACTTGCAAATATGACTTGGCGTGGAGTTACTTAAAGTATGTAGGCTCCACTTCCTCATTTGCAAAATAGGGATAGTGATACCTACCCTGATAGCGTGGTTGTGAGATTTAAATGCCATCATGGATGAAGGGTGGTGAGGTGGATGCCTGCCCACACTGGCCCTCGGTGCACAGTGGCTGTCTTTATTGTCACACTTCACTAGGACGCGAGCTCCTAGAGCTGAGACAATGTCAGCTGGTATTCCCAGTGGCCAGCGCAGTTCCTGAGTTGGAGTTGGTGTTCCGTCAGTATTTGTTGAATGGATGGATGAACGGCATGAACAGATGGGTGAACACCAACTTTGTAATAGAGATGCTTTCTTGGGTGAGACAATCAAGGCTCAGAGTCTTTAAATGACTGCCCAGGGGTCAGTGTCAGAACTGAAAACTGCAAGCCCCGCGTGCGTCTTGAGCCCCTTTTCAAGTCATCCACTTGCTACCCTCTGCTGTAAACCTCCAGCCTTGGGTGAGATCACGAGCTACAGCGCTCTGAGCAGTTATTGCCTATCTTTTAGAAAAGCAGAGGCGATACGATTTGCCTCTGCTTTTTTTCCTCTCTCTCTCTTTTGTTGTTTTGATCTAATAAGCTCATGGGGTAAAAAATTCAAGTCAACTTAATTTTTTTTTTTTCTTGAAAAGGGGCCAAAAGAAAAAGAAAAGAAAAAACATGAGCACAATCTCAGATATCTTTGGTTTTGATAGTCCTTGGTTGGCAGGGCGCAGCCCGAGAAAATAATCTTCACTGAAAGGTACAGTTTGTTTCCTTCCCCCGCAGACGGAAATGTGTGTTTGGGAGGCTGATTCATCCGATGGCCCTGGTTCCAGGCCTGGGACCAGCACTTTTCATTATTAGCTCTGTTCCTCTTTTGGTTTACAAGGTCAGTGTCGATGTTTTGGTTGTTTTCCCAACAGTGCTCTACTGACCGACTTCGCTCTAATCCCTTGATGTCACTTAAATAAACTCGAGGCGGCTGCAGGTTGGGGGAGCGATTTGAGAACTCCAATGATTTCCGGCCGCTGTTGTTCTCGGCGGCAAATTAATTTGATGCTGTTATGTAAGTGTAATCGTCCTCTCTAATCACATCACAGGATTGGGAACTGCCAGAAATAACAGAAGGGAACATTCGAGGTATCAAAGGGGAGCCACTCAAATAGACTGTTTATTTAGGTACCAAATTGAAACGCTATTATTGGAGATGGAAAACAACCCTTGCCACACTTCCTTTTCACACATCCCTACATTTCACATACTGTATTTATCAGTGTGCATCATCCAGAAGTAAAAGGAGATATGAAATCAGAGCTTCCAATTGTGCCATGGGGGAAGGAAAGGCACGGAGTCGGAAGTGTCTGAGCGTCAGTGGGTTTTTGTTGATGCCTGAAATTTTGGTTGTGTTTATGCTGTTCTAAGAGGCTTCTCTCATCGCCTGATGTTCTTTCTTTATGTCTGTCTCACTCTCTTTCTTATTTTCCCCCAACGTGTCCCACTGCCTTCTGTCTCCCCAGTTTTTTTAGCAAGTCAGAGAACCTCTACCTAACTCCAATGACCCTCTCCAACTCCTTGGTGATACCCACTCACTCAGCTGAGGGGTCACAGGAGATGCGCTGCATATTTACAGCTTGCCTATCTTCTAACACACTTTGTCCATTCTTTCCTCTTCCCAAACTCTCGCCCAGCTCCTACCTGGACATACAGTCCTAGATGCAAGAGAGAGAGTCCCATCCTTATTTCAGAACGGGTTTCTCAGAATGGTCTAGGTAACAGCAGAAGAGCAGCTTGGAGTCTGTGAAGTCAGATAATGATAACACTGATCTGAATAGCAGAGGGTTGAACAAGATTGCATATTTTAAATGCTTGGCATACTGCCTGGCTTTCTAAGTGTTGGTTTATCAGCATTATTATCATTCTTATTATTGTTATTTATTGTTCTAATAGCAAAACCTAATTAAATAAAAACAATAATCATAATGATGATCCATTTCCTGCTCTCCCCACTTCTTATTCCCACCACTTATCTTCATACAACTGCAAATCACTCCTGATGTTATTTGCCATAAGTCATCGAGACATGACAGCCGGGCTGAAGGGAATGAACAGTTGAACCCGTGGACAGGTTGTGGGGAGGGATGCCCGCCTAGGTGAGGGAAAAGACATTCAGCTGGACGAGCTTAGGAGACATTCTCCTTGGAGCCTCTGATGGTGGCCTCTCCCTGCTCTCCTGGTCTCCACAATCCTCTGCCTTGTTCCATGTTTAGTCCCCCGGCTGCCTTTCTTCTCTGCTTGGATCACCACCTGCTTTGAAATGCCCTCCACCAACGAAGTCCTCGCATTAGAATGAAGTACTTCCTTTATCCTGGTGTAATGGAGGGGCACCAACCTGGGGACTGGGAGACTCAAATCCTTCCTTCCCTGCCCTTCACCCTTTGGGTGACTTTGTCTGTGGGCCTTGGTGGCTTTGACTGTGAACGTGAACGGCAGGGGCATAGCCCGTGTAACCCAGAGTGCCAGCTGATTCCCTGTTTCTGAAGCAACTACTAGGACATTGAATGTTACTTTTCCTTGCCTTGCTTGAATTTTTTTAAGTAAAAAATAAAAATTCACTTCTAAAACCATTCTCTACAAGCCCATCACAGAAGGGAAGAGATTACTATTCATGGTCATCTTTCACTCTTTTTCCTCTAATCTAATCTCAGGTCTCTCCTCTAAAGATTTTCTACACAGGCGATCTAATGATAAGGCTGCCCCAAGCATCTGTTAGACCTGGGTAGGATGAGAACCAAGATTTGAGCACCGGATCTGGACAAAGCTGAGCTCTGGGGCACTCAGACCAAAATAGGTTTGCAAAACTATATTGAAACTGAAATGAAGATGAGGTTTTTTTTCTTTTTCCTAAAGAAAAATATCTGGATAATTATTTTCTGTGCACCACTTCATTCTACTTGAACTTTTCAAACTGCAAGTTTTAGCTCCATGATTTACGCTTAAAATAAAGGAAACACTGTTTGAGGAGACTGGTCACATGCAGTGGGGAGAGGGAGTTTTTTCTCAAGTATAGACACAGCCGTGATGTCTCGGGCTTTGGAGTCAGATTCTAGCTGTGTGACATTGGACCAGTTACTTAACCTCTCTGAACCGCATTTTCTTCATCTGTAAATATCAATAGGAATGTTGTGAAGACAGTATGAAATAACGAATGTAAAGTACTTGACACATAGAAAGGGTTTGATTAATATTAGCTATTAATGTTATTGTGGTTATTTAGATTTAGCTCTTTACATGCCTAAAATCATGGGGCAGATTTTCTCTCTGTCATACTCCTGGTAAAGGAGATAGTGTCAAAATTTTCTAACAGTCACCCTGAAACATTTATCTGGGCAGGTCTAGATCATATCCATTTGGCCCATAAGGGTTACTTAGATGACCATCAGCTGTATTCTCCCTCTTAGCTAGTGTAAAAATAGCCTTGAAATTAATTCCCTAAAATAGCTAAAACAGCTTGGTATTTGAATGTATATATCATAACTCACCACCATAGAATATTAGTTAGCAACATATAACAAGCATTTACAGAAATCTCATTAATTTGCATTTCATCCATTCTTAGAACAATTTGCAGTAATTCAGTCTGGATCAGACTACGTTAACTTTTACATCTATGTTTTATAGAAATAATTTACTTGAAGAATTAATGGTACAAATGAGATTATAGGGGACATACTAAACTTTTTAAAGACAGCAAATATTTTTCTAACAATAATGGTATGTATGAAAATAAAACTTGTGATTCATACATGGATGTTGTTTACTGAATACATAGAGCAATGTTTCTCAGAATTCCATCCAAGAGAGAGAATCATGGGGAGAAAAAGTCCAAAAGTCCTGAATTATACCCCAAAATTTCTGAATTAGGATCCTGGGCCGGGAGGGATGGGGGACCTAGGAATGTGCATTTAACAAGCTCCTTGAGTGACTCGTAGGTTTACTAAAGTTTAAGAACAGCTGTTACTCAGAATATTGACAAATCACATGTACCTTAACTGAAGTATCCCAGGAAACTCTTCTTAGTAGTTGAATAGAGCTTCTCCTTTCCTTACTGGAAAATACCAGGACCTCTTCTCTTTAAAATATTTCAGAATTCAGACTTTTCTGCTAGTGCAGACTCATATTCCCCCATAACAGGGAGGTGTTACTGAAACAGACCCAACTTCCCACAATCAGTGCCAAGCTTCCTGCGTTACAACTCTCTGACAGTCAGAAAATCTAAAAATTATGATGGTAAGATTGGGATTCAGGCAAGGAGAGGAACCAGGCTGGGACCCTGGGAGGCCTGGAAAGAAAACCAGGGTAGAACCTGACAAATACTCGGAGAGACTTGCTCATAAGGGTTAGGTCAGAAGCCCAGTTATGGGAATGAAGGTTGGCAAAGAGCCTGCCTTGCTTCCCGCCACTGCACAATCCACCCTTGAGTTGACATGCAAACCAAAGTGGTGTGAACCCTTAGAATATCTAAGAATGACGTGAGGAGGAATATTCTTACTCTATTTCCATATGACTTTTTTTTAAAGCAAATGGCTTGTTCAATATTTAGACCCATTCCTTTGTTAATAAAATAATTGCTATGTCTGTAAAAAGCACATTTATGGTTATCAAAGGGGAGGTGAGGGGAAGGGACAAGTTAGGAGTGTGGGATTAACAGATACAAACTACTATACATAAAACAGATAAGCAACAAGGATTTACTGTATAGCACAGGGATTTATATGCAGTATCTTGTAACAACCTATAATGAAATATAATCAGAAAAAATAACTGAATCACTATGCTGTACACCTGAAACTAACACAATATTATAAATCAACTATACTTCAATTGAAAAAACAATCCCTAATGTCTGAAGGTGTTGGTTTATATCTCCTTAGATCTTTATTAACTAATTGCACCAGTATGGGGTTAGAACTATTTTTTTCACCCATTTCTGGATGAAATGGGTGAAAAAAATAGTATACAGTATATATATCATGTAGATGTGCACATGTGAAAACACACACACACATTTCAATCCAACTATGTATATAACTTAAAATAATTTAAGCTAGGCTTTGACTCAAAACTGGATCTTTATATCTTTTTTTTTAATAAATTTATTTATTTTATTTACTTACTTTTGGCTGCATTGGGTCTTCGTTGCTGCACGTGGGCTTTCTCTAGTTGCAGCGAGCGGGGGCTACTCTTGGTTGCGGTGCGCGGGCTTCTCGTTGCAGTGGCTTCTCTTGTTGCGGAGCATGGGCTCTTGGCACGCAGGCTTCAGTAGTTGTGGCACGTGGGCTCAGTAGCTGTGGCTCACGGTCTTTAGAGCGCAGGCTCAGTAGTTGTGGCGCACAGGCTTAGTTGCTCCACAGCATGTGGGATCTTCCCAGACCAGGGCTAGAACCCATGTCCCCTGCGTTGGCAGACAGGTTCTTAACCACTGCGCCACCAGGGAAGCCTTTTTTATAATGGCAAAGAATGTACAACAAATACAAAATTCACCTAGCAGTCAATTTTAGGCCACTGTTTGCCAGAGATTAAGACCACGGGGTGAGCAAGTTTGCTTGTAACTAAAGCACAGACTCTTGGCTATTTGCAACATTTTAAACTTTAACAAGTGGGCAATGCAATATAAATGATGCTTTAAACATTTATGCATTGGGTGGGAATCTATATTAATTATAAAACAAAGGGCCAAGTCCTAGAAACAAAGAAGCATTAGTTTTTTCTTCCTGAGTTGCTTTACTAAGAATTAGATCCCTAAAGGAAAGGCGCAGAAACAAGAAAGGTTCTGCCTACTTACTAATACTTGATTTGTGGCTTACCTGGGAACCCAGGACGACTCATCCAAGAATTTCCCGTGGTCTGTTTATGTATTCTATTCTGTGCCTTGCTTGTACCCTCCAGCCATCACACATTGTGTATCTGAGAACTCCTCTCCTTATGCACAGCACTCCTTCTCGTGGTCCATGTGAGAAAGCCTCACCTATTCTTTTTTTTAAAACATTTCTTAATTGAAGTATAGTTAATTTATAATGTGTTAGTCTCAGGTGTACAGCAAAGTGATTCAGTTATACATTCGTATATATTCTTTTTCAGATTCTTTTCCATTATAGGTTATTACAAGATATTGATTACAGTTCCCTGGGCTATATAGTAGGTCCTGTTGTTTATCTGTTTTATATACAGCAGTGTGTATATGTTAATCCCAAACTCCTAATTTATCTCTCCCCAACCCTGCTATCCCCTTTGGTAACCATAAGTTTGTTTTCTTGTCTGTGAGTCTATTTCTGTTTTGTAAATAAATTCATTTGTATCTTTTTCTTAGATTCCACATATAAGTGATATCATATGATATTTGTCTTACTCTGACTTATTTCACTTAGTATGATAATCTCTAGGTCCATCCATCTTGCTGCAAATGGCATTATTTTATTCTGTTTTATGGCTGAGTAATATTCCATTGTATATATGTATCGCATCTTCTTTATCCATTCATCTGTCGATGGACACTTAGGTTGCTTCCATGTCATGGCTATTGTAAATAGTGCTGCAGTGAACATTGGGGTGCATGTGTCTTTTAGAGTTAGAGTTTTCTCCGGATGTATGTCCAGGAGTGGGATTGCTGGATCATATGGTAACAAGCTTCACTTACTCTGAAGTCCTGAGATGGTAGAGGCAGCCTGAACTACAGGAAGTTTGTAAAGTGTCCCTGCAAAGTGATTGGGGCGTGTTAGCATTTTTCTCTCTGTCTAAAATAGTTGTTAGTATTTCGCTATTTAACAGGCCAAGGTTGAATAAAGAGATGTTGGTTATTTCCAGCCTGTTCCTTTATGTTTGCTCCACTTCCCATCACTTAAACTCTGTACCACAGAGGAAAACAGGCTCTTCCTTACGCTTCTATCTCTTGGGAACGAAGACTGGTTGAATGTTTCCATCTCCCAATTTACAGTGTCTCTCTCATCAGCTCGCCTTTGTTCCCAGGAGTCTGACTTTTTTTGGACTCTCCCTTGGTGATTAAAACGTGGCTGTTCTCTGGGAGGTGACCCCTACTCAGCTGTTCTCACCTCAATGGAAATTACTTTGCTAGAGGAGAAAACTCCTAAGTAAGTTTTAAGTTGAGCAAGGGACTTCTCCCAACCTGGGATGCCGCCAAGCTTGAAGGGAGGGTCCCGAGTTGGGAGACAAGGGAAGCACAAGGGGAGGGTGAGGGCTGTGAAAACACATAGTCACCAGTTCACAGTTCAGCCTGAGGCTGACACTAACTAGAGTCGATTAGTGAGTTCGTGCTCACTAGTTTATTCAGAGTCATTTGATATGGAATTCGACTCCTCCTCACTGGAAATGAAGGCCTTAATTCCACAGGTTTAACTAAAGCCGGCGGCCTACAGTACGAAGTTAAGACAATAATCTGAATTATTTTTGCAAAGCCACCAAGGGAGAGAGATTTTTATGACCACGTATTTGAGATGGTCTGTGCAGGTTTAAGTGTCCAGTTGATTGTACCTCCCTCCGTTTTATCTCGTCTGTCCACGTATAGACTTAGTGGGCAATAGTCACGCACAGTGAACCCAAGCCTGGAATCTTTACCTCTTCCGGAAAGTCAGTAGAAGCTTCTGTCTCCTTGAGTTTCTGTTTCAGAAGGTTTCAGTTTTCTCTTGGGAAAGGCCAGCAGGAGTCTGGATCGTTGATCACAGGTAGTTTAAGGTCAGAATGTTTTCTCTCTCTCCCTTTCTAACTTTTAACCATGTTTATACAGAGAGTTCTCAAGACTAGAATTTATGAATCTCAAGGCTCATAAACCACTCTCCACCCACCGTATAGTTGTAAGCTGTGCCTCTACACATCTGCGAGGCATACCTGCCATGTGCAGCATCTGCAAAGCTACAACTGGGCGGCAAGCTGGAAAATCAAACCTCCATTCATTAAAAAAATTATAAAATAAAATAAATGCACATGGCCTGCCACCCCCCGACAGCTGGCAGCCTCTATTTTTCCAGCTGGGTTTTAGCTTAACACCTTTTGGGATGTTGTCCTCCAAGAGGATGTCTTTGGGCTTTTCACATCTGACTTTTGGATTTTTTAAAAAAATGGAGCCCAGAGACTGTGTTGGACACATTCTTATAAATCCATGAAGGCTTAGCCTACAGAAGCCACAGGAAATACTATGATATTTTGGAAAAGGTCGAGTTTCATAGATTCTGTAAGGCACTCAGCAGGTTGTAATTATTTTCTTTTATTTAAAAGCCCTCCAGATATTTTTTTCCAGAGGGTCTCTGCAATTGAGGGCAGCAGACATTTTTTTCATACTGTACATTCTTTTTGGCCGAGTGCTGGAAATACACAGGAAATCAAGTGGTTTTGGAAGACACCAGCAGAGTCCAGGCCAAGGCATGAAGTCACCGAAACAAAATGGGAAATCTCCAAATCAGCAGCATCAGGCTTTGGCTGCCTTGTCCCCCTCCTGGTGCAGGAGGGAAAAAATGAAGCAGGTGAAGACACTGATCTGTTGTGTTCTAACAGAAACCAAATGTCACTGTGTCCGCAGGCCCAGCTCAGCAGCTGGAATCGTTCAAGGGTTTTAGACGCAGGCCGACAAGACAGATCCATTGAGGCGGCCAGGAAAGTGGAATGAGTTGCCTGTGTCTTAATTCAAGGTCTTGGTGCTACTTTGAGCCCTGAGTCCTGCTGGCCTGGCTCAGGGCAAGGGCAGAACTGGCCAGGCCGAGGCCAAGGAAAGCAGGCCAGCTCCTTGTCACACCAGCCTCTGGGCTGCCTCTCAGGAAAATCCGCTGCAAGGACTCTTGCCTCAGACCAAGGAGGGAATGGGCCAGGCCTTTGGTCTCAGCTACTGAAAACAAAAAGGCAGGATCAGATTCTGAGGCAGCAGGTAGACATGTGTCTGGCTTCCTTTCCATAGGGAGGTTCAGCTCCTGGGAGGGATGGGAACATATGGGGAGAGACCTCCACGGGAGGCGGGCCCTTGGCTCCCGCCAAGCCATTGCCTCCGTGGTTGGATGGGATTCTCCTGGAATCCTGGAAAGCAAAGAAAACTCCCCTGGAAACATACTTGGATTGTGCAAGGTCCTCCCTCGCCGCTGTCTCATTCAGATTCTTTGTGGCTGCTTTGGGCTGAGTAGGGTTAATTTTGAGCAGAAAGGGAAAGAACTTCAGCCAGCATGAATGAAGTGCTCCCAGGACAAGTCACAAAATGGCCTTTCAGAGAGAGCCGTCCATTGAGATGGGAGCCAGTGGGTGAAGTCACCATCAGCCCAGGGCGCGGTGGCCAGTCATAGGCTGGATTCAACAGAATCCTGGCCTGGGCCCATTACACCCTCCAGCATTTCCATTTAATCAGTGGTGGAGGCCCTGGGTGAAATGAGGTAGGGAAGTTGTGAAGTTCCCAGTAGATTTCCTAGGACTGAGTTTATTCCTTCCTGGCTCCCAAGACAGAGGAGATACCAGGAAGGGATAGAGAGGACTCGCTAATAGCCCTGGGCAGAATCAGTCCTGGAACCATTCCAGCCACCATTGTTATGGTGAGTTACGGTAAGTGGCTGAATGTCATGTTGTCCGGGACGCCATGCCACGTGATGGTTTGGGTAGCTCTTCACAGTTCACAGAACAGGCTCATATATACTTATCTCATTTGATCCTCACAGAAGCCCAAGGTGTAGGCAGATGGCACCATCCTTGCCCACAGTATACTTGTGAGGGCACTGAACTCAGGGAGTGACGTATCCTGAGCCACACAGCTAGTAAGAAGGTGAACCAGGACTCAAATCCTCCTTCCTCCTTCAGAGCTTTTAGAACGATGACAAGATGCCTCCTGGGGTGTATCCAGATCATCTGCATGGATATGGGTCCCTGCCCTCTAGAAACTGAGAGCTCAAAGCCAACCACACAGGTTTTTGTATGTAACCCGCATAAGACTAAGCTGCCTTGTATCTCCAGTATCAGCACCGTGTCACTGCCAAAGAAGCACACGCTGACTTCCAAAAAGAATTTTGAAGCAATCTGTATCTTTATTACAGTTTTTCAGAAAATGCCAGAAGAAGGATTCCACCTATAGCTTACAGCAGATTTTCTGAAAAATCTCTTTATCTCCCCAAAACACCACCCATCACAATATGACAGCTGCCTGAATCACTCCCTCTCCTCAAAACAAAAGAAAAAAGAAGGTCTTCATACTTTTTCTCAAACCCAGTGCCTTCTGATTCTTAACTTTTCCTCACCTACCTCTTACCTTCCAAATCTATTATTTCCTCTTCCATGAGTCTGGTTTCTCCACTGTGAACCAGTCAAAAAAATCTCAGTTCCTTTTAGTCTCCTTCATCCCTAATCCATTACTCTGATTGGACCAACAAGGCCCAGGATCAAATTGGACCAAGGCTGTCTTCTCCCTGGAGGGCAGGAGGGAGACAGAAGCTGTGATTCTTCTATTTTCCTGGTCACACATGCATATGACATAGAGACGGTGGCCTCAGACCTTCAAGCCAAGGCAAGCGGTGTATCAGCTGTGCCTGGCAGAGCCCCACACTAGATTTGGGTTTAGAATCAGACTCATGCTCTGTGATACTGGGCAGAAAGATTGGCAGATTTGCTCACCAGGCCCGCTTACACTTCTTTTGTCAACCTCAGTCACCCTTCACCTAAACCAATGTTTCCCACTTTTGCCAGACTCATCAGTGTCTATAGCAAAGTTATAACGGGATTGAACTTCACTCCTCTTCCACTTCACAGACGGTATCTTACTTGTGTTCACTGTTTTCTTTTTTTTGTGTGTGTGTGTTTTAAAAAAAGCTTTATTGTGGTATAATTCACATGCCACACAAATCTCTATGGATTTGCTTATTATGGACATTTCATATAAATGAAATCATAGAAATGTTGTTTTTGGCGTTCACTGTTTTCTTAATGACACTCCTAGTCAAGCTGAAAGTCTCTGCTTAAGCATAGAAATGATCTTTTCATGGTAGGCGTGTAAACAGAACCAATTAATGAGTAGCTACTTACTCTTTGCTATGTTAATTAGCCCCATTTTTGTCTGTGTCCTAGAGGCAATATTTGTCAAGAGTAAATGCATTTATGGAAAGAAGTGTATCCTGTAAAAATTTACCTCTGTATAGTGGGGTTTGTGTGATTTTTTTTTTTTTTTTTACATTCTTCAGATAAGTTTCTACATCTACGAATCTAACTTTAGTGTGAGCATCTGACATTTTTATACTGAGTAAAACATTAAAATTACTTTCACTTTTTAAAAGAATAACAGCATTCACTGGGGGTGGCAGAGAAGGGACACCTAGGGACTTGGCGGTTGTTAGAGACAACAACTCCTAGAAATAAATATGTATATATTTAGTTAGGGCCGTGGGAATCATTTGCATTTCTCCCTAATCAATCTCGACTGGCTTCCTGGAGGAGGTCGGATTTCAGGAGTTACGTAAATGTTGTGAGGGAAACTTTTGTTCAGCTCGGAGGGAAGGTAGAGTTCTGAGGAAGCTTGGCAAGGGGTGGCATGTTGGTTCCCAAGGAGATTTGTGCAGTTGGTCTGAGGCATGTTGGGGCGGGGGGGTCAGCTGTGGCCATGCAGGAAGTGGAGAAAGAAGACAAGGAAGAGCAAGGTTGCCGAGGCCTCCCACGTGAATAAGGAAGAGGTGAGGAGAGTAAGACGGGCCCTGAGGCTCTAAAGATGAGATTGGAGGGAGAGGGCTAGACCCCCATAGCTAAGTCTGTGGAGCCCACTAGGTCAATGAAGCTTGGCCGCCAGGTCTGTGCACAGAGCTGAAGTTCCAGCACCTGCCCTAGAGAATTACGGGGCATTGGCTCAATGCCCTGGGTGTAAACCTCCACGTTTCCAGGACCAGACAGGAAAGAAGCAGCAGCCATCTCTGACCTGGAACATGGCCCTGTGAGCAGTGTTGATGAGAATTTTCACAGTCTGTCTGACCCTACCCTCTCTGCCTTATTCCATTCTTTGGAAACTCTCACCCCAAGGAGGCATTTTCCCGTCTCACTTTGCCCTGCTCCTGGTTATTATAGCCTGCAGAAAGAAAGCGTGAAGCTGGCGGCCTCTTGAAAGCCATATTATCAGAGATCGTGTGGACAGGGAATAAACTGTCTTATTCCTTTTCTGAGAGGGAGAAGCATGGGAGTGCAGGCAGCTCCTCCAAGGTAAAGAAAAGCTCAAGGTCATATGACGCAGAAGCCACCGTTCCTTAGGACACTGTCCTCTGAAGTCTGTACTGTGTGGCATGAAGTTTCTGGCTGGGAATGGAATTTGAGTTTGTCCACTGAACTTTCTCTTCCTGTCCCTCATGATTTGCTCGCAGCCATTGTTGTATAGGATTAGTCAGCTGAGGCATTTGGAGAGGACCTTGGGACACCTCCCGCGGTTCATCCTATACTGACCCAGAGCTGAGACCACCCATTCCTTCCACCGCCCAAGCAGGATGCCTAGGGCTTATATTTTGTAGTTGCTGAATACCATGCAGGAAATAGAGGTGCTCTACGTGTACAGCCTTAAGAAAGACCGCAGCTTCTTTCTCACTGGGGTTTGCTCAACCTTTGGGCTGAGTCTGGTAGGTCAACGAACTTGAGGATCTTTTTTGAGGAGAAAGGAGAACTAGCTTCTTCCACAAGTCACTGGGTCGTGTGTATGTACGTAACAGTATCACTTTTTTTTTTAAGTTAACCAAGACCTAACAGATTTATGGCTTGGAGTCGCCACTACCATTATTTTATTATAATTTGTGCGGAGAGAAAAAGCCTTCCTAGGGTGATTTCAAGTGCTCCTCCTTGGAAACGTGAAATGCTTCGTGTTGGGCACACACACCCTCAAAGCCATTCCTATTATTTACTGCTCTAAGAGAACCTTCTCTCGGGGACAGCCTGCCTTTTGACACAGCCTAACTGGCATTGTCCTGGGTGCCTGTAATGATGACTTAGGCTCCAGTTCACATCCTGGGCTGTGAATGGCGTTGCCAGACCCAATTGTGTGTCTGCGAATGAGCTGGAGCTTTTGCAATTTAAATGGACAGGCCAAGTTCATGGACTGTTCAGTTCTCACTCTGTGGGCCCCTGCCCCCCGCCTCAGGCTGTGCTGCTTTATTTGGCTGTTTTTGTGTGAGGTGATTTTTGTGTGGGAGGGGAAGTTTCAAGGAGGACAGCCAGCACTTTGTTTGGGTTTCTAGAATCCTTTGGGAATGAAACCATTGAACCACAGACTGAGAAAGAATTTGGAGGCTTTTGTTGCAATGGGCTGATAGTAACTTTAAAAATGGAAGCCACAAAGGGAGTACTCATCTCAGGTATCCTTCCCAATCTCCCTCAGTCTTTTTTTCTGTTTTTTAATAGAGGAGAGGGGAAAAGAGGTAGCGTCTGGGAGCGATGGACGCATCCCTCTCTTTAGCTGGATCCTCCGTTAGGACCGAGGGGCAAGTTGAAGTTTTCTTGCAGGGGAAGAAAAAAGGTTAACATGGGGGAAAAAAGCATGAGATGTACATTGCCTCCGTGAAAATCAGATTTTTAAAAAAAAAAAATGAAATTGTGTCCTTCCTCAATTCCTAGGAGGGCTCAGCTCCAAGAGACAAGCACAAACATGCAGGATGGAGACGTCCAAGTGGAGGAAGGTTGGCTCCTGATCTGGAGTCGAGGCAGGTTAGGGCTCACCTGGGCTTATTGGAAGTGGGGCGTTGAGAGAAGTTAACCTCCTCCAGGGTGAGTTGATCCACAGAAAATCTCCCTTGAAGTGTTTCTGAATCCTGAAATATTTCCTTTAGAAACAGGATCAAACTGTTTGATAAGTTTTGGCATATGTATGTGTAAAACCCTTTAAATCGATGGTTTGTTGTATGTCAGTTACACAATAAAGCTGTTGAAGTATTTTTCTAAAAAGAGGGTAAAACTAAATGTAAAATGTCTCCCTCTTTAACCCCTGGGCCCTTATCTCATTTCTGATGCTTTGGAAACCCCAAACCTGCATCTCCCCTTTGGCATCCTAGAGGAGGCTTTGCACGGACAATTTCTCCATTAGACACAGAGTGTAGGCCCCGTGTTGCGTTGAATTGTATCCCCTCGAAATCCTTAATCCCCAGCACCTGAGAATGTGAGCTTATTTGGAAATAGGGTCACATTCAGAGTAATTAGTAAAGATGAGGTCATATTGGAGTAGGGTGGGCCCCTAATCGGACATGATTGGTGTCCTTATATAAAGGGGAAATTTGGAGACAGACCTGCACACAGGGAGAACACCAAGTGAGGATTAGAGTTCTGCTCTCACAAGGCAAGGAAGCACGAGAAGCTAAGAGAGCGGCCTGGAACAGTTCCTTCCCTAACACCTTCAAAGGGAGCACGGCCCTGCTGACGACTTGATCTTGGACTTCTAGCTTCCAGATCTGTAAGACAGTAAATTTCTGATGTTTAAGTCACCTAGTTTACGGAACTTTGTTACAGCAGCCCTAGGAAGCTACTAACAGACCTGCAAAACGTAAATACTAACGTGTTTACGTTTTTAGTGACTATAATAGCAATAAGTGTATAATCATGAAGCCCAGCCTGGATTATATTTGTCTTTATACCTATACAGTCGTAAAATATAATTTAAAAAAATTTTTTGGGTCGAGGAAAGGGCTTGTGGAGACAAAAGCTCCCAGGGCCCACAAAAGGTGTGTTGTGGCCCTGAGACCCGGCATTGATTCGGAAAAGGAGTTGAATCGAGAGACCTCTCCGTTGCTGAAGAGAAGCCCTGAATTTGTGGTTGGGGAGGACGTTAGCCCAGGTACTAAAAAAAGAGACAAAACGTCCAATAGCTTGTGTAAGTGTGTTGCAAAATATTCCTGAAGCTTTGCTGCTCTGTCCCTCCTCCTTACCTCTGGCGTATTGAGCTGTTTTCACTTTTGATTTCTGTGGAAGGAGGAGAGACTCGGGAACGTCTACGTTTGGTAGATTGTCTATGTTCCGATACCTTGTGCGGAAGCACAAAGTGAAACACAATCCACCACGGTCTCGGCTGGTCCCCTGTGGACGGCTTGCTTCAGGAAAATGAGAAGGTAGGGCTTAAAATTAAGTCTGGCCTCCCTCATTCAGCTCCCAATAGGTCTTTCTTTTCAACCGTCTCTTCCCATTCACTTTCAAAGCTATATGACTTATTTATGATCCAATCCAGTGGAAATAATATGCACTTAACTTGCACTCGTAACTGTTATCCTATTAATTACTCAGTGAAAATCCATAAAAGTGGATGGCTGTCACCAGCGTCTCTGCTAAAATCCTCACAAAGGGGAGCAGCTCTTGACAAATTCATTCATTAGGATGTGGTATGTCGTTCTTCAGAGTCAATAGCCTGAGCTTCCGGGAGCCCAGTGGCCTGTGAAGATGGTATCCCATCCTCTCCAAGTTGACAGTTCACACCAACTATGGAATTATAGTATCTCTTCCTGACAAGCAGCAATAAACAGAGGTCACTCAGGTCAAACAAACCTAAGTTTGTGACACTACGTTGACAAGTGGTGTGTACACTTGATCCTCCTGGGCCCCAGTCTGTACACCAGTGGCTCTCAAACTGTAGTGAGCATCACAGTTACCTGGAGGGCGTGTTAAAAGCACCAATGGCTGGGCCCCACCCCCAGAATTTCTGATTCAATAGGTCTGGGAGGGGGCCCGAGAATGTGCATTTCTACCTAGTTCCCAGGCGATGCGGGTGCTGCTGGTCTAGGGGCCACACTTTGAGAAGCACTGGTCTAGACATCAGCCTTCAATTGGTCTTTATTGCTAATAGGTGGTAGAGAACACCATCCCGCAGTTGCTAGGGGACAGAATGAACTTTTAACATAGGAATGACTGCCTGAAGTCATCGAATCTTCTTTCCTGGAAATAGGAGTAGACACCATCCCTTTTCCAGAAGGGTTTTATGTAGTTTAGCTATAAGACCATGCAGCAGGAATGACAACGTGATCAACGTAATGGTACCCTGCTCCCGGTCCGTGCAAACTGCTACCCTCCTCATTACCCCATTGGCATCCCCTCTAGTGATGTATATAGCTATTAAATGGTTGTAGCAGGATGGTCCAGGATCAAGGCACCACAGGGGTTCAGGTACGAAAATACACTTGGTTGCTGAGACACTTAGGAACTGCTGCACGGGGGGCAGTCTAAGAAAAGGTACAGAGGGTTGGTGGGGAGGAGCAGTTAATAAAGATTTTGCAAGACCCTGTCTTCTGCACGATGGAGAAGTGGAAAGAACCTGAGTTCTCTCCTCTGTGTATTCATTGAGCACTTTTGCCGGGCACGTTTCTGCGCTGGGCAGCTGGAGAATGCCCAGGTGATTCATCCAGGGGAGCTGACGTTCTAGTGGGGGAGAGTGAGTCAGGCCCACAAATCACGCGTGGTAGACAGCGCCACAGAAGCAGACTCACAGCTCCTCCAAGTTGCTCCGGAAATCATCATACCACAAACATAATTACGTTTCAGGAGGGAAAAAAAGATCAGAGTGTGTCGAAATCAGAGAATATCAAATTAGAGTTCATGAACTGAGAAACTGAAGCCAAAAGTCTTCAACTGAATGCTGGCATATGCAAAGGTCTTCCTCTGGGAGCAGAAGTCCTTTCTCTAATATTACTAAGTGCCGACGGGCCCCTCTTCTCATTGCCCTTCGGAAGAGGGAGACAGAAGGGGTTGTGCTTTGAGATTTTTTTTCCTTGATAAATCTGACCTCCTGTCATGCTGCTGGCACCTGTCATCTGCCTTAGGTCCCTGTAACCAGCTGACATTGCCAAGATGAAAGTTCTTAGCCCAACCAGGAAGTACTATTCCAGGATACTTTGGGACCAGGGGGAAAAGCAGAAAAGTGAATCTGGGCCCTACACTTAGCCAGCAGCGGGCTGGCATCCCTGTTCACCCTGACTCCCACAGCCTGCACAGCTCCCCCACCAGACTCAGTCCCTACTTCCGATAGCATCTCTTTGATCCCTAGATGACTTCTTAGAGGTGACAGGGAGCAAGATAATTAGGAGCGGTGACAGCTGAAATGTGCTAGATGATGCCCTGGTGTGAAGGGCATGGAGACATCTCATCCACTTTGTGTTTAGAATTGGGAATGGGGGATTCAGTTGGGCTTGGACAGTCAAGTCAATACATCTTTCTCTGATGGTGAATAATCAAGCTTCCTGTTGGTGGCTTTGCTGCTTCCAGATATTTCATCCCAAATGGAAGTGAGGAATTGAATTTTATCTTAAAAAACACCGAATCTTGTCTCTGTTGTTCTGCTTTGCTTATATTTCCTGCCAAACTTCCTTGTGAAATTTTACCTACTGAGCAAAGCTCATCTCTTCCATGGAAGTTTCTCCTGCCACATTCTAATTCACATGGAGCTTCTCTAAACACAAACATTTCAGTACTGAACTTCTGTGTACCTTGTCTCTTCTGGAAGCCAAAGTGGTCCCTGCCTTTCTTTTTTTCCTGAGGGTGCTTAGCACAGTTCTACAGATGGTGGGCACTCAGTAGTGTAGGTGTTTTGCTTTGTTTTTTATTAAATAACGTTAGTCTCTATCCCTAAATATATAGCAAATTAAGCAGGTAGGTATAGGTGTGATATACTTTCCCAGACACAGATTAGAATGATGTCTGCCACAGATTCAATAACACTAACTGGTCTTTCTTTTCTTCAAAGAGCTACAGAAATAGTGTTTGGCAATATTATATAAAAAAAACAACCTTTTATAAAGCAAGCTATGTTTAGTTAGGGGTCAGATGATGCTTTGTTCAGTGAAAGACATTTCACAGATGTCTTTTATCGTAAGCAACAAATCTTTCTGTGTTGGTGAACATCTCTGAAGCTGATGTCCTGTGACCCAGGGTGGAGGTTCATCCTTTGTTCTGTGATATATTTGCCTTCTCTTGAATTGCAAGCTCAGTGACTCAGCTTCTTTCTCTCCTCTACAGAGATGTCAGTGACTGTTGTTTTGCTCTCTGATGCTTTATACCTCACAGGGATTTGCTTTTGTAAACTGCATGGCTAAGGTGCACACCTTAAATAACTCTCTTTTATACCCAACTGTGCTGCCCACAGTTGTCTACAAGTCAAGTCTGAGTGCACATAACAAAGAAGGTGAAACAATAAAAGCAGTATAGAAACACACATGAGAGTGATATATTGGATAGCAAGAAAACAGTTTAGTTAGCCATTGCCAAAAGTTTCACAGAAATTTGTCACCTGAAAGTGGCCACATGATTACCATGACATTATACATAGAGCTGAATGGCCATTTTGGAAGAGTGCACTAGACCTTTCTAAAGCATGGTACCAAGATGTGGGTCTCTCTCAAATCACAGAAACCTATTTTTCTGTGTCTGAAAATGGAGGAGAACCTCCCCCCAGCATACGGAGAAGTCAGATGTCCAGAAGCCTAGTAGTGGGTCATTACCTTGGTGACTCTCTCCTCTTGGCAAGGACCAGCTTTCAGCTCCCCCAAGCTCAAAGACTTGTCTTTGCAATATTCAGAGATGTGAGGACAGACTCAAATCCCACAGGCTCCCAAACTGATGTATAAAACCAGAATGTTCTTGTGTTTATGTAAATGAGAGATTTCTCCAGCTCTTTCTTCAGTGGAGCTCCAGATACAGTAGTTGACTTGTGTTTAGGGCAGTGGTTCTCAAACTTTATCGTGCGTTGGAATCACTGAGAGAGCCTGTTAAAACACAAACTGCTGGGCCCTACCCACAGAGTTTCTGATTTAGTAGCACTGGGTGGGACCCAAGTTTTCATGTCTTAACAAATTCCCAGGGGATGCTGATGCTGCTGGTCCAAGGATCACACTTGGAAACACTGGTTAGGGGTCGTACTGAATGAACAATAGCTATATTTAAGCACAGAAAATCGTGAAGCACAGAGAGATGCTAATAGGCTCAAGCACTGGGGCTGATTGAAGAACCAACAGGGTCACATCCCCTGTTTTCACCTCACCCTCCCTTTCTCTCTCCTCCTCCGCTTTCCTCTCTCCTTCTCTTCCTCTTTCTCTTCTCAGTTGCCCCCTCTCTTCCTCTGTCTCCCTTCTTCTTTCTGTCCCTCCCTCCATCCCTCCTCCCCTCCCTCTCCCTCTCTCTCCTAACTCCAGTACCTCATCGGCGTGTAGGTAGTTGAATACACTTAAATCAGGCAACTCAACTTCCTTCCTTGCCACTGGGAACAACTGATTGGGGCCTTCGGCCTGAAAAATCCCTAGAAGGGCATTGCCCAAGTTGGTTTGCATAACCTTCCTTTCTCTCTGGTCATTCCTTTCTTTCATGGTCAGACTTCATGGTCATATCTTCTTTTGATGTATTTCTAAATCAAGCAGGTTTCAAGTTTTGTCTTCCAGAAAGACCTCTGTAAGGCAACTGCATATCTCTGCTGTGACATTTTATGTGGGATAATATAGTTTAAGTTTCAGGCCATGGTCTTTTTTTCCTCCCTAGGACTTATTCTTGGGGGACACCTCTGTAATCCCCAAATATTGGCAACATTACTATTTGCACTTTAGTTCAAGTATAAAGATCTCCTGTATTGAAATGTTTTTTTTTGCTTGGGAATCTCACTGTGATACTGATCATTGCTCAGTGAACTTGGCTTGGCCCTCACTTGCCCGTGAGGCCTTAACCATATGCTTATCATACTCAGAGTACCTAGTTTGGCATTTGTTTCCTCACTTGTCCCCTTTCACATCTCACTATGGGGCCCTGTTTATGGTGCTACAGTTGGCAGTTTTACTAAGTCAAAGAAAGCACCCCATGAAAGCAGAAAAAAAAAAAAAAAAAGATTGAGAAATGAGTAGGGGAGGAGGTTGAGAAGGACATTGACTAATGTATTTCCGTATTTAGCTCTATTTCCAAATTTAGGGAACTCATAAGAAGCATAATTGAGTCTCCTACTTATAAAAGTTCTGAGCCAGTATTCCTCCAGAGGAACAGGCTAATACCATCTCAGCAATAAAGGGGCCGACGGCAGAGCAGGTGTGTGCTTATTTTCCACACGGTCCCCAGGGCTTGGTGTTGATGAGTGTCCCTTTAGAAGAAGGAGATTTCTATCAAAGGAAAGTCGTTGCTGTTGAGAAGGAAAATAATATGATGGGGGAGGGGCAATATCTGAGTCTGCTTCTCTGGGGGCTGAAGATAGGACAGTGTGTGTAATGTGTGAGTGAGTAGGTGTGTGAGTAGATGTGCGTGGATGTGTGTGTGGGTGTGTGTGTGTGGATATGTGAGTGTGTGAGAATATGTGAGTACATGTGTGAGTTTTCGTGTGTACATGTGTGTGAGTGTATGTGGGTGGCTGTGGTATGAGTGGGTGAGTGAGAGAGAGAGACAATGAGATTAATTATCCCGTCTTAGACAGGCTGGATGGGCTTGCTTGACCTCCCTCTGATATGATGAACAAAGCTGGTCAAATCAGGTAAGGGCTTCTTTTATTTGCTGAATTTTTTTTTTTTTTTTGACTGGGACAGTTTTTGCCCTGAAACTCCGGGAAGGCTTCCTAAAATGTGACGGTAGATTCTTCGGTGTGCCCTGGGTGCAGGAAGCCAGCTGCTTCTTGAAGATTCACCACAGGGAGGAAAGCTTTGGCCTGAATTCTGAGCAGGCAGCCCAGCTTTGCCCCTTCTCCAGAATCTGGAAGGTGCTGGCTCATTCTCACCTACCTTTCCATCTTACATTACGCAAAAAGTGGACACTCACATCCCCTTCCCGTCAGATTCCATTTCTGTTTTCCTTGATGATTGCCATATTTGAAAACACTGTATCATAGTTTTAGATAAGAGGTCCTTTTACATGTATCTAAGTTGCAGGGGGGAGGTGCATATGCAGAGGCTGCACTATCCAAACAAGACTTTTTAAGGCAAACTTTTTGTTAATTCTTGAGAGCTCTTAGACCGAGTGTCTGCTGGAGATGGGCTCTATTCCATCGTACGGTTCATTTGGGCGATCACTCAACTCAGTACCTGCCATCCATTGGATGTTCTCTTGGACTCTAGGGGAACAAAGCCATTCCCCTTGCAGAGCTTCCAGTCTGGTGGGGAAGGATCCCAGTTCATTAGCTCAGAGACCTCCTGTTTTCCCTGGGCTGTGTCCTCTGCAGATACTTGACTGAAAAAGAATCCTAACAGCAGTTTTAAGGTTATGCAATTGCTCTCTGCTTGTGAAATTAAAACCCATGGTTGGTCATAATGGAGACAGTGACTCCCATAAATGAACGACAAACTGGATTTCATTTGGGGCACCAGCTAGAGTCAACGCGTAGTGGCCGCCTGGAGTGCTGAGTACAGAAGCAATCTGAGGCCGCGTCCTGGTTCAGTGGGAAAGAATGCCGCAGTAGATTAGTGATGTCTGCCATAAACAGGAGTGGGGGTGTTGGGATGCTTGCTGAATTTCTCCACCTCTCCTCTGTTCTAGTCAACAAAAGAAAGCCACCTCCTTTATAAAAGTCTCTTTTTATTTGCTTGGTGAAATTATCTTTTGCTTGTAAGCAGTTGGGGCCATCTCTAGACAGGTGACTGATATTCAGCTAATTTGGAAATCTTACTGTTTTTATTTTTTGTTTTCTTCTTTAGGCACATCCCCTCTCTCTTGCATCTCTCCCTCCCCAGTTTTAGAATCCTCTTCCACCAGAAACACTCAATGTTTTCAGATTGAATCATACTTTCTGGGAAGGAAAGCACCCAAACAACTAAGTGGTTGCTCGTTCCGAAAACATGCATGTTTAAAGAGAATGTTTAAAAAAAATTAAAAAAAAAAAGAAATGTTTAGAGTTAGCCATGTTTAGACCAACGGAATGAATTTCTATTGGTGAAATTCAGGTGTACTATCTGGAGGTTTGAGGTATGGCCCATTTCCTGACACAGTTCAAATGACCATATTCACCATCGCTGATAGCTGTTCGCCCCATACGGCCCATCAGAGTTCTCAAGTCTCTTGAGGTAGAAATGATGCACTGCTTCACTCTTTGCTTTACTACTTGCTACTGTTTAGCCCTAATATATGCCAGATTATTGTCAAGAAACAATATAAATACTGCTCTTTCTGTAGAAAAAGCATTCCTTTCCTACATAAAGTAGCTAACTTCTGAGACACAACAATTCAGACTGTAATACACCTTTCAATTTATTCTAAATAATACTATACAGCCGTTGGAAAGAACTATGCAAATATAGATATATCAACTTGGAAACCAATCCATGATATATTATTAAGTAAAACAAAATAATCACAAAACAATGTGCAAAGAAAAATATAAGTGAACACACACATACATATATGTATACATATATATATATATATATTTAAGCCTATATTTAAAGCCTATAAAGTAGCCTAGAAAGTTTAATATTAAAAACTTTTACCATAGAAGAGACGAGAGGAGTTAGGGAATGTGGGAGGAAGTGAATGGGGTCTTTTGATTTTTTTATTCTACATCTGACTGTATTTTTTAGCGTTTACAGCCAGCATGTATTACCTCTATGTTTTAAAGAAAGAATGATTGAAATTAATTGGAAGAGAGCAGCAAAGGAACTCAGGCCCTGAAAGGTTAAGGCCATTGGACCAAATGCAGTTATTCAGAGTGAGGAGAATGGCATTTCCTATGTCCTTGATAATCCTAAAGTTTCCAGCTGGTAATGATCATCTCCTGGGGTCCTGTACACACACATGAAATGAGAGAGGAAAGCCATCTTCCTTTATAGTGAAGAGAGCCTTCTAGCATCTCCTACTTCAGGCCCTCTCCTGTGGTCAGCTGAAGGAAGATAAGATGCTAGGGGCCTCGTATGGAACTGCTGACTATTTTTAAATGATATCAAGGTCTGCTCTTTAAAAATTGCTTCCCACATGCTAGCTTTTTACTCTTGTTTGTGGCTTTATTTTAGTACGACAAGAGATAAGCGTAAAGAGTGACAGGTCACGACAAGGGCCACTTTGATTCAGGGCTGTTACTACCCCAAGAGATGGGACCAGCAAAGAGGGAATCTAGCAATTTTTTAATGTTGAAGATACATCTTTTGTCAGCAGCTAGCCTTAAAGGAGAGAGATGAAATATCAGATGGAAAATATTACATTATTAGCCCTACTCCTGACTATATAAAGCGCAGTTTGGATTAAATGCATGATGAGAGGAACAAGTAAACAAGTGACTGCGTTTTTATTACAGTCCAGCTGGGATGGATTCAATGCCATTTGTTGTCACAATAGGATAAACCTACTCAATGTACTGTAGACAGGGCTCCTATCAAAAAGATTCCCTGCACGTGACTAAAGTTCCCATTCATGGTTGTCTTAAAATGTGTCCATATACCTCGTGAGAGCTTTGTATTACATATTACGTATAACATGGTGACTCTGCTACAGTTGAATTTTAACAGTGAAGAAAACAGAGGCTCAGATAAGTAAATGGATTTGTCCAGGGTTACTATAGTGAGTAATGAATGTAGGACTTGCACCCAAGACTCCTGACTCTACTCTCTCCATCTTTCCTCATACGGAGTTTGCTTTTGGTTCAGGACTCATCCCCGGAAGACCTTGTTAAAATATATTTTGTTGGAGGTTGGATGAAGCGGGAGGTTTTGATGAAGCGGGAGGCATCCAGCGTATGGGGTGGAGTGGAGGATCTGGGAGGGAGGCCAAAGTGGGAAACTGCAACCTAAAGAGAGGGACACCAAAAAAATAGGAGGTAAAGATCAGCACCAGCTTCAGCTCTTCCTATGGGCTTCCAGCTCCTGTTGCTAATACTAATTAAACATAGAATAGATACCCCACCAAAGAAAGTTGTAAATATCCCATGTATGGAAACTAGAGTATCACTTTGTATTCAAACGAGATAATTTAAGAGGAGACCCCTGCCAGATGAGATGAATAATATTTTATGTTTATATAGCAACTTCATCATTTTATAATTTTTTTTAATCTGCACCTCTCTTATGGTACTTTTCACGCTCTGACTTGCAATTTAATTATATGTAAGTGTGACTTGCTCCCCCTCAATCACTCTCTAAGCTTTTTGAGGGCAGGATCTGTGCCTGCCTCATCTTTAGGTATTGGGAAATGACTAGCACTCAGCATGTACTTGTTGAATTAATGAGCTGAGCAAGGATGTCGACACAGATCTTTTTAACTCTCTTTAGTGTATGATAGTTGTACGTGCATGTACTTATAAAATACTAAAAAGCGGGAGACTCATCTATCCTTCATTTTTAATCTGCTTGTTCAACTTTATAAGTGAATTGTATGTCTTTATAGGAGTTTTGGACGAGAAGAATGATGATTTATTGAGTAGTGATATTTTAAAATCACACAGACGAACATATGTTTGTCTGTATTAACAAACTATAACTTGCTGCTCAACCAAATATATAATCACATATGAGCAACGTAGTCCCCACACAAGCAGGGACAATATAATCCCTATTCCATATTGCCTAGATCCCAGGGCAGTGAGCATATTGGAGATCATTAATCAGTACTAATGAATGGTAAGAGAACATCTGTCTCTCAGTTATGGATTCGGGTTTAAAAAAAATAGAAAACAGAAACAAAGGAAGCATCTTCATATCATGTTAAATCCTACACAAAGAATAGTCACCCAGATGGGAAGTAGAAGTAAGATTTTAGTTTCAATAGCATGCAAGAAAAAATGGAAAAATTCCTTTGGCGTGCATTCTCTTGATACAGAGGAAAAACACTGGGCTCAGCGTTCCACAGACCTTGGTTTCCTAATCTCTGGTTAAAGGCAGGAGGCAGCCTGTTGTGAGCAAGCAGACCTTTCAAACGCGTTTACTGTGTATTTGGAGGGAGGAGGGGAAGCCAGGCCCAAGAGAACCTTCAAAGCGGGGACAGATACCTTCCGGCTGCTGTGACTGTCAGAAGCCCTGTGAACCTCTCCTCGGGTTTCACTTGGCAGCCAGGCGCCCCATTGAAACCACTCCCTGGGGATCTCATGGGATCTGAGATCCTGCTCCTTCTCTTACTGGGTGGGATGAGAACACTGGGCCGGTTCATGTGAGGACAGGGACAGATTCTTTTCATTTGCATGCCTTAAAAAAAAAAAAAAAAAAAAAGGCCCAGACAACCTATTCCAGGCCTTTTTCCTTCGCAGCGTGGGTCCAAGCTGCCTTTTCCTTTCCATCTTTCCTCCCAAGGATCCCTGCACACCTGAAGCATAGAGCCGTGTGCAGTCTTTCCCTGCTCTGTTTTGCTCCTGAACTATTCTAGTTGACAGCTTGGAGCTTCAGTTCATAAGAGATCAGCTGTCAAGGGCAAGGAATGTGAGGCTCTCAGTTTGGACCGGATTTGGGCAGAGTCTGTCTGAATCCTTGCTTTTGTCTGGAAACGTTAAGAACGATTATAGCACTGTGTGCCCAGTAGCCTAGGAGCGGAGGTGCATCCAAGCAGGGGTCTGTTAGCTAAGGAAGGTATGCTGGGAATTCAGTGGGTTTGCAACCGTCGGGATTCCAAACCATAGTAAAGGCTCAAGGAGCACAGGGAAGCAATTACAAGGAAGGGACAGAACGGAGGCGCAAGTATTGTTGCGCTTGGGGCTATTCCTGCCAAAAAAAAAAAAAAAAAAAAAGCAATGGGCTGAGTTCAACTGAGCAGGGGAGTTAGCTGAGGGCAGAAATCTTTCTTTCTGGTTGTGGACATGTAATCGTGAGGCTTGCTGGGGAGGAAAAGCGGCCGACCTGCGCGGGCTGCTGTTTGTGAGGCGTTCACCGGAGTTTGCCATCCAAACGATTGTGAATGTGAAAGTTATTACTGCTCAAAAAACACTTTATATCAGGGTTAATTATAAGGAGATTCTGGAGTATAATTAGTGTTCTTTCTATGGAGGATTAAGGGGCTCTCCTAAATGGCCTTTTTGATTGCCTTCTTCCCTTTTTTAATTTCCTCCTTGTCCTTTTTTGATTATCTACCCCACGACCCTCAGGGCTCCTCAGTGTAATACAATTAAAATAACATTTTTGTGTTAGAGGGTTTTATTTTATGAGCTATTAACCCCCGCTTGCCTGCAGTCTGGTGGCGTCTGCCGCGTACCCGCCATCCCCAGACACCTGGCGCGTCTGCAGCCCCGCGGGAGGGAGGTGAGGCTGGGGACCAACTTCGCTGGGTCTTTCAAGACCCCATTGGATGCTGACTTTCAGGCAGGAATGGAAAGCAAAGAGAGCCCTTCTGGCTCATCTGGACTTAATGCAAGTCTGCAGCTGGGTAATGTGACTGTGTCCAGAGTCTGTTCCGCTCTGCACTGTGACAGATTGCCTTGCACACAGTAGGTGCTCTAAACTGGCCGTGGATGACCAGTGTTGAGAACCATTTGCCTTCTTTGTTTTTGCAATGATACCACAACCAGGGACTTAGACCTTTCAGCTTCTCTTTCCTTTTGGTCCTGAACTCATTCATTTATTGGCCTTGCCAGCTAGGCCTCTTATTAACCTTTATTTCCCTTATTCTGAGCCTGAAGGAGGATTCTAGCTGGTACATGCATTTCAGATGAAGGTGACTCTGAGAAGCAGTATAAGGAAAACAAGTATAATTTTGGAATCAGGTAAACCTGGGGTCCTACACGAACCCCACCCCTGTGTGACCTTGTCTGAGTTATTTAAATTCTCTGAAACTCATTTTAATCATAGGTAGAAGGAAAGGGGCATTATGTCCACATCCGAGGGTTGTTGGGATTACTAATCAAGTGCACAAAACATTTAGCCCGGTGCCTAGCTTATGTGGCCATTCAATAAATATTGAACAATGCCCCATCACCACCCTCACCTTCTGCCTTTCTTACCATTCATATTTGACCAGAACTTCTACAGTTCTGCCTGAAGACTGCTCTATAGAACCTCCCTCCACTACACTTATAAATACCCAGTAGTGGAGGACATTTCTATTCAGTTTATCTGAGGGACATAACCCTTTATGACATTCCATGGACTTTCCCAAACCACCATGGAACCAATACTTGAGTGACTAAACTCTGTGAAGAGGCACAAGTCATGATGGTCTCTTGTCAAGAAATTTCCACAGGAGACAGTCAGGAACGTGGGGACCGCGAATTAACAGTGCAAGAGTTAAATAAGAATCGGGCACAATTGGAGCTTCCCTGGTGGCGCAGTGGTTGAGAATCTGCCTGCTAATGCAGGGAACACGGGTTTGAGCCCTGGTCTGGGAAGATCCCACATGCCGCGGAGCAACTAGGCCCGTGAGCCACAACTACTGAGCCTGCGCGTCTGGAGCCTGTGCTCCGCAACAAGAGAGGCCGCGATAGTGAGAGGCCCGCGCACCGTGATGAAGAGTGGCCCCCGCTTGCCACAACTGGAGAAAGCCCTCGCACAGAAACGAAGACCCAACACAGCCAAAAATAAAAATTAATTAATTAATTAATAAAAAGTACCTGAACCAGTAAATGATAATGGAGAATTATTTAAAAAAAAAAAGAATCCACCTGCCAATGCAGGGGACACGGGTTCGAGCCCTGGTCCAGGAAGATCCCACATGCCGTGGAGCAACTAAGCCCATGCGCCACAATGACTGAGCCTGTGCTCTAGAGCCCGCGAGCCACAACTACTGAGCCTGCACACCACAACTACTGAAGCCGGCACGCTTAGAGCCCATGCTCCACAACAAGAGAAGCCACTGCAATGAGAAGCCTGTGCACCGCAAGGAAGAGTAGCCCCCGCTCGCTGCAGCTAGAGAAAGCCCACGCGCAGCAACGAAGACCCAATGCAGCCAAAAATAAATTAAAAAATAAATAAACTTATAAGAAAAAAAAAAAGAATTAGGCACAATAGTCTATATCTCTAAGTAAAACATGACTAATTGTCGAGTAAATAGCCCAGGAAATAAGAGCATAGACGATGAAAGAGGGGAAAGACCATGTCAGAGCAGGAGAAGGAAGCCTTTGGTGCTGCTGGTGTTGCTTTAAGATGAATTGTTGCGGGAGAGGTACGGGGGGGAGAAAATGTTGAAATGCCTGAACTCCTAAGATAATTAAAAATGCCCATTCCAATTTTTAATATAGCACTTTTGAATATACTAAGTTAGACTGAAATCAAGTCAATTTTATAATCACTAATCAAGAAGACCTTTTCTCCCTGCAAAATGTGCTTCTCTGTGTTTGATAAAACCTGGATGCATATGCTTTGCAACTCACAGATTAATAGTTGTTTAACTTCAGAAGCAGCACCTAGACAGGTAGAACTATCCAAATACAAGTAGGTGAAGCTCCCGGCAGTTGCCATCATGAAGGGACCAGTGTGGGGAGGAGGGAGACAGGACCTGGATGCTTCTCTCCGGGAGGGCTGTACAGTGTTCATGGGAAAGTGATGGAGCCCTCATGCATTCAGTCAACCCACACCAGCCTTGATTAAACATCTGCTGTAGCTCATATATGCTACCAGGCACTGACACCTTGAAAGTGAAGCGGACACAGCCCATGATCTTGAGGAGCTCACCCTCCAGAGATACAAGTGCTCAGATACAGATGTGGGGACCTCCTACTAACCCAGCCACAAGGTCAGGGAGGGGTCACAAAGAAGATGAGGCCAGTATTCCAGAAGGCCCCCAAGACTAGGTAGGGCCCAACATAAGAGTCCTAGGGTCAAACAATAGAGTGAGCCCAGTAAGCAAAGGGCTTCTCTACCACCTCCTAACACATTACATCAACTCTCTGTGCTTCGTTTTCCTCATCTATGAAAAAGGGATAATAATCGTGACAGTCTCACATGATTATCATGAAGAAAAAATGAGAAAATGCTTGTAAAGTGCTTGGAATGATACCTGACACACTGGAATCCTCAATGAACATTACCTGTAATAATAAAAATTACCATCTTTGTTATTGTTATTACGTGACCTAGTAGGGTAATTGTATTTATTTTTTTAAGAATTTAGACCTCTTTATTTCCCAAGAGGCTTTGAGGTGGCTTATAATAATAGAGACGGTACACAAGATACAAATTCAGTGAATAAATCAGGGAGGAAAGAAAGCACGGGTAAAATAATAAAATGAAGCCAGAGGTAAAGTATACAAATTGCATGTTATCAGATCTTGCTAAGCTTTGAGAGAATTAACACCTTTACCTAAGTACCTAGTCTCTCTAACACAAGGTCAAGGGCTCCAGAGTTAGTTGGGCTACACAGATAGAACCACCTGGTCTCTAGCGTGGCTGAGGAGAGCCCTACACATCTGCACGTACTGCAAACTGTTGCCTTCCTCTCACCCTCCTTGAGGACTGAGAGCTTGCCTTGGTCCTTCTTGTAGCCCCCAGTCCTCAAGCACAGGATCTTGCACATAGTAAGCCCTCGATAAATACTTCTTGATTTGTTATTTGAATGGATGCGTGCATGGGTGAATGCATGGGTGCATGGATGGTGTTGAAGATAGTCCTGCCTTGAGCCATCACGCTGAGCCTGGTAACCTCTCAGGAGTTTATACCATATTTGTTTGGGGTGTGAAAATCTCCGGGAAGAATTATTTGTTTAGAATCTGCCATCTGTTTTATTTAGGGAGATTGAAATCATTTCAAGTCATTTTCCAGATTGTTTCATTGGGAAAGTGCTTAACCCATCCAAACCTACCTTCTTTTCCTTTGCTTTTCCCTCCTTCTGACTTTTCCAAGAAAATGGCCATTTGTGTGTGTGTCTGTAAATGGTTTGAGAGGGGCATATTTGTCTATATCTATCAGTTTTGAGGTGACAGATGATCTTTTTCTCTCCTTTCAGCGAGTCTTTCAACCTCTTTACTCATCTAAACCAAGGGTAGCTGCTATTGCTGAAATAAAAGTCCTCATATTAGGCCGTTTATAGCTGCATAACTGTTAGGTTTTTAATAAAATCTAGCCTTGGCACTATCTTACTTGGCTTCCTTCCTTAGATAAGGAGATCCGTATCCTAAGAAAACTTTTATATTTTCTTATTTTATGATTATTGGAAAAAAGTGAAAGTCCATTATCTCCACACCCTTAAGGTTCTCAGCAGCCTGAGGACAGCTACTCCAGAGAATCCAGTATTTCTCTCCAACTAGTCTTGTTCCATCTTTGCAAAGAGTAAGTGAGACAAACTCAATAGTCTGTAATATGTTCACAAGCAGAATTCCTGTGGCTTCCTGTCTCACTGGACCCTGATCACCTCTCTGGGAAATGTTCTCGTTGTTTGTGAGACATGGAGAGAGAAGGGTGAGGAATGGGAAGGAGGACTCTGGGGTCTGATGTTGGACATCACTGATGCAGAACAAGAAGGTCTGCGTCCTCCGAGGGTGTGGTCCTCCTTTCCCGTATTCTTCTGGGATGACTGCAGGACACGGCTGTCCAGGAATGACCAGAGTCCAGCCTTGCGTGAGGGATCTGGCACGTAGACAGTCCAGGCCAACAGGGAAATGAGTCCAGGGAAGTCAGCTGAACCACAGAGGAGCAAGTCTAGGTGATACCCTAGGTGGGCAGGGCCCAGAGTCCAGGAGGTCAGACAGGTGACAAGAGCAGTAAAAGTGAGCCACAAACTCTGATTCTTCAGAAGGAAGCTTTCTTCTGGTGTCATCAGCCTCTTGCATGTGGGTACCCAGGTCCCTTCAAGGTTAATCAGAGTCAGAAGTTCAGAAAACTGCAGATAAGTCCTCTATAGGAATAAGGCAGGGCAGAAACACTCATTTTATTTGTGTATATGTAAAGATAAGAGTTCTAAGAAATAATGTAGTGGGTGACAGGAGCGAGCTACCACTTTAGCTGCACCTCAGTTTGGTAGTTATCTCCGAGATTTCATTTCCACTTAGTTTGCTAACTGCAGCATAAGCTCAGTTCTTTAATGACATGTAGATAATGTCATGCACTTATGTTGATGATATACATTACGTTGATAACACGTAGACATTTTCTTGGAATTCAGGACTCAAGAAATTAACCAGTATTTGGCAAACTGAAAGGGAAGAGAATGGAGTCAACGGTAAACAGTGATACCATGGGCTATTGTTATTTCTTTGATAGGCTTTCAGTAGAAAAGATGTTGGTATAATGTAGCCAGTTGTAATCATGTAGACTTTGGCTGGGCTAAATCCATAACAAAATGATTTGCTAAACAAACGAATATAGGTATATAGTTTGTTTAAACAACCGATGTGTTTCTAAAGAGCTGGTTGTACACGTTCTATGGTGAATTCTTCTGTAAGATAAATCACCAGCCTCTAAGGAATGACCCCCAAAGCGTGAAGCTCTGTTGGAGCGTCAGGCGCTTCTCACAGAGACGTCCCTTTGCCGAAATCATCTTTGCTCAAACTGCAAAGGATTTTGTCTTTTGTTTTAATCAGGAAGACCTATCCTGATTCATCTGTAATAGATGTGTTTCATATATAAATGTTTCCTGTGTCGGATTTGTTTAAATACCCTTGTATATAGATAGTGTAAATAAGATTTCCAGCAATTATTTTTTTCTACCGGAAGAGCACTTAAGAAATAGCTATTTACCAAGTTCTTCGAAGATACCCAGATCTGCCTTCCCAATGGCACATCTTACTATGAATTGCACATAGTGGTACTCAACAAATCTGGTTTGTATGAGTAAATAAATATTACTTAAATAATGTACGTCAGAATATGTAAATAAGAGTATTATTGCAACGGAAGCAGCGCCTCGCTGTCCTCTGAGAGGTACTTGGCTATTGTGGTTTCGGTTTCCTCTTATCTGTTTGTGAATCAGAACTTACACCAGGCAAGTTTATTTGTCTCGCTCTTGAGACTGGATATAAAATAACAAAACAGTATTTTGATCATTCAAAATTTTTGTTCATTTGGACTGTCCACTCCCCAGCGATCAGTCCATTTTTTTTTTTAACATCTTTATTGGAGTAAAATTCTTTACAATGTTGTGTTAGTTTCTGCTGTATAACAAAGTGAATCAGCTATATGTATACATATATCCCCATATCCCCTCCTTCTTGCGTCTCCCTCCCACCCTCCCTATCCCACCCCTCTAGGTGGTCACAAAGCACCGAGCTGATCTCCCTGTGCTATGCGGCTGCTTCCCACTAGCTATCTATTTTACGTTTGGTAGTATATATGTCCATGCCACTGTCTCACTTCATCCCAGCTTACCCTTCCTCCTCCCCGTGTCCTCAAGTCCATTCTCTATGTCCAATCAGTCCATCTTAATGGGGTTATTTTTCTGTACAGGCTGATCTCTCTGAGGCACGGAGTCAAAGAACCCGTGGCCTCTTTTTCTCTCTTCTGCCCCTGACTCATTCCGTGACCTTCAAAACGAATGCAGTGCTACCCCAGGAAAGGTGGTTGTATTGATTGCAGTTGAGAACGGAGGCTTCTGCGTTTCTCTGGTTGTTTGATTGATGATGTGGGATGCAGGGAAGGAAAGCAGCGTCCGGGGAGACTCTCGGGGGTGGGGGCGGGAGGTAGTGAGTTCGCGAGAACCACAAAGTTCTTTCTCCCGGCTGAACTGAGAGCTAGCAGGGGGTTTTGGTTAAATTGTGTTTGAAAACCTTAGCATCCCCCAGACGAAATATGGCAAATTCAGACGTGAGGAACACTGTCAGAAGTCATACCCACAAACTCTGGGAAATTACAGCCGACAGTTATTAGTCATCCTTACGGGCAATAGAGAGTGTTGTTTAAAAAAAAAATTCAAATCTGATGCTGTGAGTAAAGAGATGTTCATTCCTGGACCGGATAATAATATTTCCAGGATCGATTCAAGAAATTAATAGGAGACCTTGCTCTGGGCTGCCAGCAAGCTTCCTTTCTTGTCAAGTTCAGCCGGCACACAGGTGTTCTTAAGTTCGTGGGGAACCATTAATACATAAATCCCAAAGCACTCGCTTATTTAGGCAAAAGTGCAGGCACTAAGGGGGACTGTTAAATCTGCTACTGAGAAAGGTGATTGGACCCATTCAGATATTTTTGACTGAGGAGTCTAGATTTTTTCCATCGCTGACTTAGATCCTGCTGGTTATCTTCTGCACCTCTCTGTTCACTTTAAACTTTGCAACCCAAATAGGACTCTTGTTTGCCATCTAGCTCTAGGGGAGGGAGATTTGGGCCGCCCTTATGGTGGGAAGGGCATGGGTGTGAGATGCTGTTCCCGTGTCCCAGAGAGGCACCGAGGCAAGGTCACTGTCTAAGATTCACAGCAGCACACGGCAGTAGGGGGCTGGATTCTAGGTTCCTGCTTCTTGGTTAGCCCATAGCCCTCCCTTCAAAATGCTGCCTCTGTCCAGTTTTTGAACAGAAACTGGGAGAAGAAAAATAAAGGTAGGTGGGAGGTTTGTAGACCAAAGGCCTCTCCAGCAAGGTAGTCTATCCTGCATTAGATAACAAAGCTATGCCCCATATATTCCGAGCCATGTCTCTGCTCCTTCCTAAGCATATGACACATCTATTTGACCTATGAACATCCACCCCCACCCCCAAATCAATTCTGCCAGTACCCAAGCACCTCCTCCAATCCTTGAAGCAGGAGTCTGCAAGGTGAATTTCCTAACAAGCTGACTTTTCAAAGGTTTTTCAGCTCTCGAAAACATGAAAGCCGTGTTTAAAAATTTAAGGGTCTGATATGTACCAGTTCTGTGGCGCAGCAGCAGGACGTAGCTCTTTGCAGTGCCATGATTCCCCAAACCCCAACTCTTTAAATTAAGATGTTTATGACAGCTGCTTGGGCTTAATGGAATGCACGTAGGATTGGCCATTAATTATTGCTCTCGGGTTTTTGCACTTTTTCCCTGTGTTTTACCGCAAAAGGTGGTATTGTTGTGTAAACTATTTTTAGTGCTTTTTAAAGAAACCCTCTTTATTTGGGGTTGGATCTTTTTTTTAACCTGTATTGTAAAAATTTCTGAACATACTCAAGAGTGGAAAAACAATGCAGCTCTCCAAAGGACCCATCATGCAACTTCAGTAACCATCAACATGATATCAGAGTTGTTTTATCTACTCCCCCACCCCAAAAACACACATATACTTTTTAATTTTGCTGGAGTATCTTAATGAAATTCCCAGACATCATGTCATTTCACTAATAAATATTTCAAGGTAGACATTCCTTTTAAGTTGTATATGTCCATAAACCCATTATCAAAATGAAAGAAAATTAATAATTCCTTAATGTTGTATAATTCTGAGTCCATTTTCAAATTTACAAAGAGCCAAACAAGGAAGAAAAGCAGTGAATCATAACTGAGTGGTTTGCATGATGTCTTTTAGCAGCTTTAATTTTGTCAACCCTCGTCTAAAAGTGCCACACACACATACACACATGTACATACAAACACACACATACATACATAGAAACATACACTCACACACAGATGATCATTTTTTTTTTTAAAGCTCAAGAAGGGTCAGTCCTTGAACTCTGACCTCCATACTTCACTTTCAGAAGGGATCCAGAGCCTGTACTAAACAGAAACTTTGCCTTGGTAATGACACAGTGTCCTGTATCTATTGTGGAAATTCCTCAGCTTTGTGACAGAACTTATTATTTTATTGTGGTAAATATTTGTACAGTTGCTTTTGATGTTCATCAGTGAAAGGCACACAGTCTTGGTGTGCCTTTGAGAGACTCCTTTTCCACATATTAATGACTTCATCTGCTTTCTGCCAAGTTCTGTGCTTTGGGTTAGAAGGAGGTCAAGACGTGGATGTTTAGATGAATTTCCTGCAACCCGAGCTTTGTGTATTAAGTTCTCACTATTCCACTTGGGCTCTAGTTATCTTTTTTAAATTTATTTGCAACATGGTGACAATTTTGACAGGAAAGTCAAACTTAGCAAACCACTATTCATCTGAATGTGCTTAAACCCAAGACTTTCATTCATATCCAGCCAGAAAACCCTCTTCTAAAGTGCTTTTTCCTATTCAATTTGTAAATCTAACTTTTTTTCATTGACCGGACGAGATTTTATAAGTGGGGGGGTCCCCTTTTTCTAGGTGAACGTCTTTACTTCTCTGCTGTCACATTCACCTTGAATTCCACAGCAAGAGAAAGACGTTTAGAATGTTGGCAGGTAGAGTGGCTGCATCTGAATGTAGCATCAGGGAAGAGGTGAGAAACTTGAGCATTCTAGAAAGATTCTTCCACTGGTGACTGATGGATGACCAGAAGGATAAATATCTTCCCAGTGATGTTCAGACCACCATTTGTTTCTGCCTGTATGTCGAACTAATTTTTATTATGCCAACTCTGCCATGTTGAGCTACCTTCCCTGTTAGGAAGGTCCCAGCTAGAGAACATCAAATACTAGAATGAAAATGCAACATTTTGATCAATTATCCAAAGTTTTCCTACGTGAAATCCAACTAATCGGGAAGCTGGTCACATTTGGAGGCTTCATCTAGATCAGGGGTCCCCAACCCCCGGGAACGGGGTCGCACGGCAGGAGGTGAGCGGCGGGCAAGCACGAGCGAAGCTTCATGTGCCGCTCCCCATCGCTCTCATTACCGCCTGACCCATCCCCCCGACTCCCCGGTCCGTGGAAAAAATGTCTTCCACGAAACCAGTCCCTGGTGCCAAAAAGGTTGGGGACCGCTGATCTAGATATTTGATTCGGTGTCTAGCACATAATAGGAGCTTTAATAAAAATATGTTAATTAAGTAATTGATGAGATCCAAAGACGCCCGTTTAGGAGTGATGACAGAACGTAATGCAGGACAAGGGTTTTATAACTTACCTGCCAAGAGAGGAAGGAAGATTGTACCTGTATTTCCACCCACCTTGCCTTCCAACTTCCAGTGTCCTGGGCAGATCTTAGTAACATGGTTTAGGTGTTACAAACCCCATCCCCTCTTCAAGTCTGTGCTGATGAGGCCACATATGAAGCGCTGATTCTGGGCATGACACTTCAAAGGAAGGAGGAAAGGGGCCTGATATTTGCTGAACTCCTATTTTGTGCAAGGCACTGTGCTGGGGTCTGTACATTCCCTCATTTATTCCCAGTGACAAGCGCATGGGTGGGTGTCTTAGCCCCATATTACAGAGGTGGCTCAGAGATGAGAATTGCCTGGCTAGTAAATGGTGTTGCTGAAATGCAAACCCAAGTTTGCATGCTTTTCTCCTTGTGCCAGTACAACAGACTGCATCCTTAAGTTAGGGACCGCAAGTACCTTCAGAAGAGTGGGAGGAAGATGGTACCGAGGCAGTACTGCAGTGAGGGAAGATTCACAAGGAACACAGTGGTTCCTAGAAGCCCGCTCCTCTGTAATTGTCTGTGGCCCATTTCCTTCCCTGGTGAGAACGACGTTAAGTGGGCTTCATCTAGAATTGTGCTTCCCAAAATTTCATCCATGGACCAGAAGTTGTGGTATCACCTGCAAACTTGTAAGAAGTATAGCATCTCAGGGCCCAGTCCAGACCTACTGAATCAGAATCAGCATTTTTAACAAGATCTCCAGGCAATTTGTATGCACATGAAACTTTGAGAAGCACCGGCCTAGAGACTTGTGGGAAATGATAATTAAATCTGCTGACTGAATAGTTCTAGTGTAGCGTAAGATCATTTCTGAGTAAAGGCACTTCTCCTGCATTAGGCTGAGAGGGAGAATCATAATTTTTTTATTAAAAAAAAAAGTATAACAATTTCTTCCAACTGTGAATCTCCAGATTGGTGGCTTGAACTAGGAAATGGGTCTTTCCCTTCTCCAGCATTTAGATTGCTTTTGGACTACTAAACCTGGAGTATGTGTGCGCCCACGCACACACACAACTAGAAAAAATTTATTAGAAACTGTTGTTGGGCAGTGTTTGGAACATTAATGGAAACTCAGTTGTGTTTTCATTACATTCCCTTTCTAAAAATATGATTTTGGTTTTGTTGTTTTTCAACATGCAGAACAATTTGCCCAATTTGTGTGAATGCAAACCTTAAGGAATAAGTAAAATTGTGGTTTTTCTAGCTTTGTTCGCTCCGGCTGCCTCTACTCTCCTTAGACAATCTCCAAGTTAGCCCCCTTCAGTCGGTCATGAGACACCATGTGAAGGTCTTTGGAAAAACAGAGTTTACCACCCACCTGTTGCCAGGAAGCTTTTCAAGGAAGTTAGCAAAGGAAAAAGATGTTCTGCAGTTGGATGTGCCACATCACCTTGTTGATAGGAGGTTCTCAGTATTCGGTGTTTTCAAACTTTCATCACAACTGAAATTCTTTTTGCCCCAGATTTATGCCTTTCCTCCTCACTGTGTCCTTGTACGTTGGATTCCTGCTCCTTGTAGGTCTTCTTGTAGAAATGATTATACACTGGAGGCATAGCTGAGGCATTGCATCACAGAGCCTACTAGAGAAGGGAGGGGGTGTGTTGCATCGCTGTTGAAGCTGATCCTCTCTTGCAAGAAAGAGCTAGAATTAGAGTCTTGCAAGGCTAACACTTTCCAACAGCATAGTCAATCAAGCCAGCTGCCAGAGGTGGCCTGTGAAATGAAAAACTCATTTGACGGGAAAGCCACGTGACGTGCATGCTAGCCCCACCCTTGCCTCTAAGTAGTTAAGAGATTTTGGTCCTATTTCTTCAACTCTCAAGGGTTGGCTGGCACTTCTGCAAAAAGAGAGCTGGTACAACCTCTTCTGGCCTTGGAATTTAAGGATTCCATTATTCAGTCTACAAAATAAGGAGACCACGTTTTCAGTGCAGCAATAGGCTCATTAGATGATCTCCTTTTCTATCTGGTCACAGGTCCCATCAGTATACTATCAAATTGGGAAGGCAGAAGCCCATTTTGACACATCCCAGGATTCCCCATAAATACAAATTTTCTGTATGGGAAGAATAATCCTTCTTTAAACAAGAAAGAGAATTAAGAAGGTGCTAATTCAATTGCTCTTGGGTTTCTGCAGGGTCCAGTTTTGCTAAACAAGGGCACCTCACTCATTTGAGATGGTTGCAGAACTTTATTATTCTATGAAATCTTAGCCTGAGAGGCTCCGGGTCAATGGTCTACCAGCTGGCAGCTATTACCATATATTGTAAATCCTGTTGTAAGGTGCATGTCTGAGAAATCAGGTGCTTTCTTTAGAAAACTAAAAGGATAACAGCAGCTCCTGTATATTGAGCCCTTCCTATGTGACAGGTAGTAGAATCAGGGACTGACGTTAACTTCACTTTACTGACGGGGAGACTGTGGTACGGAGATGTTTGTGTACTTACCTAAGTCCACCGGTACCCGAGTGTGGTGATTAGGATTTGAACGCAGACAGGAGGGGAACATGACATCCGCCTCCCTCTTATGGGAATATCCCCAAGGGCCATCTATCCCTTGGCTGGGGAGAAGAGAAAATTGAGGAGCGTGGAATATATGGGGAAGTGTATTTTAAAATGTTTTTTTAAGTTTGGATCTTTTCCTCCTCGTTACCGCTGTTCAGTGTCAGTTTCACAAAACTCTTCAAATATATCTGTTCAGTGTTCTCTGATCACTGGGAATGCCGACAGTAGGAACCAAGAATTTTAAGTACAGAATTAAACATTCCCTTTGTCCTTTTGCCAAACTGATAAAAGGCGCCATTGGTTTTCTTAGTGGGTAAAGAGGGGTGGGAGGAGGCGAGAAGCCATTTCCTTGAACCAGATGACCTCTTGAGCCTCATTGCTGTGGCCGCAGGAATGACTCTCCTGCTCCTGGGTGGCTGGGCAGCCTAATAAAAGGCGGAATTCCTGGGCTCCTCTGGCGTGGATTGCTGGCTTTAGCACGTTCATTTTCTTAGGGAAGATGACTGTATTAATGACTATCATCTTCCTACCTAATTTAGAACAATTTAGTGTGATTGTTTACAATTACAATTTAGTGTCAGTGAAACCCTGGCCACAGTCTGAGAAAAATAAAAGAAATGAAAAATCTGTTTGCCTTGCTGATTAATGTAACCTTAATTGTTGTTTTTTTCTAGCTTAACTGGGGTTCAAAGTATCCACCCTGACTGTTGAATAGGGTAGAGGCCCAATATTTTGGAGCAGAGAGATTTGGGGCTTGCTAGTCTGAGAGGCAGGATTTCCATCTTCAAGATAGGTAGATAGTTAGATAGATAGATAGAGAGATATAGAGAGAGAGGTAAACGCCGCCTTTTCTTGAATATAGAAATAATGCGGGACTTCCCTGGTGGCGCAGTGGTTAAGAAACCGCCTGCCCTTCCCTGGTGGCGCAGTGGTTGAGAGTCTGCCTGCCGATGCAGGGGACGCGGGTTCGGGCCCTGGTCTGGGAAGATCCCACATGCCGCGGAGCAGCTAGGCCCGTGAGCCACAACTACTGAGCCTGCGCATCTGGAGCCTGTGCTCCGCAACAAGAGAGGCCACGATGGTGAGAGGCTCGCGCACCGCGATGAAGAGTGGCCCCCGCTTGCCGCAACTAGAGAGAGCCCTCGCACAGAAACGAAGACCCAACACAGCCAAAAATAAATAAATAAATAAATTTAAAAGCCTAAAAAAAAAAGAAACCGCCTGCCAATGCAGGGGACCCAGGTTCAAGCCCTGGTCCGGGAAGATCCCACTTGCCGTGGAGCAACTAAGCCCGTGCGCCACAACTACTGAAGCCCGCGCGCCTAGATCCTGTGCTCCACAGCAGGAGAAGCCACCGCAGTGAGAAGCGTGCGGCAGCAAAGACCCAGTGCAGCCATAAATACATGAATAAATAAATAAATGACCTTAAAAAAAAAGAAATATGGCAACAGAAAGCCTATATTCTATCATTATACAATCACATTATACAATTGATCTGAATGACATACTATGTATATTCATCTTAAAGGAAATATCTGAATGTTTAAATATTGGAATATAATTCAGTTTGTCAAAAGTGCTAAACAGCCATTTGTAATCCAAGTAGAACATGTAGGGAACCACTGGTGCGTCACCCCTGGAGTAAACCTTCCTCCCTAAACCGACACAAGGATATTTTCAATATGTCCTATTTAGAGTCTGGATTCCATTTGAAAATATCAGCCAATTCTTCTAAGATAACAAACATCACTTCTAATATTCATAGAAGGAAAATTGCTGTTGTTGACATAGATTTCACGTCTAAAAGAGAAAGAAATCCATGTATTATTAGATTACCGATCACAAAATAGTTTTATTGTACTGTTGCAGGAAAAAAGAGAGTTGAAACCACTGTTCCTATCACTTATAGCATCTTGAGGGTGAGCGTGGGAAGGCTGAGGAATTTGGCATTTTATTATCATATAATTTGTTTCAGTAAAGGTGTTTTACATTTTGGATTTTTCTAGTAGGTACTGGATGTGAAAGTGTGTTGCTGGACACTTTTGAAAAATGTGGAAGGCTAATCTGAAATTAAACCATCTGCCCTAAAGGAATTATTATCTCCCCATAGTCTTTGAACTAGCAGGTATCAGGACCGGAGGAGGCAGCAGGGTCAAAAACAGTGAGAGGGAATAAGGAATGAATGGGAACAGAACAAAACCCACCACTAGGGGCGCTTCTCACGAGATGGGCAGCCCTCCACCTAGCTTCCTTTTCAACCGTAGAATAGCTCCCTAAGAAATAAACCCTTCTGGTTCATGGTGCGTGTGTTCATGGAAGGCAGGGCGCAGTAATGGGGAAGAAGAGTCACCTTATATTACTGCTTCTTGCCGTTGGCTTCTAATTAACCACTGCCTCAAGCTGTCCATCTTCTTGAGTACCGTAGGCAACTTTTTGACATTTATTCATTATACATTCATTTATTTAATAAATATGTATTGATTACCTGCCCTACGCTGGCAGCTATTTGGGCAAAAAGAAGTTGGCAGTGAAGAGAGAAAGAAACATAGTCCCAGGCCTGCAGAAGTATGCATTTAGAAGTAGGAGTGAGAAATGTACATTCATGACTAATTCCAGGTGGATGAAGAGATAGATACATGTGGCCTTGAGGACATGTGTTGGGAGCTGCACGTAGGAAGGGCAGCAGTGACCCATCGTTATGAGGCGTTATAGAGGCAATGCCTCTCCGGGATCAATTTGCCTACATTGGGCTCCAGGGGAAGAAGAGAGGCCTGGCACCATGAGGTACAAGGAGCTCTGGGATTCTAGACTCAGCACACCACTCCCTAGCCGTGGGACTAGGTATGCAAGGAGCTTCCTTTCCCATTGCCTCCGTTTCCCACCTCTAAGTGATGGAGCTGGAGGAACCATCCCTGAGGCCCCTTTCTGCTCTAGGGGCTACAGGTCCTGACTGCATATGTGCCCTGGAGTGTGGAGGGGCAATGGTTGGCTGGGGTTCCTCCTGCTGGGCCTGCCCTCCCGCTTCTCTGGCCTGAGACCAGTGCAATGAGAGAAGAGCCTTGCTTTCCCAGGCACCACAGAGCCATCCAGAAGGCCCATCGTGCTCTTCAGGGGGAACTTGGGCCACAACAATGAGAATATGAATAAATATGCCAAGTGAAGGCCATCTGGCCATTAACAGCCAACGCCTTGTGTCTCATGGTTCTTGCCTTGGTAGAGATTTAAATGTCTCTTATGCCACATCCTAGATGGATATCTATCTACGATCTGCCTGAGCATTTACAGTGGAAGGTTATCTGCTCTATTGTTTGGTATAGATCATTCCTAGGGCAAGGAGGAATCCTTCTCTCCAAGTCCAAGTGCAAGGCAAGACAGGGGCTTTGTCCAAAGTGGCAGAGCCTGGCTTAGAATCTAATCTCCATCTTACCAAGTCTCCAACCCCAAAGTGTTCCTGAGACAGTAAAATCAAGGTTAAAAACTCCAATTAACCCAACACTTGATATTTAATTACTTCTTCCCTCCGCATCAAAACCCTCAGGCGCCACTCTCTAGCTGTGGCCATGGCCTCCTTTGCATCATGTGGAAAGGAGGGTGGTCTAAGGGAAAGCGATGGGTTTTGGAATCAACAGGCCTGAGTTTGAGTCTCCAGTCTGTTACTTCATAGCTATGAGATTTTAGGAAGTTACTTTGCCTCTGAGTTCCTCAATCAGTAAAACGAGAGTAGTAATAATGATTTCTCAGTGTTGTAGAATTAAATGAGATCTGTATGTAAAATACCTGGTGCATAGTAGAAACCCAGTGAATGGTAGTAGCTGTTAATTACTGCTGCTTAAGAACCTTACAGTTAGTTCAAAGAGGAGTTTACATGCAGTTCATCAAGCAAGGGGAGGAAAGATTAAGGTATATTATGTTGTAGAATCCTACCACCGATCTTTTTGAAATAAGTTTGGGGGTGGGAAGGCCTGGAGGAAGGGCCTACGGCTCAGTGGTTTCTTGACAGGCTCTGGGATTCCCCCCATCCTCGTGGACTTTCAGGAACTGCTCTGAGATACTCATGTCTACCTGCTCACACACCCTTTGCTGGCTGCTGACACCACATCAAGGCCTTTTCCCTGCATGCCCTTGTGTTGTTCAAGGTCTGCAGTGAAGCCAACTGTACAGCATGGGGTTTTACCTTATCATCAGTACTTGTTTTCAGCCTGACCCCTGGATGCCCTGTTAGGCGACAGATCTCCTGATTCACTTCCTTCTCAGAATTCTACTGCATAAACAAGCCTAAGCTGTAAGATGTAAATAATTCTAACTCTAATACCAAACAGACTTAGCCGCAGTGTAGCTGTTATACCCTGGGAACAGGGAGGGTGAAAGTGTAGGGAACATAAAGGGCTTGGGAGGGAGGGGAAGATGTCAGAATTTCTATGGAGAGTCTGGGGAACTGAGTGAAAGAATTTTTGTCCAAATAGTATGGAAAATTCCCTCCTGGCCCTTTATATAATAGAAGCTATTTCTAAGTGTTTCTCCCACCCACCTTGGGACACACACAGGCATAAAATGACAAAGAAGCTCAACTTCTAATGCTAAGCCACAATGGAATGCCACTTGGATGAGAAGTTGGTGACATTTTGATTTTTAAAAGAAGGTAGGTGCCTAGGAAAGTCCCAGTTGGGCAGTAAATACAGATAACACAGAAGGACCCTCTGTGGCCAGAGTGCTGTGGGGAAGTTCAAAGGACCCAAAACATACTCTCTCTCCCCACCAGAAGCCTAAACTTTAAGCCTCAGTCCAAGGAGTCCAGAGTTTCTTTGCAGGGAGCAGGTTGAACAAACATCAATAATCATGTATGCAAATGGGTGATAAACATGAACTCAAGTATGTGTGCAATTAGTTTTATGTAAATCTTACAGGGCTCCTGAGATGATCAGGATGAGAGCAGATCTGGGGGAAATTAGAGTGGGATCCCAGTGTGGATAAGGAGGAAGGTGAATTTTTTTTTTTTTAATTTATTTATTTATGGCTGTGTTGGGTCTTCGTTTCTGTGCAAGGGCTTTCTCTAGTTGCGGCAAGCGGGGGCCACTCTTCATCGCGGTGCGCGGGCCTCTCACTATCGCGGCCTCTCTTGTTGCGGAGCACAGGCTCCAGACGCGCAGGCTCAGTAGTTGTGGCTCACGGGCCCAGTTGCTCCGCGGCATGTGGGATCCTCCCAGACCAGGGCTTGAACCCATGTCCCCTGCATTGGCAGGCAGATTCTCAACCACTGTGCCACCAGGGAAGCCCGAGGAAGGTGAAATTTGAAGTGATGGAGTGGTATTCTAGACTGGAGAATGGCCAGTGTACAAGCTAACAACGTGGCACAAGGGGGGAACTCAATAAAGTAAGAGAAGAATTGTTGGAGAGGAAGGAACCAAGGAGAATAATAAAAGAGGATTTATGTGGGAGTGAGAAAAGGAGGTGGTCCTAGGGACCACAAGAGTGACTTCAAGAAACAGAGGATCATGGATGCTTAAAGGGAATTATTCTTGCTTTCTGAGGGGCAGACTAGAGTCAGAGAGTTAATTCAGGGATTGGAGGAGAGGTCTTCCCTTTGCAATAGCCAGCAGTAAGCTAGTTTGCCATTCTGAGTTGCTTCAGCAGATGCCCAACTCTGTACTAGCTAACCAAGACCCACAGACTCCAAGGACCACTTGAGGGCCATCAACTGACCTATTAAGTTACAAGGTTGAGCCAAGTGGTATCTTTCCTCAGAACACACCATATACCTCCTCCATTTGCTAAACAAATGACATTAGTAGTGTCTTAAAAACAAACAAACAAACAACAACACAAAACAAGTAACAGTTTCTCCTGAGCTAGGTAAGTAAGAATCAGAAACTGTTTATTATCTCAACATGTCAAAAACTGTAGTTCACATCAGAGGCGACTAGTTTATTAATTTGAATTTTCTCTTGGGGGTTTTTCCTTTTCAAAAAGTGATTTTAGCTGAGCCCAATTCCCCAGAGAGCTTGGCACTAAAAGAGTTTGAAGTTGAGGAAATGCTACCCAGGCTGTTGTTTTCAGGCTTGCTCGCTCCTTGCTGAAGCACCCTCTTCAGTTCATCAGTTATTGATCAAGACGCTGGTATAGGCTTCAGTCTCCAGAGAGGGTGTGTAACGATGGGAAGCTGAATTCTGCCAGTGGAATGTTTACAGATGAAATGGAGCATTCCTTGAGGCAACAGGGCCAACACATTCCTCTCAGGACTCCCAGGATTAGATCTCTCTTGATTCAAGAGATGAGGACTTATGGCATGTTTCCTATCAATTTCATATCAATAGATAGAAAATAGCAAACCAATCATCCAATCCCCCTGAGCCCTTCTTACCAAGGCACCACACCCCAAAATACCATACACAAACCCATATTGCAGAGGGCCATGGACACCAGTGTGGTCAACCAGACCAAACCAAAGGACAATGAGAAGCAAAACTAGAGCCACACGGCTGGTGTGCTATTTGAGAGTACTGTGTCAAGCAGCACATAGAAAATTCGAGTTATCCACAGCATCGGTGCTATATCCAAGTTTGCCTTCTGAAGAGACCACCAGGCTAAAAGTCAGGAAATATGGGTTCTTTCATTGGCAGCCCCATTAAAGCTCATGACACATGAGCACACTTGGGGGAAGGGCAAAGCATGCGGTCAAACTGTCCTGTCCTGCTGTTCATTCGTCAACAGTATCAAACTTGATTGATTCTTTTTTTTCAGTGAGTTGATGAGGTGCTTTGAGGTCATGCAGACGTAGGCGTGTACCCTTTTTACCACTCTTGATACAGCTCCATTTCCTCACCTGAGACGTGTTGATGATCTTGATGAACCTTCATAAGACTGGCCACCTCCCTTCCACCTGGGGACCCTAGGAGGATTAATTAGATAGTATCTATAATATGCTTACACTCCTTGGAGAAAGATTCTACATAAAAGCAAAGTAGGGGCTTCCCTGGTGGCAAAGTGGTTAAGAATCCACCTGCCAATGCAGGGGACACGGGTTTGAGCCCTGGTCCGGGAAGATCCCACATGCCGCGGAGCAACTAAGCCCGTGCTCCACAACTACTGAGCCTGCGCTCTAGAGCCCGCGAGCCACAACTACTGAGCCTGCGTGCCGCAACTACTGAAGCCCACACGCCTAGAGCCTGTGCTCCACAACAAGAGAAGCCACCGCAATGAGAAGCCTGCGCCCCACAACAAAGAGTAGCCCCCGCTCACCGCAACTAGAGAAAGCCCGCACAGCAACGGAGACCCAACGCAGGCAAAAATAAATAAATAAAATAAATAAATTTTTAAAAGTAAATAAAATTTTTTAAAAAGCAAAGTATTATTATTTCTAAGAGAGATGATACTTATTAGCTCCTTATAGGATAATTAAGCAAATAAATTATGCTTCCCTTTAGAGAAATTATCTCCCAATTTTCCTAATTCTTACAGTCTCTAGAATGGAAAATACACTCAAAACAAGAAAAAAAAAAAGGGCAGGTTGGTTGGTGAAAGAGAATGGGTTGGTTTCCTAACCGTAACTCAACAAGCTTGTTTTTAAGGACATAGCAGTGTCTATTTTCTTTGTTAACTATCACCTTCCCTCTGATTTTATAAAATGCCCTTGTCTCCTTTATAATAATTACATGGTAAAGATAGCTCTACATTTCTCTGTTTGTTCATTTTATGGCCTTTTGACCGTTCCAATTGTTGAATCCTTTGATTAAATGGCATTGTAGTTGAGTAGCTGTTCAGAAATCACAGGTCATCATTGCACTCATACTTGTGGTGATATTTTACAAATTGATAATGTGAGTTATGAGTGGAAATTTTTAAATCCAGACTCCAGTCCACAGAAATTTCAGGGAAAACTCAAACCAGTCTTCATTTTATATTCACCTCATTTTCCAGATCGTGTCAAAATGCCTTATTCAGCATTTAATACAAGCCCAGCCTTCACATGAAACCAGTTCGACGTGCCCTGTGTTTTGGATAACTTACTACAATGAGGTGCAAACTGCCTAGGTTTCTTCACTACGTAGGTAGGGAACTGCTCACTTTTTCTTCTCCTTCTTTTTGTCTGACAGAAGAATTTCATGGTGAGAATGAGAATCTTTCTGGGGGAAAGCAAAACAAAGCACAAAGTAAAAAAAAAAAAAAAATGAGACCTTAAAGTAAGTTGTTGAGTGAATTTTAGAGAAGAAAACCCAAAGCAAATGTATGTAGTGCCTCTGTGTGCCCACAAAGAGCATTGCCAGCCCTAGCCATCACAGGTCGAAGCGCATGCGAATCAGATCTTAATCCATTAAACTCATTCACAGGAAAATGTAATGTAGGTCACTGTGGAGAGCAACGTGGTGTCGTGTGCAAGCTCATTCACCATCCCGAATGACATGAGTCAGGGGTGTTCAGTGTGGAAGATCTGAAGCCAGTATATTGCAGTCCAAAAGGTAACCGTGGAACGAACTGAATGAGTAGCCAACAAGGCCTGGTGTAAAGTGTCTCTAGGGGCTTCCCTAGTGGCGCAGTGGTTGAGAATCTGCCTGCCAATGCCGGGCACATGGGTTCGAGCCCTGGTCTGGGAAGATCCCACATGCCGCAGAGCGGCTGGGCCCGTGAGCCACAACTACTGAGCCTGTGCGTCTGGAGCCTGTGCTCCGCAATGGGAGAGGCCGCGGCAGTGAGAGGCCCGCGCGCCGCGATGAAGAGTGGCCCCCGCTCGCCACAACTAGAGAAAGCCCTCACACAGAAACGAAGACCCAACACAGCCAAAAATAAATAAATAAATAAATTTATAAAGTGTCTCTAATACAGCATGCTGTGAACTGGCACCCATCCGACCTAGATGAAGCATTTGAAGCACCCACAATTTCAGTACTATCTCCTCTTTCTTTCCAGTGCATTCACGGCCATCTTTTTCAAGCGTTTATCTTTTCCACTTTGTTTATTTTATTTTATGAGAAGGTTAATGCTTCTCTGAGGGATTTAAGCAAAACTCAGTCAACTTCTGTGGCCAGTAAGGGCAGGGAGAAAGGAGACAACAGAAAACTTTGCCCGAGAGAGCTTGGGTGATTCTTTTTATGATTGTTTTTATTTTTGCATCTCGGCCTCCTCAGCCCCACCCTCTGGGAGTATTGCCTTCAGCATCTCCAGGGAGACACCCAGGCAGTCTGACAACAGGGTTTGTGGGTTGTGTTTGCTCTTAGGATGGGTATGGTGAAAGGAGCATGGCCACACCCTTCTTTCTTTGTAACCACAGCCTGATATAGCTCCTCCCACAACTCCTCTCCAACCCGAAACCATGAAAAAGCTCCAGAAAAAAAAAAAGCCAAAATGTAGACACTTTGGAAAAATCCTCAACTTTCCGCTTTGCCCATTCAAGTTTGGGGTCACCCATTGTGACTTTGTCACAACTGTGTTGCCTACAGTTAGAGGTAAACTTCCTTGAGGGCGCTGACGGTGTTTAAAGCATATTTTGTCAGAATTGATTTTTTAAGAAATTTTAATAAATTATCAAAATCAAATTAATTTTATTGTCCACACTATAAAAGTAAAACAATACTCATTATTTAAAAATTGGAAAAGATATAAAAGCAGAAAAACACTAGACATGTCACAGTTAAAATTTTGATATATTTCCTTCTAGACCTTCTTTCTTCCTTCTTTTCTTCCTTCTTTCCTTTTTTCTTTCTTTCTGCACAGCAAAGGAAACCATCAATACAATGAAAAGACAGCTTACCAAATGGGAGAAGATATTTGCAAATCACATACCCAATAACGGGTTAATATCCAAAATATATAAAGAACTCACACAACTCAACAAGAAAAAAACAAACAACCCAGTTTAAAAAGTAGGCAGAGGAGATGAATACACATTTTTCCAAAAAAAGACATACAGATGGCCACAGGCACATGAAAAGATGCTCGACATCGCTAACTTTAGGAAAATGCAAATCAAAACCACAATGAGATGTCACCTCATGCCTGTTAGAATGTCTGTCTTCCTTCCTTTCTTTCCTGTAAGTGCTCAGATTTTTCTTAAACCCCAGGTAGTATGTTTCCAGGCTCAAATATGTGGTATTTGGACATATATTGCTTTAATCAAAACACAGGGGTGAATAAGGATGCACCTTACATTACCCCATACCACCTCTCCTCCAGCACCTTCCCCACTCACATTGGCCCAAAAGGATGTGTGATGTGAGCTGGCATCCTCTCGGTCCCTAAAGCAACTGGAAAAAAATATTAGTGACATCAACCTAATTGCCCTCAAGCAGATTAAGTCTCCTAGTTCTAGTGGTAAAACCTGCTGGTGACTGTCCTCATCTACACCCTCCATATCCAATGTTGATTAATTGCAAATATCCGTGCTTCAAGACAGGGGTGAACACTTGTGCCCCTCCGGTGTTCTCTACATGTTCTGTGTTCTTTGAGGAAAGTGGAGCCAAGTGGGAATGTGGCCAGCAATGCAACTGGCTTTCCAATGCATGTTTCTGTAACACATCTTAGGGCTATATTTGTCATTGGACTTAGGGCCTCAGAGAACTTTCCAAGGTGAAAACATAACATTGCTTCCATGGATGTTAAGGGTAAAGCCCTTAACCCTAGGACTTAATGAGAACAAAATTAAGTGCTTCTTTAAGCAGCTTAGATTTACCCCGTCAATATAAGTGATGGGAGACTTCTTCATGTGCTTTGGAAAAGAGATTGTGTGTCTGTGTGTGTGTGTGCGTGTGTGTTAATCTAAAGCATCGTCTCCTTGCTTCATTATGTCACCATACACACTGTTCCTTTATGATAGACAGGGTTCATCTATTCCCCTGCTCTAAACTTAATTACTTTGCAATTAATTCTTTGTTGAAAATAGCAAGGCTCCTAAACTCAGAACATCTCATTGTGAGAAAGGCTGTTTATGGATAGAGGTCAAGAGGATGTATTGGAATATTCCGCAGCACTGCCACAGATATTTTGAATGAAAGCAGCAAGAGAGAAAAGGCCCATTCCAAACGAGTTTGCCATGGAAAGTGAGGCTTCTTCCCAAACTGAGTTCAGAATTTTAAACTTAACACGATAGAAAAATCTCATTGCAGTCATCTTAACATTTCACATTTTTCTAGGGTTTACCTTGTGGCAACCACTCGCACATGAATTGTTTTAGTTAATCCTTATAAAAGTCTTCCCAGCTAGGTATTATTAACACTATCTTATAAATGACATAATTTCTTAAGATTATACAGATGGCCCCTAAAGGAATTCATTTCACGTGGTCATTGCTGAATAGTCTGCATACATAAGATCGTTGAATCCATTATGCCCGTTTTACAGATGAGAAAACTGAGGCTTTGAGAAGTGACTTGCCCAGTGTATTACAGCTGGTAAGTGCTAATCCCAGCCTCAGACTCCGTTGTCTGCCTGCGTTGTCAGCTGTGACCCTAAATTACCTCCCTCCCAAAGTCCTTGTCCTTATCTTCCACCAGCCTGGGAAGACAGTCTTTCAGGGAGGGCCCTTCATGCCAGTTGGTCAAATAAGTGTTCCTTGGAAGGAACTCAGAGGAAATTACAGAAGTGTGCCCTTTATGAGAAGATGCTTCTGTCTTATGTATCCTGGGGTCTGTGAGGATCCGAGGCTGACTAATCAGTCCCTGCGGTACCCACAGCCCTTTCCAAATGCTACCTCAACAGTCTTCCCACCAGACCTTGGAAGTCAGTGATGAGGACACTAGTGACATCAGTGGAGGAGGCCACCATCTTTCTCTTGTACAAAAATGGGTACATAGGACAAGATTGGGAAAAATCAGAGCCTCGGCAGTCAGGGTCAGGCACGTCCTGTAGCACGTGCTGCAGAGCAGGGTCTGGGCACTGCTGGGGGTTCCACACATAGTAAATAACAAACGTTGTTGAGTGTGCGAATGAATGAATTCTCACAGTTATAAGGGCAGAGAAGAAGCAGTACATTGGTGAGTTCAAAATACTTCGCCCACTTTACCCTAACTTTAGAGAAACTAGATCTCCAATGAGAAGTTTCTCTGTGAGACCCTGTGAGGCAGTGATACCAGCTCACTTCCTCTGTGCAAATTTTTTTAACTTCTACTGACCCCTCTCATCTTCGATGGTTCTTGTCCGAGCCCCTGTTAAGAAACTTAACATATGAAGCATTATTTTGTGTGTTACAGTACTTACAGGAAGATAAGGTACTCATATAGAACCGTGCATTTCTTGAAGGCATTCCCTTTTTTAAAAACTTTTTACTTATTTATTTTTGGCTTCGTTGGGTCTTTGTTAGGCACAGGCTTTCTGTAATTGCGGCGAGCGGGGGCTACTCTTCGTTGCGGTGCACGGGCTTCTCATTGCGGTGGCTTCTCTTTGTTGTGGAGCGGGGGCTGTAGGTGCTCAAGCTCAGTAGTTGTGGCTCATGGGCTTAGTTGCTCCGCGGCATGTGGGATCTTCCTGGACCAGGGCTCAAACCCGTGTCCCCTTCATTGGCAGGTGGACTCTTAACCACTGTGCCACCAGGGAAGTCCCCAGGCATTCACTTTTTTCCCTTTTCTTTAATTGCAGTGTAATTGACAGAAGGCATTCACCTTTGATTCATTCAGCAAATATCCCAGAGGTATTTTCTAAGGAGCTACCATGTGCCAGGCACAATGGCAGGAGCTTAGGACTCAGAAACAAAAGATAGTGTCCCCGTACTTAACAGGAAGGAGTAGTATTTTCTGACTTTGAGAGTGATAGAGGACAGGGGCGTGTTTAGACAGATAAGTAAATAAAGATCATGTGGCATGACAGCTACGAAAATGGTAAGCACAGAGAAAAAAGGCAACTTTGAGGGAATTTAGAAAAGGCACCCTTTCCTAGAGGTGGATGCAGATGCAGACCCGCACCTGGGCTCATAGATTCGTGAAGGAAATATGTCCCGCCCATCCTTTAACCAGTGCCCGTGAGCTGTGACCAAGCTGCACAACAGAGCAGAGGCCCGATGAAGGGTACGCTGATGGCAAAATGGAGTTTGCACTGAGTCTTGGAGGTTTTGTGGGAATTAGCCCAGGAGAGAAAAAAAGTATCGCATTCCTGGCAGAAAAAACAGAAGACCAGAAATCTCAGAGCTCTTTAAGAACATGGAATACTTGGGGAGCTATAAAGGCTGAGAAACCAGGAGCCTTTCTTCATTAAGTAACTTCCTCGATGCCTTGGATACAGCATTATATTAGGAAAACGTTTATTGCTGGTGAAATATATCAGCAGAAAGATTCCTGATTTTTCTTGCTTTATCTACTGGGCTGTCCTTTCACACACACACACACACACACACACACACACACACACACGAAGTAGAGGATGACTAGTTTACACCCGGTTCCCACATCCTTAAGGAGTGAGTTGAAAGTGTTCCCTGTGAGTGGAATGAAAAATTTCCCTTAAGCATCATCACATTGTCTCTGCTTCCTCCAATTTCTGCAAAACTAAAGATGTCAGGTGTTGGGGCTGTGGTGAGACAGGATCAAGGTCAAACCCCTGCTCCCCTTCTCTTACTGCAGGCTTTACTTTCCCTTAAGGAAAGCATGCTGCTGAAGATGGTGTTCTACATGACCTCTTTGCTGGCAATTGTCCTGGCGAAAGGAGTAATAAGGAAGAGTTGTTATATTTTAGACACTTTTGAATAGACTGGGAAATTGTTGTTCATATCCCATTCGATGACCAGGGTGCACATTATTTTTCCCATGCTCTAGTTTTTTCATAAAATGTATGCTTTCCCCACCTACCCACCCCCCTCATTTCTCCTAATGAGCACAGTTCCCACATCTGGACAGGACAGGCCTCTCTGCAAGGTCCTTCCTGTCTCTTTGACCTCCCTGGCTTTCCTCCTGGACAAAAAGCAGATCAGCTAGTGGAATTGCATCGGGAGTGTCACATCGTGTGCTTTGTGGGAAATCAGTGAATGGGGCCCTCTTAGCTTCTGGAATATAAAATTCTGATCTAAACAAACTTGGGTCAAGAGCACATGGGGCCTAAGTTATAGAATCAGCTCTATTTAGAAAACTCTTGGTAACTATTAAAACGTCACCAGTAATTTTCATTGCAGGCCAATACGAAATATACTAAAGATAAAAGGGAAACTTTGTATGGTGCCAGGGATCTGCTATAGAAAGTGTTAGAAATTGGTGCTGCAGTTCTCTGCTTCTCCCCATAATCTGCATTTTACACAGAAATCAGGAAACATGCCCAAGTTTACTTGGTGAAAACAAATTTAAGAAATGAATGCTTCAAATCTTAATGTTGGCCTCATTTTCTATAGGAGGGGTGAACTGACTCAAATTCTATATATAAAGCTTTTGGGCTAGAATTTGGCGCTAAGCCTTTTGATATTTCTGGTTTTTTTCCTGATGTGACAGGCACAGTGACATACCTCACTTGGGAGGAGAACAAAAAAAGACATAAGATAGTTGGTGTATTGTTTAGACTCAAATCTCAAGAAGTGGAGTGGAATAATTTATCTACAAGCTAAGCTAAACAAAGAAAAAAAGGAAAGTACATCTAGATAAATTCCATTTGAATTTTAAAATTAAATATGAAGAATACAATCATAAAAGTAATTTTTTTAAATATAGGCAAATATATTTTTGGAATAGACAAAGTCTTTATAGGCATATAAACAAAGGCAGAAACTATAACTGAAAGCCTACTAGATTTGATTCTATCCCCTTAAATAAAATAAAATTTCTTAAATTTGCACATGTAAAAAGAATAACCCAAACAAAATTTAGATAGAAAATAAGCAACATACGATTAACTTTGCAGAATTATTTTAAATTGGTAAGTAAAAGACAAATACTACCATAATACAAAAATGAGCAGAGATTATGAACAAGCAATTAGCAAAAGAGGAAATACAAAAATCAACAAAGTTAAACAAAGCAATCTCATAAGTAAACAAAGAAATGTAAATTAAAAGAAGATACCTTTTTAGCCAACTATCAAGATTTATTTTTCATGATGATGTTCTGTATACAGTACTCTAGGAATTATAAATCATAACACTTTCTACAGAATGCCTTAATATATATTCAATTCTTTTTAAAAGTTAAACTATCAAGAATGTACTTTTTAAAAAATCACCTGTTAATAAACATCTGTGTAACAAGGATATTTATAGTAGAATTCTTTTTAATAACAAAAGGAAATGGCAGAAAGGGCTATGATTATTAATAAGTGGTAGAGTTAATGGGATTTTAATTCTCTCCTTAAATCTTTAAAAAATTTGTCCAGATATTCTGCAGTAAATATGTATTACTTTTTTTTTTTTAAGTGATGATGGATCTTAAGAAAGATATTGGAGGGCTTTCACAGTGCCATATCAAACAGGGGCAGGTGATGGGAGTGGCTGGCCCTGGGGAAGGAATATTTTATCCCTGGCATTGTTTAGAATTGTCAGCCCATGGTAATCATCAAAAGCAAACCAGCTCTTAGCTGGGATTTTTATTGTTTTTAAATTATTGCCTGCATCCTGGGCCATTGCTCCCATGGCATTCTCCCCTCCTCGGTACATAACTGTGTCTGCTGATGCTTCTGGAAAGAAAGAGGAAGGGGTGACACATCAATTTCAGCATCAAGTATGTAAAAATCACTCAAGATGGGTACTTTCTACCAGTTTGTACCATAAAATACGTAATCATTTCATGACTACAAACACGGGAGCTTTTTTCCAGCTTACCTGGGTGATCCTACTTCAAGAGTGGAGTGGCACCATTTTCAATTTGTCGGCTTTCATATTCTGTGTGTGTGTGGAATCCCACAGGAGTCTCATTTGTCCTATCAGACAGGAACTTCACAGGTGAGAGTTGTCAGCTGACTGAGAGGTATAACTCTGCGTTTCCATCCCGGAGGAACCGTGAATGAGATGCCATATAATATGAATGGCTGTCCCCCTAGGCACCCTATAAATTTATTATAAAGCACTGGATTTTGCAATAACAAAAATAACTTATGAAACTGAAGGAACGTGTAAAAATGAGAAATTTCTGTCTCTTCAGGGTCGCAGTAGACCCCAGATTGTACTGAGTAGCAGGCCTGATTTCATTAACATAAGAGCAGGCCTGGTGTGATCCAGACCTGGCAGAAATTCTGCAATGCGTGAGTGGCTCTGTAGTTTCTAGTGTTTGGGAACAGAAAGTTAGATGTGAGTCAACCAGTTTTTCTGGAAGGAAAGAGCAAATGCGGACAACTCTGTAGATTGAGAGGATGAGGACAGCTGGTTTGATGATACTTTGTTTGCTTTTAACATTCACTTTGTAAAAGATCCTTAGAAAGGTCCGATTTGGGGTTTTGACTGTACTTGGGAGATTGGGGTGAGGGGAGGCCTCATTTGGGCAGCTGTGTGGCACAAAGAGCATCTAACTTAGGCTTTTGGTTTTTGAAAAAGCAGTCTGTGGGGTTTATGTAGCTCTGTAGATGTTTATTGTTGCAACTGGCTTGGCATTTAGTTACCTTTTAAGGAAGTCCTGAGTAGAGGTAAAATTTGTAATATGGACATTACTCAAAATCCTACAAAAAGCAATCCATACCAGCTGGAGTTGTGTTTCCTTTGTTGTGGCACAAAAATCTCTTGCCCTCTTTATTGTGTCACCCAGTCAAGAGCGAGGGCAGAACATAAGGCCTCTTTCAGATGTCGGACCCTCATTTTTGCTCCCCTGAAAAACCCTTTAGAATCTCAGAAAACAGTTTCCCAGTTTCAGTTGCCCACCCTAAGTGCAGGTATTGTTCATTATATCAGTTTAGCGAGAGGACCATCTCACACTCATTAAGTTGATTGAAAAATGATCAGAAGAATCGCAACTGTGTCCTTCGAGAATATAAATGCCTCCGAGGCCATCTCCATTTTAGGAAAATCAGGTCTTTTACCTTTGCTCTTGCCTCCCCTCAGCATTTTCTCCTGCAGCAGAAATAATGCGTTTAGTCATTTTGGAACAGCGGTTTAATACGTTAATGATTTCAGGTGCTGTTTCTAGAATTTTGGCTCTGCAAATGTGATCTGGTGAGTGGGTCAGAGGCGGTGAGTGAGGGTCCTGGGAAGTGAGGATTTTATGAAGCCAGGATACACTGCAATGAAAGCACAAGCATCCCACGTAATTAAAACACATGAGGCATCCGTGCTGTGTAGCCCGTCAGAGACACATGTGGCCTTATGGTGGGCTGAGAGGAGGGGAGGGGAGAGTGAAAGGGGCATTAAAATGATGCGAAACCAGAGAAATATGGGCCTCCTGTTCCCCAGCTTCTGGAATTAGGGAATTGTTATATAATCCAAGCCAGCAGCATGAGGGGATTTGGCTAATAGTTAACTTAATTTTCTGGAATGTCCTTTTTTTCTGTAAGTCAGCCTAAGTGGAAAGAAAGTGGAACTCTTGTCAATGAATCAAATGGCGGAAGGGGCCGGCTGGGAGGGCTGATTCCCCCTGGATCTTGTACATATTACTCCATTCCTTGGCTGTACTTCCAGTGTAGGTTAAATGAATTGTTCCCATTAGCGAGCGGATAGGACAGCTCCTTTAGATGAAGGAGACTCTGTACTCTGAATGTCACCGTGAGGAAAAGGTAGCCCTCGTAGAAAAGTTGACAGTGCCACTTGTGGCGGTATTTTACTGTCATTGTTAAAACTATATCAAATGATGACTTACAGTGAGGCTCAGAGTTTCAGCATAATATATAATGATAATAATACTTCTGTCAGCTTAGAAGTGATGTCAGGTTTCCGTGCAGCTTCGTGCTTTATCTGAGACATGGTGTGGTCGTGGAAGCAGTACTTGGTGCCAGACTTGCTGTACGAGGCTGATTCATTCTGCCATGGATGCTCCTGACTGAGTCACATTCACTCTGATTAGTCACTTTGCCTTCATGTGCTGAAACTAAAGTCCTGAATTTGCTTCATCTGTGTACTTTTTAGAGCCATATTTAAAGTACCCTTCAGTAAGTGACACCAAATATGACTGTTGGGGGAAAAATATTAATAATCAGGAGGACGTTGAGTTGGCTGAAAGGTTCCTGATGTCTAAGTTCAAAGCCGTGTGACATCATATTGACATTCCCATATTGGCAACAGGGAGACGGCTTGTTTTATTTGTTCTGTTACCTTGGAAACTGAGGCATAGGCTTTATTTGTGTAAATAAAGGGTAATGAGATCAGTTATCTTCATCATACAGCAGTTGTAGGAATTATTTGGAATATTCAGATCATATATAAGAATCTTTTAGAATGCAAATTTAAAAATCAAGATGTTTGTATGGGAAAATATATAAGCAGGAAGAAACCCCTGTCACATACATTCTTTGATGGACATTGGTACCCGAAAAAAGTCAAATAGTTTCACACTTTCCTTTGGTTCTGGGACCACATTAGTGACGGTTCTGAAAATAGAAGTAACTAGAGCTACCTCCCTGGATAGGGGTTGATTTCCAAATTCATAAAGGCCTTGAGAGCGCTGTTTTAATGTTGCGTGGGTGAAAGGGCAGAGGGCGGGACACGTGGCTGTGAGTGGCAGAGTGGATCACCATGCGTTTGCATAACATAATATCACAGGAGTCCAGTCTCTCCCTCTGGCAGCAAGGAGTGTCCCAGAGGCTTGGGCAAGTCTCCTCCTGTGTTGTTCACAGATACAGGGAGCAGAACAAGGGGCACTCACTTGTGCAGCAGTAAACCATCTAAACTCTGGGTTATCAAATCCCAACTGCACAGAATGAGAAGGGACAGCCAGAATGTAAAGCTAGGAGAGCCTTTTGGTGAAAAAGTTAGTGCTGGTGGGAGGTGATGGGAGAACACAGGGAGCTCTTGGAGCCAGGATTCAGACGTGTGTCTCTGGTACCGTTTGCTGGGTGCCTTTGGTTTTTGGTGTGGGCATGGGAGGAGCCCCTAAAGGGTTCAGCCAGAGGAGGAAGTAACTGCAAGGACCACTGAAAACATCTCATGGCTGAGCTCTGGCCCCAACTCTGTCACACAGGGGCCAGTTGACCTTGAGCATGCCCCTCCACTTTTCGGACACCGTTTCCTCACTGTAAAATGGTTTGACAGTATCCTCACTGCTTACATCACAGAGGGAGGTGAGGGAATCAGAAGATGGGGTGAAAATATGCTGTCCACTGTACAAGAGTGAATACGTTGCTACACTGGTGAACTGCAAGTTGCCCTTGAATAATCTTCAAATGAGCTTTTTAAAGTGTAGGACTCAAAAAATAAAACCCTCATGGAGATTGTTCCATGTTGTTTAAATGAGGATCAGATTGCTATTCTGGACGATGAATTGAAATTACCTGCAGAGGGACAGAGAGAACAGACTTCTTGTTGCCAAAGAGGAGGGGAGGTGGGGGAGGGATGGATTGGGAGTTTGGGATAGCAGATGCAAACTATTATGTATAGAATGGATAAACAACAAGGTCCTACTGTATAGCACAGGGAACTACAGTCAATATCCTGTAATAAACCATAACAAAAAAGAATATGAAAAAGAATATATATATAAATATATGAATCGGGCTTCCCTGGTGGTGCAGTGGATAAGAATCTGCCTGCCAATGCAGGGGACAGGGGTTCGAGCCCTGGTCCGGGAAGATCCCACATGCTGCAGAGCAGCTAAGCCCGTGCGCCACAACTACTGAGCTCGTGTGCCACAACTACTGAAGCCGCGTGCCTAGAGCCTGTGCTCCGCAACAAGAGAAGCCACCCAATGAGAAGCCCGCACACTGCAACAAAGACCCAAAGCAGCCAAAAATAAATAAAATTAAATCTTTAAAAAAAAAAAAATCACTTTGCTGTACAGCAGAAATTAACACAACAGTGTAAATCAACTGTACTTCAACAAAATAAATTTTAAAAAAGAAATTACCTGCAGAGGGACTGAACTGCAAGTTGGAGACAGCCATTTGCCTTAAAATAACCATTTAAGAGGGTAGCCAGGATTTCTCAGGTTTTTGTTTGGAATCATCAACCAAGAGACTTCTGATTCTGTTTCGGTTTCTGTGTGGTTAAGCTGGCCAGCTTTTAAGGGTGGCTGCTATGATATGCCACTTACGGGACTCCATCCAGCCAACAAAATGTGGGCTGCTCAGAACAAAGGGAATCATGCAAAAGATTGTCCAAGAAGGCAGAGCCATCAAAACTCTAGTAGAAAGATGGTGGAGGGCTGGTGAGGGGCCGGTGGGATTCAAAGTCAGTTCTCCTGATTTATGTTCTACTGCGTGCTTCCTTCACACGGCTTTAACACATTCCAGTATTCCCTCACCAACCAATGTTCCTGCAGTGTATCACGGTGGAGAAAGTCATGATTGGAAAGACTAAGACCTCATTGGAAATGAGAATTAAAGGGGAGGAATAAAAGCGATGACATATTCCTTTTCATATAAAAAATAAAATGAATGACTAAATAAATAAGTAAATATTCTACGGGTATCTGCTCTACAAAGTATGCAAACCTGCTCTAGTGACTAACACTTTCTTTAGCTGCTGAGGAAGTATGACTGCTGCGTATTCACGCGCACGGGCAGAGTCACCCCCAAACTCTGTGTGAGGGAGACCGAGCCGCTTTTTAATGTTTTCCAGCCAATAAGGACTTTTTTATTATGGAAACTTCAAACATATGTAAACAGAGGCAACAGTGTAATGAACTCCGGTATACCCAACGCTCAGATTCAACCCAAGATTTTGCCACACTTGCCTTATCTATTCCCTTTTTTCTTTGCTGAAGCATTTTGAAGCAAATCTCAGACATTGTATCATATCACTCCTACATATTTCATGTTCATTACAGCAACTAGACGCCTGGTGCACTCGCATTTCCCCTTGTTTCCTTTTCAAGGCCACTCAGAAAGGTTTTGTGATTGTTGTGTTTTCTAAACCTGCTGTGTAGCATAAACTGGTTTTCCCTTTCAGTACGACTCCCATAGACATGCCCTGGACCATGCGGTCCATTTCTTCATCAATGAAGAAATGATGCTGCATTATTCAATTTAAGAAGAATGACCCCAAACTCACATATCAAATAATAATAATAATAATAATACAAGGATTTGAACTCTGGGGTATACAAATATAAAACAGAACTATCTTTAAAAAATAAAAATAAAAAACTAAATTTGGCGAAGAGACTTTTGCCAAACTGCTATTTCCTCTCGGTCCCAGCATAATTCAGTGGCGGTGGTATCCTGACTTTTATTTTTAAGTCACTTTGAATAGAAGGGAGATTGCTAAACCCAACCTCTATCTAAGAACCTTGAGTACTGAGGTCACTGCTTCCAAAATAGCTTTCTCCATCTCAGCAGTGGGAGAGTTAAACTATTCTGAATTGCCGTGTATGAGAAGCCACGCAAGCCCTTGCTTCTTGCTATAACATATGGCTAAGTGGGAATTTTTCTGTAGGTTCTTTATTATCCCAGAGCCAATATGAGATTAGCTTTCCAAGTTGGGTTATAACCTTTACAGCTTCTATGTCCGGGATCCGTTAACAAGATCATAAAGATCTTGCTAACAGATAAGGCCGATGTGCCCTGTGTTCAGCTCCGGTAATGACCAAATTGATTTTATCAGAAGTGTCTAGAAGGGCCGTTTTAACTTTGCTATTGATTGCCTGACCTCTGCTGTGGGTACTGGGGTCGGTATGTGTTCTCCCCCCTCTCACTTTTTGTGTGGAGCCTTCCACTTTCTCTTCACCTGGGCAAACCTTTCCTTCTGTGCCCCTAAACCGTCTCATTTAGCACTTGGCCCACCATCTATATATTCCCCTTGGGCCCTCTGTACATTTCTGGAGGACTAAGCTTTGGGGTCACAATCGGTAAACTAGACGCATAGCTTCCGGGAGCCATCTTCGTTCCCTGGACAAATTTTCTCGAGCTTCTCCTTTGTGCCAGGTACATTCAAAGCACTAAAAAGTTCAGTGATAAATCAGGAACACGAAGTTCCAGCCGGCAAGAGCTGACCTTGTTGGAAAGACACACGTCAACTATTCAATAGAATGTCAGAAGAGAAATAACTGTGAAAAGTAAAGCGAAGTGGAGAATGGGGCAGGGAACACAATTCTGGATGAGCTGGTCGGGTAGCATCCTGAGAGGACGTGACCTGTGAGGGGAGATAGGAGTAGATGTGACGGAGGACTCGGAAAATCTGGAGGAAACTTGAACCAGGCAGAGGGAGTCATAAGCAGGAGGGACTCAGGGCCAGAGCAAGCTCAGAGCTTTAGAGAAAATCCAAGTGTAGAAGAGTGAGCTAGGCCAGGTAGAGAGCGGAGGACACGAGGTGGACACCCAGGTGGGCTGGGTCGCGTGGAGGACCTTACGAGCCATGGAAGGAGTTTGAGCAGGAGACTGACGGGATCTGATTGACAGCTGAAAAAGTCGGTCTAGCTTAAGTGATGCTTCTAAATGATGTGGGTGGTCTGTTGAGGTATCTTGTATGATTGTGGGGAGACTTGAACACAGCCAGGCCTCAGAGCCTGCAGAGCTGAGCGCCATTCTCTGCCCTGCTTCTCACTGGCCGGTTGACTTGGAACCAATTCCCTAATTGCTCTCAGGCCCTAAAGTTTCTGAGTCCTTATCCAGGGAGAGGTACAATTTCTTAAGACTCTTCCAGATCTAACATTTGGTGGTTCTAAACAGTAAACGAGAGTTACTTCCTGATCATTTGTATTTGTTAGGGTAAAGGCTAGAAGCTGCTGTAACAAAGAGACCCGACAACACAGTGGCCTCTATGAGGTAGGGACTTGCTTCTCTCGCCTGTGGGGTTTGAGCCAGTGGAGGCTGTCAGGGAAGCCCGGCTCACGAGCTCCGCGGTCCTGCCTCCGAAGATGGCCCTTCCCGCATGGTTGGAGCTGGGTGGCGGTCTCATGCAAGTTCCAGTCTTCGGGAAGAGAGAGGGGGGAGATCTGGGCAAGCAGTTTCCTTCATTTCCTTCTAAGTGACATGGAAGTTACACACCCTCCTTCGGATCACAATTCTTGGGGAGAACCTAGTGTTGTGGCCGTACCCAGCCCCAAGGGACTCTGGGAAATGCAGACTCTAACTGGCCCCTCTGTCTGCCCATCTAAAATGTGCCTGCTGGGACTTCCCTGGCGGTCCAGTGGCTAAGACTCTGCGCTTCCAATGCAGGGGGTGCGGGTTGGATCCCCGGTCAGGGAACTAAGATCCCACATGCCGCATGGCACAGCCAAATTTTTTAAAAAATAAAATGAAATGAAATAAAATAAAATGTGCCTGCCATGGAAGATGGGAGAATGGATTTCAAGGGGTAGCAGGAAAACTGCCACATCCTGTTTTTGAAAAATTCCAGAGTATTGTCAAGATAACTTAAACTCTTAAAGTTTCCTGGACCTTTGTATTAATTTCCTGGGGCTGCTGTAACAAATTGCCACAAACTGGGTGGCTTAAAAGAGCAGAAGTGTGTTCTGTCACAGTTCTGGCTGCTAAAAGTCCAAAATCAGCAGGGCCATGCTCCCTCTGAAGTCTCTAGGGGAGAATTTCTAGAAGTTTCTCTCCTAGCTTCTGATAGTTGTTGGCAGTCCTTACCATTCTTTGGCCTGTAGCTACATCCCTCCAGTCTCTGCCTCCATCTTCATGTGACCTTCTCTGTGTATCTTCTGTGTCTCTGTATCCAAATATCCCTCTCCTTTCTCTTGTAAAGACAGCAATCACTGGATTGAAGGCCCACCTTAATCCCATATGACCTCATCTTGACCACATCTGTAAAGACCCAATTTCCAAATAAGGTCACATTCACAGGTACCAGGGCTTAGGACTTGAACATATCTTCTTGGGGGATGTAACTCAAGCCATTACAATCTTCTTAAGACTAAAAGAAGCAGGAAGAGAGAGAGAGAGAGAGGGAGGGAGGGAGGGAGGGAGGGCTGTGCTAAGTGAAATCAAACAAATTATGACGAGATATATCAGTCTCAAAAAGAACCCATAGTTTGTTCCGAAGCTCAGTGCCACCTTAATGCCACAGTCTAAGGACGCATAGGCCTTTTTTCATTCCCTTCTCCATGGGGACATTCCAGCGCATTGGTGTAAGATACCTTGCTTAGGTAATGGAATTCAAGAACCATTGACAGCTTTCAGCTTTGCGGTGTGTGTTCCATTTGATGATCATAACAGCCCCACAAAGAAGGTATTCTTACCTCCATCCCACAGAAATTGAAACTGCAGCTCGGGCTAAGTAACTTGCCTAAAGTGAAATGACTTCACTGTTGGTGGTGAAGCCAGGCTTGCAGCCTGGGTCTCCTGTCTCCAAAGATCCTGCTCTTCACATTACATGGCTCTGAGTCCCAGCGACTTCTCAGGGGATACTGACAAAAGGGCTCACTCTTGTCTTGAGGGATTTGTGATCAGTGTCTGAGACCACACATGCTCTGCAGAGGTCTCCACAAACCCATGGGGGACCTGAATGCTAGAATGTGCTGACAGCGCAATCAGATACCCTTAGTCATCAGGATAAACAAAACCTCTATTAGGTAGCTAAAGGACGCTTGTTTGCCAAGGAGTCAAGGCTTGTCCAACATCAGAGTCCAGGTTTCTCACTGCATTCTAGAACTTTATGCATTGAACTCAAAAAGGCTTATTTTTCAGACCTTCATCAGCATGTTGATTGGTGGTTTGATTACTACTTTACCAAGTCCAACTGACCCTTGAACAACATGGGTTTGAACTGCACAGGTTCACTTACAGGCAGATATTTTTCAATAGTAAAAACTACAATATTACACGGTCCAATGTTGGTTGAACCCATGGATGTGGAGGAACCATGGTTATAGAGGGCCAACTATAAGTTATATGTGGTTTAACCCTGAGTTGTTCAAGAGTCAACTGTATTATGAGATTGCCCATCACCATGGGGCCCTCCTATAGTTGCCAGCTATGCCATCACACATATACTAAAGACTTCAGATAGAGTTCCCTGGAGTGTGTAATGCAATTAGTAGTTGCCATAGGAAACTGGGTCTCCTAATGGTCCCAGAGAGGTGATGTTTGTGATAATAACCAATATTAAGTCACATTTCTATTCATTATTTCATTTTAATATTGACTTTTCTTTCTTATTATTAAAATCTTATCTGTACAGCTTTATTATAGAAATTTTAAAAAACATAGACAAAGAAGATAAAATACTAATCATTCATAATTCCTCCACTCAGAGATAACCAATGTCATTAATCTGGTGTATATTTTTTAGTCTTTTGTTTTTCTTAAGACATCTTTCTTTGCCATTTTTTTTTTTAATTTTTAAAATTAATTTAATTTAATTTATTTATTTTTGGCTGCGTTGGGTCTTTGTTGCTGCACGCGGGCTTTCTCTAGTTGCGGTGAGCCAGGGCTACTCTTCGTTGCGGTGCATGGGCTTCTCATTGCAGTGGCTTCTCTTGTTGCGGAGCACGGGCTCTAGGCGTGCGGGCTTCAGTAGTTGTGGCACGTGGGCTCAGTAGTTGTGGATCGCAGGCTCAGTAGCTGTGGCGCACGGGCTTAGTTGCTCCGCGGCATGTGGGATCTTCCCGGACCAGGGCTTGAACCTGTGTCCCCGCATTGGCAGGCAGATTCTTAGCCACTGCACCACCAGGGAAGCCTGCGATTAAGTTTTCATTATTTTAATAATGGTAGAGTATTCCATTATGTCAACATACATCGTTTACTTAACTCTTCCTCTACTGTTGACATGTGAGTGGTTTCCCCCCTCATGTGTTGCTTATAGAAACAATGTTGTGATGAAAGCCTGGTGTTCATCCATAACTACTTCCTAAGTCTACATTGCCAGTGTTTGCACTGCCAGATGAAAGGAGAAAAAAATTTTCCCTTGTTTCAGAGATGAGGAAACTGAGGCTCAGAGAGATGAAGTATTCTGGCCAAACTCACACAGCTGGCAAGTGACAGAGCTATACCTGGGATCCAGTTTTCCTGACTCTAAATCTCATATGGGAGAAGAGTTTCTGCATCTAATCATTATCACACTCGATAAATTCTGTGAATGCAAAGCAAATGCCCTGGCAACTACCTTCTTTTCTAGAGTTGTCACCCAGCAGTGGTCAATCCAGACAAATTGCCAAAAATTGTCATCAGAGGAGAGTAGAAAGGCTATAGATAGTTGATTTAATTGGACTTTTCATCTTTCTTCTTCAAGATGATAATAATGTTGACATTTTTAGCAACCTTTACAGACCCTTGGTATCCTGTACATTCAGGAATAACTGAAGCCATCTCTCCACTTCTAAATACTTATTTGATACCCCATTGGATTCTGGGACTTTTAGTTCGTCCTAGTTCTGAGAGTAGAGCTCATTTCCTCCAAATTTAGAGCCAAATTCCCCTTGTTTCCACTTCAACAGATTCCCTCTCCTTTCTAGGTGATTCAGCACATGAGTGAACCCTTGGAATTGTTTCCTCCTTTGCCATAACTAGTATACTCTTGCTTTATCCATGCTTCTGACATCAGTAGCAGACTTTGGTTTGGGATGGCTGCAGACCAGGTGAGATTTCTTCAGTCATTACTTGCCTTGACCTGGTATGCTGACCAGGATCCACGGTCCATGACGTATGATTATGTTGAGTATACAAGGACATAATATATGAGGAGTATCCATATACAAGGACATAATATATGAGGAGTATCCATATACAAGGACATAATATATGAGAAGCCTGACTTGCTTTGGGGCTCCAACTCTGTAATCTTTGGGTCATCCTTGTCCAACCAGTTCTGGTAGCTTTGATTTGGGACATTGAAGCTAGAGCCACATGTTTGACAACATCCAAGCAAGTCACCTACAGATCATTCAAGTCAGTCCCTGCCCTATTAGTAGCAAAGATAGATAATTTCAACAGATTTCAGAGGCATATAAGTAAAGCGTTTCCTGGAAAAGCATGGTAAAATATGTTGATCTTTACCTGAGTTGGATCATTCACTTATAAGATAAAACTACTCGGTTCCAGAAGGCTAAGCTGGAAGTGTTAATAGTTGTCAGTTCACATCTCTGCCCAGAGCTCTCCAAGATCAAATTTAAGTTAACCAAGTAATATCTAATGGGTAACTCCATTTTCAGGATAGAGACTTGATAAAAGGAAATCAATGTGAAAGAACAAAGATTCTTGCTATTCTTAATGTCCGTTAGTGCTAATCATACATTTGGCACCAGCAAGCCATAAGAGGAGAAATTACCCTCCTTAGGTATGGACTTTTCGTAATGCAGTGAATAGTTATCTCTAAGAGAGAAAGTGGATGTTTCCCAAATAAGTTTAGTCTCAAAATTTCTTTCTAGGATAGACTGATGGTCTCTTGATGTTACCTTTGCTGGGGGACCAGGAATGATGTTTTGTGCTTGGAACTGTTTTGTCAAAGATAAAGGGAGGACTTGAAAGAGTGTATAGCTCTGTCCTGCCTGCCCAAAACTAAAAGATATTTCTGGACACATATGTCAGGAAATATGACCTAGAGATGGAGTGCAATCATAAACATTTTTTTAAAATTCACAAACCAGAAAAAAATTCTCTTATTCATTCCCATAACCATTTTTCAAACTAAAATTAATTTGTGTGTGTGTGTGTGTGTTGTAAAAAGTACCTCGATTGGTAAAGGAGCTGAAGTATTATCATCGAAACAGCTCAACCTAGGCTCAAATCTAACATAAAAGAAACCTCACGTTAAAGTATTATTTATCTTCATAATTAGTATTTCTAAATGACTTTTAAAGGCTTTTTAATGCAATTAAAAAATGTTTGATTGTCGTAATGTTGCTAATGTTTTGATGCCTTCCAAGTGTTGTCCTTGGTCCCTGCAACCCTGGCACATAATTTATTTCTCTTTTGAGTGAACCCTAAGCATTAGTGTCCATTAAGAATTTTTAAAACAAAGTCCAGAGATTACTTGGAGCACTTTCAATAATATGTACTGATTATCATTAATAGCTCTTTTGTCCTAGACAAGGACATTGTTTTGTAACATCATTTTGTTTGGCGAGGCCCTATTCGGGCTGTGTTCCTGATCTGAATCCTGCACTGATTCTCTCCTTGACAGTGTGGAATAGAGCAAGCTCATGGGACAAGTCAGGACTGGGGGAGTGGGGACCAGAGGCCAGCACAAAGTGATAGGTTTTCTTTATGAAGCAATTGTTAGCCATTCAAAAAAAAAAAAAAAAAGCCTACGTGCTGGGCCTTGTTTCTTATCTCATGTTCTTACGCTGCATATAAATTGCTCTTTTAACTACCAGCTCCTTACAGTGAGGAAGTGAAAGAGAAGGACGGGAGAGAGCAGGTGGACCCAGACGATCCCAACCTTGTCACTGTGTGTGTTGGTTTTATGGCCGGAGGGAGGTCTAATCTTCCAGATTTTAGTTTGAAAGTTCTGCCCTTGCTCTCAAACGTTTATTTACCAGATTATCCACCTGTTTAACAGCAGGGCTCTAATTAATGGGTATTGCCTGTCTTCACCCAAGGGGTAGCTCTCTGTTTATCCAGTGCAAAGTATCTGCAATTAGAAACATCTTTAAAAGGAAGGAGACACTCTGCTATATGTCCCACATGAATTGCCGTATTTAAGTCTTACTATAAACCTAGCACTGAGAATTTTATCCCTGTTTTATGGATAAGAAAACAGAGGTTCAAGAGTGGTTAAGCCATTCTCCCAAGACCACGGCTTGAATAATGGGCGTCTTATTTAATGCAGGCGTCTTGTGAGGAGGGAGAATAAATCTTGCAAAGGCCTTCGTATTTGGAGCCCTCCTTTTCTAGAAATGAAATGAAGAGTTAGTGTTCTGGGGCTTGTGTACATGCATGTAACAAGGGGGCCCATTACAGAACAGATTTTGTTAATTATCGTTCAGCACCTCTCCTTCTCCCTGCCACACACACTCACTTGAAATAGAGAAATACTGATCTATTTAAAAACAAAAAGAAGAAAAGAAAAACTGCACAGCATCTTATTTTAGGTATTTTTTTATTGAAGTATAGTTGATTTACAATGTTTTGTCAGTTTCAGTTGTATAGCAAAGTGATTCAGAGATATATATATATATATATATGTGTATCTATATAAAACATATATATATGTTATTTTTCAGATTCTTTTCCCTTATAGGTTATTACAAGATATTGAATATAGTTCCCTGTGCTATACAGTAGGTTCTTGTTGTTTATCTCTTTTATATACGGTAGTGTGTATCTGTTATTTCAGGTATTTTTTTGTTGTGTTTCTTTTTCTTTCTGTTTTTTATTCTAACACAGAACTTATACACGTTGCATATATCTCTGTCTCAACAATTGTTATCTCATTGTGAGAGAGAACAAGAGAAGGCACACAGGCTGAATATTAGCAAGGTGGCAAAAGGGCATCTTTGTAGCTAGGGACTTGTCCAAAATGCAGGGCCTCTGGAAATGCCATTGTGGTAATTGGTATGTCTGGGGAGGAGAAAAGATGCCATTTCTTACCAAAAAAAAAAAAAAAAAAGTTAAAATAAACTTGGTACCCAGAAAATTGCCTAGAAACCAAGAGACAGTAAGAAGTCCACCAAGGAAGTTAATTGGTCCAAGATTTGGCACTGATTGGAAAAATCAGATTCTATCCCTCAAGTGCTCTGCTCTGCCATAACTGTAACTCTGAAACTACTGATACCCTGACAGTGATAAATTTGTGGTATTTTCGTGACATTTCCTTTGCTTTACTTTGAAGCATAGTCGGCTAAATAGAGTCAGGGAATCTTGCTGTATTAGAGGTCCTAGTTTGGGGAGAGTCGTTGTGGAGATTTTTTCCTCTTCGTTTTAAGGATATTACTTGTCAATTTAAAATTGTTATCATAGTGTTAAGTTAGAAATTACTCTAAAGCATTACCTGGGAATGTTTCTCTCTCTCTCCATGTATATGATGGGCTGGGTAAGATTATAAGGAGTCTCACAACTTTATCAAAAGGTACCATTTTTCTCTAGCCCAGATAATTTAAAAATATCACCCAAAAGAAGTGTATCTTTTACTTATACAACGTTTTGTGGATACTGCCTTCTTTCTTCTTTGGTTTTTAAAGGCAAAAAGAAAAAAGTTTCAGGGGGTTGCCCTTGATTGTGAGCTACATTAGATTTTTTTCACACTGAGAAGTAGATCTGGCAGCCTGTTGCTTAGAGGAAGTTTGGTTTGGTAGCTTGAAAGCACGGCAAGGAGTCATTGATCAAGGCTCTAGAAGGGAAATCAAGAAAGCGTGTAGTTCAGCTATCTCATTCTACAGATGAGAAAACTAAGGCCCAGAGAAGTTAAGTGACTTTCCCAAAACATCCAGCAAGGTCACTTTTGGTTCACGGTTTGTGAGTGCTTTGCATTTAGAGAGTTGGTCCCACCCATCACTCTTCCACAACTCCACGAAGTCCCAATGTCTGTGGCGTGCATGCCTCTGATCAGTGGTCTGTTTGTGAATCTCTGGGGGAGGATCTTCGTGTCACTTCCCAGGCATTGGGAAGTGTATCAAAACCTTCACAACATCTGGACTTGGCTTGACACCCTTTGGTGTTGGTGATCCAAGTCCTTTGCCCACTTAGCTTACCTGCCTCTGAGCAAGTATCTTCCCTTGATTTTAGAGAGTAGAGTCCAGGGGAGTTTGGGGTCTAGAACAGAGTACACTTACTTTTAGAAACTCGGTTCTCTGTCTTACGCTCTCCTCCATCAGATATGAATTTTGAAGTCAGAGCCCTTGGTCTGAAAGTCAGAATCCCGGGCTATGAGTCAGTGTGAAACCCAGGAAATCATGAGCAGCTATGGCATAGCTTTCAGTAGAACATTCTAATTCACCTTTGTTAAAGTAAGACTGTGTGGGTTGCCCACCTTTTGTGAAAGTTAATAATTAACATTTATATCACACTTCCCACTTTGTGAAGGTCTTTACACATCCTTATTTTGTATGGATTTTCACAACAGCCTTTTGAGTATTATTATGATTATATACAATTGTAGAGACCTGGAAATTCAGGCCCAGAGAAGTGAAGTAAGTTGCCCAAGGTCTCTCAGCCTTGGGTAGGAAAGTGGATGGACTAAGAATGTAAGTTCAGGTCAACTTGACTCCAAATCCAGTTATCTTAAAAACTGCCTTTAAAAAGTTTATTCTTTTCCACTTCTGGGTAGAATTAGAGCTATTTGCCTCCTAAACACTCATCATAATTTATCTTTAGAAAACCCAACTCTCCCAGAATGGTTGATTCAGGGTCACTGCTAGTAGCATTAGGTTTGGATAAGTCTTACCCCTTCCTACTTGAGGACAAAGATGGGCAACGTAGACTGCTGTGATTTCAGAAAGGATGAGCTCTATGGTGAGAAAGACAGGAATCGTGCAACCTCTGGGGAAATGAGAAGAAAGAGAAATGGAAGACCCAGCCACCCCACTTAAGGAGGAGGGAGATGAAGAAATGGCTGCTGGTTGCAAACCAGGGCACACAGACCTCTCAAGTAGCTCTTTCACCCAAGCCCTGGTGGGGATTCCTGGCTTAGCTAAGGCTGGGGCACAGGACCCTGTAGGTTTAAATTAGTTATAGAGCTGACTGCTGAGTGATATGCTTTGGGGAGTAAATCTTTTTCTTTTTTTTTTAATATTTACTCTTATTAGATGCACTATCTATACCAGGGTTTTTCTGGTTTTTATTGAAGTATAGTTGGTGTATAATATTATGTAAGTTACAGGTGTATAATATAGTGATTGACAATTTTTAAATTATACTCCATTTGTAATTATTATAAAATATTGACTATATTCCCCGTGTTGTATAATGTATCCTTGTAGCTTATTTACACATAATAGTTTGTACCTCTTAATCCCCTCCCCCATCTCGCCCCTCCCCTCCACTGGTAGCCACTAGTTTGTTCTCTATATCTGTGATTCTGTTTCTTTTTTGTTATATTCACTAGTTTTGTTGTGTTTTTTAGATTCCACATATAAGTGATATCATACAGTATTTGTCTTTCTTTGTCTGACTTATTCCACTGAGCATAATACCCTCCAAGTCCATCCAGGTTGCTGCAAACTGCAACATTTCATTCTTTTTTATGGCTGAGTAATATTCCATTATATATGTATGTGTGTGTGTGTGTGTGTGTACCACATCTTTATCCATTCATCTGTTGATGGAAACTTAGGTTTCTTCATTATCTTGGCAATTGTAAATAATGCTGCTATGAACATTGGGGTGCATGTATCTTTTTGAATTAGTGTTTTTGTTTTTTATTCAGATATATTCCCAGGAGTGGAATTTCTGGGTCATTTGGTAGTTCTGTTTTTAGTTTTTTGAGAAACCTCCATACTGTTTTCCCCAGGGGCTGCACCAATCTACGTTCCCACCAACAGTGTTCAAGGGCTCCCTTTTCTCTGTATCCTCACCAACAATTGTTATTTGTGTTCTTTTTGATGATAGCCATTCTGACCAGTGTGAGGTGATATCTCATTGTGGTTTTGATGTGCATTTCCCTGATGATTAGTGATGTTGAGCATCTTTTCATGTGCCTATTGGCCATTTGCATGTCCTCTTTGGAGAAATGCCTATACAGGTCTTCTGCCCATTTTTTAATTGAGTTGTTTGCTTTTTTGATGTTGAGTTGTATGAGCTGTTTATTTATATTTGGTATTAACCCCTTATCAGTCATACCATTTGCAAATGTTTCTTACCATTCAGTAGGTTCTCTTTTCATTTTGTTGAAGGTTTCCTTTGCTGTGCAAAAGCTTTTAAGTTTAATTAGGTCCCATTTGTTTATTTTTGCTTTTATTTCCTTTGCTTTAGGAGACAGAGCCAAAACAAATATTGCTACAATTTATGTCAAAGAGTGTCCTGCTTATGTTTTCCTCTAGAAGTTTTATGGTTTCCAGTCTTACATTTAGGCCTTTAATCCATTTTGAGTTTACTTTAGTATATGGTGTTAGAGAATGTTCTAATTTCATTCTTTTACATGTAGCTATCCAGTTTTCCCAGCATTACTTACTAAAGAGGCTATCTTTTCTCCACTGTATATTCTTGCCTCCTTTGTCATAGAAGAATTGACCATAAGTGCGTGGGTTTATTTCTGGGCTCTCTCTTCTGTTCCATTGATCTATGTATCAGTTTATGTGCCAGTACCATAATGTTTTGATTACTGTAGCTTTGTAGTATATTCTGAAGTCAGGGTGCGTAGTTCGTCCAGTTCCATTGTTCTTTCCCAAGATTGTTTTGGTTATTTGGGGTCTTTTGTGTTTCCACATAAATTTTAAAATTATTTGTTCTAGTTCTGTGAAAAATGCCATTGGTATATTGATAGGGAATGCACTGAATCTGTAGATTGCCTTGGGTAGTATGATCATTTTAACAATATTAATTCTTCCAATCCAAGAACACCATGTATCTTTCTCTTTGTGTCATCGTTAATTTCTTTCATCAGTGTCTTACAGGTTTTGAGTACAGTTCTTTTACCTCCTTAGGTAGCTTTAAATACATACCATGGACTCACTTCCCATCAGATATTAACTTTCTACAGAAAATTTTTATTGTGATGATTAAATTGTCCTTAGTTGACCCATCTGTGAAATGAGAAGGACATTTTCTTTTTTTTTTTTTTTTTCTGCTTTTTTTTTTTTTTCACTTCTGTGGAGTCAGTTAATATGAAGTACTGGAGCTTCTATAGAGAAAGGAGAGACACAAGACATTAGTGTGAGCACAGTTATTTTTCAGGAGAGGAGAAGGAAGGGAATTCCAATAAATTTTCTGATTGTTTCATTAAATTTGTCTTTTGTGTGTTCACATTGTTTCAGTTCGTTTGCTTTTCCTAGAGAAATAGAATTTTGTCTTCATAATGGCTATTAAGTAAAAAAATTGAAAAAAAGAAAATATTATGCACAGTTATGTCTCCATAATTAGGAGTTGTAATGCACTTTAAAAAATATTGCTTTTGTTAGAGGGATGTGTTTTTTAAGCTTTTCTCCATAAAAGTGTATCTATTAATTTATTGGTATGTTTTTCCTTGCATGTGATAGATATAATTTACATTTTATTTCTATAGGTTGGGGTTGCCAGATAAAATACAGGATGCTCAGTTACATTTGAATTTCAGATAAACAACAAATTGCTAGTGTCTGAAATTTAAGTGTAACTGGGGATCCTGTATTGTTTCTGCTAAATCTGGCAACTCTTGTGTAGGTATATCTCCCAATTACTTATACTCATCGCTAATTGGCAGTTAAACGAAACTGAGGGGCCGAGTTTGTGCTGTTACAGAAGTCATGCTGTCTCCTGGAGACAGATATGAGAAGTTTTAGCTCCGTGCTGCTGTGATCTCAAGGATCAGGCAGCTTTCCTGAAAAGATTTTCAAAATCTATTATCATTATAATCGTCATGAAAATATTTGATGAGAACACTGCATCACACTGTATAATAAATTTAAGTAGAAAAGTCAAAGCAGTGGTATTTTCATCAGGCCTTTGGTTGTCAGGAGAAAATAGTTCCACACTCAGCGAATATAGATAGGTCTGTTTGGGGCTGTGTTAAATCCAATTGTGTGAAGGTTCTGAATAATCAGGAGTGACAGCATAAGCACTTTCTCTTCAAAGTGATTTTACCGAAAGCATCATTTCCTAAGGAAAGTACACATATAGCTCTCATAATGCTGAAAGAGCACTAAAGTATCCATTTATTGGTGCTGGTGTCATGAGCTGGAGTTGCAAGTGGTATTCAGATTTTCAACTTGATTCACTGCTGCTGTTGGGGGCAGTTCCCTTCTCATGAAGGAGCTTATTTCAAAAACTCCTCAAACCCTTTGGTTAGTTCCCATGTGAGAGAGCCTTCAAGACTCTTTGCAGAAGCTTCTAACTTCACTGTGCAAAGCCAAGTCAAACATGATGAAAAACAATAGTTGTGCTTTTCTCCTTAGAAAGGGGGGGGGGGTAAGAATTTGAGTTGGGCTATGTAATTTCAGCTTCCCTAAATAAGTCCTGTGGAAATTTGTGGGGGAACAAGTGTGTGATTTTGGTCTTGGTGCACAATTTTGGCACTAGCTTTTTTTTTTTTGATGTCTACCGTGGATTTTTTTTTTAACATCTTTATTGGAGTATAATTGCTTTACGATGGTGTGTTAGTTTCTGCTTTATAACAAAGTGAATCAGATATACATATGTCCCCATATCTCTTCCCTCTTGCATCTCCCTCCCTGCCACCCTCCCTATCCCACCCTTCTAGGTGGTCACAAAGCACTGAGCTGTTCTCCCTGTGCTATACTATGGATTTGCATAACGGATTTCTTCCCTGTCCAATACATTCCATAGCTAAGTAATAGGTCTGATCTGAGTGCCAAATTTTTCAACAGTGTTACTTTCCAGAGGGGGGTTAAATAGTTCTCTTAATAACTTGAAAGAATAAAAGACATGCAAGGTTTACCACACTTCTTAGTCACAAGCTAAATGTTTTCAAGAGCTTTATGACTTTGAGCCTATTTGGTCTCAAGAATATCCCCCAAGAAGAATGAAGCATACAGAATTCAAAATGGAGCACTTCTGAAGTGGCGATAGCACTGTTTGCATTGAAGTGTGCATTCACGTTATCTTTCTGCGGTCTTATGTGCAGAATCTTGCCCAGTTCCATTCTTCACCCGCTCTCTATAAAGCATCTTAGAAGTATCAAGGGTGCTGACTCACGAACCCCTTATGTTTCCACATAGTTTGTGTTCATTGTGCTGCCATTTGCCGAGAAGTAGCCGTCATTCCCCTTCTGACTTTAACAAGTATAGACAGAGAGGTACAGTTTGTGGATGTATTTTCCCTCACCATTAAAAGTGATGCTTCATGTGAGCACAGAGTCATTTTCATTAAAAAGTAAACACAAAATCAATGGCCAGAGCAAATTAATTGCTCTGTGGCTCAGTTCACTCTTGTCTGAGTAAGTTGGCTTCACTCTCTTGTGCCTTAAATCTTCCCCACTCTGCCTATAAACATGATCGTCTCCCCTATTTAAAATCAAAAATAAGTCTTCTCTCACTCTGTCTAAATACTGTCCGTGCTGCTACTTTTTACCACAGAACCTCTTAAGCCAGTAGGCAATGCTTGCTGGCCCCATCGTTCATGGTTTTGTTACACTGGGGTAGATCCAGTGACTCTGTATGTGAGGTGAGAATGCATCTTGCCTCTCCATCCCCATCTGAACAAAATGCGTTTCTGAGTACACTGGGGATGGTGTACATTCTAAGAAGTACACACAGGCTCCTTTCTTACCTTTGTCATTGTTTCTTCTCTTCTAGGTATCTCAGTAACAAAGAAGACACATACATGTAAGTAATGCATTTTTTTTTTTTGTCCAAAGTTTTCTGAAGAGTTGGAATTCGCATATGTCTGGCTGCTGTGGCCTTTCAAGTATAAACTAATGTTTCAGCTGTGATCCATGGTCAACAGAGGTCATACTTCTCTACCTGTAGTGGTCGGAAGTGGTACATCTCCACCTGTTTGTACTGAGTGTGTGTTAAAGAGAGTCTAGACATAGTGTGATAAATTCTAGCGATTCAAGCCACTCATCTTTAGAAAAACCATAAAATCTAGCCAGGAGGATCATTTAATTACTTACTGATCACCCTTACTCTGGATCCTTCTTAGACGAGTTGGTATGTTTCTAGGAAACATCACCCTGATTTCTTTTAAGCTTTGGTCTCCTTTTCCTCACCACTAGTTCACGATTTAGGCCGTTTTGTACTTGTGTCTGTGGAGCAGAGGTACTGACCGGGAATCTAGGCGCTGCCGCTCGTGTGGCCTTTGGGGGCCCTGGTAAATGGCATGGGTAGTTTGATGTGGAAATGTGCGCTGGATTTATCCTCTGTATTCATTCCCACCTCTCAGGTTCAACTGCTTTCATCAATTGCCTTCATTCGAACTCCACCATAAGTTTACAAACTCACGTCAATGTAAAGTGTTGTGATCTGCATTCTGAGCAATGATGTTTGACTGTGCCTTGATCCTCAGGATGAAACCAATACGTCATTGATGGCAGGCAGTCAACTTTCACTGTACTTGACCAGCATATTATTTAGACTTTCACTTAAGAGTGTCATTAGAATTTGATAACTATTTTAGACCACAGATATGTGCTACCTACGAGATGTGTTTGGGCATCCTTCTAAGGCAAGCAATGGAGATATTTACGGCACAATTTAGGGCCGACAAAGACGTGTCCCCCAATTTTTCCTATTTATGCTTTGAAAATTTTTGATTTCATGTGAACCATTTGGAGGGAAAAAAAAATTCTGTGTACCATCAAAGTAGTTTATCTTGTGCCTCAGTTGATTCTTGAAATCTGCTCTTGGGTTTGTCTGTCTGTCTATCTGTATTTGTAGAAAACAAACATAAAAAGCAAAAAAAACCAAAAATCAAACAAAAAAAAAAACAAAAGCAACCCCACCCAATTTGATGGTTGCCTGACTTTTAGGGCCCAATCCTGCTGTCTCTCCACGTGGCTCTCCCGTGGGCTTCAGTGGAATGTTTGAGGAAAGAGGCAAAGCTCAGGCCCGTAATGGACACATGCTCAGGACAGCACCTCGTCTCTCAACACACGGTTCCAGTTGGCTGTCCCTCCACCAGGGTAGTCTGTGGCCCTTAGCTTTTTGGGGGTTGTTTTGTTGTCGTCGTTGTTGTTGTTCTTGCTGTTGTCGGTGCATAATTGAGCTCATGATGACTGAGAGATTGACAGTGCAGGAGACTGAAGTCCTCTGTATATCCGCAGGGCAGGCATGGTACAGAGCGCTTCCTTGCACAGCCTTGCCCATGAGCTCGTCCCTGGCCTGGTGGGACCCACTCTAGAGGTGGTAAGTAATTCAGTCTTTCTGCTAGCTCAGTCCTGGGCCTCTCCTGAACAGGGGCGGATGGTTGTGCCTACTGTTTATGGCGGTTTGGGGTATGGACTCCTGGCCATCTGGCAACATACAGAAAGCCGCTGACTGTTTGCATTATGACTTGGCTCCTGGATAAATGGACAAAAACCACTAGTTCAACTCCACTGGATACAAAGAATACCCCTCAACGAATAGGAGAGAGACCATAGATGTTACTTAATGTAGAGACCATCCATCCATAAGGACCTTTAAGGAATTGTCATCCCTAAGGATAATTTCATTGGCCTATTGCAGAAATAATAACCCGTGGTTGGATTTAAATTCACGGAAGGATGTGGGTGACAGCATGAGAGTGGTAGCTAGTGAAAAACAAGTGGCACTCCCGTAACAGGCAATAGAACAGGTTGGTCTTTCAGCAGAGGCTTAATGAACTCTATCAGCTATACCTGCTTTAAAACAAAAGCAAGATATAGCCAGAGTGGATAGATTTTGAGTGCCTTTCTAACTGTGAAAATCAGCAGGAAAATTCTTAGGGATTAAGCATAATGTAAATGTAGAAAGATTTAAAGCTTCCTTTATGTAGTTCAAATATTAAATTGATAGAAAGATTTAGATCAGAAGTCATCTTGGTTTTTGTGGCTGATGTTTACATTCATGATTTGGGGGAGAGGGCCCAAAATAAAATGGCCCAATGACAAGTTGGGGAGAAAGCTCCTGAAAAGACAGTTGACACAAAGCTTTGCCCATGCCAAGGAGAAATTGAATTGTCCAAGTTGCATGTTAGTGAAAGTCTTCTATGCCACGTAAACATGGAGATTGTTTTTGTCACCCAACTCAGCAGACAGCCCATCCTATTTCTGATCTTAGCATCTCTGCAGGCCCCACAACTGGTGAGGAGGAGGAAAATCAATCAGTTCTTTCTCTAATAACTATCACCCAAATGACTCCTTTAGCATCTGTCGGATTTTTCTTGAAAACTGAACTGTCTTAATTTGCTGATAAGTTTTCTTAAGATGTTAAATTTCAGCTCCTCTTAAATCATCTTGACATCTGCTCTTTAAAAAGTGTCACTATCAGGGAAGTGTGCGAATTCATTTTTGGGCCGTCTCAAGACTTCCGATTTTAGCCAGGGTTCAGGAAACCTTGGTCAGGGCTTGACTACATAATCATCAACAGCTGAAGTCAGCTCACATTAGCAGTTTCAATCTGGGTTTCCTAACTGCCTGCACAGAGAGATTGTTCCACTTACAAATGAACATGTACAGTTGCAGAATATATTATCAGACCCGAGTGTCAGCTCACAGGTACACCAGTCAGAGGTGCAAGAACTACAAAATGAACCTGAATAGTTGTGACACTTGATAATATTTTAGGCCACCTTGTTATCTGGAAAGTACAGGTATTGCTTCTTTAAAAAAATGCTTTGGGTGAGTTAAGCAAGAAATTCCCAGGAAAGGAAGTCTGATTGTTAGCTTCAGAGAAATCCACAAGCATGGTCTTTGGAGAACACAGATTCTCCTGAGTTCCTGGGATAGGACCGTCAGTGTTTGTCATTAACTTCACTTGGCAGGTGGGGGAAGGCAAAGCTTGGGGCTTCTTGTACGAAGTCATCATGACCAATTGGTCAAGGAATTCTTACATTTGCGATGTTCTTCAGCTGTTGACAGGAAATGTTGCTGCTGGGTTTTGCTGTGTGAACATAAAAGAGAGTTTTTACTTGTGGGATAGGGATGTACTCGAGAAATTTTACACCGTGGTGTAGAATTTTAATTTAATTTTTGTGGTTGATTATATAGCACCTGTATTTGATTGGACACTTGCAAGACTGCTTTTGCTTTGTGATTCACAAGTTTGTTCTGGTCTCATTCCTGCCGTAATAGTACTGTGTGGATAAGTATCTTTCTCTTGGAATCAACTGCTGTCTTGGTTTTTATTAGTTGCCATATTTTATTATTTGCCAAATCTGTTCATTTGCTCCTGACTTCTTCATCTAATTCTGCATGGGTAGTTCTGCATTCACTAAAATGTTAGAAGATGACATATATAGAGATGAAAAAGTGAAAAATACAACAGAAAATAATCTTAGCTATTTCCAGCTACTGGGAAGTTTGGCATCATAGCTCATCACCTGAGGGAATCTATCAGCCGGCCACCAGAGCGCAGACCCGAAAGATACCTGGTCGGCTCCTGGATTGCTTCCAGAGTCAACAGACCATTGTCACTTCCTCCTGTTCTCATCCTTGTTTGTATTTCTTATTCTTTTTTGTAGAGTTTGTTTTTTATTGAATATGGTTGATTTACAATGTCATGTTAGTTTCAGGTGTACAGCACAGTGATTCAGATATAGATATAGATATAGATATCTATATCTATATCTATCTATCTATCTATCTATATATATATCTTTTTCAGATCCTTATCCCTTATAGGTTATTATAAAATATCGAGTATAGTTTCCTGCGCTATAAAGTAGGTTCTTGTTGGTTATCTATTTTATATATCGTAGTGTGTATATGTTAATCCCAACCACCTAATTTATAATCCTAAATTATATTCCTTATTTTTCTTGTTTAAGGCTCTTCTGCTTACTTTCTTCCACACTCGGGAACTTCCAAACATGTAAAAATTACAAGTTACTCCGTAAGCAATCAGGAAAATATGTCAGTTTAATCCAACTGAATGTCAGTTTTCCCTAGTAAATAACAAAATCAAATATGCTTCTGAAGCTTCTGGAATTTTTAATCTTAACCCAAATAACCATTAAAAATGAATTTAGTACGTTTGCAAATGTTTGGTTGCAGCAGGCTCATGCCTAAGATGTAAACTTAAAGCAGTGTATTATTTATAAAGAGATTTTAATTCTCTAGAGTAAAAATATTTTAGTACAAATCAGAATATTTCTTTGAGAACTAATCCTTTGTATTTTTAAAGAAAAAAAAAAGTATTTATTGCAATCATTTAAAGTGGACTAAGTTAATGTATTCACTTCTTACCCCTAGAGGCTTGGCTTAAGTTTGACTTAGAGAAAATGAGTTTTGAGGCCTCGACCACCTCTCCTTGGGTATTTGCTGATATCACAAAACCAACCCAACAATTTGTCACAGTTGTTGCCGCTTACTCAGGTGGCCCAAGAAGTACAGTCGCCTTATTTTCTCGTTTTCTTTTCCTTTCCTTGAGGCTATTCCTTTTGGTTGCAGACTCTTAGCAACCCCAAACTTGGGGCTCACCCACATTATTTTCGCAGTCCAGGAAAACTCAAGAACCATTCTTGGCAAAGCTAATGGAAGGTGCTTTGGTTATATAGTTAATAGGTTGCTGTGGCAACCCATGTGACCCATGGTGTGACTCACGGTGTGACTCACGGCAATTATAATTTCAGTTGCTGGCTGGATGTTTCATTAGGACAGACCTGAGAAATAGCCACACTCAAGTTCTTTCAGGAGGCTTTCATCCAGCTCCCGTCCACCCATTGACAAACAGTCACAAACTAGTACTCACAAAGTTGCCAGAAGATTCATCTCTTAGCTTGCAGACACTGAGCTTGCTGCCGATGGGGCATGACCAAAATACAAGTGCTGGCCTCTTCTAGAGCTAATCAGTGGACAATTGTTTATTGAGGATCTACTATGTACTGACAGGTTCTTTGCCCTCAAGGAGCTCACAGACTAGGTTCAAGGTTGGGACTGCGGGAGAGTGAGGACACATAGTCACAGAAAATAATCTGAAAATACAAATGCTAAGTGTACCCTTTTCAGAAGATTTGGCTCATAAACTGGAAAGCAGACTAAGCCGGAAATGTGGGAGAGGAGAGAAGAATTAGAGAGACCTCCAGGGTTCTGACACTGTGATCCAAGTATACAAGAGCAATGAAGGGAAAGGTAAATATTTAACTCTAGGTGCTGAAAACTACCTTTGCTCCTCCTCTCCCCCTATTCTCACCCAGAGGAACATCTATGTCATTCCTTCAAGATCAGTCAGTCCAAGGAAGTAAAAATGCCCCGTGCTGTCTGGAGATGTTTGCCTTGTTTAGACTTGGCCTGTATATCTAGAGCCAAACCTCTGAACTTAACAGGATTTCTCTGTCTCATCATATTAGGATATAAATGGATAGCACTTGGCCCTGCCAGTCAGTTCTTCCAAGGTAGAAGATTTGCATAGTCTTAAAATCCACAGTTCATAGTGGGGATCTATGAATTCCGTTTACAAATCTGAATAGTTACGGGCTTGGAGTGAGTTTGCTCTGATTCATAAGGTTTCTGAATAGGATTTGTGATGGGCATACTCTACTGATGTAACAGCATAGGTAGATACTTTATAAGTATATACATATATACATATATATTGGTGTTTTAGAGGCAACTGAGGCTACAGTAGGGTCAGAATAGTCATCTGGATCCCAGCAGATTGTTGAGCGGATTCATATTCACATCCACAGAGAGCCATCTGCAATTTTCCTAATTGTTTGAGAGGCCCTTCCTTGTCAATAGTAGTAGAAAAGTTGGGGGTGGGAGAGGGATAAATTGGAAGATTGGGATTGACATGTACACACCACTATATATAAATAGATAACTAATAAGGACCTACTGTGTGGCACAGGGAACTCTACTCAATACTCTGTAATGGTCTATATGGGAAAATAACCCAAAAAAGAGTGGATGTATGTATATGTATAACTGATTCACTTTGCTGTATACCTGAGATTAACATAACATTGTAAATCAACTATACTCCAATAAAAATTATAAAAAATTAATTGATTAAACATCTGAATATTTAGCTAAATGTTTCCATCAGAGCATCCAGTTGGTTCAAGTTTGCTGTTCATAGACCTCAGATTTGTGAATTGAATTTGGACAAAAAGTATTTGTGTTCTCATCTCAGAACATAGGCTCAAAAGGGTGTATTGAGATGGGGAATGGCTCTTTAAAATCCACCATCACCGCTAGAAAATAAAAATGCCTAGCCTACCAAGTACTGGTGTCTACTTGACGGATTTATTGTATATTTAATGAAACTCTTGTACGTGATTGAGTTGATCTTTAAAGAAGGGCCGATGTCTTTTCAGGATTTTGTGTTACTTCGAGTTCAATAATAATAATAATAATAATAGTGTAATAATAATCAAAGTGGCGATAGGAAAGGTCCAGGTACCAGTAGTCTCTGTAGCAGCAGCAAGAGCAGGAGCTACCACCTACTGCGCAGTTCTGATATTCCAGGCATTATGTTGAGCGCTTTACATGCATTATCTCATTTAATCTTCTCATCGGCCCCATGAGCTTTGTCCTACTTGTACCCCCAGTTTAGATGAGAAAACTTGTCTGAGGGGGTCAGTAACTTAACTTCGAGAAGTGAGAAAACTTGCAAACTCATCCAGCTGGAAATGGGCAGAGCCAGGACTCAGAGTAGATTGACTCCTTGCATGCACACGTGTACCACACTGTTATCTCCAATATCAGCATTAGGTAATCGTTGTGGAGCACTTACTAAGTGCTGGATGCTTCTCTAAGCGCTGTGTACGTGTTAATTTATTTCATCTTTACCACAATCTTGTGAGGGAGGTGTTGCTACCGTCCCCATTCTACAGGTGAAAACTGAAGCCCAGGGTTCTGCAGCTAGCTGGTATGTGGTTGAGCCACGGTTTAAAGCCAACCCACAGAGCCTACGATAAAGAACTTCATTCCTTAGAGTGGTCCTTCCACTTGAAAATATAAGAAGAAAGCCAAGCGAGCAGTCATTCCTACAATTGACTCAGGTTATCTTTTACCTTAGAACTATTTTACCTATAAAGGCTCCTAAGCTTGGTGAACCAACTGATTACGAGAAGGAGGTATGCTATTCCCACCATATGAAAAAGTTCATTTAAATCAGTTGACCTAAAACGATCATTACTAATCTTTTTGACAACCTAACCTCATTCATCAAAGAACTGACATCCATTTAACATCACTATTCATTCACCTCAACTGATTCCATAATAAAACAAGAGTTCAAATTGGTTATTTTTGCTTCTAAGATAGTTATACCCCCCACATGAGTAGTAACATGTATTTCTTACAGCATGAACTCATTTTCCACTGCAACAAAGCCTTTAACAGACATTAATGACATTTATAAGAAAATTGTGCGTTAGCATTCTTTTGTCAGATCAACTTGATAATCCCTGTATAACTTTCACTGCCACTAAGAGGTAGTATGATTCAGGATACTGTGGTTTCCCTGAAACCTAACCAAAAACAAACAAACACAACCATGAAAGCTAAAAGTTCCTTAGGGAACTGAAATATATATCAAAAGGATGCATAAGAGAATTAAACATCCAGGTTTCAAGTACGCTTGAGAGTACCTGAATTTAGGATTGGATTTACAGTTACACCAATTTCTCTCTTTATTGAGATCTGCATCCAAAGGACTGAAAACTGAGGAGCAGCAGAGATGTCAACGTGTTTGAAATATGAAGAAAGTTATTGGTCTACATTCACTTGCTTTATGAATTATACAAAAAATTTTACACTAGGTCTATCAACTGCACTTCCAGGAAGTTAGTGTATTTGTAGTCACATGGTCCTCTTGATTATAATTGATGTCCATATCTGCACAAACGGTGACTTTTTCATTTCCACGCATTCAATTACCCTTTTTCCTGTGACTGCCCGAGATTCCTCACAGTGAAATGTTCTCCACCCACTTCACCTCCAACTCTGGGTAAACATTTTTCTTATGTAGGAGTGATAGCTCTTTACCTGGTTCGACTTTGTTGAACTCGTAGGCATGGACTTTAGCTCCTAATGTCTTAAATAGTTAACAGCCGAGCATAACGATTAGAGGGCATATTGAAGAGAAGAGCAAAAAATGCAAGAATGTGCAAGATTCAGGTTTGGATTCAGTGAAAGAGGCTTAATCCATACATATTTTCTTATAATCTTTTTGTTTTAGAGGAGAGAAGGAGCAGACTATATGGTGGATGATCCAGATACCTGTTATACTGGAATCTAAGGAAGGCAGGCTGGAAAGCAGACCACAGCCAATGCCTGTACAAAGGGCAGGCGGCTGGGAGTCAGAAAGATTTTATTAGCTGAATATTTCTAACCCCTTCTCTGTGTCTGGCAGTGTGTTAGGCACGGTGTAAAACAGAAAGTTTAACTCAGTCCTCACACTCCAATAGTTTACATCTGAGGAGGAAGGATAGACCCACTTGAGGAACTTTTAGTAATGAAAGAATTGCAGGAGACTGCAGGCCTGTGATTCAGTTGGATTGTCTGTCTGAGTGGAGAACACGGCTGGGGAGCTGAGCTGGATCTGGAAGGGTAGCGAGGTGTAGGTGTGATCAGGTAGATTGATGGAGGACTTGGAGGGGGGAGGGGCGTTGTATAGACCTGTCTGACTACAGTAGAGTATTAATAAGAAAAGAAGAGGACGTGGACGACAGAGGTAAGGTTTTGGCTTTGTCTCATAACCAGCGGGGAGTCACAGAATGGGCGTGAAAAACACAGTGACCTGTAAACAGTGTTTTTATTGCTGTCATTTAGTGAGCATCATAGCAATCACAGGTTCCATACTTCATTCCCTTCTCTGAACTCGGACAAAACTCTTATCCTCAGATCGAGGTTCTTTTCTGGTCTTTCCTCTGATCACCTGTGTAGAAAGTGCTTCTTGAGCAGGAAAGATCTAGTCCAAAAAGAGAAGGCTGTTCTAATTATTAAAGCAAAAGCGTTTCTTTTTTTCCCTCCATCTTCCCAGTTTGAAGGTCTAATTGTCAGACCAGTGCTTGCCATTTCATTAAAATCAGAGGAATGAAGCAAGCAGTGAAACTTGAAAACTACATGTGCACTTTGAATTGCGTGGCTAATGGTTCTTTTTGCTTTCTTTCCTTCCTGCTGCTAATTGGCTGGAGACGGCTGTAATATACTAGGACTCGGCCACATGTAGCTTTCCAAACATTTGAACCCCGCATGCCCAATCTTGCTCACTCCTTACGTAAAGCAAACTGCATTATTATTTTTTTCATAAGCACAAAGAACTATTTCCCTTACATAGCTGGACAGTACAGTTAGAAGATAATGATACTCCCTTTTCTGTTTGTTGGTCTTTCTTCATTTTCCAAGAACGAGTTTCTATTGTTTCACTTAAAGAACACCAAGGTTCAGATGAGGCTTTCTGTTGGCTGCATATTCAGAAAAGTCTTCCGTGTATAATGAACCGAATCACGTTAATTTATCTGTCTCTCTCCACCGTGTCTTTTTGTGTTGACAAAACTGAATATTCACTTTCCCTCACCAAGTTGGGGTGTCAGGATAATTGATTGTTACCAGTCTCTGCTGTTCTTAGACAGGATAACACCAGTGCCTCTAGAGAACAGGTGAAAACTAAACTCTGTCCCCCGAGGCCAATGAAATAGCTGTTTGGTCCCTTGTGTGAAACTTCCTAATAACTTAACTGGGCAGCCTCTGGGTCCCTGGAGGCTTTCTCCACCAGAGTATTCCCTTTCTTTGTTAAGATTGCTTATTAAAAATGATTTTATAATGAAGTTGCCTCAAATAGCAGCTCTTTTCCTGGTTGTCCTTGAAGCTGTGGTGAAGAATCTTAGAGACAACTGTCTAGGGTTTTCCTCCTTGTTAAAAACTTCTCTCTTACCACTGTTACTCTTGATTTTTAAGGAGACAAAGTCTAACTGACACAAGTCCCTCTCCGGTTGATTATGTCGCTTAAAATCCTGTGCAAGGCATTATTGCTAGTTTAGCTTGTCATTCGGGCTCAGGAATCGAATTGATCTACATGGATTCAGGCAGGACATTTAAGTCTGCGGTGGGAACAAGGCTGTCGGGCTTCCCCGGGAAAGCAGCAGCCCAGGAACGCGATTGCTAACTCTGCCCCAACTCCATCAAAACAATGATTTCCAATTATTTTATTTCTTTGGTCCTAGGTGTCTCCTATCTGCAAACTAACCACTTTCCTGCCACAAGGGACTGTCGTGAAGGGGTATCAAATAGTGATAAAAAAAAAATCAGTGTTGCATTCTTTGCTACCCATATACTGTATAAATTCAAAGACTTCTGATAAGTGTGGGCAGTTAGGAGAAAAATCACTTTTTGGTTGTTCACGTCATCAGCTTGACTTCCTGGCTTCGATATGCTGGTCTATTTAACATGAAGAATGATAAAGCAGTTGTCAGTAAGGCTCACCATTGGAAACGTGTTCTTCAGACTTGGTCTCCCGGTGGCCAGACGACTCAGGAAAAAACAAACTGTATAAAGCTGTTTGTGACAGATTCAGCTTGGAATATTTTTCTAACTTTAAGGCTTGTCAGGCAGTAAATCTGCAGCAGAGTACTCAGGATGCAGCTTGGCACTCCTCTTGCTTCGCTGTGTGAATATAGTAGAACACCAATAATAAGAAGGACTGTTGTGAATCTCTTAGTGGAGAGATCAATCTTGTCTCATGGTGCTAGGGTTGTGTGCTAAGAACATGCCTTGGCTAAATTCTGTTCTCTGAGACCAGGTATATTAGAAAATACTACCTTTCCATTCAGCAGTTCCTACTCCCTCCTCCCCCAGATAAAAAGAAAAGAAAAAGAAAAACTATGGCCTGCTTTGGGATTCCACTGTCAGCAGGATCTTCTTATTCTACCTCCTTAATGACCCTCTAGGGCTCTCCATTGCCTGAGGAGTCTAAACTACTTAATATGGCAAACAAGGCCCTTCACAACCTGGTCTTAATCTTTCCATTGCTCTTTCCTTGACTTCTATGCCAGCAGTTTTTGCCACACTGAATGACTAGTTCCTAGAAGACTCGGTGTGCGGGTATGTCTCAGCGCCTTTGGTTCTACTGTATTACCTTGTTTGTCCAGGAATGTCTTTTGCCAACTTCTGCACCCGTGGAAGTCTTACTGCTCCACCAAAGGCCAACACAAATAGCAACTTCCATACAAAAGCTTCTCCAACCCTACCTTGTTAGATTAATTGCTGCAGTTCCTTTGCTCCCACAGGACATTGTTAAGGTCACAGTACAGAAAATGTATTACAGAATAGTTGTTGTTTTGTAGCTTTGTGCCACTAGATATGCTTTAATTATCTTGGTATATCTTGGACTTAGCAGAGTGATTGGTATCTACTATGTGCTCAATTAATTTCTGTAGACTTGATGTGTGTGTGTGTGCGTGTGCACGTGTGTGTGTACATACACAATTTTATGACCACTCTTCTTGCACATTTGAATACGGAGGAAAATAATCATCTTTTCCTTGTTAACAGCTATAAGGAAGAACAGATATTTATTATGTGAAACTATATTGTGAGATTTGTACTATATTACTTTGGAAACCAATGCTACAACTCAAAGGGCTTCTTGATGTCTGACAATTTACTGTACGTATTTTGAGTCTCAGTTTTAGGACTGCTTGCTTTTTTTTTTTTTTAAGTTGATCAAACAGCTCTGTTTCATGTTTTTAAAATTTTTTTAATTGAAGTAGAGTTGATTTATAGGACTGCTTGCTTTAAAGTTTCTGTTAGCAGTTTGTAAGATTTAAATCAGAATCTCATCCAGAAAATTTAAGAATATTTTTATATCATCTAAAGATGAAGAACGTGTGACCCCTTAGATACCATTTGTTTGCATTATCTATACAAGATTTTATAAAGGAAAGAGACATTTTCAGTTACCATTGGCATCAATGTAAATGCAAAGGAGAAAACCACCTACTAGAGAAGAGAACTGGCTGGTCTTTCCAAGAATGGAGGGTATATTCTATCAAGGGAAACATCCTGTATTTGTCTGGTCTCTAGAGGAAAAGGTGATCCTGATATGTTAAAGAATCTGGGAAGTAGATGTTCTGATAATCCTAGATTACTTACTGAATCTTAAAGTAAATTCTGAAAAGAAATGACATTTATTTATTCAAGGTCAGAACATGTGACATTTGTCTGGTCTGGAGTGTAAGTATGTTCCCTTAACTTAGCAGGGACCATTGATTTCAAAACCATTATCCACTTCATAAGTAGCTGCACACAACCATGGTTTCTGTCTGCTATTCCTTAGAACTGTCTGTCTTTTAAGCTTTATGTGCAGCTTCCTCCCCACTTTTGTTTGTAACTTTTACTTGAGTCAAAACATGAGGAGCAAAATTATCCCCTGCAGTATCAATTCCTTGAGTGGAAAGCTTGCTTACAAATGAGAGGATGAGACGTGACCCAATAAAAGAATCTATTTTAATTTTAATTTATTTCCTGATGTCCTTTTATGCCTCCTTAGGCGATAACCTAACCAATTCCACCTTAACACTGATTTTTTTTCTTCCAAGGTCAAAAAGCACTTTAGAATGATTATAATCAGAGAATAAAAGTCCTTTGCCTCTAATGTAAAGTCCATCTCTTCATATGAAATCTAAATCCTAGTTATCTCAGCTTCACAATAATTCTTCTGTCATTATGCATCTATTAACAAGCTCAATGACAACAGGATGAACTTATGAGATCTTTAGGGACTCGGAAGTTGCTTTTTCATAGAAACACCATCTCTGGTAGTCTCTTTCATCCCTTTCCTTTCTCAGATGGGAGTTTTTAATAACGCAGGGAGAGGAGCTATCTTCATTTCGTGCTGCAGTTTCACACAGCAAAGTGCAATCAAGGTAGAAACGGTCCCAAAAGGCAGCTGAACCTATGGTTTTCCAGGTTGGAAAAGGAAAAGCTGTTATGCAATCACACATACATACACACCACCATCCCTCCCCTCCGCCCCCCCCCCCCTCCCCGCAAAAAAAAGAGTTCTGACTGATATCTCTGAATCAAAGAACTTTCCATGGCCTGATTTGTGGAAGTTACCTAATCCTGTGTATAATTGGGGTGATTTGAGAGATGGGAAAATGTTCTCATTTTCATTATGGGAGCCACTGGGGGACAGTATCATTTAAAGACTATGTTTTTATTGCCCTAAATTGCTTTACCTGATATTCTATTGATGTGTTTCTCTTAAGTTAGGTTTCTAATGAATAAAATGACCAATATGGGTCCCATTCTCACAGATTCTCCTAGTGCTTAAGCTACTCTTTAATGGTCAAACTATCCCAGTGTCTCACTTATAGGGAAGAATTCTAAAGGGTTGGGTTAACTCCTAACCCAAGAGAGAAGAGCCAACTTCTAACATTCTGCATACGGCCAAAGCATCCACATACTGTCCGTGATTTGTCTGTATTAATACAATAGTAAAACCTCATCATGAAATTTCTTATATGGTATGATCACCATTAAGTGAGCTCACCTTGCAATGCCAAACTTAGGAAACTTCTGGAACCAACCCTCTTGGCATCAAGGCTAGGCTGGGACTACCTCACACTGAAGAAAGTGAAGTTCTACCATATTCTCATCTAAAAACTCATCATTATTCCCAACTTGTCGCTCCATTAAAGTATTCTTAAATAAGTGGATATCTTAGATTGGGTTCCCCAGAAAATAGACTCGGAGACGCTGAGATTTATGTACAGAAAGCTGATTGGGGAGTACACTTAGGAACAACACCTATAAGGAGTGAAGGAAGCTGGATTGGACAGGAGAAATTGAACTGTCATACAGTTGTGACCAGAGTTTGGCAGATGCCACAGAGGGATCAGAAGCAGGGATACAGCCTTTAAGAGATGTCCCAGATGGAGGCAAAGAGACTGGATATTTTACCCTGCATCAAACCAGCCACTGGATGCCAGCTGCCCCCAGGGAAGGGCATCATCTTGGGCAAGGCAGCTCCCTTTAGCTAAAGATGAGGCTCAGAGAATGACTCAGCTGTGAGCCACTGGCAGTCAACACTTTGGGCCAGAGGGGAAATAAGGGCTTCAATCCTGAAGGGAGGGATCTGGGTGGCACACCATAGCATCACTGCAGGGGAGCCAAAATGGACATTAAATTTAACTTTTGTGGAAAACATCTTTTCTTTATTTAAAATGACACACATTTTATTGCTTAGCTAGGATTTAAACTAATAAAATATATGCTTGGCCTCAGCATTATGGTATACCAGAATTGCAAATGCTGAAGAAAAAAAAAAATTTTTTTTCTGTTGAATAAGGTTCTCCGTTAGAATTTCTGGTCCTGGATATGTGCATTATAAATCATGTGTGTGCAGTTCCATATAATGTATTATTTTTCCACACATGGACATTCCAGAGAGTTAACACATTTTTCTCAATTATAAAAATAAATAAGCCATTTCCATCTCTTTGGGCTCATGTGAAATGTATTCATATAGGAACAAAGAACATGCCTGAAAAGAACTAGTTATACATATTACGTGTTACTTTTCAGATTTTAACAGTCTGCTACTGTTTTATAATTGAGATACAGTATCTGAAATATTTTGCAGGGCTGATTTATGTACATAATGTCTCTCTTTTTAGTGGCTTATGGGACTCCACCCTCATTTTGCCTGTTAGCAACTACTTGCCAAATAAACTCAGAATTAAGTTGGAGATTAGTGGTGGCTTCAGTGATGAGGACCATCCTGAGCCAATAATCCCAGCCCCCAACTGCTGTCATGGAAGAAAAGCTTCTCAATAGGAATTAGTGATGGAGCACAGAATGAATTGTAGTTTCATTCCTTAAAATCGCAACATAACCTCTGATTTAGCAAATTTTGACTTCAATTTTACTTCTAAGAATGAGAGATCCCATTCTGAGAAAATCCAAACTGTCTTCACGGAGTATTATAAATGGAAGGAAAGACCTAAGTGTTTCCACTCTTTTCACCTTGGTTCAAAATAATCCCCCCAACACGAACCCCAACCTTCTAAAGCCCCAGCTTTTTCTTCATGTGTTTCTGAGGTTTCCACGGTTCAGAATACCCCTATTCCCTCCAGAGCCAGAAGCTCAAGACACCTTGCAGATCTGAACAGGAGCTTTCCAGTTTCACAGATGCTGAAGGTATACATTTCTGAACCTGTCGAGTTCAGATGGAGTCAGGGTTTATCTCAGTGGAATTCAATCTTCATGGATTTCCACGGTTTAGCTTCTGTGCCTCTGCCTTGGAAAAGAGGGCCCCTTTCAGGCTGATAGTGAAGTTAATTCAGATTATTCTTTCCCTTATTCAAAGAGAATTAATAGATTGCAGCAACACTTTACCTTGTCTAAAAGCTTCCATGGTTCCAAAAGCTCCTACCTGGGAAAATCCCCAGCCATTATTTTGGAGATCGCTGTGTCTGAGGCCTTGTGAAAGGAATTCTGAAGCTGCCCGTGAATGTCAATGGCAGCCTCATCGGTCTGCCCTGGGTATTACCATAATAATTACAAGGTCCTCACAGATGGCAGCTTTTCAAGTGGCAAAATCATGGGGAGGATAGTCTCCTACAACTGGCTCTTGGGAGAGGAATCCCATATATATATCAAGTAACCCATCTAAATTTGCCATTTCACAGATTATGTCTGACCCAAACCATCCCATTGCATGAGCTGTGAATCCACACTACTTCTTTACAATACATGCTGATAGTTAGTGCAAATCACAGTGATTTTTTTTTTTTTTTTATATAAAGGTAGCTAATGAGCTGACATGTAAAATAATGGCTGTTTTCAATGGACAGGATGAATCTGCTCCTTAACTTCTTCCTGGAAAAAAAATAGCTCCGTAATTTTTTTTTTTTGGCCAGAATTTGTGAGCGGTTCACATTCCTGTCAATTACACGCCCTTATTACGTAGTACAACCACGGGGCAGCTGTCCAGGAAAACACAAGTCTGAAAATGCTTCTGTTTTAAGAAAATTAAATTCATGGTTGCTCCTCGTGTGGGCATGTGCAGCAGGCAGGAAGCTTCCACTTTTCTGGCCAAGGAAAGGGATAAGGCCTTGCCTACCTCGCCTGGATTCAATAGCCACTCTGACATCTTGAGATCTTGATATCAATGCCCCGCTGCAGGGCTTGGTTTTGGTTTCTAAATAGTCTTGTTTGTTTGTTTGTTTCAGTGTGTGTTAGGAAACACAGACTCGTGTTATAAAACGGTGTTTCTAGTTATGAATCACAGCAGCTCCTGTGTATTACCAGAGAGGCCTGAATAGAGAAATTGTTCACCTTCCTCCTTCCCAAAAGTCAGAGTCTATGACAGTTTAGGGCTCCTAGCCCTATTTACAAAGCTGGCCTCTTTGTTGCTGTGTTCCTTCAGATGTGTCTTTTTCGAAGTAGAGATGAAGCTACAGATGAAAATGCTACATTTGCTGTTGGGCCGCTTTACGGTTTAGGACATTCAGCTTTTATATTGGTAAAATAAAGGCCACTAGGGTTTGTCAGATGGGATTCTTCCTGGGAATGTTATAAAGTTTAACAAATTAGCTTTAAAGCATGCAGTTAAAGTTGCCCAAATTGTTTACGCGTTTGAGAAAACTATGAGAATTACTTGATATCTTTCCAGTTGTGAGTCTTTAACTACATTTGTATCTGCTTCATAGAATAGGACATTTCAAATAATGAAATATTAAGTAGCGATGAAAGTGGCCTTCACATTATCTGTGTCCAGATACACTGTGTCTAAGTAATGGTAGCGTCTAAAAGAAATATTTAAAAGACAAAGAATTGTGACCTGGGTGAAATCAGTTTCACCTCTGCCCTGAAAAAGAATTTTTTTAGGTGGTTGATGAAGTTTTAATATGAACTGGTATTTTAGATGATGTTAAGGGATTTTTTACAATATTGTCAGTCATAATAATGACCTGGCAGTTGTTTTTGTTTGTTTGTTTTGTTTTTGTTTTTGTTTTAATCTCTATCAGTTAGAGATGAGTACTGAAATCATTAGGGGATAAAATGATGAGATGTCTGAGATTTACTTCAAAATGCTCCAGAGGGGCTTCCCTGGTGGCGCAGTGGTTGAGAATCTGCCTGCCAATGAAGGGGACATGGGTTCGAGCCCTGGTCTGGGAAGATCCCACATGCCGCGGAGCAACTGGGCCCGTGAGCCACAACTACTGAGCCTGCGCGTCTGGAGCCTGTGCTCCGCAACAAGAGAGGCCGTGATAGTGAGAGGCCCGCGCACCGCGATGAAGAGTGGCCCCCGCTCGCCACAACTAGAGAAAGCCCTCGCACAGAAACGAAGACCCAACACAGCTAAAAATAAATAAATAAATTTAAAAAAAAAAAAAAATGCTCCAGAAAGAAAGTAAATTGGGGATAGGTGAAATGAGAGTGACCAAATGTTTTACCAGGGAGGAAAGGAGGAGTACATAGAGATGTGTTATACTATTCAATTTTTTAATAAGCTTGAGATTTTTTTAATAGATTAACTTTTTTTCACCTTCTTGTCTGTGATTTATAAGCTGATTACTTTTACGGTGGAGGTTTGACCACCTTGGATAATTAGTCTTTAAGGAGAACGAGGTGACACTGATGAGCTTGTCAAATTCAGGAAGCTGATAATAATCTCTTAAAATCCATGCTTTGCTATAAAAATTATGCATGAACTGTTAGCAGGCATGTAAAAAAAATTACCTTTTATATTAAGGTTCCCTCACCTTCACTTCAGGTAGGAAAAAGGTATGAGCATTAGTTGCTCTGTTTTTAAATCTCTTCAATGTTATGGTCATAGAGGCCCAGATTTGAGAGTTGAATGGATCAGAGAGTTCATTTGGTGGTCCCCACCTCCAATATTTGAGAAGAGGACAGTTTCTCAGGGAAGTAGAAAGTGTCATGTTCAAAGTCAGTTGTCTTGTTCAAAGTCAGTTCCAGTTGCTTTTACAGAAGTGGAAGCAAGACTGGAACCCTTGGAAACCAGTACCCTTTTCTACTCTTATCATGCTACCTCAATCTTGTCCTTTAAAATACTCATTAACAATCTACTCTCTGGGGATCAAAGCAGTTTTCTAAATCCAGACCAGTGACTGTGAGTCAGATGTTCATGCCGGGTAGTGTGGCCCCAAATTATCTTTTCTTTTTCTTTTATTGAATACCAGTTCCAAGTTGTGTGATAAGTCCCAGAAGTGCTAATGTTTAATTCTGTTCTTGTTAATGCTCTGCAGCAGGTTTGCAGCCTGTTCTTCCCCCTCTGGCTTTTCATAGACTTTCCGTCAAGGAAGGGTCAATATACTCAAATGACAGTCCAGGCTGACAGGAAGATACACTTGGCCTAGTGATTCCACAAGAACCATCAGCCTCTGCTATAAAGCCTTTCCCAAGGCCTTTTGTAATATAAGCTGAAATTCCAAACATCACAATTGAAATAGGGATGTTTTTCTCTAAATGGAAACATTGATCCTGTTGAGCATTTGTGGCCAAAATCTTTTAAGCACAAACTTCCCTGCTAAATTTTCTCTTCTTTGCATAGTACGTAGTAGCAGCTCATTGGGATAAAGTAGAAGATCAGACTGGCATTTATAAAATAATTTTTACCCAGTCTTTTTAAGAGTTTTACAAAGAGCAACCTCTGATTCCTAAAAACATGGTTATACAAGTGGATAGGAAAATAGAGACAGAAGGACTGCCCTGTTGGTGTGGTCTGTGAGGAAACCAGCCACTGGGTTTGTGTGTTCATTCAGGAATTGCCCTGCGCTTACTGACCTCCTAATGTGTAGAAAGCACTGGGGACAGAGAATCTGTATCACTACCACCACCCCCTTTTTTTGGAGGAGGCAGGGCACAGAGACAGAAAAGTACACAAATGCAGGACCTAAGTGCTTTGGAGGCAAGTAATAAGGAAACAGATGACCTAGGACACCCCCCTGCAAACTGGGGGCTCCTGGAAATCACCTTGGGTGAAGATGTAGCTAAGTAATATTTCAGAGCATGAAGGAAGGTGAAGGAAGAGCTGAGAGAATATTCCAGGCAGAGGTAGATGGGAGTACGGTGCACAAACGTGGCTCTTTGTCTTGTCCAAGGTATACTTAATCCCAAGGAATTGAAAAATTCATTTCAACTTTTCCTTTTTTTCTCAAATTATACCTACTAAAAGACATCTACTTAACTTTCTAGAACTCAAGATAACGATCCCGTAGAGGGGTCTATCTTTGGACAAATGAAAACAGGGAAGTGCTTGATTTCAGTAACGGGCTCCCAAGAAGTTTTTGAAGGGTACCTGCTCTGGCTCAGCTTTTCAAGAATTGGTTTTGTTGTCAATACAGGGAGGTTTGTTCCTTTTTCAGACCTTTGAATGCCGCATAATCTGACAGGGGAATAACTCCTCTAGTCCTTGAGGGGCAAAAGAATCAGCTTCCCTTGGTTTTATTCATGGAACTATGGTTTGTCCCATTGTCCAAAGCTGCTTGTGGATTCCTAGCTGGTTGTTGTCATGGAGAGGGCCTGTTTCTTCTGTGGGGTTGGCAGAAGCATCATTAGCTACAGTTAGACCCACCGAGATGCCCATATCCAAAATGAAAGGAGAAGGAGGGGAAGATGAAGAGGAGAGAGTGGAGGAGGAGGAGGGGGAGTGAGGGGGGAGAGAAGGAGAAGTAGGAAACGCACAGGTAGCATCTGAGCTCGTCCGGGGACTTTGTTCATGAGCTGACCTCCGAGCAGGCAATCCGTAGACAAGGCCTTTTAACTTTGTTCAGGAAACTCTGGAGATTTGTGGTTTCTAATATTCACGGTGCTGTGTGCCAACCCACATAGCCAGTTCTGCAAGCAACTAGTGCTGCAGACACATGACCCATATTTCTCACAAATCCCACTATTCAATGGTCTTTCTTTTCTTCTAATTATACCCAAAAGAGAGTCTCTAGTGGGTAATAATCTCTCTTTGCTAATACTTTGTAGTTGGGTTCCAAACCAAGAGCTTTCCTCTATCACAGCTTGAGTGTGTTATTTTTATTTTAGAGCCAGCCACGACTAATAGGGAGGAGAGAGTGTCTTGGCCTCCTCAGGTGGTGGTCAGTGGATTTATCCTTTACTCGTCCTTCCTTTTTGACCCAGTGCCTTCTTTGGTTTGGCTTTCCTGGATAGACAGGAGATACCTGCCCAGAAGATCTCATCCAATGTGCATTGTGTGGTCTGGCTTGGTTGTTTGTTTTTTCAAATCAGATACCCAAATACGGTGTTTTGTAAAATCCTTTACTAAGTTAAAGTCCAAATACTTGGTTTCAAGGAATCTTGGAAAAAGGAAGAATTTCACTATTTCACAAGTGTGATTACTATAATAAAAAAAACTGAAAAAAATGTTCAGGGGTCAGTGACTTAAAGATTCCTTTTTAATCTCTACCACTTTAGTAGAGCCTATCTCTGTTTGCTTTGTGTCATAATTTATATGTATACGTGTTATCGCCCCTGCTAGACCATAAACGCCTTGAAAGCAAGATTGGTGTCTATTTTTATGTGCTTCAAACTTGTACCATCATCTGATGACGCAAGGCAGGTGGATATGCATATTGGATTCAGGACTCGGAAGGCCTGGGCCCCATTGCCAGAGAAATGTTGTTATTTCCTAGCCAGTGTGATCTGGGAAATGCCCCCTGGGCCTCAGTTTTCCTTATCTGTGAAGTAAAGAAGCAGGACTAGATGATCCCCAAGGCCTCTTCCTTTCTAAATTATGACCGTAAGAGACAGCCATATCTTAATGGGAAAACTAGAGTCATTTTTAGTCGTTATCATTAATTTTTTTCCGTTCCTATATTTTAAAAATGAATCATCTAAATCTCTCCAGTTTGGTAGAAGGTATTGATTTTACCTCTATGATAAATCTAAAAGAATCCTGAATGAGAAGTTACTGTAAATCACTAATATGATCGTTAGGTGTTAAGTTCCTTAGGAGAACTATTCTTCAATCAGCCAGAATGGCTTAGTTTATTTTTCTTTAAATTATAAGACTTGCAGAAATTGAACAAGCGAGAGGGTCTCAGAAAAGGTGAGGTGTATTACTGTGGTCTGCAGCCCCTGTGGCCAAAATACCTGTGGCTTGTTGGGTTTGTGTGTGTGTGTGTGTGTGTGTGTGTCTGAGGTTAGAGGGTGCTTTCCTTTGCTCTTCTTTAGTTTATATGAGTAAAATCTGATGGAAATGACATCCAGGGAGGCAGAGCAGGCAGAGATGGGGGGAGATTGACATCTCCTGTAGAAGGCTTTGAAAAGGGGCTCGGGGCAGGGATGCAAGGTCACGATTATACACTGGCTCTAATGTCATTCATTCTACCATTTTCTTCTCTTTTTTTAAGATTTTTTTTTTTTTGATGTGGACCATTTTTAAAGTCTTTATTGAATTTGTTACAATATTGCTTCTGTTTTATGTTTTGGTTTTTTGGCCATGAGACATGTGGGATCTTAACTCCCAGACCAGGGATCGAACCCTCACCCCCTGCATTGGAAGGCGAAGTCTCAACCACTGGATCGCCATTGAAGTACCCTCTACCATTTTCTTCTTGAGTGCCTACTATATACTAGACTTTCTTCAAGGTGCTGGTATTTTGCATTGTACAGTATGGACACTGCCTCTTCTTCCTCCCTGTCTTCCTGGGGCTTTGAGTCCTTGGAAACACAGAATAGTTATTCTTAAAGCAGTCAGCCTCTAAAGGCTGTTTATCATGCTCCATGCCCTCCTGCACCTGCTCCCAGGAAAGAGCTTGCTAGCCCTGAAGAGCTAATGCAAAGCTGCATAAACTCTGGGGTCTTGTCATGGATAACTGAGTAACCGTCCACCCAACTGAGCTTTAAAGAACTGTTCTTCTCATCCTTAGAAATAGGGAATTTTTTAAACCAAAAAATGTTGCCTGAGTTGGGTACATTCCATTCTCATGATTTCCTTCATTTACATTTTCAATTTATTCAGTAAATATTAATTTATGAGTCCATATATATGCCAAGCACTATGCTAGATGTAAGAGGCAATAAATGATAAACGAGTTTATTAGTTTCCTATTGCTTCTATAGCAAATTACCACAAGCATGGGACTTAAAACAACATACATTCATTCTCTTAAAGTTCTGGAGTTCAGAAGTCTGAAATCAATTTCACTGGGCTAAAGTCAGGGTGTCGATAGGGCGAGTTCCTTCTTGAGGCTCTAGGGAAAGTCTCCTTCCTGACTTTTCCAGCTTTAGAGCCACCTTTATTCCTGGCCGAATGTCCCCTTTCTCCATCTTCAAGACCAGCAACATAGCATCTTCTGGTGTCTTTCTCTCTGTTGCTCTGCTTCCATGGTCACTTCACCTTCTGTGTCTCTGACCCTCTTGCCTACCTCTTAGAAGGACCCTTGTGATTACACTGAGCCCACCAGGGTAATCCAGAATAATTTCCCCATCTCAAGATCCTTAACTTAATCACATCTGCAAAGTCCCGTTTGCCATCTGAAATAACACAGTCACAGGTTCCGGGGATTAGGATATGGAAATCTTTTGGGGAGGGAGGGCCATTTTCAGCCTAGTGCAACAAAGTATACAATATTTCTAACCTCAAAGAGCTTAGGTTCTGGTTGCCTAGCAAGGGGGAAATGGAGTAGGTTTTTTGTTTGTTTGCTTACTTGTCTGCTTGTTTGTTTTTGATGCTTTATTCCAGCCATATAGTTTCAGTGGAGTAAATGTGGAAAATAAAATGTAGAGAAAATATGTCTGTTAAATTCAAATTGTGTCAAGTTTAAAAATAAATCTTCCTCTGACAAAACTCTACCTTGAAAACCAAACATTAATGGTACCATCAAGAACTTTAGAGTATAAATCTTAACTGTCACATTATCCATATTTCCGAATGAAAATATTTGAACCTTGATTTACAAAGGGAAGAAATAAGATTCCTCCATCCTTAGCCTATGAGAAACTTCTGTCAATGAGTCTTTATTCCATAGCTTCTTTGATTAAGATGATAGATATTCTGAATCCCAGCTATCCAGAGAGGCAGCGTTCATGACAAAGGAAGAGAAGCCACTTCTTTTTCTTTTTTTTCTTTTATTTATTTATTTATTTTTGGCTGCCGTTGGGTCTTCGTTGCTGCGTGGGCTTTCTCTGGTTGTGTCGAACGGGGGCTACTCTTCCTTGTGGTGCGCAGGCTTCTCATTGCGGTGACTTCTCTCGTTGCAGAGTACAGGCTCTAGGCGTGTGGGCTTCAGTAGTTGTGGCACATGGGCTCAGTAGTTGTGGCTCGCTCTAGAGCGCAGGCTCAGTAGTTGTGGCGCAGGGGCTTAGTTGCTCCGCGGCATGTGGGATCTTCCCGGACCAGGGCTCGAACCCATGTCCCCTGTATTGGCAGGTGGATTCTTAACCACTGTGCCACCAGGGAAGTCTGAGAAGCCTCTTCTGCATCTTCAGTGTCAGCTGCACAGGTCGGGATCTCCTGGCAGAATCGATGCTCTTGATGGGATTTTAATTGTCCCTAAAGTGCTTTGTAGCTTTGAAAGTTTGAACGTGAAAAGATGCCCTTGGGTATCTGAAGCATAAATTATAACATTAGGCAAATAAGAGAACCGACTTGGGGAGGGAGGAATCTGACCACAGATAGCAAGGAATATAATATCAGAGACAAACATGAGACAAGGTGGCTAAGGCAGGGCCCGAGAAGCAGATACAGTCAGACTCTGCACAGAAAGCTGGACAGTGTCCTGAGGCCTCCGAGGCATCATCGTAGGGCAAACTTGCATCTCTACCACCACCTGGAGTAACGTGGCTGTGGGCAGGCTGCGTGACCTTTCGGAGCTTCATCTGTAAAATGGGGATGACGGTATCTAGCTGAATAAATAAGGTCACGTGGGTAGAAGCACCTGCTTCCCCAGTGCCTGGCTGACCAATGTGTAATCACTGTGTAACCATCATTTTGTGATGAGGGTTAGGCTGGCAGCCCTAGTCTTATTAGCCCTCCTCTCATTCCCTATTGCACGATATCCTTCATCTTCTGAGGCCCTCCTTCAGTTTAAGACTGGTCTTGACATTCCCTTTGGCCACTATTTGTAAGGTGCACTTGTGATTCACTTCCTGTCCTGGTCACGTTCAAATGCACACACAAGCACAGGTTCACACTCTCCCAGAGGATGACCCTGTGTCTGTGACTCATACATGACAGCCAGTTTTCCAAGCAAACTCAAGCGCTAGACCGAGGGTTGGGCTTTGCCCAGTCGGGTGGGATTTGTCTGCAGACTCACAGGTCATTTCTCCTAGCAAGCTAAAACATTCACTTTCAAAGTGGTTCATCACCTGTAGAAATGAAAGCCCATGGTGTAACATCTCAGAAAAAATCCAGTGTCACTCAGATCGGGTTCACTGGCTGAACCCAGGTGATTACGGAGTGAACTCTGTTGTTGGAAACCTGCATGAGCGTCCAAGTCTGTCATCACTTTTATTGGCAGGTGCCATGGGCTCCGACGGCACGAGGGCAGGATGGGAAACACTGCTGGGCTAGTCCAACAGAGACACGGTGGACAGAAGGAGACCAAGAGGCAGCGTACAGAATTTTGACCTTTCTAAAAATGGAACTATTTGTGTAGTGGGAAGTAATGAAAACATATGGCCCCGTGCTTTGTGTTAAATGTTAAGTGTTTCAAAATGGTTAAATGTGTTCTGTGCACTCGGTAGAAATGCGTTTCTCTACCAACTGAGTGGAGGGGAAAAAGGCATGGGAGGGATTAGTTTTCTAGAAGGAAAATGAAAAGGAGAAAAAAATAATGTCATTTTACTTTTATTCTCCACTGTGGATTTTGAGAGGATTTATCTTGGCTTTTCTGGAAGGACACATATGTAAATCATAGAATCGTCGAATTTCAAGGACAGCAGGGAGAATTGCAGTAGCCACTCTCAACTCCCACCTGTGCCCAGAATCCTCCACCCAGCATCCAGGTTAGGCACAAAGCCTGCAGTAGCTGGTATCTACTTCTTCATCTCTTTTCACAGCAGCCCATTCTATTTTTGAGCCAGCCTCGTTTTTAGAAGGTTCTTTTGTTTGCTGAGCAGGAAATCTAGCTCCCTACAACCTCTCCCTATTGGCCCTAGCTATACCTTTCTTATACTATTAATTATCTTTAATAATTTTACAGTTGGAAGAACTAGAGCTAAGACAGGTTAAGTAATTTGTGCATTATTTCATGGCTACCAATGACAGAACAAGGACTTAAATCCAGCTCTGCCTCACCGCCAATCTCCTGTTCTTTCCATATGTCACCTAAACTTTCAATCTAGGTAAGAGAAAGGTAGCCTGCTGTCTGGCACAGGGGACAAATCCTAAAGACCGAATGAGAACTGAGTTCTGAGGAGGGAGGGATGAACCAGTGAGTGGAACCATGGAGCCAGGGGGGAAAGGGTACCCGTCTCTGATCGGGGCTACACTTTCTTAAGCCGGGCTGACTGTGCTTATCTCCATGTAACTCACTTCCAGCTATTGACAGCTCTCCACCTGGTGACACACTTAATGGCCCATGAAATTCTAGCCCTCAGGGCTCAAGCCTGATATTTATGGTTCCCCACATAAACCTAAAGTGGATTGTAAATTTATCTCTCTCAGATTTAGGTGACTAAAATGGCTGTTGGAAATTCTGGAAGGGATAGTCGACTTTATAGACATGTTGTACCAACTTTAAAAAAGATTAGGGTGGGAGGAGGGTACCTCCTGGAGTGGAAGCCTTCTTGTGTACTTGAGGGTATTGATGTCATGGGAGAACGGAGGCCACGTAGGGAATACACATCAATTTTGTACTGTAGAAGAGATACATAGTTTGTATCACCAAAATATATACTTTCATAATGAAAAAAAGAGAAGTTGTTCAGCATAGGTAGGAAGCTTTTTCTAAGCTCCAGAGTAAGCCAACTAATTGTATAGCAAGGCGTGTATATGGTGGGAGATACGTAAAGAAAAACATTCTGCTTGTGGAAGACTCATTCTTTATTTTTTACTTTATTTTATTGAAGTATAGTTGATTTACAATGTTATGTTGATTTCTGCTCTACAGCAAAGTGATTCAGTTGTACATATATACGTTCTTTTTCATATTCTTTCCCATTATGGTTTATCACGGGATATTGAATATAGTTCCCTGTGCTATACAGTAGGACCTTTTTCTTTATCCATTGTCTATATAATAGCTTGCATCTGCTAATCCCAAACTCCCAATACACCCTACCCCACCCCACCTCCCCCTTGGCAACCACAAGTCTGTTCTCTATGTCTGTGAGTCTGTTTCTGTTTCACAGATAAGCTCATTTGTGTCATATTTTAGATTCCACATGTAAGTGACATCATATGGTATTTGTCTTTGTCTGACTTAATTTCACTTGGTATAATAATCTCTAGGTCCAACCATGTTGCTGCAAATGGCATTATTTCATTCTTTTTTATGGCTGAGTAGTATTCCATTGTGTATATGTACTATATCTTCTTTATGTATTCATCTGTCCATGAACATTTAGGTTGTTTCCAGGTCTTGGCTATTGTGAATAGTGCTTCTATAAACATAGGGGTGCATGTATCTCCTCAAATTATAGTTTTATCTGGATATATGCCCAGGAGTGGGATTGCTGGATCATAGAACAACTCTATTTTTAGTGTTTTGAAGAACATCCATGCTGTTTTCCATAGTGGCTGCACCAATTTACGTTCCCACCAACAAGGTAGGAGGGTTCCCTCTTCTCCACGCCCTCTCCAGCATTTGTTATTTGCAGATTTTTTAATGATGGTCTGACCGGTGTGAGGTAATACTTCATTGTAATTTTGATTTGCATTTCTCTAATAATTAGCGATCTTCAGCATCTTTTCACGTGCCTGTTGGCCACCTGTATGTCTATGGAGGACTCATTCTTGCTGACGTATGGGTAAACCTTACTGAGACCTTCTCCAGAGGCAAGCAATGTGGGTATTTATGTGATTTTAGGTGTGTGCGTCCTTCAGACTTGACCCTGCTGGAGACAGCAGCTTTCTCATCTCTTGCTTCTCTGATGTGAATTTGCACCATATGCAGGATGGGACTTAAGTTTTACCACCAAGTTCCAACATGCAGATTTTAAGAAGAAATCTCTGTATATTTCCATGAAAAGATGCAGACATAGTAACAGTGACCGAAGTGCCAACATTTCCCTCCGCGTCGGGCCCACTCCCCAGTCAAAACTCTTTCCTATTCTTCTCCAAAAGTTTCTCTCTCTTCCCACTGGTAATAATACACTTTGTTAGGAAGGATGTAGTAAGGAGCTGATGTGGCATGTTAGAAAGACCTCAGGCATTAGAGGCAGAAAGACCCAGGTGTGAATCTTAGCTTTTCTACGTATTTGTTGTGTAACTTTGGACTTAATCTCTGAGCCTCAGTTTTCTAATTCATCAAATGGGGATTAAAAACACCACCCAAAACATTGTTCTGAGCATGAATGACCCTAAGAACTAAAAAGTAATGGGTTTATGAAACAAGAATATTGTTTGCAAGGGGTTGGCATCGTTCCTTTTATTCTGCAAGACAGTTTGCTTGGAAATTCAACTGTCTACCAAATCCTCCTCCCCAGGGACCATCAGAAAATTGCAAGCTCCTTCTGAGTGGAAACCTTCACAAGGGTTCCACAGATAGCCTCTCTCATCTCCTGGTTTCGTCTCACAAGAAGAGTCATTCTCCTCACAGGCACATTCACACCATGAGAAAGCTTTCTCACCCTCTCTCTCTCTGTGGAATTTCTCTCTCCAGTTTTTGAGATGTCTTCGCCTCAAGGACAGAGCAGTAGTTTGGAAACAAATTCAAATCTATGTGCTTCCCCTCCCTCACACTGGGGTTGGGATGCTCAGACCTTCTTTTCTGAAGATACTTTGTGAGTAACCTGAAGTTGGAATGCCCTCCTGAGGTCGGTGTATAAAAGCCAGCAGCATAAATAGGAACTGAGGCTGAAGTGAGCATGAATGTTCTCAAACAACTTCAATAGAGAAAGGCTTGTTTGATCCTCTCTAAACTTCCTGAAACCGAGCTGAATATTTGTTTGTTTTGTGGTAGCTCAACTTTTTTTCCAGGCCTTGTAGTTCATGGCTGTTGGTTTCTCTGTTTAAAAGGAAAGTGCTTTTTCTCAGTAACGATGCTCGCATTCTGAACTCGGCGATACCCACTTCTAAAGGCCACTTCATCATAAAGATAAAGTTCTGCTAACTCTCAGGTCCCAACAGATAAAGGATGTGGCCAGTTACCATGACTTGTGCTTACCTCCCGAGTGTGTCATTCGGGGCACACACCTAAAAGCGTGTGAACAGAAAGTTTCTAGATTTATTTTCACATTGAAGATTGGAAAATATCAACGTAAATGACTATGCAAAAATGACAAAATAGCATTTTGACCTTTCATTTGCCAGAGAAACAAAGGCCAAGTTGAGGTGAGTTTGATATTCTCTTGCTTTTTGAGGAACCTACTGGTAATTATAGCACTATTGTTTATTATTTGAATATTCGTGGAACCTCAGGGCCACAGATGCCCAGTCCAAGTTAGACAGACAGCCCAAGAACAGTACATGGAGAAACGGCCCAGGGGCAAAGCAAGGGGCTCACTTGCAGAAGATAGCGATGGAGGTGAGTCCTTCCTTTTGGCCTCCTTTCTGGTAGATGTGAATCAACACCATAAAACCAGAATATGAGGTCGAGCTGACAACTCCTGAGACAGAATGTTCTGAAGCTGGAAGAGCTCACAAGTGGCATGTCAGGGATAAGGTGCTTGGCAGAGGTTTCAGATACATGTAGAGTCTTTTTCTATACCTTGTCTCCAAAATGCTAACATCCCCAGCTTTCTGGATGTCGCAGGGCCCCTCAAAGTGTGGGAGACAGCACTTCAGGCCGTGACAGCAATGGTCAGATATCCTGTCTGTGGCCTGTGAACACAGAGGAAATTTGCCAGGTGTCAGATGCGAGAATCTTATACGCCATGGTTTTTTTTTTCCTGGAAGCAACTGGAAACCAACTGAGTGACACTTAAGTCCTTCACCTGCTGCATTACTGTAGCCAGTGGGTGTGAGCCTAAGTGGTACCAAGAAGGGCCCTCATCTGAGCAGCCGCAAGAGTTATGGACTCTGGCTTGGAGCGGAATGTTATACTATGTTCAGAGTCATGGCAACTTGAACTTGGCAGCCATATCTGCTTCTGAGATTACGAGTGCCTCCTGGCCAAGTGCACCTGTGACGAGAGTTGACCTTGGAGTGGGATGTAGATTGAGAAACCTCCCTCTTGTAGCTAACAATTCATTTGAACTCCTTTAACAGCTAGATGCTTAAGTAGCAGTTTAAGTGTTGGAATTACCTGGCACTGCTTTCCATCCTCAATTTATTGAATGTAAGATATACATGGAATCGCTGAAAGCTCCCCTCCTCCCAAAAAAGAGATGAGGTGCTCAGGACTAAAAGGATGTTTCCAGAGTATCTTTTGTTTCCATCACCCAAGTACATAAAATGAACCTTATTTGAAACTGAGATCCCTCAGTGAAGTATAAGAATAAGTGCTCCTTGCGGAAGAGCTATTTTTCAGAGGATTGTTAAGACTGTATTTCACGGTAGACATGTTTCTACATATTTGCACTTCTCAGAACACGCTACATTTCCTTTCATGTGTTGTGATTAGCTGGTTTCTGTGTTTAATCTATAGCATGTGGTATTTTTCTATAACAGTGCTTCAGTAGAAAATTTTACTCTAGGCGTATGGGAGACCAGTTATAATGCTTTGGCTTGAAAAAGATCTAACATTTCCAATAGTCACATTTTCCTAAGAAAATGATCTATGGGCACTCAAGGTTAAAGTTCCAAAAATTATTTTTGCATTTTCTTTTTTTTAATTTTTATTTGAGTGTAGTTGATTTACAATGTTATGTTAGTTTCAGGTGTACAGCAAAGTGAATAGTTATACATATATGCACTCTTTTTTAGCTTCTTTTCCCATATAGGCCATTACAGAGTATTGAGTAGAGTTCCCTGTGCTACACAATAGGTCCTTATTAGTTATCTATTTTATATTAGTATAATATATATGTCAATCCCAATCTCCCAATTTATCCCTTCCTCCCCCCTTTCCCCCCGGTGACCGTAAGTTTGTTTTATACATCTATGACTCTATTTCTGTTCTGTGAATAGTTCATTAGTACCATTTTTTTAGATTCTACATATAAGCGATAGCACATGATATTTGTCTTTCTCAATCTGACTTACTCAGTATGATAATCTCTAGATCCATCCATGTTGCTGCAAATGGCATTATTTCATTCTTTTTTTTTTTATTTTCATTTTCTTCAAGTCATTTTTAAATACATTTGAGAAATTGTATTAACAATGCATCCAATATTGATGTAATTAGGATATATAGCATATTCTACTGATAGCAACCTTCTTTAATTTGTGTGTATATATTTAAGGTAGCATGTGGTTTACTGCATATCAAACTTCCCATTTATCCCCACCTTCTTCAGGACTGTATTTGGAAGACACCTTCATATTCACTTGCATACAAATGAGATACTGTCATGCTTTCAAAAGTGTCTTCTCTCCCGCTCTCCCCCTCCTCCCTCAGTCGGCCTCATGTTGAGTTAGCCAATCAGAATCAACCTTACATCTTCCCCTTTGGCCTCCTTCTTACATAAGCCTTGGTGGTCCCACGCATTTCCAGAGCTACCGCCACACCTGGCTGGGCACCTGCAATAGCTGTCCCACTCTTCCACCTCCTCATCTGATCCCTGTGGCTGACCCAACTGCCTCCTGGGGTATGATGCCAGGGATTCTGAAGACAGCGAGGCAGGATGAGGGTACAGAGGAGGCGCTATGGAAATAATAGCCACCTTCTGGCCTGTATTCCTCTCTTGACAACAAACACTGCATGCGAAGTTTGTTTGGGGTATAAAGCTTTAGAATCTTTTTCTCCTTCTGAACAGTTTTGGCCTTTGAATATCCCTAGTACAGCAATGGCCTCTGTGATTACAAAACAAGCAAGCAAACAAAATGCAGTAAGGAATAAGAAGGTTTTTCAAAGTAGTAACTCAACCCACTGTTTTGGTTTGTTTTTCTGTCTCTCTCCTACCTTCTCACTGTTACCTCGGGATCAGTTGTTCTTTTGCTCAATCGTTCAGCAAAAAAATTGGCAATGAGGCTGCAGGCTCTGGCAGTGATGGAAACAGTGAATCTGCTGAGGTCTCCCAAGTGCTCAGAAGAGAGATGCGTGTCTACGAAGCCAGGCAGAGTCGGGGGGGTCACTTGTGCAAGGCTTCACAAGTTCCTGTGTCTTCTGGCTCAGGGACCAATCCCTGTGGGTTCACTCACAAACTTTTGTGTACCATCTGTGAACCTTGTTTCTTTTCTTTTTTTTTTTATTTTTTTATTTATTTTTGGCTGCGTTGGGTCTTAGTTGCGGCACGTGGGATCTTTGTTGCGGCACTCGCATTTCTCTCTAGTTGTGGTGCGCGGGCTTAATTGTCTCAGGCCATGTGGGATCTTAGTTCCCCGACCAGGGGTTGAACCTGCGTCCCCTGCATTAGAAGGCGGATTCCTAACCACTGGACCACCAGGGAAGTCCCTGAACCTTGTTTCTGAGTGTGATCTGAGGGTCTGGGGACTGAGATAAAAGTTTCAGGCATCACAATACGTCTGAGCATAAAGGAATCATAGAGAAAGTCCTTGGAGTCAGGGAAACTGAGGCCAAGAGGTAGCAAGCTGTCCCCATGAAGTTAGCAGCAAGGGCCACAGAATGTACTGGAATAAAAGAAATAAATATGTGGTCCTTGCCCCAATCAATACAAGTGAGCCATTTTAGGATGAGAATAGTAATTATAGTTTTTGCTAGACTCTTCTTCCAGCTTATAAACATCTCCTACCACAGGCTACTGAGCCCAAAGATAAATATGGGAAGAAAATCCTTTGCGTGTATGAAGCACTTTGTATTTTCTGCCTCAATCCTTAATTAAGCTTTGCAGCCACCCTGTGAAGCCGGTCATTACCACTGGGTGAGGAGTCCCACGGGAGCTATGTGACTTGCCCAAGCATACGAGCCAGACAGGCCGGGCAAGGTGAGACTTCCCAGTTTCTGATGCCCACGCCCCGTGTGCAATCCAGCCTCATCATCCTGGGTCTTGGCTCAGGGAATAAACAAATGACTATTACATTGCTTTTACTTCTGGGGAGCAAGGGGTTCTTATTTCAAAATAGGAACACGGGTCAAGACAAATGGCATCCAATAGCAAAATTATTGGGGGAGAGTGGTACTGCCATTTAGGGGCTTGGAGTTCTGCTCTTTCTGAAGCTGTGTGTCTACTTGTAAGTTTCCCTTTATTACTCACATCCCCAGGTTTTATTCTGCAAAGGACCCGTATGTCTTGCTGGGCAGTGGGGATTCAAAAGTGATACCCTGAGGTCTACTTTGTTGTGTGCAGGTTCAATCGCATGTGCATCATGTCATACGTGGTGTATTAGAGAAAGATATATATGGAGAGATACAGAAGTTCAGAAGAAGAAAATTACCCTCCCTGGGGGTCAGGGAAAACTCCACAGATAAAGTGACATTTAAATAGAATCCAAAAAGATGAGTAGGTGTTTGCTAGTTGGAAACAAGGGAAAAGAACATTTGGGCAACCGTGGTAGAGGTTCGATAAATCATGACTTCAGAATGCACCCCTGTATTCAAATCATGTCCCCTATTACCTACAGTGTAAAACTGAAACAGTAAGCTCTGCTCCCAACTCTGATGTCAAATAAGCTCTCTCTGCTCTTTGAGACGTCTCTCGATGCACTTTCCCCAGGTTGCGTGGAAAGCCAAGACCGTGCCGGATTTCTGAGAATTCTAAGGTTTGAGAGCATAAGGGGGAGGCACCAGGGCTCGGTTTTCATGGTCACCTCTGGTGCTGAATTTCTGCTTTTCAGTGATCCATTTCAGTTTATCCAGTGTCTTTTAGGTACATGTACGTGTATCTATACACACCCATATATATATCACGTGCACATATATATACGTATACATATGTGTACATGTATATAAAATTCATCCCTTAATTGATTAAAAAAATCTATTTCACTTAACATTTTACTGGGGCGTAAAGAAGAGGATGGGCACCGAACAATGGATTTCTTTCACAGAAACACACACAACCTCAAATTGATCTTTAGAGACCTTGTTGTTGAAGCCCTCCAGCACCTGAAACACCATAATTTTTATTTTCACTTTAGCCACTTTGCCACAGGTCCTTTTGTCTTCCCCCTTTGTCCTTTTTCCCACTCACATCTCTCATCTCTCCCTCTATCTCTCTCTCTCTCTCTCACCCTGAGATTCCTAGTTATTTCTTTCCTCCCTCTCCTTCTCCTTTCTCCTCCTTCACTCCACAATCCTGCTCAGCTCAGTGAAGTTGTCTCTTGGTTCTTATTGCCCACCTCATCATGGTCATGGCTTATCATGGAATTTTCCTACGCAAAGACAGTTCCTTTCCTAAGAGAAGCTTTGATATTACAGCGGTTATAATTTCCATTTGTCTGTGACTTAACATAGCATGGCCCCTGGCAATAAGTGGGCAGTCAATATCATTTGTTCTATGAATTGATTAATCAATTAAATAGTACTTTTTAAAGGTTTGTCTTATCCTAGTGTTTGACTCTACTGTAATTCTGCCCTGAATGCTGGATGAAAAGAAGACTTGCCATTTAGTAAGACAGGCCCAGTGACTGCCCACTGCATGGTGATACCCATCCCTCACGGAAGCCTGGCTGCCTGAATACTCCAAAGGCCAAGTTCTTTAAACCAAATGGCTATTTGGTCAGGCCTGCAGAAGGGCCAAGGGTGGAAGGACGCACACCAGTTGAACAGGGTTTGCCTCTTGGGAAAGAGGAAGAAAGAAGCATGGGAATAGGAAAGCACAACCATAGCATTTTATTTCTTTTAAGAAGAGCTCAAGTAGCAGTTGTGACATCTTGGGAATAGGATATGCACTTACCAAGTCTCTGCATTTTTGCCTGTTTTAGATATTTTGTAGTTTAGAAAAGATTACATCATTGTAAAAGGGAAAAAAAATCCCATATCCAAGATGCCAATTGAAAATGAAGTTGCCTTTGCTAATGAAGAGACATTTCAAAATATGATGCTCTTCCAAAAAGAGAGGCCCACAGCCCCCCAAAACAGGAGATGGCTCCCAGTGAATGTTATCAGCATGAGGCAAAACCCTCAAGTTTCACGAGAAGTCTTTATTGCTGGCGGTCTTTGTCTCTTACCACTGTAATGTGATTAAATCGTTACAGGCCCGTGGTAAAGACTCCCGTACTTGTCCACAGAGGCATTTGCTGGGTGTTCCCAGCTCTTAAAAAACCCTTGGTGAAATGGTCCTCTCTTCCCTCCCTCACCCTCCCTGTACAGGGCATGTTGCAAAGGGCTCTAAGGAATTTTCTCAAACTAGTCCCGTCCCCAAGTCATTTTCAAAGCACCGTGGAGCTAGTTTTTCAAAGTGAATCATTTAAGAAAAAAAAAAAAAAAATCCCAGTGGCTTCCCGTGTTATTCTAGTAACTTCCCGGGAAGGTGAGAGAAATGTACAGACATTCCCACAGCCACTTTTGTTACTAATAAGTCTCAGAGAAGCCGTGTCACGAGGTTCTGTCCAAGTGACCACACACTGTCCTGAACCTTCCTGCTCAGTTTATTTATTTATGTTTTTCCCATTCTAGAACAGCCAGCAAATGATTTCACACCTTTTTGTTTAGCTGCTAAAAGCAACACAATAACTCCCCTCAGGGCTGCCTCTGTGGGTTCCAAAAATAAAATGGGCTCATTTTCATGCTAAGCTTGCAAAGGCTCGCAGGGATTCTAATGAAAGGCGAAGGAAGGAAAGAAAGAAGGTGAAAAGAGGGGTCAGGCTGGGGGATGTCGCTGAGCAGGGGGTCAGCTTCTGCCCGGAGTTTCCAGCCATCCTGCCAGAAGGGAGAGGTAAAGAGTAACAGAGAGTTCTTAGACCACAAATTAAAAGGCGAGCTAATTCAACTCTTAAACTCATCCAGCCTTATCGTCTATCCCTAAACCCGGGGTTATTTTTGGAACACAAACTATTATTCACCAAGAGAAGAAGTAACCTGCTTCAGCCTTCCAGATAAGAAATCTCTTGGGTAGGATATAGCCAGTAACTTCCTTCCGGGTCAGAAAGTAAAACCGTGGATCTATGAGATTCCAGCTTAACTTTTGAAATTCAAAATCTCCTGGGCCTGAATCATTAGCAATAAGAGACTCATCAGATTCTGCACATTACATACTAGAAAGAACACTGTGTGATGCAAATCACACAATATTAGACCCCACTAGTCAGCCTGGAATTCGTGAAAAGAGCTCTCCGTGAGAACTTGCCCACCTATAATGGGAAGAATTCTTGTAGGACATTGCTCATTAGTGGTCTGCCTGTCTGAAGTTGAAACATCCAGTGATGGTACCCGCTTATTGTATTTCCAAGCAGACCTTTGCTTATATATGAGGGCAGACTGACTGCTAGAAATTCCCTCCATTTATGGCACCAAAATCTGCCTCCCAGTAGCTTCTACTCATCAGTTCTAGATTTGTCCCAGGGCATGTGCGGGACAGCATCTTTTCATGAGAAACCTCCAGATATTTGACAGTTATCAGGCTCCGGTTCAGCTAGGCCTGCCTTCAATTAGGCCTTCCCGTTTTCTTCTCCTAACAGGGTTTCCAGTTCCTTCCCTAAGATTGATCCATTTTGTATGGTGTCCCTCTCACAGCCCAGCCCCAGAAGTGGAATGAATGACTCCCTGAGCTGAATAACATGCCATTCACGCAGTCTGTGCTCACCTGAGCCATTTCTTTTAGCAGATGTGTTATGCTGTGGAATCATATTCCTTTTCAAGATCTGTGAACTAAGGATGTGCTAAGCCAACTGTAAATAAGATTGTTGGGAAAACCTTAATGCTACTGAAAGGAACACAATTTTTAAATAGTAGTTTAAAAGGATCCCTTGACATGCAAATTATAAGTCCTTCTTATTTTTTTTCATTAAAGCAGATAGACAGTGTTTCAACTGGGTAAACCTAATATGAATTAGTATATGATGAGTATTTGAAAATTTCCTAACTACATTTCTTTTAAATTATTCTGGGATTCAGTCTTGCTGTTCAAGGCATCATAGAATCTTTAGAAATGGAAAGACATAGAAAGACTGCCAAATCCAGTCACAAACTTTCAGGAAGTTATCATTACCCCATTTTACATATTTAATCAGAGTTCGTTCACCACATGCTGCCCGAGTGTTCCGGGTTTATTCAGGGGTAAAAGGTATAGTCCCCTTCTTTGATGAAGTTTACATCCCCAGTGGGGGAATCAGAGAAGCAAAATTTAAAATAATTTCATGCAGTAATAAGTGCTATGAAAAAAAAATGGAATAGGGCTGTGATAGAGACTAGGTCAGGGAAGACAAATTTTACGAGAGAACATTGGACCTAACTGTTGAGAAGGTTTCAACCACAACAAAATATAGAAGGGACTTCTTCCAAACACATGCAAAGCCCCCGAGGTAGAAATAAACTTGATGTGTTCTGGGGAGTTAAATTAGGCCAGTACAGCTGGAAAATATTAATAGAAGAAGGAAGTGATACAGATGAAGTCAAAGAGTAAAGAGGTAGGCAGGGGCCGGATCGCAAGGAGCCTCGAAGCTTGTAATGAGGTTTGGATATTAGTCTCAATAAGAAGCCACTGGAGGGTTTCAGGTGGAAGAATGGCATGATTTAGTATGCATTTTTTTAAAGTTCTCTCTGCCTGCTGTGTAGAGATGGATTGTACAAGGTTTAGAAACAGAAAGAGAGAAAGTAGTTAGAAAGCTGTTGCAGTGGCCTAGGCAAGACATCCAGTGGCTTGTACTGGTGTGGTAGCAATGGAGTTGGAGAGAAGGGGACAAATTCTGGATATACTTTGGAGGTAGAACCCAAAGGACTTGATAAGAGAAAAACAAGTAGCGTCCAGGGAAGCTTAAACGGTTTGCCTCAAAGGGGAGAAGGAGATGGGCACCAACAGAAGTTGAGTGCTTAGTAGTGCCATGTACGTTAATCCTAATGTTAATCCTAATAACACTGTGAGAGATATTATTTTACCTATATTTTATATATTAGGACTCTGAGGCTCAGAGAACTTAAGTAATTAACTCCACATCAAACGTAGGGTCAGATGAAGCCAGGATTCAAACTCAGGACCATCTGACACCATGTCTCGTAGTCTCTTCCCACTGTTACTACATTGCTTCCAAAGCAGTAGTAGAGAAGGAACTTGAACACAGACTCCTGGGGGAGCGCCCCTTCTATATCTCTTTTCTAACAAGTTATCGACGCTTAATGAAATTTTAAGCCGATACCATCATTTGCTATATACCCCCCAGTGTGTCATTATATATTTAACCAAAACCTAGACTCCTTTCTCCCGTTTCATTCTACCCTCTTCCCTAGCTCCCCACAACCCCCAGGTCCGGGTCAGATCCTCTCTACGCATTTTACCTACCAGAGACATGAGCCCCAGTGCCTGCTTCTCTTCCTAAGGAGCTGTAGCTGGAAATTGCTTGTGCAACCCGATGACAACTTATCTATATTTAGCAGAAAAAGTGGTGGCAAGGATCTGTCCAGCTCAATTTTTTTTACACTTCCAATGTTCAGAATCTCACAGACAGTCTCCTGAAAGGCACATTGGCCCTGACAGTACCTGAGTGGAAAGAAGCTTCCTGCATCTCACTGGGTTATCCACTGCAAGCCTTATTCCAAGAAATTACGTGGACATCCATGGTAGAGCAAAGACTACACATGCCTGACACTACCCCTGCCCCTGAAATGAGGAGCTACTTGTTCTGTGGGTGCTTTGACGGCTTTTAAGTCTTATTCTAAGATAGGAATACAAGGTTTTCCTTTTCCTTTCCATGAAGGGTTTAAGGGAGAAATGGACTCTTACCTAATTGTTTATGTGTTGAAGTGATATGTACAGCACTTGGTTTTTATTTCTTTTCAGTGTGGCATGGAAAGGAAATACAGAGTGTGGCTTAGGGTTTAAGAACAAAGATATACTTGCTTTGGGGCAGGGGGATGTGAAAAAATTACACCAGGTATTCTCAAGCGCTTACAACAACGAAATGATTGCAACCATGGAGGCTGACTGTCGCTTGTACTTAAAGTGACTAATTTGAGGCTGAAGCACCGTTTAACTTTTCTCCAGCCAGACAAAACCAGATATGGTATATTGTCCCTGACTCTGACCCCCATCACTGTTTGTCAAACAGAGAGAATTATCTACTGATGAAAAGCAGAACAATTAAGAACTAAGAAAAGAGGAAAGGAGAGACCATTAAAGAAAAATGGAAACATTTAAGACAGTAAAAGAGCACCAATTGTATCACAAAAAGGGAATTTACAAGGAAAAAAAATTGTAGCCAGTGAGTACTTACTCATAGTTCTGTACTTTTTAACATGCAAGATGTATCAATCCTTGGTTGTCAAGGAAAGAAAAAAAAAAAAAAGCTATTGCAAAAGAATTCCTATTAGCTTTAGAAACAGAAATTTTAAGAGGTAGTTTTTCATACCTTTTTCCAGTTCCCAGCCTCATTTTGGGTTAAATCTTATCCAGAGGAAAAGCACTTGGTTTAGAAATGTCCTTTCTCATTTTCTCAAAATCTCTTCTAATGAGATGGATTTTAGTGTTGCTGTGTCTATTAAGAAAAGAGGTGAAGAAATAGAAAATCCACTTTTGGTACCGTTGCACTTCTTGGGACTAAGGCTTCCAGTACTGTATTTTCAGAAGTTAATTAACAGAACATTATGAAGAAAAAAACTTTTATGCAATTTGGGGGGAAAATGCAAATGTAATGAAATTTAAAAAGAAAAAAGTCAACTATAACCCCATCATCCTAAGATACTCACTGTTAACAAGCCTTAAAAAGAGAAAATTATTCGGCACATACCTCATAGAACCCTAGCAGGACCATGAGACTTCCTCTCATCTTTCATTTTGTGACAGTTTCTGGAAATTTTCTACAGATACATGGGTTGAAATCTTTACTGGTGTCCTAGAAGGGGAGATGATCTTTCAAGATTAAACATCTTAATCTCCTCACTGGAAATTTTCTTTTCTTGAGGTGAATAAAAAGATATGTAACTTTTCTTCATTATATTACTGTTACTATGACTATCAAGAAACTAAGAAAGTCCTTTTCTGATTTTCTGTGTCATAGCGGGAATCCCACCCTTCATAGACACAAGAAAAACTCACCTTAGGTGAAGCCTTAGGTGAACTGTATCTTGTTCACCTAAGACCCAAAACTATAAAGGCAGAGATTCTCTTTCTCCAATAATTTTAAACGATCTTCTTTGCACACAATCTTGGCCACCTTTTAACTGGAAAGAATGCAATATAAGAGACAAAAGAACCTCTAAAAACAAAAATGAGGGGTGGAGAAACTACTGGTTAAAGAATAGGCAAAGAAATCAGTAGAAAACCCGGAAACATAATCTTGCATTTTTAAGAATAGTCTTGAATATGTTTATACAGAATACGTATAAAAACTGTGCAGAAAACAGTTGACAAGTGGCGCCAGGATAATTGATGGTTTATTAGGAAAAAATATATTTTTTCTCATACCATGTAACAAATTAAGTTCTAGGTAGATTCAAGAAATATTATTTTTGAAAAATCGATTAAATAACTAGAAGAATATATTTCTGCATATTTATCTAGTCTAGATGGGTAAAGATTTTCTATACATTAAAGCAATGGAAGAAATATCAGGGTAAAATGCCAATAAACTGAAATATAGAGAAATATAAAATTTTTATACCTCAAAAATAATCGTAACAAAATCAGAGGACAAAAGCAAACGGGCAAGATGTATTTTTTTCAAAAACTGGGGCACAAAGAAAGCTAATGACTGTAGTTTATAAAGTGTTACTATAAATCAATGAGAAAATGGACAAAGGTCATGAACTGATCATTCATAGATGAGAAAATACCAATAGCTTATTATATACTAAACAATTTTTCAGCCTCACCAGTGAATACAAAGTTAAGTAACAGGGACCTGACAGAATAGCAAAGATTTTTAAATGACATCAATCAATGCAGTCAGAGCTTCAGGAAGACATTCATGTACTGTGTTAATGTAAATTGATACAACCTTCCTGGTAATATTTACTAAAGACCTGAAAAATGATGATATCCTTTGATCCCATATTTTTCTGCTTCTAGTAGATTATCCTAAGGAGATAATTTGAAATGCTAAGATTTATTCACATACACAAAGTATTTATTTAAGTATACCCTAGATGTCTAATATTAGGAAAATTATTAATAAATTATGGTATAGTCATATGGAAAATGATACTACCATTAAAATAATATTTAAAGAATTAATAATAGCATGAGAAAATATTTTTGGTTGATTGAACAAAAACATAGTATGTGAAATTCTGTGTAAAGAATGATCTTAATTATGTGAAGAAAAAAAGAGCATAGGAAAAAATGCTGGAACCATTCCTAGATGTGATTGCATGTGACTAATAAGATAAGATTTAGTCATGTTTTTGCATGCTTCTTGTAACTTCTATATAAATTCCAAATTTTCTACCAAGTATATGTCTTATTTTTAGGAAGGAAAAATTAAACTTGAATGGGATTCAGAGTATGCCACCCCAAAATATGCCACTCTGGCATAAGGCTTATTTTGAGCTGAAAACACAATTGAGAAAAAGCAGACACAAGACAAACTCTATGGCCTCCCTCTCACTACCAGGAAGGGGCAGGCCAATTCTTAACCACCGGAGACAGCTCTAGACTCTTAACCAGCCCAGAAACTGCACCAGAGGACTCTACGTAATAAACTTTGCTAAAACAATCCTTATTTTCCATTGGTTTTCCCCATATATTTACCTTCCTACAGTTTACCACCCTTGGAAGCCTAAAACCCTTCTCCTTTGTATTGTCACTTCTCCATAAGTTTATTGTTCTTTGCTAAGATGCCATAGAAGCCCAAGTTGTAAGCATTCCTTTGAGTTACTCATCACTGACTATTCTCTGTGTTGAGTTCATAAACTTGTTTTTCGCTCATTAATCTGCCTTTTGTCAGTCTAATTTGCGGGACCCCAGCAACGAACCCAAGATGGGTAGAGGAAAAAGAAATTTTTTCTTCCCCTACAAATTACCACAATAATAAAAAGAAGAACCGATGGTCGGCATCCTTCTTGAGCAATCTTAGATTGCGTTCTGCTTGAGAGTAGAGATAACTGGATACTTTCAAGCCCATAAAGGTACTCCTACCTACTGTGAGTCAGTTTACTGCGAAGGGCAGATTGCTAGGTGATTTGGGGGGGGTGGCTACTTTCCCTTCTTCTGCTTCGTCCAGGTTTAGTTTCCCCTTCTCTTTTACCCACACTTGATCCAAGTAAAAGCCAGGGAATATGAGCACCACACCCCTCCCCCTTTCCAAGAGTGGCGACATAGGGTTGTTTCCATCTGTCCTTCCCAGCCTGAGAAGAGAAAAGTGAAAGGGAGTGGTCTCTGTAAGGACCTGCACGAGCTTCTCTGCCCTCCTTCTTGTAGACCACTTCTAAATATGCAGGAACATGCTTCCTCAGGGAGTTTATTTGAGAAACAGGCACAGGGAATGTTTAACCTAAAAAATATATATTTTGGTGTTTTAAAATGGTGACTCTTTTTTTTTTTTTTTTAATTATTATTTTATTTTATTTTATTTATTTATTTTTTATTTTTTGGCTGTGTTGGGTCTTCGTTTCTGTGCGAGGGCTTTCTCTAGTTGCGGCAAGCGGGGCCACTCCTCATCGCGGTGCGCGGGCCTCTCACTATCGCGGCCTCTCCTGTTGCGGAGCACAGGCTCCAGATGCGCAGGCTCAGTAGTTGTGGCTCACGGGCCTAGCTGCTCCGCGGCATGTAGGGATCTTCCCAGACCAGGGCTCGAACCCGTGTCCCCTGCATTGGCAGGCAGATTCTCAACCACTGCGCCACCAGGGAAGCCCCTAAAATGGTGACTCTTAAAGTGATAAACCCGATGATCACTACCGCTATTAACAGCATTACAACCACAGTGAGAGCCAGATCTGAAAATAAAGAAACTGAAAATGCAGTCAGTCATACCAGAGTTGACTTGGGTAGAGGAAGGGAGATGAAGAGGCTCGGGATTTTTCTCCAGACAAGTCCAAAGTGAATTGGGTTTATTTTTTTTAATAAATTTATTTATTGATTATTTATCTTTGGCTGCATTGGGTCTTCGTTGCTGCGCAGGCTTTCTCTAGTTGCGGCGAGCGGGGTCTACTCTTTGTTGCAGTGCCCGGGCTCCTCGTTGCGGTGGCTTCTCTTGTTGCGGAACATGGGCTCTAGGCGTGCGGGCTTCAGTAGTTGTGGCACGCGGGCTCAGCAGTTGTGGCTTGCGGGCTCTAGAGCACAGGCTCAGTAGTTGTGGCGCACGGGTTTAGTTGTTCCTGGACCAGGACTCGAACCCGTGTCCCCTGCATTGGCAGGCGGATTCTTAACCACTGCGCCACCAGGGAAGCCTGGGGTGTTTTTTTTTTTAGTTGAAATTAAAAGCAAAATGCAGATTGTTTCTGTTTCTAAGGAAATGGAGGGCCGAGTCTCTGATTCATTTCTGTGATGCCACGCCACATCCTTGAATGAAAGCATCGCTGTCCAAGAAGCCTTGAATGCTTTTGGAAAGCCTTTGAACCTGTTCTTTTCCCTCTAAATCTTGTCGTTGCATTCTGATTGCAGAAAACATATTTTAAATCAGTAGGGGCAAATGTAATTAAAATCTGAGTACACAGATTTTGGGTGTCTGGTCAGAAACACTTTGTCAATGATCACAACTTCCTACAGTTTGATTATATTATTCATCATGTTTTCTTTATGTCTAGAACCCAGGAATTAGGAAAACCTAGCTTTTTCATCTAATTTCTTTGGATTCAAAGCTCTCTTTTCTCCCCTCTCTCCAACAACAGCAACAAAAATCTGATTTATTCAAGTTGGACTAAAAGACATCATTCAGCAATATGCCACCATCACCCTAAGGTTTAATGTTCTCTCCCCTGAAAATAAGTAAAAATAGCACATTATCCTCAAGCTTGGTGGTTAGGAAGAGAAAAATATGGGAAGAGTATAACCTAACAGCTACCCTTAAATTGCAATTTGAGGGCCACACTCATTTGCATCCCTCCACCTGCCCTGAGGCAGCATCCCATGTGCAGAGTTCTGGACGTGGCAGCTTGGCTGGGATGACAGAAACCATTACACCATTACAGAGAAGCAGAGGGCCAGGCCGTGCTCCATGGGTTTCATTAGCTCACTTGTTGTGTAGGATGCAAACGATGTCTGAAGGACTCTGGACTTGCTAACCAAAATGTTCATCGCTTAGAAACAGCGAGAAATTAGTTAGTGAGATGTTTATCAAGTACCTGGAACCAGAGCTGACTTTCTGTGAAACATCATTGTGGAATCCAAGCCAAAATCTCTCTCTTCTGTTCAGTTGAGCCTGAAATAAAACATCGTGTCAGAATTAGTAAGGCAAACAACAAAGAGAAGGGAATGAAAACAAGCTGATATTGAAAAGGGCTGCGGGGAAAATACCTGAGCTACAGTAATTACAGAAGATCTGAGATTCTGAGAGGTTAAAAAAAAAAAATTGGTTGCACTGCTTCTTTCAGAAAGACAAATGTCTCAAATACAGAAGGGGTATTGAGTTTCTCAGGTGGGTCAGGGAGAGGACTGTGGTCAATAGGGTGTGATCATGAGGTGATGCTAAATGGTCTCCTTAAAATTCAGATTGAAGTGAGTTTTAATGGGAGAGTATGTGTTTTGTATCTTTGTTTTTTACTTATTATGAAAGTAATAAACAATTACAATTATTTCAAAAATAAAATATATACTTTTATATATTTTATAAATGTATAAATAGAATAGAATAGAATAGAATCAAAAGACACCAAATAACCCTATAACTAGAAAAAAATAAAATTCTATCAAAATTTTTTAAAAGTTAGGGGTATTTTTCATGTTTTTAAGCATATGCTAACATATATTTCAGTGTGTGTGTGTGTGTGTGTGTGTGTGTGTGTGTGTGTGTGCTGTGTGTTCAGTGACTACTTCTTTGCCTCTAAGAGCCCCTAAAAGTTTCCAACTTCCTAGCCATGGGGAGAAGGAAAGAATATCTGAAGATCATTGGTAAATAATACTTTGAATCTCTCTGCGGCTTATGAAATTGAATTTTAGTCCTATTTAAAGAAAAGTTCCTGTGGTAAAAAGTCTTTGTGTGTGTTTCTCAGGCAGGAGAAGGACAGAAGAAACTACCCACAAGACTTGGGTTAGGCAATGATTTTAATCGTGGTTTCTATTAATTACTCAGCAATTTCAGGCAATTCTCCACTTTCACACCATCGTTTTCCCTTGTGTAATGGGAAGGGTGATAGAAACTCTGAACTTGGGGACTCGGTCTCCCAGCACTGCTATAAGCTACACCTGTCTTTTGGCCAGCTCTTCTCAGCTGGGGTCACACGTTCTGCCAGCTCACAGGAGCCAGGAGGCTTCATTACCCGTGGTTTCAAAGACCTCTGAACTCTCTTAGGAAGGGGGCTGTTGAAATGCAATGTCATATTATCCAGTTCCTGAAGCATTCATTTTAGAGAGAGAGAGAGAGAGAGAGAGGAAGAGTACAGAGATTGTGCTGTGCTCCAAAGGAAATTTAGGAAAAGGTTTTCTATCAGTTTTAAGTTGAAGAAACGCTTCCTGGTTTGAGAAAAGTCACAATAGACTCCCACACAAATGGGATGCTTCTCGGAAATTAAATCCTTAAATTAGCTATTAATTTAAGGTCATCGAAATTCAAGCTGGCGGTGTTCACCTTCTCTCCCCTTTACTAGAAGTTGCTCTGTGATTATCTGTTACCAGCACAAACCTGTAAGATGTGCAGCGTTGCTGCAGGGCTTACGCTGCTATGGCATGCCCTGGCTGGGTGTGCTCGGATCCCAGGGCCAGCACCACACTTCGACAGTTTCCACAGAACTGAGAGCGGTACATTGGAAGGCTGCCAACTTTACTTAAGAAGTATTATTCTTTTTTTCTAAGACTGTGTCCTTCCTACTTTGGGGATATTCAAATGTTATTTTCTTTTATGAATTAATGATCATTGAAGATGGCAGTTGTGGTATTTTTAACGTTCTTATTTGACCGAATTTAAACTTGGCAACCATATATTGATCTTCTCACAATTTCACAATTTCCTTTTCTTTTTACATTTTACTGCTCTGCAAAATCCAAACTCTGGAAAACATCAGTCTGTGGCTAATTCTGTCTATATGGTAATAGGGAGAATGCAGATAATCACCATTTTCAATCCAAAGTATCAAATTCTTCCCCTGCTAAAACATGAGCCTCAGCTGATGGTAAGTAGGACACGCAATGTGCTTGAATTGTATTTCTCCCTGCACCCTCTAATAGGGTTCCTAAAATTAAGCCACCAAAAGGTCAAAAAAGAAGGAAGCAGAGGCAAAAATTATCTGAATAATAAATAAACCGGCTGAGTAACGGACCCGGTGTTGATTAGAACTGAATAAAAATATGTCCTATGTAATGTTTGGAACATACTTAGACTAAAATTTTATTCACTGTTTATTTTTAATTCAGATCTAACTGAATATTCTGTATATTATCTGGCAGCCCTACACCCAACACTTTCTGACCCTTTAGAAAATACATAGATAGTAAAACATGACTTCAAGTAGCCCGTACATATAAATGGCTATTAATGAAATACACCTAAGTGGCTATTAATGATATACTCTTTTCGTTATCTTTATGTTGTCTAGTTTTCTCATCTATATGTGAAATATCTAGACGATTGGGTTCTGATAAAACATAACAACCTTCAGGGCTTCCCTGGTGGCACAGTGGTTAAGAATTCTCCTGCCAATGCAGGGGACACGGGTTCGAGCCCTGGTCCGAGAAGATCCCACATGCAGCGGAGCAACTAAGCCTGTGCGCCACAACTACTGAGCCTGCGCTCTAGAGCCCGCGAGCCACAACTACGGAAGCCCACGTGCCACAACTACTGAAGCCCGCGTGCCTAGAGCCCATGCTCCGCAACGAGAGAAGCCACCGCAATGAGAAGCCTGTGCACCGCAATGAAGAGTAGCCCCTGCTCGCCGCAACTAGAGAAAGCCCACATGCAGCAACGAAGACCCAACCACAGCCAAAAATTAAAAAAAACAAAAAAACATAACAACCTTCTATTAAATCCAGAGAGGAGTAAAACACGTTAACTTGCCCTCAACTGGCTTACCTTGCAAATGAGCTGATAACCAGTGTTTACAGGCAGGTGCTGCTGAGTAATTCCCTTCAACCCGTGTGATGTTTCAGGATCTGAAAGTTTGTGTGTGGGAAGTGAGGTGGAAAGCCAGGATCCTGTGCGGTGCTCTTCCAAGTACTCAGCATGCAGCCAACACACTCGTTCTTTGTTTTGCCCTCTGATGTTAAAACTAATACAAAGTTAAAAACTCTGCCTTTTGAAATAATGCCATTTGCAGCAACATGGACAGACCCAGAGATTATCATACTAAATGCAGTAAATCAGACAAAGAAAGACGAATACCATATGATATCACTTATATGTGGAATCTAAAAAAAAAAAAAAACGGATACAGGGCTTCCCTGGTGGCGCAGTGGTTGAGAATCTGCCTGCCAATGCAGGGGACACGGGTTCGAGCCCTGGTCTGGGAAGATCCCACACGCCGCGGAGCGACTAGGTCCGTGAGCCACAACTGCTGAGCCTGCGCGTCTGGAGCCTGTGCCCCGCAACGGGAGGGGCCGCGATGGTGAGAGGCCCGCGCACCGCGATGAAGAGTGGCCCCCGCTTGCCACAACTAGAGAAAGCCCTCGCAGAGAAACGAAGACCCAACACAGCCAAAAATAAATAAATAAACAAAGTAAACAATGCCTTAAAAAAAAAAATTCTAAAAAAAAAAAAAAAAAAACGGATACAAATGAACTTATATACAAAACAGAAATAGACCCACAGATATAGAAAACAAACTTACAGTTAGCAAAGGGGAAAGGGAGGGGAGGGATAAATTAGGAATTTGGGATTAACATATACACAATACAATATATAAAATAGATAACCAACAAAGACCTACTGTATAGCACAGGGAACTATACTCTATATTCTGTAATAACCTATAAGGGAAAAGAATCTGAAAAAGAAATATATATATTTCTTTGCTGAATGCCTGAAACTAACACAACGTTGTAAATCCACTATACTTCAATAAAAAAATAAAATTAAAAAAATTAAACTCTACCTTTTTTCACCAGACTACCTGGCAAATGTAGAGTTCTACACCTTAACCTGAAACAAAAGTAATAATAAAACTGTCCAGTAGTGCTAGTAACCTGTCTGGTAATATTTGCAGGGAAATTACTTTCCATCTGCAAAGTTGACACCTATTTTCTGTTAGGGAAATGAATTGATATGAGCTGGAGATTGGCACTGAAGTAAGAGTCCAGGTCAGATACCTGGTGTATACATTTCATTTAAACGAGTGTGAATGTGGGTAGTATTTCCTTTTGTTTTCCCCCCCGGCCACCTCAAGTTTATTGTGGAAGTAATGTGAGGGAAAGAAAATATATGGTGAACAGTGCTTGATATATTTGAATATATTCAAATGAATGTAGAGTCAGAGCCAATTTTGTGGTCAGTCTCCAGGTGAGTTGCTGAGGATTGGGAAAGGAAAGCTGAGTTAGAAGGTCCCATCCTGGCTCCAAAGCCATCTACCCAGGTGACTCTGGGCATATCACGTTGTCCTCTGGGCATTAGTTTCCTCCCTTCTCAAATGAAGGGATCACAGAGGTTAATACCTGCTGTCCCTTTTAGGCCTATCTAAGGAGGTACAGAAGAGAGAAGGAATTCCTGCATTACAAGTCAGTGAACAGGACTCACCTGCTTACCTTCTGGGGGTTCAAAGGCTGTAGATTTAAAATAGCAAAGACACATTGCTTGATCTCATGTTCTGACCTTCAGATGTAGAAGTACAGCCATTCTTCATGCCTTCCTCTGCCCACTCTTACCTTGTCAGAGGACGATTGGTTGGACCGTGTTCTTGGTCCTCCTGGGGAACCCTGTGAGCTCTGTCACTGACGGTCCCTCTTGACTCCCAAACACACAGGTCATTGTTATCTTTCTTTTTCAGGGCTGTTACTTGGGTTGGATGAGAAATAGGCAGAGTTCAAACATTGTAATTATTCATATAGATATACACAGATGACACATACCACTTCAGTTTCTAAATCATACTCTGGACTCAGAGTTTCTTTGCCATATGCTTTCCAGGCCTTTTCCCACTGGGCTTGTTCCAGTCAGAATCTATGAAACACTGCCCTTTGGTCAGCGTTTTTAAGCTGGACTCAGATGGGAATATATATATATACTTTTGGAGGTAATCAGCATATACTACAATTCTGTCCTTTGTAACCATGTAGAAAACATGGTGGAAATTATCCAAGATTTCAGTGGGGTCCTTTCCATTCTGAGCCCAGAAGCTCATTTTTCTTCCTGCTTCCAAAGATCGCTGTCCTTTCCTAGTACTAAATCCTAGAGCAAAAATCACATGTCTTCATCTTCCATTTTATATTTCTCACTGAGGAGCATTGACTTGAGTGCCCTTTTTTCTCCTTGGGTTTATGCCAACACCAGAGAAGTTAAACTGGGAACCCCCTTTACTTCCAGGAGCTTTTGTGTTATTCTCATCCATGGGGTACATTCTCAACTTAAAAAGACGTTCCTATGGCCCCCAGCCCTCCCTTGACTCCACTTATTCCTTATCCCCCACTTTTTGACTATGAACCCTTTTTGGCCTTCCCAAGATGGAAAACTACTGGATCGCCTCTACCTCTGCGCAGCCCACACCTAGTACATTGCTGGCGTTTGCCCAAATTATGCCACCCTGTTTGGGATCAGCTGACACCACTGTGATCAGTCTCATGACCTGGCAGCATTCCACTGCCTGCCCGGGCCATTGCTCCATCCCAGTGCCTCTTCCAGGGCTCATGGATTTTCTCGCTGTCTCATGTCTTGTCAGGCTCATCCAACATCAACCCTTTTACTTACTCAGCAAGATAACTTGAGTACCATTATGTGTGGGTCATGTGCTCTGCCGGGGTGAATTAAAAAATACAGCCCTTGTCCTCAAGGAGCTGAGACTCTAGTGAGAGAGACAGACAATAAAGAAATAAACAATCAGTATAAACGATGACAAAGGCTATGAAGAAAACAAACAAGGTTGCTGAGAGTGACAGGTGGAGCCTATTTTTGATAATGTGGTCTGCAGGGAGAAGCCAGCCCTGAGAAGAGAGGGGTTGGAAATGCCTTCCAGACCTTGGGCTCAGCAGGTAAGCAGACCCTAAGGCAGGAAGGAGCTGGGTGAGTTTGAGAACTGAAAAGGGCCTCTCTAAATCCTCCCTGCTTTTCCAGTCCTTTCTTTCACGTAGACGTTGCTGACTTCACCCACTCACGCTGATTAATCCATCTCCTAAGCTGCCACAGGTCATTCTCCTGGCTCCCCTTATTTGACACGTGCTGTCTTTTGTTATTTAACAGTGTGGAAGATCTTTACAAGGCTTGGGTTCCATACTTTATCTCTCCAAGAGCATCAATCGGGGTTCTGTTTGTATCGAAGGTGCTAAAGAAACACTTGAATTCTGGTCAGTTCATTAACCATTCAATCAAAAGCCTGGTCTATGCTAGGTGGTACATGCTAGGTATTTTGCTCAGTGCTGGTGTTTAAAAATGAAGAAACCCCAGTCTAACATGACAGAAACCCCAAATTGAACAACATTCTACAGCATACCTTACCAGTATGCCTCAAAACTGTCAAGGTCATCAAAAACAAGGAAAGTTTTAAAGGAACTGTCACAGACCAGAGGAGGCTAAGGAGACATAATGACTAAACATAATGTGGTACTTGGATGACATCTAGAATAGGGAAGGACATTAGGGAAAAACTAGTGAAATCTGAATAAACTGTGAAAATTAGTTAATAGTAACAACCTAGTGTTGTTTCCTTAGTTGTAACAAATATACCATTGTAAAGCCAGATGTTACAACCAGGCAAGGGGTATAGGACAACTCTCTGTATTATCTTTGTATCTTTCTTTATAAATCTAAAACTATTCTAAAATAGTTTATTTAAATTCAAAATAAATAAATAATTAAGACATAGAACCTGCCTTCTGTGACTTTACGCTCCCGTCAAGAAAACACACGTCTAAATAAACATCTGCAATACAGCATGTTAAGAGCAACGACAAAATTATGTACCAAGTACAGAAGTAGCCCAAATGAGGCCATGATTGTCACTAAGAATTTAAGGAAGGATTCACTGAGGAGGGAAATGCCTGGAGCTGGGTTTTGAAGGATTATTAAGAGTTTGAAGAATGTGGAAGACAAGCCTGGAAAGGTTTGTTCAGGTCAACTCCTTGACAAGGCATGGAATCCTTTCAAGCAGTTTGGCATTGACAGAAGAGAAATAAGGAAGAAAAGGGAAGAGCACCACTTGGGTATTTGCTGACCAGTTTTGGTAAAATGGTTGGTAACCTCATTATTTGTGGCTGGGGCTTGAGCTCTGTCCACCAGAATTCCCTCCCATCACTCTCCACCCTACTGTGAAGGCCACCTGCTTGGTCACCTTGGACTCTGTAGTACACTGGGCCAAGTTTCTGGAGGTGGCTAGAAAACCAGGAAAAGGCATGAGTGCAGGGAACCACAGGTGCGGTGATGTAGGGACTGAGACAAGAGCTCAGTGGTCAGTCATGGTCATTGTCTCCAAAGTGGACGGGCCAGAATGTCTGCCACCCCCATCACTGCAGGTCAAGGAGGTAGAAGGTGAATGAATGCACGGAGAGCAAGGGCTTTGTGCTCTGTTGCTGCTGCACCCCCAGTGTCCCAGTGCCTGGTTTGAGGTCAGTGCTCAGAAACAAGTTTCAATGAGTGAAGGAGAAGACTTAACCCCAAGAGGCCTGGTAGCCCTCAGCCACAGGGAAATGAAACAGAACGGGAACCTGACCTGGGACAGCCCACCCTCGGGTCCGGAAGTGGCTGGCCACCAGTAGGGATGACCTCTCACGTTCTCTCTCATCGGAATAGACGGGACGTCTGAAGAGGAGGAGGCCATTAGGAGGCAGCTGAAGCCCAGAGGAGAGCTTGAGGTGGAGGAGGGTCTCCAAGGACCGTCCTTGAAGGACTTGAGCAAGCAAAATCAATGAGTGATCCCAGTGGGCAGTGAATAAGCCAACTGGTATCAGAGAAGCAAACATACAGGGAGAAGCTGCAGCCCTGAGGGATACCGTGTTGCCCAGGGGAGTGAGACTGAGGGAGAGGGACGTTTTCCATTTACAAGGGCCCCGTCGCTCCGTGGCACCCGGGACCTCTGCAATGTTCTGTAAAATGGGGGTAATGGCAGTGACAGCATCATGGGTTTGTGGTGGGACTGAAGTGACATTATCCGAGCAAAGCACTTGGCACAAGGCTTAGCACCTAAGTGCTCCATGTTGTTACTTTTGAGATTGTTGCTTTATTATTCTTATTAGATTCTCATGAGAAATATTCTTATCACTCCACATATAACCTTGTGATGAGCATCCCATAGCTTGGTGGGTCTTTGTTCCTTGCAACCCCCAGAAAACACAAAACCTAATTCCAAAATTATCACTGGTCAGACTTGCAGCAAACGTTTGGCATAGCCCAGTGGGGGTCCTAATCCCTAGGGATCATTTCCCCTGTCAGTCCTACAGGGAGGGTCCCTGCATCCTCAGATCTATGTTTGATGGATCTGGTGCAGATCAGGTACTTCCTGGTTTGGGGACTGTTAGCTCAAACAGGTGCCAGGCTGACCCACCCTGAATTGAGCTGTGGGCAACCAGGGAAGTCAGAGACTGGGAAGCCAGGTGTTGAGAGGAACATGGGAGAGCTCTGAAGACACACCTCATCCAGCCCCACAACCCCAAAAATGGTAAAAGTTTCATTATTTTACTTTGGCATTTGATCAGTGGTTTCACACACATTAACATTATTTGTTTAGTTTTTTTTGAAAAGGTCACATGGGTACATGATACAGCATTCAAAAGGATATAAAGTAGAGGTAAACCCTATCCTTTGGCCAGTTACCAGTTTCTTATGCAGCCTTCTAGAAATCATTCATTCTATGGGACTTCCCTGGTGGTGCAGTGGTTAAGAATCCACCTGCCAATGCAGGGGACACGGGTTCGAGCCCTGGGCTGGGAAGATCCCACATGCTGCAGAGCAACTAAGCCCATGCACCACAACTACTGACGCCGGAGAGCCTAGAGCCCATGCTCCGCAACAAGAGAAGCCACCACAATGAGAAGCCCACGCACTGCAACAAAGAGTAGCCCCCGCTCGCCGCCACTAGAGAAAGCCTGCGCACAGCAACGAAGACCCAACACGGCCAAAAATAAAATTAATTAATTAATTAATTTTTTTAAAAAAAGAAATCATCCATTCTATGAATATATGAGCATGATGAATCCAAACATACATATTCAAATATATTTATACATATATACACACACACACTGGTCTGTGTATTGGTCCTTTTCAATTAACACTGTATCTTTAGAGCTAATTCTGTACAGTGCATACAGAGCTGCCTTATTCTTTTTTTTTTTTTTAAGTGTTCTTTTTTGTTTTTAATTTTTTTTAATTAATTTATTTATTTATTTATTTTTGGCAGTGTTGGGTCTTCGTTTCTGTGCAAGGGCTTTCTCTAGTTGCGGCAAGTGGGGGCCACTCTTCATCGCGGCGCGCGGGCCTCTCATTATCGCGGCCTCTCTTGTTGCGGAGCACGGGCTCCAGACGCGCAGGCTCAGTAACTGTGGCTCACGGGCCTAGTTGCTCCGCGGCATGTGGGATCTTCCCAGACCAGGGCTCGAACCCGTGTCCCCTGCATTGGCAGGCAGATTCTCAACCACTGCGCCACCAGGGAAGCCCCCTTATTCTTTTTAACAACTGTGTGATACTCCCTTTTATGGATACACTAGCAGTTACGTAATCCCCTACTAATCAACTTTTAAGTTGTTTTCAGACTTGACTGATACAAACAGTGTTGCAGTGAGTAGCCTCGAGCATATACCATTTTGTACATATGCAAATAGATGTACAGGATAAATTCCTGGATATGGAATTGTTAAGATAATGGGAAAGATGCATTTGTAACGTCAATAGATACTGCGAAGTGGTCCTCCGTAGAGATTTTACCAGTTTACGTGCCCACCAAGAATGTATGTGAGTGCCTGTTGCCCCGCATCCTCACCCACCCAGAATGCGTAAGTTTTTTATTTAGAAAAAAAAAAAAAGATTTGGTTTTGCAGCAAATATAAACATATGGGCAAAAGCCTTTTGCCCAGTTTTTTTCTGAAGCCCAGTCTATCTCTCTGAATGTCTGTCTCTCTGTTCTCATCTCCTTTGCAGGTATGTGCACTCACACAATACCTTGCCCTCACCCTGCTGCAGTTTGATTTTAAAAGGTTTAATTCTTTCTTTTTCATATTGCAGTGGGTTTTCATCTTTGGTGGTTTCCATTTGCAAAAAAAAGAGAAAAGTAATTCTTGGGTGAGTGTTTTCACTGAGTCCTACATTTCCCAACGCAGAGGGTCTCTTAATTTTTCCAGAAGCGACTGCTGCTGCCAGTATGCCAGGACCCATTTCTTCATTAATTTTTCCAAAGCCCTGATAATACTGAGGAGACAGATACTGGGGCCGATAATGCCCAGTAATTCTCAGTAGTTACAGAGCTTCTTTGTCTGAGATCTCAAAGCACTTGACAGCATTAAATCATCATTCCCTTGGCTCTCTCTAAAGCATCTTTGAACCTAAATGGGTGATGCACAGAAATGAAAACTCTGCTTTCTAGTCAGATTGTCTGAAAGGTGACCAGGAAGAGAATACAAACGAACCAGGATAGTTTCTACCATAGCAGCATGTGATTTTGGTTACTCTAATTTTTTTACCTTTTGTGGATGCTTTTTCCAGTGAATCGCCTGTGTATAAGCAGCAAATAGAAAAGTCTCTCTTCCATGCATGTGGTAAAGGGGTTAAATGATATCTGGGGGGTGAGTCCCTGAATGCAAAGAGAGGTGTGCTCAGGCCTTCAAGCCACTCACATTCCCTCTGGTCTGAGTCTCTGCTTGTCTTTTCTATCTGAGAAAATGTGTAAATATGACAGAACACAACTTCCACTGGCCCAGAAAAAGAAAGAAAGAAGAGAGAGACGGAGGGGGGAAAAGAGGAGTCAGGCAAGGTGAGGTGAGGGCCTAATTCAGATCTGATGTTTTCATTGAATGTTGGACTGTCCCTTATGAACAGAAAGCCCAGCCCGGCCTCATGCATTACATCGGATCCCACCGGTGAGTAATCGTCCTCAGAAAGAGATTTGCCGTCACCCCGCCGTACCCCTCCCCACCTTTTCCCACCCCCTAGTCTCCACAATCTCCATATCCTACACACATCACACACAGAATATCAATCATAGAGCAAGTAGTTTAGTGGGAAAATGTTAGCAAATATCATATTTCAGATACAGAAACCAAGGCACAGAGAAGCTGTAATTTACTTAGTGACAAAGATTCTATGTTAGGCACACATATCCCAAACTGCATCTACTGAGTCAGGAATTATCCATCGATAGGGTTGACTTTTTAAAAATTAGTACACAAATAACACTGAACATGGAAATGAAAGTAAACATCACTGCAATCTCACCACCTCCAACCAGTCATACTGCTTTCATCCCCCCCTCCATGTCCTTTGAAATTCTTAGTCCACATGCACATAAAGTAGTAACCAGAACCTAGAGAGTATAAAATTGTGGGCAAGAGCCCAGGCACTGGAGCCACGCTACTTGTGCTTATATCCAACTCCCCTGTTGAGTCGCTGGGCCTTAGTTCCCCTGTCTGTAAAATGGGAATTTTAACAGTACCCACCTCATGGACCTGTGATGGGGAATCTATGAGATGCTCATGTTGGGTAGTTAGCAAAGTGCCAGGAATATCGTCTGCACCTGGTAAATCTTAGCTGCCGCTGCTGCCGCTGTTATTATTAAATTTTGCTTTCTGCTTTTTAAAATGTATTAAAAACAAATACAACCAAATTGTTGGATAGATCACAAACCCTTACTAAGCTGACTGCCCACTCCTGGTGGCACTGCTTCCTCTAGGTTCCTGGGGGTGGGCCCTTCCACTGCAGAGAGACAGGCAGCATCTTTTAGCCCCTTTCCTTTCAGACCCTCTGCAGACCACACCTGCTATGAGCTTCACTGCTATCCTGACCCTCTCACCCTACAAATCTCAAGGTTTTAAGAAAAAAGAATAGGGTACGGATATCGTACATCAACTATACATCAATTTTAAAAAAGAACAGGGTGGGGAAGTGAAGAAGGAACCACAGAAGACACTGCACTCCTCCACACTGTTCTCCATAGTGGCTGTGTCAATTTACATTCCCACCAACAGTGCAAGAGGGTTCCCTTTTCTCCACATCCTCTCCAGCATTTGTTGTTTGTAGATTTTCCTTAAAAAACTAAAAGTAGAATTACCATATGACCCAGCAATCCCACTACTGGTCATATACCCAGAGAAAACCATAATTGAAAAAGACACATGCACCCCAATGTTCACTGAAGCACTATTTACAATAGCCAGGTCATGGAAGCAACCTAAATGCCCACCGACAGACGAATGAATAAAGAAGAAGTGGTACATATATACAATGGAATATTACTCAGCCATATAAAGGAACGAAATTGGGTCATTTGTAGAGATGTGGATGGACCTAGAGACTGTCATACAGAGTGAAGTAAGTCAGAAAGAGAAAAACAAATACCGTATACTAACACATATATGTGGAATCTAGAAAAATGGTACAGATGAACCAGTTAGCAAGGCAGAAATAGAGACACAGATGTAGAGAACAAACATATGGACACCAAGGGGGGAAAATGGTGGGGAGGGAGGAATTGGGAGATTGGGATTGACATATATACACTAATATGTATAAAATAGGTAACTAATAAGAACCTGCTGTATAAAAAATAAATTAATTAAATTAAATTAAATTAAAAAAAAAAAAAGAAGAAGACACTGCACTCCTCAGAGTTCCCAAGGCCTAGGTGGGTCGCTGCATCAATCTGACCAAATTGTGTTCTGAATACTGCTTTTCGGAATGATGGTAATAAAAGGCTTTGTCATTCTGTTAGTTTTAAAACTAATTTAGTATTTTTTGTACTTTAAATTTTTTAAAAACTTTTTGTGTTGGTGTAATTTCAAAGTTATAGAAACTTGCAAGTGTAGCACAAATGCCCTTTATCCAGATTCACCATATGCCCTTTATCCGGATTCACCAGTTGTTAACATTTTGTCTTCTTTGCTTTATCATTCTCATTCTCTCTCTCTGACCCCCCCCCATATACAAGTGTGTGTGTATATATATATATATACAAATATATATATATGCATATATGTGTGTGCGTGTGTGTATATCTAGAGAGAGAGAGAGAAAGAGAGGGGGTATTCCTCTTTATGCTTTCTCAGACTAGATTTCCTCGGAACATGGTCTTTCTCTTCCGTGACCACAGTACAGTGATCATAATCAGGGAGGGTAATGTTCATACAATAACTGTTCTCCAACCCACAGTCTGTTTTTGTATTTTTAAAACCTCACTTGAAAAAGCAGGTATGGGACAAAGATGGTAAATGTACATCACAGCCTAATTAGGCCACTTGCTCAGCTGGTGACCTTCTCGCTGGAGTCATTCTTCAAAGCCCAGCTCTAACAAGATTCCCCAGCAAGCCTTTGTGGCGTCTCTCCCACCCGGCAGGAAAAAACTTCTCTGCCGGGGGACCCTCTGTGCAGCCACAGAGATAGCCCTTCATAACATACAGCTACCGTTTATACTGTCTGTCTCCACACCAGACTGTGAGCTTCTCAGGGTTCCCAGGGCCCCCTTGTGTAACTGACAGATAAGCGATGCGTAGGAAATGTTTGTTTAGGGGATATATGTATACCTACAGCTGATGCACTTTGTTGTACAGCAGAAACTAACACAACATTGTGAAGCAATTATACTCCAATAAAAATAAATAAATAAATATTAAAAAATAAAATAAAAAAAAATGAAAGAGCAAATAGACAAAATGGAAGCCTCCGGTGAGTTGAACTTGTTTAAAAGAGTTAGATTATTTCTTTCAATGTATGAGCTGAAAATTCAGCTGTACGCGATACCGTGGGTGAGATTATTCATTGATCTTAGGAACATCTTAGGGCAAGCAGAAAAAAGCATACATGGGATCTTGTCTCATGGCCTTACTGCCACTCCCTCAAACTTTTTTCTCCTCCCTCTGCTCCAAAATATAGTATCTGCTGAAAAGAATACAGTTATGTGCCGGGGACGTGTATAGACTAGACTCTCCGAAGAGCCGTGCCTGTGAGCATAAGAAACGCAGCCCAGGATTTCAGCACTTGGCAGCCCTGGGCTTTCCATCGTTCCTGCCACGTTAGCACGCAGTAACTTTCCGTGCCGGCTCCGGGCCGGGGAGGCGGGGGCGGGGCTCCGGGCTGTCCCCCTCGCCGCGGGAGCCACCATCAGCGGGCGCCAGGGTGCCCGGCACCCCCTCCTCCTCGGGCTATCCCGAAAAACCACATGTCCCCGTCCAGGGAGCGCTCCAGCTGAGTTTGTGGCAAAACCTGGGAACTTCCAGGGCCCTTGAACTGGAGCGTGGAGCTTGCTGTGTTCGCAAGAGCTGCTCCTTCTGGAAGATGCTGTCGCCAACCAGCCCATTGGTCCCGGCAGCCGCTCCATCCCAGGCCCCGTGCTGGTTCAAGTGTCTCAAAACAAAGACCTTGGTTGAGTTCAGCCTTTACTGAGCAGGCACTGTGGTAGGTTTTGGCATTGTGATGGTATTTCATTTTCATTTTCATGTTAACAAATGCCTCTGTGGCGTTCGCTGCATGCCTGGCACTTGTTTTACAAATATGAACTCATTTAATCCTCATGACGGTCTATGAAGTTGGTACTATTATTGTTTCAATTCGGGGGCACACAGAGAGGTTAAGTAACATAAGAGGATAGGACTGGGTTTCTGCCCGTGTTTAAACTTATACTGTGATGTCTTTTTCTCTTTCACATTTTCTACACTGTTTTCACTTACCTCCTTTTCCATTTGACAATGATCTCATCAACCTTGTTGTTTGAATCAATCTATAAATATGCGTTAATACTTCCCATGCACTCCAGAGAAGTCTGAAGGCTATTCCTCACTTTAAATGCAATAGAGTTTGGTTAGGGAGGTGAAACATCTACACTTTAGCAACAAAGGGAGAGGGTGAGAGATGCTGACCATGGAGCTGAAAGGAAGGGGAGAGTCCTTCTATAGGCAGGAATGGTTGGGAAAGGCCTTTGAGAAGGTGGGTGGAACTATTTGAAATCAGATCAGCTTTGGATAAATGGAACCGAGAGGCTCAGCCTTGGGTGGACCATGGCTTCCTGGGCTTTGACACCTGAAAATACAGGCAAAGATGCTATGTACCGTCTGCAGAAAGTGTCTCAAGTAATGTCTGTGGCTCTACACCTGAAAATCATAAAGCCCTAAAATCTTGGGTAGTTTGCTTGTTCTGCCAGCTCCCGAGCCCTAGTGAAGTGTTGAAGATGGCTGATCCTTGTGCTACAGTCCATCGCGATTCATATGATGAGGTGATGATACAGAGAAGTGTGGGTGAGAGCAGACCTCCAACTTGAATGTAGACAGATTTCAATGCTATGAGACCCATGAAGTAGGAAAGCAGTTAATGTGTTTAAGTTTCCAGGATTGTGACTTTCTCAGTTTCTTTATACGTTGTGGTATTCTTATGCAGTAAAATTTAAATTTGTTAGCAATTAAAGCAAAAACAAATATTTTTCAAACCCGTTAATTACAAATGCACCCAAAAGGAATCATCATGATACGTCATTTGTGATATGGGGTGGCCATATTGGTAGCCCCAAGATATCTTACACCAGAATTGGTCAAAAGAAGCTGAAATGACTGCTGACAATGCAAAACACTAAATTCGATCCTCTATAATCAGAGGACTCAGAACTTACCTTTGTCTCCAAAGAAAGATAATCTACTGAAGAAGATGTGTCAATTTTTGTAGTGGTCTTATTACCATAATCATGGTTTAAATCAAAGAAGCCATTACTGTGTATTAAATTCTGGAGAGTGCACTTTTCATTATGAAACGTTACGGTGAGCAGCATATGTCCGACATGATTGCAATTAGAGTTTAGTGAACCACAAGAAGGGCCGATCCATGTAGGATACATCCGTGTAAACTCCTTTGCCAGGAACAAGTTTTAACCTTCGTACAGCTGTTGAGGGAAAGTTTTCCCTGTGAGAATATCTGTCAAGTTTTCATTTGAACAGGGAACACCTAGTTTATGTTTTCAAAGACCACTCCCTTCTTAAGCTGAGCGCCTTTGGGTGTGTGTCAGCAGGAGGTGTTGGGAAAGAAAAAAAAAAAAAATTGCACGAGCTTCAAACCCAGCAGATTAGCAAGACTTGGGGAAATGGCAAGACAGAAAAAAAATCCAAAGATTTTGTCCATTCCAATCTCATATATGTAAATTTGGGGAAGTGGTATTTGGAGAGTTATTACAGGGGCAGTGAGGAAGGGATTGTGTTTAAAAAATAAAATTCACAAGAAAGATGACTTTCTGTTCTCTTGAAATGGGAAAGTAAATTATTTTTATTTTTGTCACCAAGGTACGAAGAACATATTACCTATGTATCCTGACTTTCATAAAGCTCTTTTATGGACAATAAATACGTGAAAAAAGTTTTGTCCACATAATTTTATAGTGAGTTAAAGCTTGGTAGGGTCAAATGTAGCATGAGTGGGTACCCTGCCTCCTAATATTTTAATCCAGTCATTCAACATTTGACATACAGTTGGCCCTCCGTATCTGCAGTTTCCGCCTGCACGGATTCAACCAACCATCGATTGAAAATATTTGGGGGAAAAAAATTCCAGAAAGTTCCAAAAAGGAAAACTTGAATTTGCCTTGGACCCAGCAACTATTTACATGGCATTTATATCGTATTAAGTATTATAAGTAACTTAGAGATGATTTAATGTATATGGGATGATGTACATACATTATATGCAAATACTATGCCATATTGTATAAGGGACTTGAGCATCCTTGGATTTTGGTATCTTGGGGGTCCTTGAACCAACCTCCCACAGATGCTGAGGAACACCTGTACTTATTGGGCACTGCTGTGTGCCAGGTGCCTGTAGTGCACAGAACACAACATGCTTCAGGATGTGTATTTGTATGTGTGTGTGGGCTCTGTGTCAGCCTGTACTCGGAGTGTTTGTGGGGGGCTGTGTGGGTAGGTGGGGGGCAGCAAAGGGAGGAAGGTAGCAGCGGTCATCTCTTGGCCTTGGTCAGAGTCGGGAGAGGCTTGAGTCCTGCCACCCAGGCATTGCTCCATTGCTATTCCTGAGCATGGCATTACCATCACATTCTTGGAGTTCTCATTTACATGTGCCTCACCTCCAGGAACACAAGAGGGAAAATCCAGCCAAGCTAAGTGTTAATGGCCAAGAAAAGAAAAATATGTGATAATAATCAGAAGGATGTTTAACAACTTATCTGTGGCCTATAATTGTCATGTCCCAATCGGATCATTAAAAACTGCCCTCAAATACAAACCCCAGTCACTTCTCTATGACTTAGTAGTTTTAAGAAGCAGAGTTTGACTTACCATCATCGCTCTTAAGAGCACAACACCCTTTCCAGGGATCTCTCATTCCCAACTGCCTCCCTCTTTCCCCCATGCACACAGGGCCACCCCAGTCCCTAACACAACAGGGCCCTGCCTCTGAAACAGCTCCGTCCCAAGTTAGGCTTAGCAACTGTTGTCAAGGACCAGAGGAAGCCAGGCTTTCTGCCCTCCATGGGGCCGGTCTGCCCATCACCAGGTATGAAGACTGGGCTGTGGAGAAGCTCACGGTTACGGGTTTTTCTGTGTGAGTGTATATATTTTTTTGCTTTATTCTTTCTTCCTGATTAATAGGGCTCGTCACCCACTGTGTTAGGAAACTGTAACAGGCATTGAAATTGGTGCATGGCAGCTCTACTGCCATTCCCTCTGAGGGAGCCTGTGAACAGGGTGTTCTCTGAGAGGGCGTCTCACTGTCACTGTTGTGCTTCTTGCTGAGTTGCCACCTCAGACCTTGCTGCCATTCAAGACTCCATACCGAGTTCAGCTTTTGCTCCTGTATTTCCGAGGTAAAAATAGAGACCCCACATTTCACTGGCACCAGGTATAATATTTTTTTGCTTCAATTAGTGGGCAAGCACTTATTGGGAAGCCACTGGATTCCCCACGCTGCCTGATTGATTGATTGATTGATTAAGTCAACAATTATAAGCAACAAAAATGGCACCCATTGTGTGCCTAGCACTGCAGTGGGCTCTGAGACCTTCTCACTGAGCCAGAGACAGTCCCTGTCCTAATGGGCTCACCAGCAAAGACTCCATATAGCCCCTGCCTTTGATAAGTCATGGTAAGACTGAAAGGAAAGAACACGGGGCTGCTGGTGGTTTTTGTTTTTTTGGTTTTCGATTTTTTGTTTTGAAGCATTTCTATATTGTAGAAGTTTTCCCCCAAATGCATTGTCTTTTTTTTTTTTTTTTTTTTTTTTTTTATATATCAGTTTCCTGACACTGAGTCAGTTCCTAGTCTTTTTTTTTTTTTTTTTAAGTTTAATTTTATTTATTTATTTGTGGCTGTGTTGGGTCTTCGTTTCTGTGCGAGGGCTTTCTCTAGTTGCGGCAAGTGGGGGCCACTCTTCATCGCGGTGCGCGGGCCTCTCATTATCGCGGCCTCTCTTGTTGCGGAGCACAGGCTCCAGACGCGCAGGCTCAGTAATTGTGGCTCACGGGCCTAGTTGCTCCGCGGCATGTGGGATCTTCCCAGACCAGGGCTCGAACCCGTGTGCCCTGCATTGGCTGGCAGATTCTCAACCACTGCGCCACCAGGGAAGCCCTGCATTGTCTTTTTAAATGAAGTTTGTCTGTCACAGTAAGAGCATTTCCATCATATCTTTTAAGTTGTTTTCTTAGAGAACTGCTCCAGAGGTGTGTGTGTGACCCTGGGCTGAGAACAAGGGGTTTCCTACAGCCTTGCCGTGGACTCAGCAAACCTTTGAGCTAGCTGGGCTTACCCTGGATCTGTCCCAGCCATAGAATGGAGGTGTGGTCATTTTTATTTGTGCAAAGTACAAGATTATTCAGGGAAAATCAGTTTATTTTTACCTGACAGGCTTCCTTTTCCCAAGCTGTTTTCCTGGAACGTAGTTCTGACATATTTGGGGTCTGTTTTGGTTCCAAGATCAGAATCTCTTAAACCCTGTGACCACGGGAATTCCTTGAGACTTCCCCTAAACACTCCTCTGGGGCTCTTCCAGACTCTTGATTTCTTTCTGAACCTTTCTAAGGACTACAGGGGATATTTTCTAACTTTTGGTTAACACCAGATACCAGTAAAACAACAAACAGAAGTCGAAATTTCTCAATCATCGCCAACAGTCCCCGTGCAACTGGGAGGGTGCGTGGCAAGTATGGGAGACAGATTTTAATAGGCAAAAAGGGGAGAGAGAGGAGAGAGCACGTGTACGTGCTGGCATCCGTCTCATACGCACTGAAGACACGTCCCCCACCACCCTGGAGAAACACACACCCTTCTGGGGTTTGATCACCACTTGTACTTAATTAACACTATCAAGACACACGTTCTCGAATTGACCTCACTCTTGTTGATCCCCAAACCACAGATACCTATGTGTTTATGTATATATGCACCCATACATTAAAGAGGCTATCGACTGTGTTGTGTATGTAAGTGTGTATGGATTTACAAAACTTTCTGTATTTTCTAATCCTCTTCATGCTGAGTCTTATCAGTCAAATGGAGTTGCATTTGCTTTCCCAGGACCCGTGACACTATAGGGATGAAATAAATGCAGCTCACCCGAATGAGACAGAGCCATACCGAATGCTTCTGGGTTGCCCACGTGTAAAGGACTAGGATGGAGAGTGAGAAAACAAACTCCCTCCCAAAGCAGCCCTCTCACCCTCGGTCCACCAGGCTCCAGGCAGCTAAGGGTTTTCACAGCAGCAGGGCTTCATCAGTCCTTCTTTACTCATTAACAAAAGGACTTGTCATCTGGAGAACTGGTTGCCATGTGTTTATTATTAGGAGTTCAGGACAAACAGGTTCAACAACGCACCAAGGGTTTTTGGCAAACAGAAAACATAAACGGTTTCCGTATGAGCTGGACTGGGAGGGAGCAACTTCCCCAGACCCTGGTCCTCGTGAGCTCACGTTCTGCCTATGCCCACCAGACGCTGCCTGTCGTGGGTTTTACTGGGTAAACTCACGTGCCATCGTTAGCCTTCTCTTCCCCAGCTGCTGACGGGAGCTCAGGTACAGAGTCACCTGCCAGCTCCCAGTAAGTCCTCAGAGCCCTCATCCCATGAGACTTCGGGGAGAACCTTCCCTCCCTTTCTCATTTTCTACATGTTGCAAGGTGCAGGTTAGAGATACCGGCCGGGGTGTTATTCTTTTCTATTGCCGGCCTCCCAGATAGGCAAACCTTCAGAACTTAGAAACAGTCTGTGTCGGGGCTCAGTAGAGAACAGAAGTCACCCTCTGCCCCTTTATCTGTATCCCCTGACCCCAAGCGTGGGGTATTACAGGATTCAAAATACAGGAATCAGAGCGATCAGCTCAGCCAAGTGCTCCAGCCCCAAGACGAAGAAGCACGAAAGAGCATTAGGACCTTTGACTGTGGATAATGGCAGCTAATCCACCACCACGGAAGCAGAGTGGGTGCCTGCGGGGTGGCGCTGCCTCTTTTCACTGGCAGCTCTTAAACCATGGCTCCCTGAGAAAGCTGTCCTGGTCCCTCCTTGTGCATAGAAGCCTGGATAGAGGCACAACCTTAACCTTATTAATTTTCTTATTATCTCAGATGGGAGTTCTTATTTTTTTTCCTCATCCCTGTAGCAAGAATAGGTAAGTAATTTGGGAGCTTACTATGTTCCAGGCATTTTGTATGTATGGAAGTGTGTGTGTGTGTAATCTCATGTAAACCTTATGATAACTATGACTATTAAGTATAACTATGAATATTAATTGAGGAAGCGAGTTTCAGATGTTAAGCAACTTGCCCAACCCAAACCCACATAGCTAGTGAGTGGCAGAGGTGGTAGCTACTTCTGTCAAGCACCGAAGCCCTTGTCCTTCCTACTGTGCCAGGCTGCCCTACACTTCCCAAGGGTTGTAGGACTAAAGCCAGAGTGTCAGTGAGCTATATTCTGGTTTTTTTTGTTTTTTGTTTTTTGTTTTTGCCCACGCTGCACAGCATGTGGGATCTTTGTTTCCTGACCAGGGATCGAACCCATACCCCCTGCACTGGAAGCACAGAGTCTTAACCACTGGACTGCCAGGGAAGTCCCAATGTGAGCTATATTCTAAACTCTTGAATACTTGGGGCTTTCTCCAGAGGTATTGAGCTCATCAGTGCACTTTATGGATGCCTCTTTTCTTCAAAAATATACACACAGCCCCCAAAATAATCAGCCCCTTAATGTTCCTCCCCATATTACTTGCCTTACCTCTATAACTTTCTCATTTCCATTTTCCACCCACTCGGGCTCCTATTTAGAGCCCACTTTCTCTAAGTCTGCTCCCCTCAGCAGGTGGCCATCCTCCAAAATTGTCCTTCCTTCCTCTCCCTCAACTCCATCAACACTCGCATTCACTCCATGCTCTTAGGAGGAAAGTATTCCATGAAGCCAAACTTGATTTAAGTTCCATTTCTGAGATATTTATCTTTTGACCTGATAGCCCACCAACCTAAATGGGTGAATCACCAATCATAGGGTACTCTATTTTTCACCTAAATGTCTAACCTCATTATACAAATGATAAAGCATATTATAGAGGAGAAAAAATGTACCCATTTTTCTCAATAACCTACCAAAAAAGTTTCTAGTTTTCCTTTTTCATGTTTTATCATACACAAAGGTCATTTTTATGTTTTTGTGGTTATAGTATAGATTCAAAGTGCTATTATTCTTTTCCTATATAATTTCTCTATATCAGGCATCACCTATTTGAAGGAAAGGCTGACTGAGGTGGCAGCAGCAAATTTTTGTCCCCTGGTGCTGCCTTTTCATGAGTTATTAACATGGGAATTTGAGGGTGCCCCTTTACTAAACAGTAAAGATAAAGGGAGAAAGTCCTTCTCTTTGACACCCCCTTTTCAGGTGAGTTTGGGGACCCTGATCCTACCACAAAAACCAGACATCAGATTTGAAATGTTATAAGTAATAATCCTCTCTTACATACTAATGATTTTTAGGATTTTCAAAGATCAGAAAGAGACATTCATTGAACACCACGTGCCTGGCACCCTGGTGGGCACGTTACAGTGAGTTGTTGCATTTCAATCGTACAGCAATCCTGGGGGGAAGGTACTATTACTCTCATTTACAGATAAGGAAACCAAGGTTCAGAAGGATGAAGCTCCCTGCCCCGGCGACAAGTGACAGGACAAGATTCAAAGCTCTTTTCAACTTGCCACCTGACTTTCCTCTTAGAAAAACCTTCACTAAATAAATGTTAGTCCATGTGACATTTCCAAGACATAGCAGAGCAAACGTAACAAAGAAAAGGAAATGGACAAGGTTTTACAGTCAGTGACACACACATATATTACAGGCGCACAGAGAATATGAAACAAATGTAAATTTATTCAAAAATTATGAGAGAGGCAGCGGTAGTGATACATGTTAACAGGAGACCTATTACTCATAATTGATTTTACTAATATTTTAGCATCTGACCTGTTTCTCTTAATTGAATTGAAATGTCTTATGCAACACATTTGTTTTACTGACTTTGGAAAGATATAATCACCTTCACCTACACTTTTCATTTTAAAATAGAGGTCTTTGAAAAAAATAATAATTCCTGAACAGTGGCCTTAAAGATAAGTAAAATGCAATTAGAGTTTTCTTCGCTAAGAAATGCCTAGAAAATGGCAGTGACTTTGTTTCAAAGGGAAAAAATAAAGAAATGGCATTTTGCACAAAGATCAGTGAGGTCACCCTGAACGAAAATAAAATACGTCCATTAAACTCTTCCCAAGAATCACAGATCAAGTCACTTGGAGTCACTACTCTGCCCTGTTTAACTTAGTCAAAATTAGTCACACCAAAGCCCTTAAATTACAAACTAATTTCATGTTTGCAGAAAATACTTTACCACCGGGAACAGGGTAAATCAGAGAGACACAGAGAGATTCTTACAGGAGCAGAGGCGTCTCAGATCTTGGCTTCTCAGGACAGATGACTTGCTCTGCCACACTGCAGAGAATGCCAGTCTGCTGGGTTTGCTAATGCCTGGGCTGGCACTATACCAAGGATGAGAATTCAAGAACATACCAGGAGATTGTTCACGAAAGCAAGTAAAAAATGATGGCTCTCACCTCAGGCTTCAACTGGGCTCACGTCCACCAGTCTCTGCCCTGGGTTAGCTGAGGCTTGGAGAAACATGCCAACACTAGGGGAGGTTCATTTTTGTTTTTCAAGTTGGCAGGTCTTGTCTTGGAAAAGAAACCGAATTGGTATACTAGCTTTAATGGATTATAAGATGATTGAGCGTTGGCCGAGAGCAGAGGGGGGATAAAGGCAAGCCAGAAAAAAAAATTTTTTTGAGAACTTGCAAGAAAGAGGTCTTGCTGGCCAACAGTGGCCCTAGGTTTGCATCTGTTGTATGTTAGTTTCAAATGCGTCTGTTTCTTAGTAAATGATCTCAGAACTTTCAGTGATAGCATCCAAGGGAAAATTACAAAATGAGCTTGAGGAAACATTTTTCTGGGTTCCTTCTCCCTGTGCCCAACAGGGAAAGAGCAGAGAGAAGCCCTGCCTAGTCTAACTTGAGGCCACCCATTGGCTGGTAGGACTAGGATGAAACATCAGCACCTTTAATGTGGGGTTGAAAAACGGAATGCCAGGAAGTTAAAAGGACTTAGGGGAAAATGTCCTTTGGCCTTCCGCTGCGTGACAGGATTCTGAAGTGACAGCTAGTGAGCAGAGTAGACTCAGTTAGTCCAGTCAGAGGAAAAAAGCAGCAAAACCAGAGGACCAACATCAGTAATATCTTTGAGTACAGTGATGAAAGAGTGAGGATGGCTCTGCCAGAAAGGCGGGCCTCTTCATCAGGTTTCCCAAAGCAGTTTGTGTCTCTGGGCAGCTGTCGGAGGAAATGAGCCCTGCCTATTGGCTGGTATTTATTGAGCACCTACTAGGTGCTCAGGGTAGTCTAGACCCATCGTGCAAAGAAGACTTCATCCTTCTTTGTTGTTGCCAAGCTTAAGATTGTTTGAGATGGAGACAAGTGGTGATTTTGTTTCCTACTGGGACAAAGAAAGTAAAATGTAGAATGGAATAACGAAAAAAAAACATATTCTTGTATTGATAGGAATCTAGTAGTGTACAAACACCAAAATCTTTGAGGAGGGTTAAAGCTATGGTAAACTGAATCCGTTTTTCCCTCCATCTGTGTCCTATTCTCATGCTGATTCAGTGCTGGATGCCTGGTGGGGTATGGGATGAAGAGCCAAAGGTAATAGACAGAAGAAATCAGAATCAGGCTCCAGCCACTCCTGTTCTAGAGACTCGCTTGGGGATTTTTGAGATCTGAGAGATTGAACCCATTCAAGAGTAAAGAATTCTCCGTTCCCTGCTGCCTATGTAATAATACTCAGCCCGACAGAGTGAAGATAATCAAGTGGGAAGAGATGGTTTATTTCCCTTCGTATGCAAACTCCCTTTGACTTATCCCTACTAAGGAATACCTCCTCCCTCCCTTTTGTCCAAAATTAGGTTAATAGTTAGCACAGGAAAAACCACTGGCCCATAAACTTTTGATGATGCGACTTCTTAGCTTTACTACAAATACATACATCACTTTTGATCATCTGAAGATTTTGTACCTTACATGAACCAATACACTCTCCATCCAGAGGTGTTATAGACAATTATCTGCATGAAAAACAGAATAATTTTTAAGTCTATATATTATATCTTCACAGTGCAATTTATCTGCATTGTATTTGAGTGAAATTGTTAGTTTTTATTCGGGTGATTGCCCTGGATTGGACACAGTCTTAAAGAGTCTCTCTGATCCTTTAATTTTCTCTTTCACTCTCTCCCTTTCTCTCTGATCTGGGTGTGCTTGCTCGATTGTGCTGTTTCTATCATTGCCTACTTAGTAACAGCAATGGGAAATGAGCCATAAAGGTGATAACCCATCGTATTTTTTTTATTCTGCTGGTCTCATAAAAAAACTACCAGTCACTTATTTTATCTCACTTATGGTCGATCAGTCCCGTATTTTTCACCTCCTTACCGTGATTTTCTTTGTGCTGTGGTTCCCAGCCATGGCCCGCTTCCTGCTGAATTAAACTGCAACCCACACAAAACCAAAGAGCATATCTCTCCCCAAGTTCACTCAGAAGGTCACCCCTGGTGAGATGGACATTGCAGATGTGCTGGAAAGATTAGAAGCTGCTTTGATAAAACCCACGTCTGTTCTCTGCTCCAGGTCCTCAGAGTGGAAGATCGGATGGATTGCCATCGCCTTGCATTATTTAAGAGTTTTGATGAGCAACTCCCGTCAAAATTCCCCACAGACTCTGGACCGTGCATGCGTGTGTGTGCATGTGTGTGTGTGTGTGTGTGTGTGTGTGTGTGTGTGTGTGTTTTAAACAGCACTTTAGAATGATTGAGATGTTCAAAAGGACATTGCCGTGTGAGCTCTTTGCAGGGCTCATGTTCCATTAGGTTATCCTTCCTTGAGGTCTCTTGGTGGCCCTTCTGTTCTATTTGATGGCAAATTCTGTTCATTCCAGATTGTATTAAATCCCTTTAGCAGCTTCAAACAGCTCTATGTGCTGCAGTTTTAGCATGTGGGTGCTGATCACTCCAGCCCCTGAACTTTTGTTATTTTCCACACCTTTGATGGTTTTCCTTCGTTCTTCTGTTTTCATTGGTTTCCACTTTCATCTCTACTGTCTGTTCGTGATGGTGTTATCTATTCATCCGAGCAAGTCCAGCCATTCAGCCCTCTGAAGAAAAGGCTATTTTCTCCCCTCTCTGGCCTGGCTGCCCCAGTGGGTAGTCCATGATTTGTGCCTTTCATCACACAACTGTGGAGGCCCCCTCTTTGGGCAACCACTTTGGTGATAGGATAAGGATGAATGTATCATGATTTCATTTTTATCAACCTCTTCTGTGTCTTCCCAGTTTTAGTCGAGATGCAGCGGTTTCTGTTATGGCAGGTATTTTATAAATGGCTTCAGCTCCGATCATTGCAAATGATGAAAGTTAGGCCACCTCATTTCCATCTCTGGACTCTCCACAGACGTATACTTATTGTCTCTTCCTGGAGTGTGACTGAATGATCAGAACATTGAATAAGAATGAGACCTTGAGGATTTTATTCCTGGGTCTGTCAGTATCTCTACCTGAGACTTTTACCCCTAGAGCTACCGCATTTTTGTTCTGTCTAAAATCCTTGCCATAAATATTGCATGTTATTTTGCCCAATTAAAATTTTCACATTTTACTTCAAAAGCCCTACTATCAAGTAATATAACGTTTAAAGGTAATATAACCTGTTATGGTTCTTTAATAAACTAATTCAGTATTTTATACCAAGCAAACGCTGGTAAGAACAAAGTTATGGGGGGCAGGATGCCAACTGAGCACCCCTTCAATGTGGAAGAAGTTTTGGAATTAATCATAGGAATCACTCCCTTATGCTATTGGAAGACACGTGTGATACAGCTTGCCTGGACCCCCCTCCCCAACCTGAATGGATAAAATGTTAAATGGTACCAGAAAAGTTTAAATTAATTAATGAGAAAGAGATCCATAAAAAAGGAGAGACATAACTTCAATGCATACTATTCTTAACTTCTGAGGCCATTGTAGTGATGGGCACCGGGGCCCCTTGCAAGCACTCCGTGTATCTCTTTCACTCTGAAAGGGCAGAAACTGTGAAACAACCATCATATGACCAGGCTTGGTTTGTAACTTGCATCATATGAGCTAGTTTTCTTTGGATTGTCGTGAGATCCAATAATTAACATTTAATTGGTGATTTATTGGTGGCATATCGTTGAAGAGCCATGTAAATTATCTCTTGTGGCAGGAATGAATAGATAACACAAACATGTATGAACTGAAAGGAAGATATAATTAGTGACAAAAGTCTTCTGAAAAAATATGACAGACTCGGGTTTCATTTTCAGAAATCCTACAGTGGAAAATTTTCCTTATACTTGCCAATCTGAGTTTCTCAGAATATAAGTTCTTAAAGAATAGGAAATCAGTTTTCAATACCTAGCAAGTGGCAACATTTATTGAGCACTGGACTGAAAGTCAGAAGCCCGCACTCAAGTCCCAGCTCTCCCTTTCTCGATGTCCCAGGCTAAGCTGGAAAACCTCTCCAAGCTTCATTTACCCAATCTGCAAGTGGGGATATTGACTCTGCCTGCTGTCTTCCTGGGCATTGGTGAGTGCCGAACGGTAGCCTTTAAACTGTGTTCTCACTAATGAGGACAACAATAGTGATGAAGATAATAACACATTTAATAGCAATTTAGAGGTAGCCATGGTGATTTTAATGCAAAAAAGCATTACTCTGGAGCCTGGACAATAGGTGGAGTGAAAGAGGCAAAAATCCAAAAGTATGGTCCAGGCAGTTCCGAGAGGTGGCTTCCCTTTCCTCCATCTAGCTTGGAGCGGAGAGAATTCATCTCGGGACCTTCGGCTCCTGCATCGTAGAGTCTGTACAATGTGGATCTAGCTGGCAGGTATAGAGGCAGCGGTTTCCATGACTCCAATAAATTAACTAGTGTTCACGGATGTTTTGCAGCTGCCCTGGAAACAGGCTAGCAGTTTTGAAAAAGGATTATTGCAGCCATGAAGAAGGGTGTTGGTGTCATGAGTGTGCATGTAAAAAGCATACTTTTAAAAACCTATCACTTCATCTGCCCTGAATGAAAACAATGCCAAGTTGTGCCGATGTTTTTCTTTTTTTTTTTTTTTTCCCCATTGAACTTATTGTACTAACTTTTCCTTCTTCAGAATTCCGGCAGGTTAAATATTATTATATAAATAGCCTTTACTATTATATAAATAGCAAGTATCTTAATATAATGATATATATTTAAACCTCAGCCCTGAACACTCATAATTCAAGTAAACATTTACAAAAATATTGTCGCTTTAAAAATGGGGTATTTGAACAGTTTTTATTTTATTGATATTTGGCTAATAATGAAATTGAATGAAATACTGGGGTACAAAACAGTTATTCCTACTATGGAAGCCCTTTACTTTTCCAGCCGGCTTCAGAGTATTGCTTACTGAAACTGGAATAACCTAGACCCTAATTGTAAGGTCTGAAGTAATTAGGGTTATTATTTGAAGTATGTATATCAATGCCAGATTCACAAACATTATTAGAAAATGAGATATTCCATGTAAATTAATTTTCTGGAATGTATCTGTCTAAGTGCCTAAACTACTTCACTCTGTTTGGCGGTGGGGGAAGCGTTTCAAAATATATTATGTAAGTCCCTGGCTTCTTAGAGTTCATGGGCTAATCCATTCTTAATGTTTCAAAGTCATTATAAACACTAATTATGATGGTGTGTACAGTATGCTGTAATACAGGATGTCCTCGGAGACTTTGCAGGTGTGGCTTGTTGTTTGCCCCTATGCTAAGTAGTCCCAAGCTGCTATAATTTTTGAGTTCTTATGTCTAACTTTTTATCATTTTTTATCTCCTCCTTCAGTATTTATTGTTTCTCCTTGCTCCTATGAGCAGAACTCTCTATTCCTTTCTGCTGGGCTTTTTTTTTTTTTTCTAATATATTCTGTATACTGGAAAATCAGATATCAAGGTTGTCAGAACTGTCTTACATAAGAGTAAATAGTCTCTGAGCGAATGCCTGAGGGATTTGTTTAAGCTCAGACATGAACTTGAGTTATTGGAATTTTAGTGGTATCTTTGTGGATCTTTCTTTCTGTTTTGTTTTCTTCCATGTTGCATTTCATAAGGTTTTTGAATGACAGTGCTCTAATTATGAGAAGTGTGATAGCAATTATTTATACTACTTTGATAACTGTTCTAACTTAGTGTCACTTAGATAAACATTTGCCTCATCTGTGGATATTCTGGAACCTGCACGCCTTCTACTATTCTTAAAGACAATTCTTGGTGCGTCAGCATGGGTAGGATGTTTTTAACTTTATTTTTCAAATACCTCACACAGTACCTAGCCCACAGTCTGTTCTCAGAAAATATCTGGTGATTATCTGAGATTTAAAAATAATTATCATGCACAAGCTACATACAAATGAAACTTTCAAAGAACTGTACTTGTCTTTCATGTTCTGGAAAACACTCCAGTGCTTTTGACACCTTAGTTTAAAAAAAAAAAAAAATCAAGAAAGACCAAGTTGAGCATATCATTGAGAAACGATAAAAAAAATTGTAAAGGGGCTGAAAATAGAACTCTTCATAGATATGAATTCTAAGTACATTGCTGCTTTCCTGTGGGATTATTTTGTTGATGGAAGAATTTGTAGCTCATAATTAGAAACTCATTAATTCATTCATTTCTTCCAACAATAGCATTTATTGAATGCCTTCTGGGCCCACCAGGGATGCGCAGACCTATCAGACACAATCTCAGGAAACAGATATTTTGGCCAGAATTTGAAGGTTGCTGTGAGTCAGAGCCCAGCGGCCATATGTTAGAAGCATCTCCCCCAGTTAAAACTGACGCTTAATATGAAACTAGCCTTGATTACATTAGAATGATCCCAAGTATTTCATGTTCTGGGAAGAAATCTGGAGAAGTGGTGTCATAATGTTTTCCTGTTCCCCGACAAGTCATTCAGTAGCCCTGTCCAAGATCATTTAAAATAACATGGAAATAATCGGAAGTGATGTCCCTCTGTGGAAAACACTTGGAGGATGCCTGTCAGCAAATAATGTTTTAAACTCTAGGTTTAGTTTAGGCCTGTGGTTAGGTTCCTTATAAGAATTTATGTGTTGAAAAAATGTCGTCTCAAGAAAAGTTAATATGAATCTAATTTAGGAAACAATGAAAGTTTCATATAAAATAATGATTATTGATTCTGAGGTTTTACTATCTGTTCTGCTTTGTAATCAAATACACAAAGTTAACATCTCTCCCTCCCTACCATTAGCTTGCTTTGCCAGTGAATCATCATGCTTTGCATCTACTAAAGACCAACAATCTTAAATAGTGTCACTTAGTCATATCTGATCATCATAATTTTGTAAGGCAATCCTCTGTATAAATTTTGAGTGATGTAACCATTGTATTGTTTATGCAATTTCTTTTCCACAGGACCTGAGCATTTACTTTGTTAGCCTTAGTTACACACAAAAGGATTGTGATGATTTTATAGAAATTATTGATTTTTATTGCCTTGAAATCTTAAGGGAGGTAACAGATCTTTGCAAGAAAACATTTCAGGCAGAATCATGGTATGGTTATTAATTAAATTTAATTCTTTGTTTTTTCAGTGGTGTTTGAAAGAGAAAAAAATCTTGTTCCCAAAGAATACAAACTCTATGTTATTGCAGAGTGACTTTCAAATGTTCAGAAAATATTTTTGAAATGGAGTACATAAATCATCAGTTGCTATGAAGATATATTCATAGTATATAGTGTACATAACCTTTGATCTTAAAGAGTGTGGCTTGATGGAGTGCCAAAACTTCTAAAGTGAAAAATTATCTTAACTATTGGAGTCCCCTGAGTTCATAAAACCAAATACATGAAAAGTTGGTAGTATGTGGATGGCTAAATAAACTTGCTGTTCATAGTGTTCATCAGTATATTTTATACTGCTCATATAGTTATAAAAGTCTAGTCGTGGTTCATAAACCATTCCAATCCAGTGACTTGGATATCAACAGATACTAACGTTTTCAGGTTTATTGTCTGACTTCGAAGGCTTAAATTTTTTTTTGAAATATGGGTATTGTTTTTCCAATTTTACAGGTGGGAAAACTGAGGCTCAAGGAATATAAATAACTTGTCACCAGTTACACAATCACTAGGTATTAGAACTGGGATGGTAAGACAGATTTTCCAACTCCAATTCTAGTGCTCTTTCCACCATACATGGCTGCTTTCAAAGAAGCATTCATTTATTCAACAAATATTTATCCAATGTGTAGTGTATACGAGGCAATGTGCTCAGCCTTCATGTTACAAGAGGTACAAAGGCGAATCCCTGCCTCTTAGAGTGTAAAGTCCAGTGAAGAAGATGGAAAAGAGAACAAATGATTACAAAAAACAAAAACAAAACAGTGTGAAGAATCAGGTTTACAGAAAGGGAAGAACAGGATGCCAATGGGAGCCCAAAGCTCATCTGACGGAGGCTAGCAGTTTGGACAAGACATCCTCAAGCCTGTGACATTTAAACTGAAACTGTAGGATGGCAAGATAGATAGATAGATAGATAGATAGATAGATAGATAGATAGATGGATGATGGTAGAGTTGATTCACATTATTGGCAGATTCGGTATTTGCATATTTGCTTACTCACCAAAATTTATTTATAACCCCCAAATCAGTACTTGCTGCCATTAACATTACTCAGCCATGAAAAGAATGAAATAATGCCATTTGCAGCAGCATGAATGGACCTAGAGAATATTATACTTAGTGAAGTAAGTCAGACAAAGACAAATACTTTATGATATCACTTATATGTGGAATCTAAATAAAACAAATTAAACTATATACAAAACATAAACAGACTCACAGACATAGTAAACAAACTTTCCCAAAGGGGAAAGGGAGGGGGGGATTAGGAGTATGGGATTAACAGAAACTACTATACATAAAATCGGTAAGCAACAAGTATTTACTGTATAGCACAGGGAACTATATTCAAGACCTTGTAATAATCTATAATGGAAAAATAATCCGAAATAATGTATAACTGAATCACTTTGCTCTACACCTGAAACTAACACAATATTGTAAATCAACTATAATGTAAATCGATTGTACTTCAACTATAAAAAAAATTACTGGCTGCCTTTCTCACACTTAGGCAAGCGCAAAGCATCCTGACACACATGTTCCCAGCTGAGGTTGGTTGAGGCAACGTTCTGCCTTCTTGTTTCAGCTCTCATACTGTAAATAAGTGTCCTTTTCACAGTCTATTTAGTGCCACATTTTTCTAATTTGTGTGCTTTTTGTTGGTAATATTGCTGTTTAAAGTAGCCCCCAAGCATAGTGCTGAAGTGCTGGCTAGTGTTCCTAAGTGTGATGTTCCTTACAGAGAAAATACATGTTAGGTAAGCTTTGCTCATTGCTGTTGGCTGTCGGTTCAGTGTTTTGTTTGTTTGTTTGCTTGTTTTGGCTGCGTTGGGTCTTCGTTCCCATTACTAGATATTTACCCAAGTAAAATAAAAACATATGTTCACACAAAAAACCTGTACATGAATGTTCATAGCCACTTGGTTTGTGATTGCTGAGAAATGGAAACAACCTAAACGTCCTTCAATCAGGGAATGAGTAAACTGCAGACTGGAATACTACTGAACTATAGAAAGTAACAAATTATTGATTTGCTCTTAGAGTGTATCTGAAATGCATTGTGCTAAGTAAAGAAACCAGAGTCAAAGGGCTACATTAATATATTTTTCCATTTAAATGATACTCTTTAAAGGCTAAACTATAGGGATAGAAGAGACAGATCTGTGGTTACCAGGGTTTGGAGAAGGCGAATAAGTTGGCTACAGAAGGACACAAAAGAATTTGGGAGGAGAGGGAGATGGAACTCTTTCATATCTTGATTGTGTTGGTCATTATGAAATTAAAAACCTTTGTCAAAATTCGCAGAACTGTTCACTAAGAAGAGTGAGTTTTGCTGTATGTAAATTATAGTTTGATAAGAAATTTTAAAAACTGAGGTCTGAAGGATGAATCAAAATACAATTCCTCTAGTTTGCCACAGCAACATCAGAAAATACTATTAAAACGTATTTTACTACAGTTCTCATTGACAAAACACTGTTAGTGTAAAATAAACACTATGTAGTAATTTATGTTACACCATAATTGAGCAGTGGATACAATGAACATAAAAAACATGTTTTCTTTTCTGCTGTTTTGTAGTGCTTAAATTTAATGTGGTTCTTACTGGTTTACAGGAAGTATTTTCGTACTGGTTTTTTTTTTTTTTTTTTTTTTCGGCTGTGTTGGGTTTTCGTTTCGTGCGAGGTCTTTCTCTAGTTGCGGCGAGTGGGGGCCACTCTTCATCGCGGTGCGCGGGCCTCTCACTATCGCGGCCTCTCTTGTTGCGGAGCACAGGCTCCAGACGCGCAGGCTCAGTAGTTGTGGCTCACGGGCCTAGTTGCTCCGCGGCATGTGGGATCCTCCCAGACCAGGGCTCGAAACCGTGTCCCCTGCACTGGCAGGCAGATTCTCAACCACTGTGCCATCAGGGAAGCCCCTTACTGGTTTTTGACAAGCGGTGAAATCTGCAAACTATACTGTAACTCTAATATTCAGTATATGCATTACTCATAAGAGAACAAAACTTTCCTTTGACTTGAATTACCCAGTGAAATGGCATATCGTCCCTGGGATAATAGAGAAAATACGAAAAGAGAAAAAATATAATATCACTTATCTTGCTTATATATGATTATTTAATGATAGGCAACTGTCAGACATGGACGGTTTAGCTGCTTACATCCTTGGAAGCAGGAAGACCTACCACATGACCTCTCTGAGTGTCTCGCAATTCTGATATGTCCTTTTAAAAATTTTTCCTTGTTTACCATGGCTCTGCCACATTATCTCTGTTACATTTCAAGGAGTAAAGATGTGGTAAAGTAAAAAAAAAAATTACTTTATATTTTACTTAAGATGTGTTGTCAAAACATCTTGAGGCTATGTATGTACTATGTCTTTGTATAAATAACGAGGCCATGCATGAGTATAGTCACTTTAAAAATGTAGACAATGATTTATTGAAAGTGTATTGAAAATTAAGTAGCTCTGCTTATTATACTATGGAAGCCATTTATTGGGTGATTAAAATAGGTGAAAGAAATGCTATATTATATGACATGTTGCAAAAACTATTTATGAAAAGAGCAGCCGTGATACAATTTGGAAAAGTAAAAACAGTAACTATCTCTATCTTGTGCTTTTCCTGTAGAAGAGGATGAAGTATAAAATTATTATTTTTTGTGTTTCTAACAGATTTGTTACTTTGTTTGGAGTCTTTTAGAAACACCAGCTTTGGCTTTTGTAACTTGTTAGTTTCCTTCTATTCCTATGTCACATTCTATTGCCAGTATTTAGAGTTGTTTATTCCAAAAGTGCAAAGAATTCCCCTCAAGAGTTAATGTGTAGCAAGTGTTTATTAAATGGACAAATGACAACATTGTTTTCAAACAGGATAATTACAAACCTGTACAGTATGTTTCTTCATTAGTAAGTAATTAAGTAATTTACTAAATTGTGCAATAATTCATAATGACACATGCTAACCCCGCTCAATTATGAGAGCTAGTGATAAAAGAATTTCTTGCACGTATGCCTAAATTTTATTAGAGTAGTCAACTTTGATTCCTGAAGAAGTCAGCTTGCCTTTTTCAAAATACTGAGTAGTGCACAATTCAAGGAAAATTCAGAAAATGTTTGAGAGTCATAACGTAGTTGTTAAGAGTGCATACCCTAGATTCAGTTCACCTGGGTTTTCCTTATGGTTCCTTGTGTTCTTGGACAAGTTACTTAATTTATCTGTGCATCAGTTTCCTCACCTACAAAAGCCCGTTTCGAGTGAATTCAGTGTTAAAAAGCACCTGCCACAGAGTAAGTTCCAAGGAATTGTGAAGCAATGGGTGAGGTAAAAGCAAGAACAGCAGCAGTGTGATATAAGTATTGGAAAGCCATTTTGATTTCAGAAAATCATCTCTGTGGAACACAAGGTTTAACTGGAATACTCAAAATCTCATGTGAATTTTGGAGCCTCTGAAGGGAATGCCTAATTTAATGAACCTCCATCTTACAAAATGCAGGAATCGTTTTTTTAATTCAAGAGAAAAGTGTTGATTTTTTAATGTGAATCTAATATATTTAGAAGAAATTAACATTTTTTATGAAAACAGAAAGGCACACCCAAGTCTGTTCTTGTTTCAGTCCTCACAGCATACTTCCTCAGTGCAGGACTGGACATAAATAATAAGTGTACTTCTGAGGGCAGAGAATAGACTTCTGACCCAACATTGTCAGCCCAGTGAATTCCATCCTATGAGCTGGAGCTTAAATGTGAGCCTCAAAACCATTATTGACTTGTGGCACAACTGTCTGAAATGTCAATAGTTATAAAATGGGTATTTCATAATGCATAATAATTGATTACTTGGCTTGACTGAACAGAAGCATATTTTCTCTGCGAAAGCAAAATAATGCCAGCATATTCTCCTGGGATGCTGCTAGCTGCGAGACTCGGATTTCCCAGTGAAGCCCACATTACACTGTGGTCCTTGCTCATGCGTGACAAAAATAGGGAAAACCATCTGTAACTGCTTATCTTCTCCCCATTATTTGAAAATATATATTTTAAGAGTTCTTAAAAAATAACATATCACCTCTATATGAAGCATCTGTATTGATAGAACTGTCTCAGATCATTTTCAGAACTGAAATGGATGAGATACGAAATGTATTAACATTCAGTTTACCTAGTTCCTCTTAAAATGCTCTGCTTAGCTTTTCACTCTGATGAAATAACACCCATTTCCAGTTTTATTCTTCCTGGGTGTGCTGTGATGTGGAACTCTTTTGCTCTATGTGTTTTATTAAGTGCAATTTAACTTTATGACTGTCAAACCAACTATTAATCCTTGGAATAAGACTATGAAATAGGCAAGCTGCAAAGAGATTTACTTTCTAAAGCACAGTTCCCTTCTTCTGCCCTCAATTCTTTTTTCAAAACTCATTCTCTGTGTATACTTTGCAAAGCTCTGTACTAGGCACGTCGAAGGAAAGTGAAAGAAATAGCTACAACCTATATTCTGAGCTTTCTCCTCTCCTTATCTATATGTACTTCATGATACTCTAAACCGTCACTACTAGTTGTTCCTTAAGTTAAAAATGTATTTTCTATCTCTGTTCTTTTACCTGTGTTCTGCCCTCCTTCTAAGATGTCCTTTTGCCCTTTATTCCTTTTTCTATCCCCTAAAATTTGATTTGTCTTTCAAGGTCTGGTTCAAGTGGTACCTCCTCCATGAAGTCCTTCTGCTTACAAAGTATAAGATTAACCCTGCACAGAGTAACCTCTCTTACTCTTGGCTCACATAGCACCTTACTTAGAGTATGTGTCACACATTCTGCCTTACATTATAAGCATTGAATTCATTTTCCTGCTAGATTGCAAACTCCTTGAGGGAAGGTCTGACATCTTACTCTTTTTCCTTTCCTCTCCATGTCCCAGCACAGTGTAATGCACAGATGTTTATCATTGTTCATTGGATGGGAACTTGCATTCTTACAGGAAACAAGACATAAAAAATTCTGCACTCTTATAGAAAATAATACATTTTAAAAAGAGGCCCCTTATGCCAAGGGGTAATTTAATATTTATTCAGCTTTGTATTCCCAGTACCTAGCAGGTACTTAATAAATGCTTGCTACACACACACACACACACACACACACACACATTTCAAAATTGTAGAAAGCTTATCAAAAGTGCATGCTGATAATCATGTCAACACATCTTTATTAAGGTCAATAATTTTTGCCAGGCACAGGACCTGCGTGTATAACAATGTGGGAATGGTGATGGTATTTCCACTTGTAAGTCTACTAAGAGATAATCGCTGTGTCCTTTCTTTAAATTGTTTCATTTAATCCTCCCAGTGTGCCTACAAGGTTCTACTATCCTTCTTTCACATATGAGGAAACAAAGATTTGCTCAAGATCATTCAACTAGTGAGTAGGATGAAGGTTGGTTTGGAGCCCAGTTTTGTCTAATGCCAGAGCTCATGGTACCCTACCGTGGGGTTCAGTGAAACAAGGAAGGCTCCTTGGAGAAGGAAGTGGACATGGTGCCCCAAAAAGGAAGGGATGAAGGTGTTTCTGAGAAGGGGCTAGGACATGGTCCTGAAAGTAGTCACGGGATGTTTGAGTTGCAGGAACCCTTTGAGGTCTGTTCCCATTTCTTCATTCTACAGGTCAGGGGCCTGATGGCCTGAGAGGGGAAATAACTTGCCCAAGGTGACGTAGAACGCTAGTGACAAGTGTGAAATTTGAACCCGGGGTTCCAGGTTCTGAGTTCACTTCTGCTACCCATATTCCTTTAACTTAAAAAAGAAAAGAAGAAGAGAAACATCATTTCCTATGCTCTTTACAACAGCCAAGACACAGAAACAACCTAAATGTCAATCAACAGATGAATGGATAAAGAAGGTGTGGTGTATATATATACGATGGACTATTACTCAGCCATAAAAAAGAATGAAATAATGTCATTTGCAGCAACATGGATGGACCTAGAGATTATCATACTAAGTGAAGTAAGTCAGACAGAGAAAGACAAAAATACAATATCACTTACATGTGGAATCTAAAATATGAAACAAATGAACTTATCTACAAAATAGAAGCAGACACAGATAGAGAACAGATTTGCAGTTGCCAAGGGGCAAAGGGGTGGAGGAGGGATGGATTGGGAGTTTGGGATTAGCAGATGCAAATTATTATACATAGAATAGATAAACAACAAGGCCCTACTTTATAGCACAGGGAACTATATTCAATATCCTGTAATAAACCATAATGGAAAAGAATATGAAAAAGAATATATATTGTGTATCTCTCTCTATATATACACATATATATGACTGAATCACTTTGCTGTACGGCAGAAATTAACACATTGTAAATCAACTATACTTCAATAAAATAAATGAAAATCATCATTTCCCGAATGCCTGTTCCACTGCCAGCTGTAGGAGTGGGGTGAGGACATCTCATGGGAACACCAGGGATGGCAGTTCCTCTGGCCTCTGAGGTGAGTCTCCTTCCTTGCCGCCTTGGCAGGTGTGTATGTAGTGAGGCACCTCCCACCTACCTATTTCTGTGGGGGTTGCTTGGGTCTGAATGCCTGTGAACTTTACCCTTTCCCTCCTTGTGATGGTTACAACACATCTGCCAGTTCTTGAATTTCCTAATAGATGTATGAGATATGTGGTTCCAGAAACTCAGAATCCCTTCACCATTGTCTCAATGCAGCCAATTCTTTCACCTCTAACATCCCATTACACTAACAGCCACACTAATGATTTGCAGCCATCTATCAACTGTGAGGGGTGAAGTGCTGTACAAACATCTTTTCAATGGGTGACCGACCAGACACTGCCTTTCTTTAGGAAAGTTCAGACTCAGGGAACTGACTTCTATATAGAGTTTTCAGAGCCAAGGTCAGCTGATTAGGGAGCTTCTCAAGATCAGAGCTATTGTCTTGTTCTTGTTTGATTCTCCAGTATAGGGCCAGGAGCATAATAAGTATTCAGTAAATGTGCTTGGTAAAGTGAAATATGTATGTGTGTGTGAGTGTGTGTGTAAAATTGAAGATGTCTCTTGCTATCAAAATGTCATTCATTTCACTATATTTCATGGACTATGTATGTGCATACATACATGTACATTTAAATCTGGCATCTATATTTGCTTTAAAATCATGAATAAAACAGGTTATATTAATCTGTTCATCCCCTCCCCCTTAACACACATAAATAGGGGGACCCCTCTGTCACCTTGGTCTTACCAGTATTATTCCATTTATAAATGTTTCTTTATGAGACATTGGCTCCTTCCAGACTCAAAACTAAGCAAGGCTGTGATCTACTGTAGGCAAGTTTGTGTCTACTCTGGAGCTTCCCAAGCAGTCTTGCTCAGAACTCTCTAAGTCTGACCCTGTTTGGTCTGTAGGAGACCCAGTCCCCTGGCTTTATGTCGGCCTGAATGGCCCAACTCCTACAGATCACAATGCCATGGAGGCTAAGGATTCAGCTGAATCAAGCTGCCTAGGACCACATTAACCTTTCACTGATCCCTTTCTTGTTCAGGTAGGAAGAAGTTAGTTGAATTAGCAAGCTGCCACACACTGGAAAATGAGAATCAGGGCCCAGGCGAGACAGAACCTCAGAGCCAAAATGCTCCCTCTCACGTGCATCAGCCAACTTTGAAAACATCTTTGTACTGCGAGCCACTTGCCGATTCTGGGAAAGTTTGTCAACCCATTGTTTTGCCATTCTCCCCAGTAGCACTCAGTGTGTGAGTTGGTGTGGTATACCGTGAGATCAGATTCCGTTTGGTAGAAAACCAAATGTACTTTCCTAAAGTCAAGGATCATTTCTTTATTTAACCTCTGAAAGTGGGAAGACAGACACCAATTTACTGATTATACTCCAGTCTAGACCCCTGCAGAAATCCAGCAGGCTTTCCTCATAGGCATTTTGGAACAACCTGACATCGGTCATGTCCCTCCAATTCCTTGCTGAGTAACAGATCCAGTGTGAAACCCAGTACCTAGGGACACCATGTGGGGCTTTCTCTAGAGGACTCCGAGTTGAATTACATGTGTTTTAAGTATGCAGCGTGTGCCTTCTTTTTCTGAGATTAGCCAACAGAAATATTTGACTTGAGAATGCATGTATGATATAATCCCATTCATGGTAAAGAGTTCCCATCCTGTGTAATTATCTTCATGTAAGCAATATTCTATTTATGGGGTTTTTTTTTTTCAGAACGCTTGGTAAAAATTTTTCAGATGGGAAGAGTATACTGCTTAACACTGTTTTTCCCCCATAGCAGGCACTCCAGGAGTGTGTATTTAATGGAATCCAAATAATTATTCCTGCATTTTAATATTTAGCTGGTAAAATTTTGCACTGAAATGTGCATCTTTTTTGGCTCCAGTTTAGTAGTATTGAAGGGAAATACAGATCCTTTCATTCCTGACTGATTTACTTGGTTGAGGACGTATAACTCTGTAGAAAAGTTGTATTTCAAGAGGTTTTTAAAAACCTCTCATTTTTACTTTTGAAGTTTCACGAGAGCTTTGTGTTAATATAAAGAACACTAATATACCCTGGGTTAAAAGCTGTGTTGAAAATAAAAGAATACATTTAGTAGAGGCATGTATTACAGATAGCATCTAGCCACACAGGAAGGTTACAACTTAATATCTGAAATTCTGTTGCTCATTAGTTGCAGGGTGAGAATGGAATACATTTCTAAAGGGCAAGGTCAATATTACATTATCCTGGAAATGTCTTTGTTGAATAAATGTGTAAATATTTCAAATAAGTATTGTGAGAATATATTTCTATTGGGGACATATCTATAGGATGAATGATTCTTCTTGTAATTGCAGGAGCACATGTCATGTTACATGTCATTCCCGATTACCGATTTCATTTGAAATGGTCTGGAGATAAATACCAATTACTAGTAATGTAAGACTATTTACCTTGGAGTCAGATGTCTGACAGGCAGACCAAATGGATTTGGTCATTTTCAAAGCATTATTTTCTAAAGCAGCATGCTGTTTTAAAGTAACACTGAATTTTCAGAGTGGTGTATCTGGATTCGTTTGCAGCGAGTGTGGACAAACACCCCTATGAGCACACACTCTCTGATGTTTTTCCATCCTTTAACAATACAAAGGAAAGAAAATCGTATCCAGGACCTACCAACAGGACAGCTTGGCATTACCCATCCTTGTTAAAGTCGTTAGGACGAGGGAAATCAAGAACCAAATATGAAGTATAGTGTCAGTGTAACTGAGGGGTGTTGCCTCACTGGGAGATGCAGTTGCATCATGGGAACGTGGTGTGACTTAATTTCATCATTATAAACATCACAGTGGGTATGGTTGATTCATTTGAAACCCTTGTCCACTTCGCTATGGCTGCACAGCTGAGTTAACATGGGTAGATCTTGACTCCACGCTTTTAGGATTTCTTATTTTTGTGGTTTTATTTGGGAAAAACTCTAAAGAAAAAAAACTGTGTTAGGATGACTTTAGTTGAAGTCAAACTTTTATAAAGCTACAGCTTGATTTAATGTATGATGAATTTTTTTTTGACCTTCTAAATCAGAGCGCTCTGTAAATTTTGCCTTGAAGGGGGATGCGGGGGTGGGAGTGTATGAATCCTAGTTTTTCCAGTGTTGATTGTCTGCATGTGTTTTAAATTATGGCCCAACTCAGAGTCAAGGACAACTCAGTTATATGGGAAAAAATGTTAGGACTCTCCTTGTTTAACTACCATGAATGCAACAACTAATAACCATCTAATATTTGAGTTGTAAATGGAGACACAGACCATCAGAAAAGAAAGCAGAGTTGAAATTGTGTGAAGGAACTGGAGTAGGTAACAAACTTGGCTTTTGATAATTTTTTCTGCTACACTCAATACTGTTGACAAGCCTGCCGAAATTTTAAATAACACAGACTATGGGTATGTAGCATCTGAAATTCATAGTAAAGAGATTCATCTGATAATAATATCATGATTTAAGTTTCCACAAGACCAGTAAAAAGGATTAAGTATGGAAGGAATTAGGTCTTAGCTGCAAGTTAAAATTCACAAAGTTGACCTTTAGAGGTTGTTTGCTTTTTTGTTGCTGTTAGTTTTTTGTTTTTTGTTTTTCCTGTCAAAGTACCACAACATCTCATTTTTAGGGTATGACAACTAGAACCTTTTCCACTTGTGATGGGTTCTCTGGAGAGAATGGTGGATATGGAAGAGCCTGGGAAATTAGTGGCTCAAATCGGCTGGCGACGAGTTCATTTAGGTGATTCACACAGAGTTTTCTGCTCTCCTTCCAGGTATCAGTGGTCCTGGGGGAAGGGCGAGGTGTAAACCAGGACCTTAGGTGTCGGTGTAATGAGAAATATCATCGTCTGGGTGGGCGGAGTTCCTCCTTCCCAGGCCGAGCCTCCCAGGCTCTTACTGAGGAGGCGCTTCCTCCACTCCCCGAGCAGTCCGGAGGACTGCGTTCTCCACGGCCCCGGAGGGGGCTCTACCTTCCGAATAAAGCTGGGGCGATCTGGGAAATTGGAAGTGAGGGTGACTACAACACCACCCCCCCCGCCAGACGGAACAAACCCCTCTTTTCCGCCAACGAGTTGGCACAGTTATCACCCCTGGGAGATCCGGAAAGAGAGCAGGAAAGTAGCGTCGGGTTGCGCCCCTCTAGCCCAAGGGGTGCGAGAGAAAGTAGACGCGCGATATTCCGGGCGCTGCACGCAGAAAGCGCCCGGGCGGCCACAGGTGCCCAGGGAGGCGAGCAGAAGGCCGGGGGCCCGGGTGCGGGCCGGGGGCGCGGGAGGGCAGCGCCAGCGCGGGTGCGCCCGGGAGCTGCCGGCGCCGCCGCCGCCGCGCTCACCTGCCCGGGGGGGCGGGGCGGGGCGCGGCGCTGGGGCGCCCCCGCCTCGCGCCGCCCGCCTCCCGCCCGGGGAGGAAGCGGAGGGGCGCGGTGTAAACAGAGCGGCGGCCGTGATGTCAGCCGGTCACATGGAGCCTCTTATGGCTCGGGATGGCTCTCGGCGGACGGGCAGCTGCGGCAGCTGCTGCTGTGGCTCAGGCGGCGGCGGCGCGGCGGCGGCGGCAGAGGGGGCTCCGGGGTCGGACCATCCGCTCTCCCTGCGCTCTCCGCACCGCGGCTTAAATGATGTATTTTGTGATCGCAGCGATGAAAGGTGAGCCCGGGCGCCCCGCCGGGGCCGGGTGGGCTGGCTGCTCCGGGGGGCGGGGAGGCGGGCGGGCAGGGGGAGGGGTGGGCGCGCCTGCCCGAGCGCACGTACTGCCCGGGGCTGGGCGCTGGAGCCCCGCCAGGGCTTTTTGGGCCCCTGCAGGGCGCCCCCTGAGCCCGGCCGCGGGATCTGCCTGCCTCCTGTCGGGGGCAAAGGCGCAGGGGCTGGACCCCCCCTCTTCTGTCCCCTCCGGCTCCTGTCAGTCGCCCGGGTCCGCCTGGCACCCGGCGGGGCTCCCGGAAGAAAGTTTGCTGGGAGTCGCCGCGCTTTTGGCAGGGAGGGGAGGGTCTGAGGAGCTCGGAGGAAGCCAAGGGGCGCCCGCGACGGGTCCCCAGGGCCCGCACCCCGGACAGCTCCGGCCTACGTAGGGAAGGCGCCGCGGCCGGGCCGGGCCGAGCGTGCGCCCGGGCGCGGTGTCATCCCTGGGGACTGGTCAGCGCCCCGGGCCTTGCGTCCTTCCCCCCCACCGCCCCCTCCGCCGCCCGGCGGCCCCGAGCGGCCGGGCGGCTGCTTGCAGGGGTAGTGCGGCCGGTCCGCGCTGCGTGCCCGCCGCGGCCGCTTCCGAAAGCGCGCAGGCCCGAGCGAGACGGGCTTCTGGAGCGTGCCAAGACTCCCTGGGCGGCAGCCGCAGCGCACCCTCACTTGATACTTTGCGTTGTGGATGGATGTGGGGAGGCAACTCCTCCCTCCCCCCACAGGATTCGCGGGCAGTGGTGGAGGTGAGACGGCGGCGAGGGCCGACGGGCGCGGGTTAGTCGCGGCCAAACCTCCTCGCCCGGCCTTCCGCCCTAATCCGAAGTCTTTTGCCGGGCTGGTGGCGGGATGGCAGCGGGGACTGGTTGCAGAGAGGACTGGCTTCAGGTTCTCTCAGGTGAGGAGGAAAGAAACCGTGGCAAGTCAGGGAAATTTCTAATGGGAAAGCCAAAGTTTGGAGGTGCGCAGCAACTCGCCTGCGCGGTCCGGACAAGCCGAGACACGCAAACAGCCCGAGAGAAAACTCAGCCCGCAGCCCTCCGCCGGCTTGTGCGCCAGCAGGTTCTTCGGGGCCGATAATCTGCCCGCAGACCCGGCCGCTGTGAGTGGGGATTTCGAGCCCCATCTGTTTGCGGCGGACAGGGCTCCCCTCACACGCAGCAGTTTTGCAGACGCAGACTGTACTGCGGGTTCTGCCCATCCGTGCGGGCGCGGGGCGCTCGTTAAACGTTTGCTAAGGTTGAGGTTTTGTTGCAATCCTAGACGAAGGACACCAGTTCGGTATCTGCACTGGGTTTACTTTCGGATCACCGAGCTTTGCCTTTCTTCACTAGAGATTGGGTGGCATCTCTTTTATTAATTATTAACAGGCCGAAACGTACTGGACGCTAAGATGAGCAGCTTGAGATGAAATCTTTCTATACGACGTGCCCAGAACAATTTTTTTGTCTTTTCCCCGGTGGCTTGCGGGAAATGAAATTTAATCATTTTTAGAATATGCAACAGATAAAGGAAAGGGTAGGAGACCTCCACTTTCTTAAGCACTTAACTTTTTTTTTTTCTTCCCAAAATGATTTCAAGATTTTCTTACCGACTTCTTATGTAGACGAAACGTATGCTCCTCCCCTCCCCCTCAAAAAAACTTTTATGCTATTTCCAGCGGTTCATTAATCCTGTAAGAGTAAAACGATTCAGATAGCCTTTGTAGTTAAGACATTTTCCGTTGTTTTCTTTAAGGCGAGAAATAGATTTGGGGAGGTGTCAAGGTTAGTCCTTATCTATTTTATTTAGTATGATTGGCGTCGATTGGAGAAGGGTGAGAAGCTGATACTATTTCCCCTAATGAACAGTAACCACCGAACAATAAGGAAAGTGCGTTTGAATATTTTAACTTAATTTTGATGTTTCTGAGTACATAGGCTTTTGCTTTTGTAGTTCTAGCACAAAATGAAGTTCCATACTATCCCTTAGTGATATAATCATGGGAATCACACCACCACCATATCCCCCAAAAGCTCTAGCCCACACATTTGTCTTGGAGTGACCTCTGGCTGCCAGAAGATAATAGATGCATAGTATTGTGCTTTGAGAAAAGTAACTCAGATGTACTGGCAATTCAGTTTTTCTATAAGCTCAGCTGCGAGGGGGGGGCGGGGAGGGGGGGGAGGTGTAGAAATAAAATGCATCTAGACAATTAGAATATTTCATTCCCAATATCATAATATCCTGTGTCTTAATGGGATTATCTTGCTTTGGAGCATATTTAAACTGAAGAAAAATAGTTTGTGGGAAAATAAAGAATGCTGTAAATGTTTCCGTATCAGATTTAAGGGGAAAAAAACTGGCCCAGAGTCATATAAAATACTTCCCTACTGCCTCTCAGTTTTAATAGTTAAATTGGTCCCATATGTAAGAGAGTTTGTGTAATTAGGTTTTTTATACAAAACAGAAACACTCTTTACAATATAGTTTTTTGGTATGTGTATGCATGTGGCCGGGGGAGGAGAGAACAAGCCACCATAAAAGAGAAACGTTCTCTTTGTTGGCTGATTTACTTATGTTTTTAAAACATCATTAAAGCAGGCCTTTTGAACTCGCCAAAGAAGAAAATCCTTCCTCTGCGTTAGTTGTCAAATAAGTTTAGGCTTAAAGTGGGCTCATGCTTAGAAGTAATAAATCTTCATTTGAGCAACTCGAGTCTCATCCTTCAGTTTTGTTTTTGTTTAATTAACAACAGAATTCCAGTACCATTTGGATTGCTTCTTGAGCAAATGGAGAGAGCCAGAGATAACATTTATAATCAGGGGAGCACTTGTTCCACTCATCATAAAAGTGCTTTGGCCAAATGTCAGGCAGCAGCCAGTGCTGAAGGGAAATGCGAGCGCTTCATCAGTTTTAGTAGATTATACCCCCTTTGCTTCCTAGGAGCGGAGCACTCAGCCTGTGTACATGTAAATGGAGTTAAGGGAGTGAAGGGAGGCTTAAGGGGAATGTCTGTCCCATCATAGATTCTTCCCTCAGCACAATCCATGTGCAAACACAAGGCATGTTACCGCCTTGAAAATACTGTATATGTGGGTGATAAGGGGTATTTCCAACTCTAGTAAATGTGATTTTATAGTTTTAAAGAATTTGGCCTTTCTCTTTCCCAAATGAAATTTGAATTTTATCCCTCGTCTTATTTTAAGTACTGTGTCAGTGGTATCCCTTAGCTGGGATTTTTGTTCCATTTTCATGACCTTTGATGGGTAGGATTGGGAGAGGGTGATGGCTGGATCTTGGAAAGAGAAAACTCAAATGGCTATTTCAGCCCCCAGAGTGCTTAGCAGGCAAGGAGAGGTCAGTTCTTTTAAAGAAAAAGGATCTCTGAGTCCATTTGTCCACTGGGCGAGGAGGGAGCTCGGACCTTCTGTGAAGTAGAGAATATTTTAGAAGCACCATTTTCATGAGTAGTCTCTTGATTTTACATATTTCAATCACATCACTTTCAATTTATCATACTCAAGTAAACCCCTTTGCCCTCGATTTGAATTGAGTACCATATAATTTCTTTAATGCTGCCCAGTTATAAAATAATACAATTTCTAAACAGACTTAGTCCTTTAAATATATATATGATTTAAATATTAGGGTTTTTTTTTTTTTTTTTTTTACTATCTAGTAGATACATTAGTAAATATATTAATAGTTCTTACTAGACTCCTTTTTCTCCCAACCTTTCCCTCCCAGCCAAGTGAATCACAATAAAATGGATGAGGTCAGCAAGTAGATAATTGCAAAGCATCAGCAGTAGCACCTAGCTACTTTGTAATTTGCTCTGGGGCACCTAAGAAAATAATATTCACAAATGACCATTTACTGGGAGAAAAAGTTACTGGATGGTTAGATACATAGATAGATAGCTAGATCTGCAGAGGTAGAGTTGAGTTTTCTTAAAATTTTCTCAGCTTATTTTAGTGATCAATAAACCCCTTGTGTTGAACAAATCTATGAATACTTTGTCATAGAAATTTTCTGCATGGATTCTAACTATTCACAGTGTTTATTGATAAGAAATCAAACCTGCCTTAACCTATATATTTCATGTTTATTAATTTTAAGAAACCATAATTAGATGCTCAGAGTTAGCATTTATGTTTCTCTGCTTTAAAAATAATAATAATTTGGAGGGGTCCACCAGTGACAACACAGGTGTGAATTCACATTTGGTATTATCTCCAAGACCACATATTGACCCTTTGAGGAATGATTTACTTGTTCTCTCTCCCTCCTCTAGCTCCTCCACTGACGATACCTCCCTTCCACACCAGCCCTTGAGTCATGCAATCAAAGATTTTTGTATCTGTCAGTATTGTCTGTGACATGATGGATCATGGGTTTTCTGTTTCTTGTCAGAGTGTTATATCCAGAAATAAGAGGTCTAAATACACAGATACTAGCATATATTAGCCAACAGGCAAAACGCAAGAAAGCAGTTGAAATCTTTTGTTTCTGGATTTTCTAAGTGGCATTTGTTAGCCCTCATCATAATATAAGGAAGAAATATGATGACTTTAAAATCTTTGTATAAAAATTAATGTCAAACCTATTCCCCAGGTTTGCCAGCGATTTCATTTTTTGCTTTTGATTTCATTGCCTCTGAAATTTACTAAGCATTTCATAAACAAATAGCAGTTTGATGTTAATCTATATTTGTTTTTTGCTTTATGGTTTGCAGCCATTCTTGTCTCATTTAATCCTCCCTGGGAAGTCACTGACACTGTCGTGGTTTTTAGTCAAAGAAACTGAGGCTCACAGAGGTTATATGTTGGTTAGCCAAGCTTGACAAGTGAAGCGAGGACTAGAGCCCTAATTTCTACTGTCTTCACGCTGCCTCCCCTGGAGGAAGCTGTGAAAATGTCCTGGATATAACTTTGTCTCTAGTTAGTGGAAATTATAACTCTGGCATTTATAAGGGAAAAAAATAGATTCAATTATGTAATGCTTTGCTGAGCCTAATATCTTTAAATTACTATTTAATAAAATCAATTTGATACAAATAGGGTTATTCTTACTTGCTTACCATTAGCTCTCTTCATCCACGATTTTCATTAAGTCTGCTTGTTGTAAGAGGATCTGAGTGAAATGTAAGCATTACTTTCCTAAAGAATATGGAATACTATGAAATGCAGCTAACCTGTGTAACCTAACTCCATTATGAGAGAATCGAGCTAGACATTTATCTATATGGTCCACTTAGCTTTAGGCAAAGGGAGCATTCACAAACGCATCTTCTAAATTTCATCTCCCTTTATGGAGTAGAAAACTCATGAATCCTTGGGCTTGTGAGTGCTGTCCTGGTTGTTTCCATGACAGCTAACGGGCATGATCATGGGCATATTCTTGAGAAATCTGTTGTCTTTTAGAAAATCAGAGTCAAAGTTTCCAAGTAGATAGATCTGCAAAAGCTCATTTCTCACTTGATGGGGGTTTATTTCTCTGGCAACTGGATTGAGTGGTCTTTGCCTGAAAGCAAATAAGCATCATTTCACAGAGTCTCAGGGAGAGCAGAAACCTAAAATGTCATTCAGATACACACCCTCTTGGCATTTGGTTCCTCTCCACAGCGTTCCTGGCAAATTGTCTGGTTATGCTCGAACACCTCCTATGATGGGGAGCTCACTATCGTTAGAGGAAGCTTATTCCATGTTGAATAAGAAAATTCTTTTTATTTCAAGCATAAGTCTCTCTTTTGTACTTTTAATCCCTTCATTCTGATCCTTTCTTTTGGGGCTGTGTACAATACATTTAATCCATCTTTCATATGAAAGATTGAAAGATTGTCAGTTATTTGAAGACTAAGTATGGAACACACACACACACACACACACACACACACACACACACACACACACACACACACACCCTCCCTCCCTCAATCTTTGCTGTGCCTCTCCACTGCATTCTGTTCACAGTCAGCCTTCTAGCAACCTTGGTCATTTTTTTCCTCAAACACATTTCAGTTTGACTAGAACCTCTTGAATTTTTGTACTACAACCCGAGTCCTAGTTGTGCTTTGATTGACTCAGCACTTAACCCATCAGGTAGTAAAGAGAAAAGAGTTTAAATTTTGTTTTTAATTTTTTAAGATTCATAAGCTAGGCTGTATCTTTTGAACGTCATGACTAGCCTTTGTGCTACCGTTGTAATTTGTGAAAGTGGACCTTTGACCTACTTAGAAATACTCTTGGATGAACTGAAGTTGATATTAAATATCCAAGAAAATCAAAGATATTGAAAAAATAATTAAAGGAACATTAGAAGCATTTCTGAGGTGCGTTTCGCCAGTGTGTCAGAGCTGAAATAAGGCTGCCCTCTAGTGGTTACTTTCTCATGGAATGCTAAAAGCGGTAACAGTGCCAATGAATTTCCCATCAGGCTAGTGGAGAAGGTCAAAGGTTGAAGTTATTTTCTCGATTGCTGTGGGACTTTCTACATCAGATTCAAAAGTGTAATTTATTGTTTTGCATGGTTATTAGAAATGCGTCTGTGGGAGAGATAATGAATGTTAAAAGTTTGCTTGGAAGGAAGGGAATTTTTTTTTAAACTTAAGGTTGATTTATAAAATTCTGTTTGGCTCCATATTAAAGTTAAATATTTAAGTGAGATTTGGTTTGTGAGTAAACAGTTATGACCTTTGTGGTAATCCTTGTTTTTTGTTGTTGTTGTTGTTTGGTTGTTTGTTTTTAGAATTTCAACCTCAATTCTATTCCCATACCCTCGAATATTTTTTAAAAAGAGATTGTCAGTCATTTTGATCAGAGAAATCCAGCATTTTCCCTTTTTAAATCTAAAGCTTTTTTTTTTTTTTTCAAAAAAGGGAAACATTTAGAAAGAAGTAAACTATTGTAGATCTTTTTGGCAATAAAGCAATTTTTCAATGGATGCAAAACTATTAACCCGCTGGTTTCTGAAGACTTAGGGGGGTAGAGCATTTTGTTCACTTAAGTATATACGATTTGCCAAAGAAATTGAGTATATGTTACACAGGTTTTTAGAACATTATATCATTTATGCTTTAAAACAGTGCACAAAGTAGATAAGCATTCGTTTGTGTAATTTTTAGGATAATAGATAATACAAGTGAAATGTGTGCTTAGATTTCAGTGGTATATCGAGTGTGAAACAATTATGAAACAATCTGGTTTCTGTATTGGAATCAAAGAAATTATTATTGACCTTCCTATTTCCTTAAATATCTTTTGTTACTGATGCTACGGGGAGAGATGAGAATTCAAGTTTACGTGAATTTTGCGTTGCTCAAGTAGTCGAGGCTTCTGAGCTGAGCTAGAATAACCAGGGTGATCTTAATGACAGATAATCACCAGGATTTTAAAGGACGACAGTGCTTACTTGTTCCTACCGGAAAGATTAAATTGCATCTTTACATGAAAAAAGAAGGAAGGGAATAAAAAAAAAGCCAGGAAAACCTGCTGTTTAAACCTTTTCATCATAGAAATAAGGTAGTGGTTCAGAAGTGAAGACTTGTGGTTAAGTTTCAGATCAGTTATTGAAGCAAACCGTTTTTCAAACTGCGCCACCCAGAAGTGTGATTCTTTCACCACATGAGAAATACTCTCTTTTTCACAGAATGTTATTTTCATTTTGCAGTCGTTGGGTTTTTTTCTTCTTTTCTTTATCTCATGTCAAATCTTCGGTAGAACCCTGGGTATAAATAACGAAATAAAGTTGTTTCAGCAAATACTTATTAAGTGCCTATTGTGTGCTGCGTTGTTTAGGCGCCACCTGTGTGCTTTTATAATAGAACAAGGACACCTTCCTCCCTATCGTGTATCTTAATCCATGAATCAGCATTTAAAGACATGCACTGAGAAATTGCCTGCCACGCTTAACTAGAGAAAGCTGCTTTAAGACTTTTGAGCTTATAGGTTTGTAGTTTCTATGAAGTCCGTGCCATTTAAAACAAAGATTTTGCAACACGCAATGAAACATTAATGTAATTGGATAAAGTTAATCCTTCTATTTATGTGTGAACATGATTCCCTTCCAAATAAGCCGTAAGTTAGCTCTAAAATCCTGCCTAAGCAGTGGCTCTGAAACTTTGGAGAGCAACCCATAACCCAAAGAGTTACAAAGGCAGATTTCTGGGTCCCACCCAGGGAGACCCTGTCAGCCTGTCAGATTCTGTCAGCCTGGTCTTCCCAACCCAGGAAGGTGAGTATTTAAAAGGTGTCTCAGGTGTTGCCAATTCAGATGGTCCTCCTCACTCCCTCTGTGAAACCTCGCCCTTGCCTGTCAGAGCTCAGATGGGCAGCAGAATCCTCCAACCCTTCAGTGGTTCCCAAATATCATTGATCTTCACGGTTAGCTGAGAAGCATCTAAAAAAAATAAGGGCCCAGTCTCTTATCACCACCTATATGGATCCTGATTCCGATGGTCTGGGGAGAGGCCAAGGAATTTGAATTTGTGAAAGCTCCCCTTGGTGACTGAGGATCTGACAGGTTTGGGAACTACTGCTCGGGTCTAACCCTCTCCTCTTACTAGTGAGGAAAGGATGCTCAGAAGGTCAGTGATATTGAGGGAAGCATAAACTTTCCTTTGAGGCCACTGAAATCTCCTTTCAGAGTGGGCGAGGTGCACACCATGAGCAGTTTCTGCCATTGTTTGGATGTTATTAACACATTTGAGATATTCTTCTGATTATTTCTGGCCTTTCTATCAACCAGTATGTAGGAAAAAAGTGGGCAGGCTCCCAGTCTGTTACTCCAAAATGATCCAAACAGGAGAGGCCCCTGGGATACTTTCCCAACCCTGTATTCCTTTTCTGCGTAAACCTTTCCCGGGAGCTCTGGCCTTCTAGCCCTCAGTGAGCCCCGGGGCTGGGTCTTGCCACCATTGTGACCACTCAGTGGGGCAGGCTGGGGATTGTGCCTCAAAAGTCAAGGCCAACTCCAGTGGCAACAGTGATGCCTTTTCTATGTTGCTTTTTTTTCAGCAACAAAGTACAGGTTTTAGAGCCCTGCAAGTTGTGAATGCTTCCTATTTATAAGGTGGTGTTTCTGAGGCCCTAAGCACCTGGCGTGTATCTGCCCCCGTCCAGGCACTGGAATGGCGAAGTTTGAATGACACAGACACCACACTGCCTTTGTGCAACTTAGATTCTAGTCTGGTGACACAGAAAAGTGGAACTACTCTGGCTGATGTGGAGGAAGGCCGACCCCCTTCTGCACCAACTGCAGCCCCTCCTTCTTTGGAAAATGGCGGTGCCATAGCCCATCGTGTGGCACATGTGATGTTGCCATGAGGGCAACAGCAAACACAGCAGACTTCACCTCTGGTCTCTCTGAGTGTATGTTCTCGTGGGAAGAGGTAGATAATACCTAAGTAAACATATAAACGAACTAGATAAATACAGATAGTGACAACAGCTCGGCCAACATAGAAATTGTAATGGCTTAGAATTGCTTATGGCCTCATGGATGAACAGCAGGGAATGAAATCCAAGAATTTTTTCTAACCAGTGATGAATGTTCCGCCGTAGACCCAAGGGGGAGTTTAGAGGTCATCTGGTCTCTTAGTTCTCAGCCTTGTCTGCCCTCTAGACTGTCTAGAGAGCTTTTTGAAACACACCAGCCCAGGCTCCACTCCTGGAGGCTCTGATTTTATTGGTCTGAGGTGGGTCTCAAGTATTGATAATTTGTTAAAGCTGTCCAGATGATTCTGGTCGAGAAACCTCTGAGGTCCAACACCCTTATTTGACATGTGAGTCATCCGTCCCCAGGGCAGGGCAGTAGTGTTGGATGGTGGAAACCCCCCCATGTAGGGTGGGAGAAGACATGGGTTCTCCTGCCAGGTCAGGCTACCTCAATTGCTCACTTTCCCCATTTGTAAAATGAGGGAAAATTGATAGCCATCAAGAGCTTTTCCAGCTCTCTCATTGTGTGAAAATGTTTCTCTTAAAACGGAAGGAAAGGTCTGGTTTCTCATCCAAGACTGGGAGGAAGAAAACAAATGCACTCTAGTTTCCTTATTCCTTGTCTCAACTCCTAATTGCTAGAGGTGCCTTCATCAGCTGATTAGTTCCTTTGGGGAGTGAAAATTTAAGGTAGAAAGAGGTAATTACTTTCTGCCAATTATTTAAATAAATTTAAGAATAAGCAAGCTTTCATTAATATTTATGCCCTGACTTAGTTCTGGTAAATTAGTCATACCTTATTTATCAAATTCCAACCCAAAGCCTTTTTTTTTCTTTTTTTTTTTGTGATTAATGCATTGACTTTATTTATTTATTTTTTATTTTTTTACCAAAGCCTTTTTTGATGGTTGAGTTAAAACCGAGGAGGGTCAGGGTAGGGAGGTTGCTTACAAATGGAAGCCCTGGAATAGTCTTAACCATCACACACCACAGTATTTTTATTCCTTACCAAATATTCCAGGCCAGAAACCCAAAGACATTGAGCCTCTCCCAATATATTGTTTGCAGTTTTTTAACAAGCAGAAACAGTGTATCTCCTGTGTTGCCAGCTTAATAAAAGAAAACTACAAAACTAAGTTCTGTCCTGAAAAATATCATTGTACTTCCTCATCTGTGACCCTGTATCTCTAAGAACTTGGGTTTCGTTGAAACATTTATTCAGAAAGATACCAGTTCATTATAAACCAGCATGGTGTGATGTAAGCACCTTAACTTTATTTCCTTTTTGTGTGGAATCTCCCAGTGGGGTTTGATGATATTCGGCAGTTGCACAAATGATAGAGGAGTTTGAAAAGTAAATCTGATGGGAGCCGGTAAATGAAATTAGAGCCGTGTCTTTTTCAACAGAGATTTTTTGAGGATGAGCACATTGCCTGTTTTGCATGTATGTATTTAAGAAATTGGACACATGTTGATATACATCCATATGTTCTCCTTAGACAGAAAATTATAGAAAGCCATCTTCCTGTAACTTAAGTTACATCCACAATAGCAAGCACCTTCTGAAAATGATACCGTTTGACAAAATAATTGGCAGAAATCTATTTCAAAAGCAATGTTTCTATCACAAGCATAATCATGTAGAACAGAAGTGTTTTGTTTCCCCCACTGCAGAGCAACAAAGTCGTTTAATATGAGTCAAGACGTCCCAAAGTTTTGGCAGACTTTCTAAGCCCCCTGTTGCTGTTGCATTCAGAATCCCTTTTAAAGTGGCTTGGAAGTTTCTGTGTGAATTCAATGGCTGCTTAGGGGAAATATTGGCTAAACTCCTCGTTTCGACTGTTAAGATGGCTTGAGTGTTTTGAGAATGTTTTCATTTGCTAGAAATATGTTTTGCGCTCAGGCTTCTCTTGTTGCAGAAGGTTGGTTACCAGCCATCTGATGACGCCTCAGGGTGTTTACAGAAGATGTGGGTGCTGTAGTTATATTTGAGCACTGCCCTCCTCCAACGAAGAGTGTGGTAGTCAGCAGAAATGCGAAAACATGTACTTAAGGATTGATGCTTGTAAAAAGACGTGCCGTAAAGAAAAATGGTTGCTCAGATGTACGACATGACTGACAGACAGCTCTCCTTGTAGGCATGCTAGTAACAATAAAGTCTAGAAGTTCAACATCAAAGCGATCACAGCTTACTCCACCAGTGACTTACACATCAAAGAGGGAGCGCAAAGACAAAGGAAGTGCACTGAGGTATGTTTCTGCCTCAGAGCCAGATGCTCAGGGGGGGCTCCCAGAGCTCCCTTCTTGAATGCAAAGTGATTCTTTTGCAGATCAGCGCCTTCATTTCATAAATGACCAGGAATATAAAAGGAGGGCAAATGAGCTCTATAATTGCTCCCCATCACTCTAAGTTTCGTTAGGAGAGACTCATCGCAGGAGAGATTGGTCTCTGGTTTCCTTAAGAAGCGAATTGTGTACCGGCGTGGGCAGCTCTAACTTCACCTAATAGGGTCCAGGGAGTTATTCACAAAATAAGAGAGTACAAATTGGATACATTTCAAGTTGGTTGTTTTGAATTATGCTTGACATAAAACTGGACCTAAGTTTCTGGAGTTGTCCCCACCGGCACCCCCCGCCTCCACCTTGCTTTTAAATTTTTTAACATTCGCCTTGTGGGTGGATTTTCTGCTGAATCAGGTGTGCGTTACCTAACAGGTGTGTGTGATAATGAAATTTAGACCTGTTAAACCGGCTCTTAATTAATCGCCAGATCGGTGCCTCAATTCTGTCAAGCAAATGGTGTGTACTCCAGAATGCTAAAGGTAGAACGGGAAGAAGAGTCTGGATTTGACTCCCCCCCCCCCCCGCTACTTCTTGTTATTAAATTGAAAATAAAATTAACCATGCAAGCATTTTGGGTGGTTTGAAATAATGTGCTTGTTTTTTTTTTTTTTTTTTTGCTTGCCTTTGACATTTGAAGTTCTTTTATAGTTCATCTTCAGTAATTTACTCATTTTCAAATGCTATCGAAAAATAGTAGCGCTCTGTGTAGTCATTAATAAATACAAAGCAGCTTTCTCAAGGCTCTAGGGAGACCTAATAAACAACTGTGTTACTAATTGATGCTATACTGAGCTGACAAAAGTAGTGCATCGGTAAACAGAAGTTAGAAAGCAAGAAGTTAAAGAACTATAGGGGATTATGTAGACATCAAGGGTTGGAAATTATAATAAGGCCTCTTTAGGGGAGCATTAATTTGCATGTGGCTGAATTAGGACACCCAATTATTTCTGAGGACACTATGAAGAGCTCATCCAGAATACCCCCGAAGTGAAAGGTTTGGGAGGGTTGGGAGTTAGACGGGATAGAGGGGGGACTGAGCATGTCATATTTCCTATAACTCACAATAGTTTTCCCAATAGCTTGTTAGAGTAGCTTTCTTTGTTAGGGAGAAAAATGCTGATGAACTCAAGAGTACCGCAATTTCTTTGTTCTATACACACTATTTATGTTGGATTGCCACAATGGAATTTTTTTTGAGCAGGGAGGGCAGGAATGTGGAGACAGAAATAAACCTTTTAAATCTTCTTTCTGTGAACCCCACAAGGACATAAGCATTGAGCAGATTAGAGAGTGGATTTATACTGGTACTATCCACCACAGCAGTGGTCCTCAACGTGTGATCCAGGCACCCCTGGGGGTCCCCAAGGCCCTTTCAGGGGTTCCAAGAGATTAAAACACTTTGCATAATAACACTAAGACATTATTTGCCCTTTTGACTGTACTGGTCATTTGCATTGATAGTGCCAAAGCGCTGGCGGGTAAAACTCCTAATACCTTTGCAGGAATCAAGGCAATAGTCATTTTTGCTATTACTGTGGACTTGCTGGTAACAAAACATTACCAAGTTCATTTGAGACTGTCCTGATGAAGCAGTAAAAATTATTAAGCTTATTAAATTTTGACCCTTGAGTACAAGTCTTTCTGACAAAATGGAAAGTACACATAAAGTACAGAGCACTTCTGCTCTGTACCGAAGAAGGATGTTGATCTCCAGGGAAAAGTACTTGTGCCATTGTTTGAGTTAAGAGCTGAACTCACTGCTTTTTTAATGGAATGCCATTTTCTTACTAGAACCACTGACGGCAGTTCTTCAAACTTAGGTGTATGTCCTACATTTTCTCAAAAATGAACCAATTAAGCTCATCATTTCAAGAAAAATAGTTGACAAGTATTTATTACTAATAGATTCAAGCTTTCAGGCAAATATTAGAATTTTGGAACACTTGTACCCAACACCGTGAACTTGACAGCATCCTAATATATAAAAAATTTTCTGATGATATAGGTGGTGATATCAATAAATGTGATTACTTGATATAATCCCATTTGGTAATGAAATTTGGTAATGCAACATGTCAACATCTGGAAGAGCTACATAACTCATTGAACTAATAGCTTCCAAGTGGCCAAATGCATGCCATTATAAAAATATGCATGGGTGTAAAAGAGTCATTCAAAGTACAAAATATACCAATGTATTTGAATTTAACAGAATACAGAAAATTACTGGTATGGTTTCAGGTTCCATATTCCAACTAACCTTTAAGAAACTACCACTTGTTGAGTTTTGGTGTAGTATCAAAGAAGAAAATCCAGAATTATTTGAAAAGCCCAGTAAAATGCTCCTCCCTTTTCTAGCTGCATATCTGTGTGAGGCCAGAATTTCTTCACATATTTCAACCAAAAGAACACAACAGATTGAATGCAGAAGCAGGTATGAGAATCTACCTGTCTTCTCTTAAGCCAGAGATTAAAGATGCAAAAATAATGGCATGTTTTTACTAACTTTTTTGTTTTGTAAATATATATTTAAATACTTTATGTCAATATGTAATGAATTTATTCCTATTATTTTCAAATTAATTATAGATAAATATTGTTAAATGTTCTCAATTTTAATTCCTTGTACGGTAATTACTGATATCTAGCCCACATAAACAGAAGCTCTCTTAAGAGCATGAAATGATCCAGACACCAAAAGTTTGAGAACTCTTTACAATTTACTCTAGGAGACACAGAAGATTTTGTGACAAAGCACAAGGTAACAATAGAAGGGGCTTTAAATTTATACAGATTTAGCAGATAAACCCCCAGTTATATATTAAACAAAGCACTTTCAAACATGAATTCAAGAACAAATTTTCTAATACCCATTTTCTTTATAATGTATTTCCTCTTTATTGGCTGTGGAAGACCATTGCTGATGGTTACCTTTTTGTTGTTTCCTTTTTTAATAAAACAGAGGTTTGGCATAAAATTGTGGTTTATGGAGGCTTTACGATTTATCTTTAATCATCTGCACCCTATGTTAGCAAACGTAGTAGTAAATGACTGCCATTTGTCTTTTCAGTTTGGACTTGTACCGAGAAAAAAATATTTTGTACAATTAGTACAACTTCAGGAGGGATCCCAACTCCTGGTAGATGTGAGATTTTGGTCACTAATGTGGGCGCTTTGGGGAATCTTATTGCTGTGTGTAGTGATGGAAAGGTCTCGAGGTCCTGCTACCGCTCAAGTGATGGGTACCTTCCCCTGAGGTTCATCAGTCACACTTCCCTCAGACCTTCTCCGAGAGAGAAGAGTTTGCCCAGATATCCATTGGCACCTGGAGTGACAAGGAGGCTGAGCCTTCGACTGGCTTCCGACACACCTGGCAGAATCAGTTCCGCTAAACTAATGAAATGTATGAAAGTCCATCCTTCCCCGAAATTTCTTGTGAAAAATAATGGGCAGTTAGAAAGCAATGCTCAGATACTTGTTCTTAACTTTATAATTGCTTTGTTGGCATCTAACATATAGACATTGACATTGCCCTTTGTAGCTGGGCCATCGGCCTCTTTGTTGTTACCAAATAAGAGGCATGCAGGTCTTGGTTCCATTTGGTTACCTACCAACAGACCATCAGTTGACTGGGAGCAAATGTATTTTGGCACATTGTGCATTGCCAGGGTCTTGCCCCTGACTTCTCTTGCTAAGAGAAGAGTTGGTGCCCCTAGAGCCAGATCAGCGGCAGAGTATCGGGTTACCTCGCTCCCCACATGGTTTTATTAGCCAATTAAAGGTTAGGCTGAAACACACTCACTGTGTAAACAGTGGTTGTGCAATGGCCCAGAGTGAGGCTGGCCAGGAGAAAGAGCGCCTCATTTCCTCTTGGATCTGCCCAAAAGCAGGAGGGCTAAGGCGAGTGAGAGAGTGAGATGGTCTCGCTTCAGAACAACACGCAATGATGACATGAGGGAAGGATGGGAGTGGAGAGGAAGGGAACAAAGATAGCGTCCTCTCTCCTTAGAAAGGCTGTGGGGAAGGCGAAGCCCTCACCTTTGCCAAAACGGTTAGAGAATGAACTGCATGCCTACTCATGGTTACAAAGAAAACAAAACTTCCTCCAAATTTCCGAGATAATTAATTCTCTTTGAAGGAAAATGGCTCTTCTTAGGCATTGTATTTTATTAAATTTCTAATATTTTCCTGCTAACTGAACTTAAAATAATACATTTTATACCTTCAGTTTTGCATTAGTCGGTGGTTTTGACCCAAGCATAGAAAAACTAAAAACCTAAAGGCATTTTTTTTTCTTGATCTGGAAGTGTTTACTGTGAAAATTCGTCAAGCTTACATTTGTGAGTTGGGCCTATTTCTGTGTATGTTGCACTTCGACAAAAAGCTTACTAAAGGGTGGGGGCATTCTAGTACCCTTTGTGTAAATAAGACACTCACAGTACTGAAAATATTCTCTGGACTCCAGGCTTTGGAATTTTTCACTGTCATTTAGCACACATTGCGTTTATCCTCAGTTTCTTCGTACCACTGCTTCACAAACAGAAGACTGAATCTGTGACCTGACGAAAGGGAAACTAAAGGCATTTGTATACTTCAAATATGTGTACAAAGCCATAAACTATATCACAATAGCCACCTTTACATTTTTCTTTTCTTTTCTTTTCTTTTTTTTAATGTTGGCTTTTGAATGATCCAGGAGGAAGGTAGGAGGAGAAAGTGAATCAGAAGACGCGGTGATATTGTTATGGGTACAGGAAGTTCTTCTAAGACTTAATGCTTTCTGTGTACTTTTTAGCTCTTTGCTAAGGGTTCTGGTTCTAGGTAAGGATGGCTAAGCACACTGGCTGTGTTTTCAAAGTCCATCATCTCCTATCTCAGCACTCCTAGTGGTCTCCTGGCTTAGCAGCCCAGGGCTGAGTTGCACCACCCCCTGTCCCCCGCCCGGCTACATAAAGATCAGTAGTGCCTCTTTTCCAGACCGCCTCCTCTTCCCTCTCCCCAAACTCAGTGTTTCCGTCTTGTGTCCCATTCTCTCCCAGCTCTTCCAGGTGACATGAGGGAAATGAATAAGGAAGGAATGTAAGAAATTCGGCACAAGTATAAGAGCATGGATGGATCTGAAAATTTTTCCAGATAGGTTTAAATCCCATAAATACTGCATGCCAGCTGAAGGATCTTAGGCAAATCATATAACCTCTCTACACCTCAGTTTTATCAACTGTAAAATTAAAAAATAATAATAACATGGACCTCATATGGGTTTTGGAAAGTAGGAAGTAACATATCCAAGGTGCTTTCTACAGTGTCTCACCAGTAAGAGGTGCTTAGCCCATCTTAGGCAGTGAACAAGCATTATGATGAATACGGTCCTCATCATGTTCACGTGGGGAATGGGGCACACGCCATGTACACAGATTTGAAGTCGGGATAATGACTTCATCCAATCTTACCTCAGCTGATGCACACTGGCATTTTAACCGGGGCCTTTGCCGGTGCCCAAAGACGTGAGTTATGTGATTTGGTCACAAAGGGGCTGGTGGAACGGGCACTTGGATGATATTTCTCATCATACAACCTAAGAGGCTTCCAATTCTGCACGATCCAAGCCCTACCGCTGTGAACAGTAATACAAGTCCTAAGCCTGTCATTTTTAAAGTGCTTCCCCTGTGTGCCAAGTACTGTGAAGTGGATTCCCACATTTCATACTCCTGTGAGCCTTTCAGTGCCACCCCTCAGAGGCAGGGACCTGCCCAACGGCCACAGAGCTAGCACGGAGCTGCCCTTGGAGGCCAAGCCTGTCTGACCCCCAAGCCCATGTTTCGAACCTCCTTGCTGCTCTGACCCAACAGCGCAGCACCATGGGAGTCTCACAAAGATACATTGTTCCAGACTCTGAGCTTGGGTGCAAACTGGGGTGGCAGGCTCCTTCGGAGCACTTTCGTGGAGTGAGAGGTAGGCAAAATATGCGCGGATATTTATTGAGCATCTGCTGTGTGGCAGGAACTGTACAAAGTGCTAGAAGCAGAGAGACGGGAAGATGTAGTCCCTGCCTTCAAGGAGCTCACAGGCCAGTGAGGACCCGAGGCGGAAATAAAACCATGACACAGTGTCAGTGCCAGATTGGAGGAATGGGGGGTTTGTTGGGAGCACAGAGGAGGAGCCTGAATCAGACTGAGGGCTTAGGAACAGCTTTCTGAGGGAGGTAAAAGCTTAGCTGAGCTTTGAAGCGAAGGAAGGTCTTCCCAACAAAGAGTAGAGCTTGGGAAAATTCTCAAAGGCTAGACAGGGAAGGAGGCGAGTTTGGGGCTGGCAAGTACTTGAGTGTGGCCTGTAGGGACTGCAGGAGATGAGGCAGCTAGAGGAGGCCGGTGGAGTTCAGACCATGAAAAGGCCCCAGCTGTCGCTCTAAGGGAGTTGTTCTTTAGCAAGGTGACGGTAAGCCCCTGGGGGAGGTCGCCAAACATTTTCAAGGCACATGGAATTCATTAGGAACAATCAGATGTTCTCAGTGTCGTCCTTTCCCTTAATCATTTCAGGGAAGGAAAGAAAAAAAAAACGCTTTTTGGATGTTGCAAAAGACCCTTCTATGGTATGATTTGGGTTTCTGTGCAGACACTTTGCCTCTCGTATGCTGTTGAGAGATATATGAAAGGCATCAGCCACGAGACTCCTTCAATGGATTTTTGCACTTTGCTTGTTAGAAATTGATTCCGGGACTTCATTTTGATGTCGCGAAGATGAATGGGGCAGTAGTGTTTTGGCTTGCGCTGCCAGGAGGAGGGAAAACAAGGTTCTGTGGTGCCGCAGTTCAATCACGCTGCTTACAGAAGTAGGGCCATGAAAGGATGCAGGAGTGTGTCTTTGATACTGGAAGCCCTGTAGCCCTGTTGGTGCTACAAGCGAATGCTTAAATTAAAGGTTGGAGCCCGCTTTCAAGTACTGACTAGCAAGCAAAAAGCTCAGCCCACACTCATGCACCTACTCAAGCTTGTTAAAATAAAAATCCACTCTCGGCTAGGCTCGTGTCACAGCCAGCGTAATTATGACATGGAAGACTACTGTTTAAATTTGAGAGGCTGGAGCACACGTTTATTTAAAGCTACACTTGGTAATTGAATACGTGTTAGTCAGGACGTAGGCCCAAACTGCGAAGAAGTAAATATCATTGCCAGCTGCCTCTCAGGTTGTTTCTCCTTCATGTATTCAAGATCAACACTTGGCACTGGGCAGATTCATCCAGAAGAGAGGTGGTTTGACTCCCTTACCTTAGGACGGGTTACACTTACCTCTCTCAGCTCTCACCCACCAACGGGGATAATCATGGCATCACCTCAGTGGATTGTTTTGAGGACTAAATGAGATAATACATTTAAGGTGCTTGGCAACCATCACTGAGTACTTCATGATGTAGTTTTTTTGTTTGTTTTTTAAGGTTGTGACTCTATTTATGTACTGACATATAGTTGATTTACAATGTTGTGTTAATTTCTGTTGTACAGCAAAGTGATTCAGTCATATATATATATATATATATATATACACACACACACATACATTTTTTTTTTTATATTCTTTTCCATTATGGTTTAATCTCAGGATATTGAATATAGTTCCCTGTGCTGTACAGTAAGACCTTGTTGTTTATCCATAATGTAGTTTTATTATCAGTATTATTTATAGATTTTTTTTTAAACAATGGGCAGGAGTATGACTTAAATGCCCCTCTTTTTGTCTGGCTACCAAAGATAAAGGCAGAACAATGCAGCTATCTGTAATAGCCATGGCCTTATTAGGCCCGTTGAATTAGAGTCCCTGCATTTCTGGTGGTTAGATAATATGCTCAAATTATCCAAGTGTTTGGGAGAGCTGTGGTATCATGCTCATTTTGAGAGCATGAGGTATCATGCTCATTTTGTGATTGGTTTCTCATGGGTTCTTCCCCTTGCCATATATATTTCAAAGTCATTCTCCCTCCTTGCCTTGTATGGACCATGTGAAATGCAGGGTAGCATGTTCTCCAACCAGTGAATCCCCTTTATACCCACTTTATACTGAGCTGCTTTCTACATTTAAGGTATTCAACCTTGCTATGTCATTTTAAGACCCCAAAATTCAGATTACAGATACTGAGGAACAGAAGAGGGTGTGCCTGGTATCTTTTCTGCAGAATCTATGGAATCTCATGCATGGGACTTAGGGGTTAGGCCTCCGTCTCCCCATCTCAGAGTGCTGGGATTTATGACCTCTGCAGCATGCTCTGGTATCTTTAAGTTAGGGCATTATTCTATTTATATAACTCACACTCTGCACTTTTGTGTGGATTATTACATTTTTTAAAATTAATTTATTTATTTAATTTATTTTTTGTCTGTGTTGGGTCTTCATTGCTGCGCGCCGGCTTTCCCTGGTTGCCGTGAGCGGAGGCCACTCCTCCTTGCAGTGAGCGGGCTTCCCACCTCAGGGGCCCCTCCCACTGTGGAGCATGGGCTCCAGGCACTCGGGCTTCAGTAGTTGTGGCACGCAGGCTCAGTAGTTGTGGCTTGTGGGCTCTAGAGCACAAGCTCAGCAGTTGTGTCACACGGGCTTAGTTGCTCCATGGCATGTGGGGTCTTCCCAGACCAGGGCTCGAACCCGTGTCCCCTGCACTGGCAGGCGGACTCCCAGCCACTGTGCCACCAGGGAAGTCCCGATTATTACATTTTAATGAGAAAAGTAGTGAGGTCAGTTTATGAGTTGGCACAGTGTTCTGATGAGTGAATTTTGATAACTCCCCAGCTGGGAGCAGGATTTTGATTGTGGAAGATGACATAGCTAAAAACAACAGTCCCTTAGCTAGTCAGGCATTTTATAGGATATTTGACCTATAGCAACTTCAGAAGTCATCTAATCCAATCTGTGTGCTTTGCACAGCAAGTACCTGGGCGATGAAATGCCCTGCCCGGGCTAAGCTAGTGGCAGGGTAAGGACTAGAATCAGAGTCTCCTTACTCCTCTTCTGGAATTGTTTTCACTGATCATGTTTCATCTGAGAGCTGCAAAGAGTTTACAGCTGCAAAGAGTTTACAGTGGAATATTCTTATTTCAGAGAGGGCTGTAAGTGATGTGTTAGGTCTGTTTAACTCTTTAGTAACAAGGCCATTCATTTTTATCAAAACGTCTGATTGCATCATTATTTGTATTTTCATAGAAAATGGACAAAAATTAATTCCAGCTAAGCGTAACAGCGCAGAGAAGACCTGGGCTTTAATGTAGTCTCTAAAACATGGGAAAACACAGGAAACCACTTCAAATATACCATCACAATGGGTTCAGGCTGTGTCAGAGAAGCCAGCAGAATGGTGTCCCTTCCTGCTGAGTATTGTGAAAATCCATCCTCGTTGTTTGCTGTGGTCTCCCTGCGAGGGACACGTCGAAATTCCTCTCCAAGGGGGAAAAAAAAAAAGCAGGAACAGTAAATAACAACCCTCAGATAATACAGATGGGTAAACATTTCCAGCATTGATTATATAAAGTACTGTTGACAAGCCACGAGCAGGCAAAATGAGAAGGGAGTGGAAAAGAGGACTTTTATCTGCCATTCAACTCTGGGCTTCTGAGGCAGGAAAGAGACAGAGCAAAAGACGTGATTAACATGGTAATGTACATCATTGCCTGCGTAGGATCACAAGAGGGTCCTGAGAGTTATCTGGTCTGGGCCACTCCTGTTACTCCAGAGGAAACAGAAACTCAGAAAGGTTAAGTGGCTGGCCCAGTGTCACACACTTCACAGCAAAGCCAGTTTTGGAACCCTGGTCTCCTGCCTGTCAGTCCAGTGTTCCAACTGCTGTAGCATGACCCCCTCACTGAATCTATGACAGGAGCGGCATCAGGGGTACAAGATGAGGCTCATAGAAATTTCTCTAAATAGATAGATGTTTTAAAGTCATCCCCAAAGGGCAAAAACTTGTTAATTCAATATTGTATAAAATCGTAAGCTGTCATCAGATACAGAAAAGAAGGGACTTTTCATGTATATTTAGTTATGCAACAAATATTTACTGAGTGCCTGTGCTGTATTTGTGTGACCTGCGGTCCATGCTCAATTATCCTCTCTCTTTTCTTGGAGGCTGATACACAGGGGGATCACTGGATCTGTCCGCTTCACCTCCCTTCTGTCTAAGGATGTCACGCTCACATCGTTCTCTACTTTTTCCTATCCTTTTAATCTAGTCTTTAAATGTCAGTTTCTGTTCTCGTCTCCTTTTCTAGCCAGTGTGGGTTTCTCCTGTTTCTCTTACTCTCCATTCGCTGACGTATTTGCATCACTTTAGCTGCAGTTAATATCTGCTAAATCAAACCATATTGGATTGAATAGCTTCCATTGATTTGTGAACAAAAGGATGCTTCAGCTGCCCAACCCTGCTCTCTGTCCCTTCTTTGTTACCAGCAGGGTTAACTTACTCAAAACCCTCCTTGTTCTTGTCCCTCTGTTACCCCTGTGTTGTTCATCCTCCCCCTGTTCAAGCCACCTCATCCTTTTGGACTGTCGTTACTATCAACACTATCTCTGTTTGCGGAGGTGCCTGCTATTTCATTTACTCATTATTTGCTGAACGAGAAGACCAGTTGTCATTTTTCTTTGCTGGTGTCCTGTTTTTACTTTTAGCCATCACCCCTCCCCCAAATGATCGTGAGGACCACAATCCTTATTGTCATGAGCTAAGCCATATTGAGCATCTACTCCCTATTTGCTAAACATCGGAAGACTTGAATTTTGTAAAAAATGGAGGCTTTGGTTTCTTTTGAGAAGGGGTGCACAACGAACAAGCCACTTTCACTGATTAATTTAATTCAACCAATTTTCTCTACATAATGCCTCTCCCCAGAGGGAAATGATTAGATTCTATATGCCAAAAGAAGGAAATGTGAAAAGCACTAACCACAAAAATAGGATTTTGTAAGTCGTATCATCAGCCTATCTATTTTACACTCCAGGAAATGCCATAATCTTGATATTTCTTTCTTAGTTCAAAACCAATCCAACCTGAAATCCATATGAAAAATATCAAAACTCTTCCATCAGCTTTTACCTGCTTCTTGCCTTTGTCACTCAACAGTTGCCCACTCTTCACCTGCAGGAGAAGCTCGTCTTTTTTACTTATACCAGGAAAGCATACAAAATCACACTGACAGGTTGCTGATAGAACAATAATGCGTAGATTCAAGAGAAACTTATATTCCCGGAAAAATGAAGGAAGCTTTCAGATGATTGAGCTCTGTGTTGGAGGCCTTAGAGTTGGAGGACCGGGAGGCCCTGGACGTGGTCTGATGTGTTCCGAGGTCTGTACCTGGCCTCTCCCAGGTGTTAGTGCAGCAAGCCCTGCTCTCCCCAGTGACACCCAGAGCGGACCTCACCACTGCCTTGTTGGGGTGCAGAGGCTTTATCTGTCCTCAGAGACATTCTGACGCCACACTTGGCCAGGGTATGTGAATGCGGAGGTTTGGGTCTTGAGTAAATCATGTAAGTTCCTGTCTTCTTTCCCTCAACTACATCAGTAATTAAGAGCATAGAAAGAGGGGCTCTTGGTACAAATGAACTTATTTACAAAAACAGAAATAGAGTCACAGATGTAGAAAACAATCTTATGGTTACCAGGGGGAAAAGGGGGGGGGGGAGGGATAAATTGGGAGATTGGGATTGACATATACACACTACTATATGTAAAATAGACAACTAATAAGGACCTACTGTATAGCACAGGGAACTCTGCTCAGTACTCTGTAATGACCTTATTGTCCTGGAAACCCTCCTCCCCATAGAGCAGCCGTTCTCAACAGGGAGTGATTCTAACTCCTCGGGGACATTTGTCAATGTCTGGAGACCCGTTTAATTATCACAACTGGAGAGAGCTACTAGCATCCAGTGGGCGGAGGCCAGGGAAGCTGCTGAACATTCTACAGTGTCCAGGGAAGCTTCCCAAAATAAAGAATTATCCAGCCTTAAATGTCAATAGTGCTGAGGTTGAGAAATCCTGCTATAGAGCATGTTCTTTACCCCATGTTCACTGTGGGCCCCTCACACATGACATCTGCCTTTTCAACCCACATACATTTTATTTAAAAGTACTTATCTTCACTTATAAATAAAGGTATAAATGGAAAACCTCATTGGCAGGAGGGGCCCAAAAAAGGGGTAAAGGGATGTACTGGCCAAAGAAGCCAGAGATCATCAGTATAAATTAACTCATTGAAGTTAATGTATGCTGCTTGCAGTGGTAGAAAGACACGTGCTGTTGAAAGAGGACATCTCTTTAAAAGAGAAGGCACAAACCCAAATGTTTAGTGCCCCTGGGCAGGTGGTATGAGTGTGGCAGAGAGAAGAGGCACCTGGGCCACTGGACAGTACATGTACCATCTGGAGCAAGCCACCTCCCTTGGCTCTGACCAACTGTCCCCATTTAGAATAATGGGTCCACCATTGCCAGGCCTTTTGATTTTTTTCAAGAGAATCTGGAGATCTGAGCTTTTATTGAAATTCCCTGGTTACTAACTGTTAGAAACAAATTTTAAAACTCATAAACTTTGTGCCGTTGAACATGGATCAAAATCTCTTCTAATACGTGGATCTGAATAGGCTGCCCAACCCCTCCATTCGAAATCTCTCAGTGACTTAGAAAATAAGTCCACATTCCTTTGCAAAGTATTTGAGACCGTTTAAGATTAGGTCTCACCAAGCTGGCTACCTACTTTCCATCTGTTAGCTCCTCTCCACCCTCCTTTGAACACACCACGCATGCGTATGCGGGGACCTCAGCCTGGCTTTTTCCCTCATGGCCATCGCAACTTTCTCTGCCTATTGAACTGTGATATTCATTCTTCATGGCCCAGATCAAATGACAAAGGATCTTCCTGAATTCCCTCAAAAAAATCTGGTTTGGTGTTTTATGTTATCGTGATCTTTACAACTTACCATGTATTCATCTAGTCATCTCCCCACCTCAAGGAAAATATAAGACTTGGAGGCTGGGAACCCACTTTATTTACTGTTCTCTCCTGCATGTAAACTTAGGTTTCAGTATATTTCAATCACCTTCTCCTTAACCATCCACCAGTATGCACTGTGATTAATATGGCAGTTTCGGTATGTAACACGAAACTCTCTCTCTTTCATTTCTATGGCCAAATTCTCGCCCCAAATTACAGTAACATTGAAATAAAGTTATTAACGGCAATAAGGGAATTGTGAAATTTTTTGCATCATCTAGGACCTTTTATCAAGAGAAAAAAAGTAAAACTTCAGAGATGAGTAATACTTATTAGACACTTGGAATAGCATTAAAATAGCTACTTTTACATAGTTAAATATTTGCGTCTATACTTAGATATATAAATTACTATTCTTTGAACTTGAAGTGGATTTTGAACTGTACTCGCCACAATTGTAATAATCATACAGTTTATTTGTTGGGCTATATAGACATTGACCAATTAATTCTTGATCACATTGCCTAATAAGGAGACTTTCCTTGGGTACCCTCTTTTTAGAGTATGCATAGGAGTGTGTGTTAATTATAGACCTCTGTTACTAACTTTGCATTATATTACCCAAATGCTTACTTAATAATTTACCAATGTTGAGGGGTAGGTGGGCAAGAAGCTTGTATCCGACTTAACTTCTGTTTTCAAGCCAGTAGGCAAGTGACATTTATAAATCCATCAAGTACTTGGCCTGAGTTCAAGGACAATTTATTTTCTTTAAGTGTTTGCGTGGTTGTTCAAGGGGATGTGTTGACTTTCGCAATTCAGGTCACATCATAATTAGCTAATTTTTGTTGGAAAAAACAGGGATGATAGACAGTTACAGAAAGATAGAGAAGATGAAAAGGCAGAGGGCTATGTACCAGATGAAGGAACAAGAAAAAACACCAGAAAAACAACTAAATGAAGTGGAGATAGGCAACCTTCCAGAAAAAGAATTCAGAATAATGATAGTGAAGATGATCCAGGACCTTGGAATAAGAATGGAGGCAAAGATTGAGAAGATGCAAGAAATGATTAACAAAGACCTAGAAGAATTAAAGAACAAACAAACAGAGATGACCAATACAATAACTGAAATGAAAACTACACTAGAAGGAATCAATAGCAGAATAACTGAGGCAGAAGAACGGATAAGTGACCTGGAAGACAGAATGATGGAATTCACTGCTGCGGAACAGACTAAAGAAAAAAGAATGAAAAGAAATGAAGACAGCCTAAGAGACCTCTGGGACAACATTAAACGCAACAACATTCGCATTATAGGGGTCCCAGAAGGAGAAGAGAGAGAGAAAGGACCAGAGAAAATATTTGAAGAGATTATAGTCGAAAACTTCCCTAACATGGGAAAGGAAATAGCCACCCAAGTCCAGGAAGCGCAGAGAGTCCCATACAGGATAAACCCAAGGAGAAACACGCCGAGACACATAGTAATCAAAGTGGCAAAAATTAAAGACAAAGAAAAATTATTGAAAGCAGCAAGGGAAAAACGACAAATAACATACAAGGGAACTCCCATAAGGTTAACAGCTGATTTCTCAGCAGAAACTCTGCAAGCCAGAAGGGAGTGGCATGATATACTTAAAGTGATGAAAGGGAAGAACCTACAACCAAGATTACTCTACCCGGCAAGGATCTCATTTAGATTTGATGGAGAAATCAAAAGCTTTACAGACAAGCAAAAGCTAAGAGAATTCAGCACCACCAAACCAGCTCTACAACAAATGCTAAAGGAACTTCTCTAAGTGGGAAACACAAGAGAAGAAAAGGACCTACAAAAACAAACCCAAAACAATTAAGAAAATGGTCATAGGAACATACATATCGATAATTACCTTAAACGTGAATGGATTAAATGCCCCAACCAAAAGACATAGACTGGCTGAATGGATACAAAAACAAGACCCATATATATGCTGTCTACAAGAGACCCACTTTAGACCTAGGGACACATACAGACTGAAAGTGATGGGATGGAAAAAGATATTCCATGCAAATGGAAATCAAAAGAAAGCTGGAGTAGCTATACTCATATCAGATAAAATAGACTTTAAATTAAAGAATGTTACAAGAGACAAGGAAGGACACTACATAATGATCCAGGGATCAATCCAAGAAGAAGATATAACAATTATAAATATATATGCACCCAACATAGGAGCACCTCAATACATAAGGCAACTGCTAACAGCTATAAAAGAGGAAATCGACAGTAACACAATAATAGTGGGGGACTTTAACACCTCACTTACACCAATGGACAGATCATCCAAAATGAAAATAAATAAGGAAACAGAAGCTTTAAATGACACAATAGACCAGATAGATTTAATTGATATATATCGGACATTCCATCCAAAAACAGCAGATTACACGTTCTTCTCAAGTGCGCACGGAACATTCTCCAAGATAGATCACATCTTGGGTCACAAATCAAGCCTCAGTAAATTTAAGAAAATTGAAATCATATCAAGCATCTTTTCTGACCACAACGCTATGAGATTAGAAATGAATTACAGGGAAAAAAACGTAAAAAGGACAAACACATGGAGGCTAAACAATACGTTACTAAATAACCAAGAGATCACTGAAGAAATCAAAGAGGAAATCAAAAAATACCTAGAGACAAATGACAATGAAAACACGACGACCCAAAACCTATGGGATGCAGCAAAAGCAGTTCTAAGAGGGAAGTTTATAGCTATACAAGCCTACCTAAAGAAACAAGAAAAAGCTCAAGTAAACAATCTAACCTTACACTTAAAGAAACTAGAGAAAGAAGAACAAACAAAACCCAAAGTTAGCAGAAGGAAAGAAATCATAAAGATCAGAGCAGAAATAAATGAAATAGAAACAAAGAAAACAATAGCAAAGATCAATAAAACTAAAAGTTGGTTCTTTGAGAAGATAAACAAAATTGATAAGCCATTAGCCAGACTCATCAAGAAAAAGAGGGAGAGGACTCAAATCAATAAAATCAGAAATGAAAAAGGAGAAGTTACAACAGACACTGCAGAAATACAAAGCATCCTAAGAGACTACTACAAGCAACTTTATGCCAATAAAATGGACAACCTGGAAGAAATGGACAAATTCTTAGAAAGGTATAACCTTCCAAGACTGAACCAGGAAGAAATAGAAAATATGAACAGACCAATCACAAGTAATGAAATTGAAACTGTGATTAAAAATCTTCCAACAAACAAAAGTCCAGGACCAGATGGCTTCACAGGTGAATTCTATCAAACATTTAGAGAAGAGCTAACACCCATCCTTCTCAAACTCTTCCAAAAAACTGCAGAGGAAGGAACACTCCCAAACTCATTCTATGAGGCCACCATCACCCTGATACCAAAACCAGACAAAGACACTACAAAAAAAGAAAATTACAGACCAATATCACTGATGAATATAGATGCAAAAATCCTCAACAAAATACTAGCAAACAGAATCCAGCAACACATTAAAAGGATCATACACCACGATCAAGTGGGATTTATCCCAGGGATGCAAGGATTCTTCAATATACGCAAATCAATCAATGTGATACACCATATTAACAAATTGAGGAATAAAAACCATATGATCATCTCAATAGATGCAGAAAAAGCTTTTGACAAAATTCAACACCCATTTCTGATAAAAACTCTCCAGAAAGTGGGCATAGAGGGAACCTACCTCAACATAATAAAGGCCATATATGACAAACCCACAGCAAACATCATTCTCAATGGTGAAAAACTGAAAGCATTTCCTCTAAGATCAGGAACGAGACAAGGATGTCCACTCTCACCACTATTATTCAACATAGTTTTGGAAGTCCTAGCCACGGCAATCAGAGAAGAAAAAGAAATAAAAGGAATACAAATTGGAAAAGAAGAAGTAAAACTGTCACTGTTTGCGGATGACATGATACTATACATAGAGAATCCTAAAACTGCCACCAGAAAACTGCTAGAGCTAATTAATGAATATGGTAAAGTTGCAGGATACAAAATTAATGCACAGAAATCTCTTGCATTCCTATACACTAATGATGAAAAATCTGAAAGAGAAATTATGGAAACACTCCCATTTACCATTGCAACAAAAAGAATAAAATACCTAGGAATAAACCTACCTAGGGAGACAAAAGACCTGTATGCAGAAAACTATAAGACACTGATGAAAGAAATTAAAGATGATACCAACAGATGGAGAGATATACCATGTTCTTGGATTGGAAGAATCAACATTGTGAAAATGAGTATACTACCCAAAGCAATCTACAGATTCAATGCAATCCCTATCAAATTACCAATGGCATTTTTTACGGAGCTAGAACAAATCATCTTAAAATTTGTATGGAGACACAAAAGACCCCGAATAGCCAAAGCAGTCTTGAGGCAAAAAAATGGAGCTGGAGGAATCAGACTCCCTGACTTCAGACTATACTACAAAGCTACAGTAATCAAGACAATATGGTACTGGCACAAAAACAGAAACATAGATCAATGGAACAAGATAGAAAGCCCAGAGATTAACCCACGCACCTATGGTCAACTAATCTATGACAAAGGAGGCAAAGATATACAATGGAGAAAAGACAGTCTCTTCAATAAGTGGTGCTGGGAAAACTGGACAGCTACATGTAAAAGAAGGAAATTAGAATACTCCCTAACACCATACACAAAAATAAACTCAAAATGGATTAGAGACCTAAATATAAGACTGGACACTATAAAACTCTTAGAGGAAAACATAGGAAGAACACTCTTTGACATAAATCACAGCAAGATCTTTTTTGATCCACCTCCTAGAGTAATGGAAATAAAAACAAAAATAAACAAATGGGACCTAATGAAACTTCAAAGCTTTTGCACAGCAAAGGAAACCATAAACAAGACGAAAAGACAACCCTCAGAATGGGAGAAAATATTTGCAAATGAATCAACGGACAAAGGATTAATCTCCAAAATATATAAACAGCTCATTCAGCTCAATATCAAAGAAACAAACACCCCAATCCAAAAATGGGCAGAAGACCTAAATAGACATTTCTCCAAAGAAGACATACAGATGGCCACGAAGCACATGAAAAGATGCTCAACATCACTAATTATTAGAGAAATGCAAATCAAAACTACAATGAGGTATCACCTCACTCCTGTTAGAATGGGCATCATCAGAAAATCTACAAACAACAAATGCTGGAGAGGGTGTGGTGAAAAGGGAACCCTCTTGCACTGTTGGTGGGAATGTAAATTGATACAGCCACTATGGAGAACAATATGGAGGTTCCTTAAAAAACTAAAAATAGAATTACCATATGACCCAGCAATCCCACTACTGGGCATATACCCAGAGAAAACCGTAATTCAAAAAGACACATGCACCCGAATGTTCATTGCAGCACTATTTACAATAGCCAGGTCATGGAAGCAACCTAAATGCCCATCAACAGACGAATGGATAAAGAAGATGTGGTACATATATACAATGGAATATTACTCAGCCATAAAAAGGAACGAAATTGAGTCATTTGTTGAGACGTGGATGGATCTAGAGACTGTCATACAGAGTGAAGTAAGTCAGAAAGAGAAAAACAAATATCGTCTATTAATGCATGTATGCGGAACCTAGAAAAATGGTACAGATGAGCCAGTTTGCAGGGCAGAAGTTGAGACACAGATGTAGAGAATGGACATATGGACACCAAGGGGGGAAAACTGCGGTGAGGTGGGGATGGTGGTGTGCTGAATTGGGCGATTGGGATTGACATGTATACACTGATGTGTATAAAACTGATGCCTAATAAGAACCTGCAGTATAAAAAAACAAACAACTAATACTAAACTTTCATTGGGTTATTTGTATGGAAACATGTTAATATAAATGTTTCAGACATTACATGAAATTTCTAAAAATCTTATATTTGTATTTGTATGGAAATATGTATGGAAATATGTTAATATAAATGTTTCAGACATTACATGAAATTTCTAAAAAAAAAAAAAAAAAAACAGGGATGATAGATATATGTGTCTGAGCCAAATTGAATTTTATTATGATCCTGGTTCTGTGTAGAGGATATAACTAATAATTAAGTTATCCCCATTCGGTTATGCTTTCAGAAGTTGCTGTCACCTGCTGCCTATGTCATTTAAAAAACTACCTTCCTTATTAATTTTAACATGAAACAGATCCATTTGGAGAAAATCCATTATGAAGGAGACAGTGTTGTTTGTTCAATAACATAGGTTCAGGCTCAAGGCTAAACATAAACGTGGCACAAATGGGAAGATATTGGACAAATGCGATTTATCTCATTATTCAGCAGCGAGGTATTCCAAATGCCTAATGAATGCATAAAAACAGATTGCATATAACATGCACACTGTGAGTCTCATTTGCAGAATTATTTTTGCCACCTCTATCACTGTCTGAAACCAATCCTGTTTGAATAGCAACAGTTCTTGAGCTTCCCAAGATTACAAGAAGCAGCTCCTTTAAAGAGAAAAAAGAAAACTCAGTGTCTTATCTGTGGAATTTACCTTTATGGAAGAATTCTTGGGAATCCATCAGTTTTATCTAAGTCCGATTGTGTTGTCCCCTGTTAAACCTCTATTGTCCCTTGAAATCGGCCCACATGAAAAGAAGACAGTGTTCTTCAAAGCTCTGGTGGACGAATGCAGAGACTGAGGTTTCTGGAACACTCAGTCTCTTTGCTGAGATATTGTTAGAACACAATAGATAATATTCACCGAGCTCACGGCGAGGACACTGCTTGCCCATAGCAGTTTGTAAGCAGTTGGTTGTGGCATTGAATTTAAAAGCCCCAAAGAGTGAAGCAAAAATGTGTAATGATGCTATTATTGCCCTGGTTACAGGGTTCTAACTCGGGTGTTATTCGGGTACTGAGTGATTTAAATATCACTATATACTCTCCTATAATTTTCTGAGACTAAGCATTATTTTATTTTTTTAATTAGTTTATCTATTTACTTATTTATCTGGCTGTGTTGGGTCTTCGTTGCTGCGCGTGAGCTTTCTCTAGTTGCGGCGAGCGGGGGCTACTCTTCGTTGCAGTGCGTGGGCTTATCATTGCGGTGGCTTCTCTTGCTGCGGAGCACGGGCTCTAGGTGCACGGGCTTCAGTAGTTGTGCCTCGCGGGCTCTAGAGCGCAGGCTCAGTAGTTGTGGCACATGGGCTTAGTTGCTCCACGGCATGCGGGATCTTCCTGGACCAGGGTTCAAACCTGTGTCCCATGCATTGGCAGGCGGATTCTTAACCACTGCGCCACCAGGGAAGTCCCAGCATTATTTTACTTTGAGAAAATAGTGTTTACTCTAGAATTCTCTCTGATTCCCATTCCCCCAAATATGTTTGAACAATACATCTGTTGAAAGTTCAACAAGTCGAAGATGACTTGCTCTCGTGGGCCCCCATCTTTCATGGTTAGAGGATTGTCCTAATGAGACCGAGAGATCAGATTTACGACAGCCTAAGAGACTTCAAACACAGGAAAACAATTTTTTGCAGCCCTCCATTGTACTCTTAACCCTAGCCAGCTCTCTCCTAAGTGGAAGTAAAAGTAACCAGATGAAAGAGTGTGGATAATTCTCAGCAAGTTGTCATCCCTGCATGTTAAAAAACAGCTCCAGAAGAAGATCCTAGTTGGAGGGCCAGATGTGTTACCATGTTAGGATAAAGTCAGCAACAATAACAACACAAGCTGTCAATTATTGAATCTTTTCTATCTGCCAGGCCCTGGGCTCAGCAGTCAACATGCATGGTCACACTTCACTTCTAACAGCTCCCTAAGTAGGAACCATGGTTACTCTCCTTTTACAGATGAGGGAAGCTGAGGATGGGAGAGGTCAAAGTGACTTGCACGAAGCCACATGGTGCTGTCAGCTGGGATTTGCATTTAGGGGTCTAACCCCGAGGCCTCTCAACCATGTCTCCACAGCCATGCTGTGTACCGATTGTTAAGTGTGCGCATTTCTCAGATGTCAGAGTCATTGTCTGGACATATAGTTCACAGGCTAAAGGAATGAAGTGTGTGGTGACAAGCAAGCTTAAGTTAGAAGGCCTGTGGAAGGCTGTACTGAGAGGACAAAGTGAAGGCTGGATATACTTCAAGCCCACAGAATACTGTGAGAGCATTTTACCCAATCCTGAGGGCGTGATTGCTGTTCAATAAATATATAGGCCATTGTTATCAATGTGTGTACTCGCCGTATTGGAAGCAATTTCCCGATGACAACTCAAGAGTGAACCACAGTGAATTAAAACCGATGTCCTCTGATAAACAATGTCTGTGATGTCGCCACACAGGAAAAGCCACGGTTTGAGCCTCTGGGAAGCCAGTTTACTACATTTACTGAGAGTCCTGTATCCCCCAAGCACTGTACTATCTCATTTCGTTTTTAGGACACCATGAGATAAGGTGAGTGGTAAGATCCCCTGTAAATAAAATTTTTAAAGATTAGAAAAAAATGAAGCCTCTTAATTTGTTAAATTTTCTTTTTGCTTTTCCACTGTTTGTACAATTTTCCCTAGGCTATGGGATATGGTAAAGAAGAAAAATATATATGAAAATATCAACTTAAAAAACTCTTCTTATGATGTTCTATTTATATTTACAGAGAATTTTTGTAAAGAAAAATCTTGAATATTGGTATAATTTGCATCTGCATCATTCTTTGAAAAACATGAATTAAGGTTTTTTTTTTTAAAAAAAAAAAAAGATCCCCATACTACAAATGAAGAAACCAAAGCTGAAGGAAATTTTCCTAAGATCTATTTATGTAAGTGGCAGAAGAGAAATCCTAATTGTTCTTTAGCACTGCAGTAGATGAAAATATACACAGGGGCTAAAATCTCATGAAGCTTCCCTAATCAAACTCACAAGGTAGACTTCATTTTGAAGTGAAGTGAGACACCTTCTAAATCAAAGCCTGTTTAATATCTTCTATCCATTAGAATAAATGTACACTTCAGCCAAAATACAAGAAGTGGAATCCCACATGGAAAACCGCAGGCATATCCAGTTAGGCAGAGAAGCACAAAAGGCTGGGCAGTTGTCTAGCACACCTGGTATTTGCATAATCAGGATCTTGCACATAGTAGGTATTCAGCAAGTATTTGTGGTTTGTTTCAGGAACAGGGATTTTTGTCTGAGTATTTGAATACTCACCTCATTTTGGATTTGCTTCGGTAGGCTGACTCTGTGCTCACTTTGGGAGAATTTCAACTTCTATGGACATAGTTTTGGATTGACATTTACTTTCCTTCCGTTTTTCTTGACCCTTTTAAAAAATGCATTGGTATTTTACGATTTGGAATCTATGGAAGGGGGTCCAAAACCTTGGGGGCCATCTTGTGGTTAAAGCATCTTCCTTAAGTTTTCCTGCATCTACAGCACTGGGTGAAATTCTTGTGTTCATTTCAAAGTTAAAGAGTTTGAATTTTTTTTTTTACTTTTTTTTATCACAATTGCAATTATGTCTCAATTATTTATAAATATTTGCATTTTCTAATATTACAAAAGTACAAATTAAAATCCTGTGTATGGAAGCACTTGTATTTTAAAACATTAAATGTTTTAAAACATGTGTGAGGATGTATGTATAAAGGCATGTACATATTTAAAACTTTGATTATGTCTAGGAGTGAAGACTGTGAAAACATTTTTTATACTTTTATTTTCTAAATTCTGTCCAATAAGCCTGTGTAACTTTTAAATAGAAAAAAATATTTAGCCTAAAATTACAGTTAAATATTAGCAGCTGCTGCTAAGGGCAAATCAACAAATTGTCCAAGCAGCCACATTAGAGGGAGGATAGCTACTTGAATCCAGTTATTAAGCACAAATATAAAAAAAATGGAATAGCAGCTCAGTTCCTGTGTCAATAAAATATTAAGGGTGTGACTGGGGCAAGTTGGCCCTGATTGGGTCACATGATTTTTGATTGTTTCAGACAGCACTCTTGGAAACAAAAAGAAAACCGAAAGAAGAGAAAAGAAAAAATAATTTTTAAGTACTCTTGTTACTCGGTGTTTTTTAAGTGACATACATCGTAACATACAGCCAGAGTTCATTTCGTGGCTGTATAATCATTTTCAACCTAAATCTACTTGAGAAGTGAGTCAAATTCTCTAGAGAGATTTAAAATTAATACAGTCTCATAGGAAACATAATAAAGACTTGCTCTGATAAACTTCTTGCTTTGCCAGATATGAATGACACATGATTGGTTGATGGGGTCCAAAATGAACTCAAGCCACACATTCAAATCATTCACAGACATCTTGTTATAACTTAACCCCTTAAGAAAAATCAACTATAGTAACTTTTGACTATCTGTAACAAAGAAGAAAAGACAGTAGCCAGAATTTATAAAGTCTATATATTTGGCTTGGACTATTTGGGGGGGAATCATAAAATTTGTCTTGCTAAAGTAATATCGAATCAGTTTGCTGTTCCTTAAAACATATCTACTTGAAGGCATTGAGAAGGGTCTGAGAAACTTTCTCAAACTTAATGTGCTTTCGATAATTATCAAGCCCTAATGCCAATAACAGAAAGGTGAGAGTCATACTCTCTGCACACACCTTCTCTGGGTAACTTGAAGAACATGGTCTTACAGTCACTTTGTTTGCCTTCCTATGGTAGCAATACTTCACCTATGATAAATCTGTCCTCTGGCAACCTCTTTTATCAGGAACCATCTGAGGACTTAAGCGGTAAGCAAACAGGCCTTTGGGTTGCCAAAACAGAGTCCCAAAGTTCAGGCACAACAGCTCATGCACTTGACCCAGAGGAAATCCCTGTAGACCCGATACATCCTATTTATAATTGGTCTTTATACAGGTCCTCTGACAAGTTTGGGTGTCTGGCTGGGTTCCAAGCACATAGCGGATTCTAAGATGAAATTTTAGTTATAAGTAAGAGGGCCTCATGACATGTAGCATATGGCTACAGATGGAAGGAAAACAACTGATAAAGGGGAAAAAACTGTAAAAGGGACAAGAGACTAGGGCATTTAGCTTTGGGGCAAAATGTCATATAAACCTTAGAAGGCCCTCAGAGTATTACAGCATATAAAATAATTTTGTACTGTTTTGATAAGTTTCTATTTTGTACTGTTTTGATAAGTTTCTAATAAGTTTTAAAAATAAGTTTTGAAATACTGCTTCATCATCAGGAAAGAGTAAATTATGTTCCAAATACTCTAAGAAGAAGAAAAATATATCATGATTTTAGAAATATTCCATAAAAAAGATTTACGATAACTACCCCCTTTGTTTTGATGTGCTTGCTTGGATAAAACTCCAGCTATGAGAAAATTTAGCTTTACTTAGTAAAGCCCTAATCAGCTGAGATTCATTGCCATTTGCTCTGGTGATGCTCTAAAATACATAATGTTCACAAAAGTTTTCTGCAGGTAGGAGAATTTACTTCGTTGAATTCTGTGAGAGAACTATCTAGAAAATGACTATTTGTTTCCAGTTTGCAAGATGTTTCTCTTTTAGCCCAAGGGAATATGCTCCCGATGAATGGTGGGCCTGACAGACTGGAGGACGGAGGACAGAATTTCCTGTGTTTATCCTCCCATCCCAGAGTTTTAACAGTTGACTTTGGTTATTTAAACTCAAGCAAGGCTGAGCTTGTACTCCATTACATAATAGTACAAAGTTAGTTACTTAGCCAAAACACAGTGTTCACTACCCTGGCCCTTCCTGTCATGTAACCACGACCCCTGTGATTTTTGCTGCTTCCAAATGAAGGCCAAACCACATCTTACACATTCTCTTCTAGGGCCAAAAAGCCCCACTCTCTAGTTCCCAGGTAACCATAACGGTTGAGTGCAATTTAGATCTTACTTAATTAAGAAAGTGGGTTAATTTTAGGTATGACTATAGAGGAACAATGCAAATTCTTCCATGGCAACTTGAACTTAAGCCTTCCCAGAATCAGAGTACTGGCCAGAAAGAATACAGGTAGCAAAAAAATTATTCCTGCCAGCAAGGAGAAGGAGGAGGAGGAATTTCTTTAGAAAAAAGGAGAAAAAGACATCCAGTGACAGTGGGAGTAAATCAGAGAGTCCTCAGAGTTGGCTATTTAAAGGGTATTTATGAGGTACTTATTGCTGTTCAAGCATTTGGGGATGTTCATTTGGAGATGATACAGAAATATATGCTCCAATAAATCTGTTCCTTGTCATTTATCGTTGAATTAGGGTGGACATACAAATGTTCCTGGGGGGAAGGTGGGAAGGCAACATGTTCACAAAAGGAGGGTAGGGAAGTTCACACTGGCTACATGAATGGTGGTGGGAAACATCTGTTGTAATTTACAAGGTTTCTTCATTTTACAAGACTTGCAAGAGGAAGTAAGGTTTGAATCAAACATAGTCTATGGTAGAACCTGAAATGATGGGTAGAGAGGGGAAGCCATGAACTTCTAGGCGTAGAGGACCTCATTAGTGGCCAGTGGATTTGTGGATGCTGTCTTGGCCCACAGCACTTTCTCCTACCCCACCTTCTCAGAGTGTGGGCAGTAGTCAATGGCACTGTCTTCACCTACAGAGTAAATGGAACCAAGAAGATAGCCTGGATCCTCTGAGTAGGAAAAACATTTCCCTAAAATATTTAGGTGAGTAATACAGAACTTGTTTTCAGATAACTGCCTTAGGTCTCTATTTTTGCATGATGTGCTCGTGAAAGAAGAGGGGCATGGGAAGAGGAGAGGATCAATGGTATAAATTCAGAAGTTGTTACTTAGGCCAGATTTTTTTCCTCCCTGTTCCTATTCATGAAACTATCCATAGCACCTTCAGTTTTGAGGATGGATTTCATCTGGGGATGGTGAGGGAACGGAGAGCCTCCCACCCACAATTGGATGCATCTAAAGGAGAGAGAGCATGAAATAAAGATGAGAGACACCCAAGAGGTATCCCATTTTTTTTTTCCCCCTAAACACTCACCTGAGATGCCAGATGCTCTAAAAGCGTTCGTTACAGATAATGCGAAACCTCTCTGTTGTCTGTGCTTCTTGGGAACATAGATGGACCCCTCTTTCAAGTGGGAGAGATTTGTGTAACAGAAAGAAATAGCAGAAAATAGGTCAGCAAAGTCAAGTGACCCACACAGATGGGTGCTTTGAGATGTGTAAGCTGTGGTTCCAGAGTCACTACCCAGATTCACTTAAAGTAAAGGCCGGAAGTGGAAAAATATTCTCTGGGCAGGTGGGAGAGGGGAATATGGAGAAGTGGGTTATCATTCTTCTTTCAAGTAACTACTACTTGAAACATTTTTTTAAAGTCATTTTGCTCAACAGACGACAGTATTTCTCAGAAAAGAAGCAGAAGAAAATGTCAAGCAACGTGAATGTTCTCCCAGCCTTCCCTCTCTTCCCACCTGTGAACACAGAACAATTCCTTTGTCCTTTATTGGCCCCGTTCTGCTTGAATATCGCAAAGTCGTGCAATCACTTCTTGTCTGAAACAGTAACCTAATACCAAACAGAATTTAAACACAGCCACTAATCCTTTTGAACAAGGCTGTGTTGGCAATTATGAAACAGGGCAGACGTTGGCAAGCGCTTTCGGAATAATTATAGGGTTCCTCGAGTAGTACAGTATAAATAATTGCGGGTTTAAAAGCGGTATTGTGAGCAGCAATTTATACTAAAATTTATATTTGCTCCTTGAAACCAATATACGTCAAGAGTGCCTCACTCCCACCCCCACGTCTCCACCTTGAGATCTCAAGGGCTTTGGAAGCTTTTGATTCCATTGCACTTTTCACTCAGCAAGGCAACTACAGGGCACATCTGGGCTGTAGTGAACAAGGGTAAGAGTGATGCATTTAATAAACGGGCATGAATGAAGTAATGAAACTCTTCCAGCTCTGGCCAGCCGGCCTGCTCCCAGGATACTGGCATGCAGAAAGGCCATTTTGGTACAGAGAGAAGCTAAGAAGTGCAGTGGTATCACTTTTGCCTGGCAAGTAGGGCACACGGGAGAAGATTATCGCCTCCTCTTTGGCTGATGATGGGGTGGCTGCAAGGCACAGAGGACAGAGACGTGTCCACTGCGGAAACTCGTGGAGATAACGCAGCTCTAAAATAGCCACAGAGACTTATTAAAATATCTGCTTTCCTCTCTGTGGAAATCCTCATTTTATCCTACAGCACAGGAAAGATGGGTAGGGATGTCAGGAAAGTAGGGGGTGGGGCTGGGACGGGGGTGGGAGAAAGCCTGGGTGATGGAGGGAGCTGTTTTTAAAGGGCTCTGCTCTTGGGGTGAATGCTGAATAGAGGCCTTTCTTTTTCCAAGTAGGTGACTGTACGTGGCATCTTCTTGTCTTTTCTCTTGATCCTGGTGGCTTCTCTTACCCAGTCTGAGAACTCCCCTGAGATGTTCACATCCTGAATGTGTCTCACCAAGCTAGCTAGTGTCCTCAGATAATGTGGTTTTTGTTTCAATTGCTGTTCCTGGTTTCTGCTCTCTAAAACCCTTTTAAACCATATTTTCCATTGATTGTTCAGTGCTGGCTTTGGTATTTAAATAAGCCTTTCAATGGGTCATTAGCTCTGTAATTAATTCCAGCTATTTTTAAATGGTGCCTTGGTTATTAAAGAGCTGCCATATTCGCAACAGCCTTGCCTTTCCTGAAGCATCCCTAAGCATTAGCTGATCTTTTCCTTTTTTTAGTGCCAAAAATACGGTAATTTTTTTTTTTCTCCTTTCAAATATATTCTTCATGGGTAGGAAGAGTCAAACTTTTTGAAGGAGGACAGAAAATATTGAGCTGTTACACTTCTGCATGACAGCCTTGGGCTTTTATTTTTCTTTCAAATGATCTCAGCAGATAACCATCAAGGACTTCCTGTAGGCCAGGCCCTGCCTTATGTATTTTTCACTTATGTTTTTAAAATCAAGATTGGTAAATCACAGGATTTGAATAGAAAGTGATTTTATGGAGAAGAAGTGACTGGAACAAAATCACTTTAGCCAGTTAGTTACAGAGCTAGAGTTAGAACCCAGACCACCTGACCCTTAGCCCCTTCTTTCCATTTCTTTGTGCTTTGTTATATAATATTAACATAGCTGTTAGTCTCTGTGACACTAGGAGAGGCTTACCAATTCTAATATTAGCACCAGTGAGCCTGGCCCCATACCCTTGGCAGACGTCACAATCAACCACAGCACAATGCATCGCATCCAACACCCCAGGGATCCACTAGAAATCCATCTGACTTGGAAAATGAGCTGAAACCCACTTGCCACCTTGACCTTATAGTAATCCCAGGATAAAGCAGTAATGCCTGGTTCAGAAAAGCAGATGGAGATTAACTTTGATTATTGAGTATTATCTGAGATCAGATAAAAATACCAATAGCTCATATAATAATAGTTAATAGGGCTACCATTGTGTGCCAGGCACTGAGCTAGTTGTTTAGATGTCTTCTTGCATTGAGCCTCCTAACAATCCTGTGAAATCGTTACTATTACCTCCATAGTACAAATTACACAGTAGAGGATTGGAGAAGTTAAATAACTTGCCCGTGATCACTGATGTAATAAGTGGCCAGCTCAGCTTTCGGACCCGGATCTCTCTATCTCTAAAGCTACTCCTTGCCTTCTGACAGCCCACACAGGGTATCCATGTGCTGACCACTTGTGGACCAGCCCTCGATGTCAGAAGAATATTCCTACATTTCTCATCCTGAGAGTCCCCTTTGCCTCCACCCCCAGCCCCAGCCTTTTTTCTTTCAATCCTGTGAGGTTCTAGTAAATGTAGTTCCGAAAAGAATGCTTGCCCCAAGTGATTTATGTTTGTTTCATCTTATATGATAAATTAGGAATCCTTTCATTTATTTTGGTTCTCACCATGGTTTCCACTGCTAGAAGGAAATGCCTAGGGCTGTCTAGGATAGCTTTAACAACCCTTTCATTCCCTCTAGGGTACCAGAGAGTACATGCTAGAAGCAGGTGATAGAATCTCTAATGTTTTCATTTTTTTGGAGCCCCTGCTGTGTGTCAGGCACTGAACTAGGCACTGGGGATATTGGATAAGGAAGAAAGACTCATCCCTGCTCTGTACCCCTTCCATTCTCAACGTGTGGAGACAGCTAATAATTATGTAGCATTCCAGGGAGTGATAAATGCTATGAAGAATGAATCCAAGTATTATAATGGCAGATGACTTGGGGGTAGAAGGCTAGGAATGCCTCTGGTTTTTTATTTCCCGTGGACCCTAGCACAAATATTAAGGGAGACTTTAAAAGGCAAGTTAAGCTTCTGTATCTCTAGATATGTCTGCAGTGCACAGTGGCCAGGACTGAGACTGGGGGAAAATGTCCAGTGGACACAGTTTTATTTCGGTATAATCTTCCTCTTTGGTACCACCATCATTTTTTCAATCTGCCGGGACCGTATCTCCCTGATAGCTCTCTCCACCCTCAGCTGCCCGGCATTGTGTGTGTGATGCGAAAGCTCTTTGCGTCTCCCTACCACCGCCACGGTGAACCATGGACTGTCCTGTGTTTCGTGTCGTCAAGGTCAGGCCCCATGCGGCTGCCAAGCCCTCGACTAGCCACCCTGATAAATTAACCTCTGCTCACTCCTCCCAAGTGAGTGATTTCTGTTGACACTGGTTCTGTTTTTTCATCTGTGAAATGGGGAGGTTGGGGTAAACCTAGTTGGAAAGATGGCAGGAGAGTGAGCACATGTGGGTGGAAATCTCTCCTGGGTTTCCCACCAACTTGGTAATCTCGGGATGGTCATTTTACCTCTCCGAGCCCCGGTTGTCTTGGCTAAAAAGTCAGGGGTGTGATTGGGTGATCTCAGAGGTCTTTACCGCCTGGAATTCTGTAATCTGAAACGTTAGGTTTAGCTCTTTAGAACACACTAAACAAAACAAAAACTATGATTCACAAGAGGCGAATCATACCTTTATTGTCTAACCCAGAGAAGGAGTTTCAGACAAGGAAGGGGGCCAGCCAAGGTATCATTGCAAGGGCAGTAGGAGAAATTATTCGGGGTTTTCTAACTTACCTCCTTGAGAACAGTTAGTGTGATGGACTCTTATTGAGATTGTTAATGTAATGAGAACTGAGATGACTCTTCATATACCCAAACTATGTTTAATATATTAAACCTTGGAAATAGGTTTTAATTAAGTCTGCCACATCTGCTGACCAAGATGTGGGAACTGAGCAGAGACCAGAATGAGCCAAAGCATCAAAATCACTTACTTGTGTAAGTGACCAGCTTCTGCTTCCTTGGTATCTGTCATTGTACTCCACATTGAGATCAGAGTGGTAAAGCCCTTATGCAGTATACGTCTCCTTTTGCAGTATACGTTTCCTTTTGCCTAAAAGATATGAGATTATCAAGACAACAGGCAAGGGCACTGAATCACACTTACCAGTCATTTCCAAATGCTGAAGATAAATGCGTCGTGAATCTAGTCTCCATGGGTATATCAATGTATTGCTTATGCCTTGTATAGCTATAATTATCACTCAATTGATATCACTTATGGAATCCTGAGACATCTCCTTGGAGAAATCTGAAAGATGAAAAGATGCAACTTAATTCACAGCTGTCTTGTCTTCTTCTAAAAGTGTTGGTTTAGTGTGATAAAGAACAAGTGGTCCACACAGCGCATCTTCTGCACAAACTAAATTAGCAGAAAGAGCAGCAAAAGCAGTGTGGTTCTGCAGAGTGCTTCTCTTCTTTTCTGTAAGTGTGGTAATGATTTCACACAACTGAAAACTTATTTTTGTAAGCCTGTGTTTGGTGTAATATTGAGGTGTTAATTCAGTCATTCATTGCTTGAACTGTTATTGTTTTAGAATTAAAGCAGCATTATTTAGATTCCTTCTTCATCTCTTTTCAGAGTCACCTTTTACCTGGTAATATATACCTCTATTTACATCTTTTTCTGACTGTCCTTGAGAAAAACAAACAACGTCAAGAAAAAGATTAATTCTTTTCCAATGAAAGCTTATTATACACTGACATTGACTTTAATCTCCTTAATGTCCAAATGAAGAGGATTGATAACTGGTAACACTTTCATTGATGTTTTCCAGAAATGATTCTATGGCAAAAAAAAAATTTTTTTTAATGCCTTTTTGGTGAGCACTAAAGGAAGAAACCATTGATACACAGATTATAAATTCTTAGCCTTTAAACGTTATTTTTTGAAATGAATGTGTTTTAAATTTTGAAACTTTAAAATGCCCATCCAGATTTCAAGCCTTAGATGTTCCTTGCCTATACTTTTTACTAGGTCAAAAGCAGCTCAAATATAAACAGTTATGTCCTTTGGTCATTTAGTTTTCAAATATCATTATATTTTGTTTTATAAAGTGATCTACGTTGTCCTTGTGAGTTCATTCATGGCTGGAAGAAAATCAGACACTTTGTATAAAGCAAAACTTGCAAAACCCTGGAGTCCTATTTGTGGCTGTTTCATGATACAAGTGATAAAAATATAAATTTTTGTTTTGTAGATTAGAAAGGACATGGGAGAGGATGGAGAGTGACACTGTAGTTTGAATTTATAATTTGAAAGCATAGAAAATAAGTGATATAAAAAGATTACCATAAAAGTATCACCATTTTGCCACCCACCCTGCCTCCAACACCCAGGCGATCTGTGAGAATTCACCTTCGCTGTTTAAAACTCATTGCAATAAAAAAGTGATATTAAAAATAGTATACTACCACTTTAGCCAGTACAACACATATGTGATATCCCGGGAAATTGCAAAACATCTTCTTATCCAAAGTTTGGTACCTCACTCTTAGAGTTTTGCAACCAAGGAATATAGCAAATACTGTTTTACATTTCACCTATTCCCTGATGCTTTGCTTGTTTCTTAAATTAATTCACGGGCAATGCATGGCGGGAGGAAAATAACGAAAGCAAAATACACTGATGATATGATAGCAAATACCACTTCCTAACACTACCAACCTAAGAAAATAGCTTTATTTTCTTCTCTCTTGTGCCCAACTTGATTGCATAGAGCAAAAAAATAGATGGCAACTGTTTTTTAATGTACTGTTAATTCCCTCCCAACCCAATATGCTTAATTCCTCATTCCTCATACCTTTGGGATGAAGTATAGTGTTTTGTTGCTTGTTTACAGTATAGTCAGGCAACAGACACCGTACATAAAAGGTGCTACATACCATCAAACATATCAGGAATGCCAGAGAGTTTTCTGCTTTCATCAATAAGACTGTTCCACTGTACATATCAAGAAGTTCAAGGGGAGCAGTGTAAAGCTACTCTGCTGTTGTAATATTTTTATCCACTACATTATTTTTGAACCAACCCTATTTACCTTTAAATGTAGTATTCATACTTCTTGCCTTCCAGAGTTTGAGGATTTCATCATTCACTTACGGTATTCCTCAGAAAGGAACACGTTCTCTCGTGGAAATTAGTGGCTAACATTAGCAAATTCAGGCCACCTGTTCATGGAAGAGTGTTGTATTTATTTGAGCACCTAGAATGGATTGCCCAGAGGTTGTCTTTTGGAAAAGTGCCAGCACAGTGCCCGAAATACCAGAGAGTAGAAAGTCGTGGTCTGGACGGGGAGTGACTGCTGCACTCATGAAAACAGTGTTTGCGCGTGGCTGACATTAATGACAACCCAGGGCTGTGCGCTCACCGAACGTTTTCATTTCAGAAGAGCATCAAAACCACCGAGTCCTTTCAAGTCATCTTCTTTTACTGCGAAACCAGAAACCATGCCGACAGCGACTTCCAGTAATAACCTGGGTCCCAGCTGCAGGCTGGATTGAACTGCTTGTCGTATAATTTTCTAATTTGTGTGTAGGTAGCTGTAGCAAACAACTTAGTTTATTTCAGAGCATGACATCAGAAAGCATATTTTAATGCAGCAGTGATGGGTCATGAAGTCAGAATTTCCACAAAATCTGCTCGAATTGAACAGTAACATAAGGAGGAGGAAACAGGAGACTCAGAGGTTCCTCCCGAAGTCAGTTACATTATTAGGTAAGGAGGCTGATTTTAGTTTAACAAATGTACTAGAAGGTATGCTTCCACGGGAACATTGCCCCATCAAACAGTCAACCGGAGAGGCTAAACCTCTGTACCTAAAACACTGTCACGGCCCAAAAACTAATACGTGATTTCTCTTCTGGAACCGCTTTCAACTCCTTTAGCAAAGTTTTAATATTCTCCATAGTGACCACTGTTCCTCTGAAAAAGTGAATTTGATTTTTGAAAACAACCAACAGTTAACTGCGATGAATAAAGAGAAGAAACCAAGCGAGGCTGTTTTCCTTTAAAAAAAAAAAAAGTGACTCTAAAGTGACAAAGGTGTCTTTCTCATCTCATCTCATTGGCACTGAGAGCAGTTGCCAAAGAAGGGACTCAAAGTAGTCCTGTGGCAATGACAACATCACTACTTTGAAGATCAGTCCTTATTCTGGGGTAGAGGCTGGTGCCAGTGATTTTGCTGGAAGAAAATACTGGCCGTTCATTTTCTTCTTCCAGAATATTAATATGGTAGATAATGGCCACAACAGAAATAAAGGATGGTCAAAAGCCATCCTCTGCCACAGCACAGGAGCACCTCCACGCATCCAGTATGTGCCCAGAATCCAGACGACCTTACCCTGATCGTACGTGTTTTCGGTTGTGTCAGAATTACTATTCCCCTGACGAACAGAATTGTACAGCAAGTGGCAAGGGTGGGAAGTCGAATGGAGGAAAAACAAAAGGGAAACTCCTGCCCAGGAGGACCACGGAATGGTGACTTTCATTGTCATAATCTGATGGTGGTCACAGGAGAATTCTGACTGCAGCCACCAGTTGAGAAATCACTAAGATGAAGCAGGGTTTGGCTGTGGGGCAGCTCGGTGCTTTTACTGCAGTCAACATAGAGTTCCCTGGTTCTGGGCTGGGCGAACCTCACCTACTCGGCAGGGTTCAAGACAAGGGCACCCTGGGGAATTTGATGGAAACGTGAGTTGTGGCATTGAAGTTTTCTCCATGAGAAGTCCTTTGGAACTGCCCATGTTTTATCCTGTTTTGCAGTTTGATGTGTTTGGGGGTATAAAAATGGGCTTTCTTAAAGTTTCCTTTCTTTTAATGTCTATGAAATGCTACTGGATGATATGCAGAAATGCTACCTATCTTCTTGTCCCTATGCCTTTCTCGCAGGGGTTGTTTTGACTTGTTGCAGATGGAGAAAAACAACCACACGGGAGTGAAGTGAGCGGCAGCAGAGTCCTGGAGAAAGCATTCTTACATCTGCCCCTCATGATCTCAAACCCCTCGGCCCACTAAGCCCACTGCTAAAGTCTTTGTGACTCATCTCCCCCAGTTTAGCAATTACTCTCTCCATAGACTGACCAAACATTAATTCAAATAACAATTAATACGAATTTAAATTCCTAGAATATTAAAATACATCATTCGTTTAGGAACTAAAACCGTCGGGGTTTTTAGCTTTCTCCTATATCATCCTTTCTTCCTCCCCATCTCGCGATTGTAGCTGAATAGAATGTGGGCCTGATAAAGTCAGCAGGGATGGATAAACCACACAGCTGTTTATCAGGTTAGAAGAGGAGTGAAAAAACGTGGTATCCGGTGGGTTGAAGGCTCCCCAGCCCTTTGACCCCTTGACGTACGTTAGGCTAAAGGCAGCCTGATCACCACTTTCAAATTTTGGTTTTCTCCATTTTAATCTCTTCCTGAAAGCCCCTTTAAGGAAAGTCCCTGGAATGACGCAATATAAAAGTCACACAGACCTTTTTTTTTTTTTTAAACATCTTTATTGGAGTATAATTGCTTTACAATGGTGTGTTAGTTTCTGCTTTATAACAAAGTGAATCAGTTATATATATACATATGTCCCCATATCTCTTCCCTCTTGCGTCTCCCTCCCTCCCACCCTCCCTATCCCACCCCTCTAGGTGGTCACACAGCACCGAGCTGATCTCCCTGTGCTATGCGGCTGCTTCCCACTAGCTATCCATTTTACGTTTGGTAGTGTATATATGTCCATGCCACTCTCTCACTTTGTCCCAGCTTACCCTTCCCCCTCCCCGTATCCTCAAGTCCATTCTCTAGTAGGTCTGTGTCTTTATTCCCGTCTTGCCCATAGGTTCTTCATGACCATTTTTTTTTTTTTTTAGGTTCCATATATATGTGTTAGCATACGGTATTTGTTTTTCTCTTTCTGACTTACTTCACTCTGTATGACAGACTCTAGGTCCATCCACCTCACTACAAATAACTCAATTTTGTTTCTTTTTATGTGAATAATATTCCATTGTATATATGTGCCACATCTTTATCCATTCATCTGTTGATGGACACTTAGGTTGCTTCCATGTCCTGGCTATTGTAAATAGAGCTGCAATGAACATTTTGGTACATGACTCTTTTTGAATTATGGTTTTCTCAGGGTATATGCCCAGTAGTGGGATTGCTGGGTCGTATGGTAGTTCTATTTTTAGTTTTTTAAGGAACCTCCATACTGTTCTCCATAGTGGCTGTATCAATTTACATTCCCACCAACAGTGCAAGAGGGTTCCCTTTTCTCCACACCCTCTCCAGCACTTATTGTTTGTAGATTTTTTGATGATGGCCATTCTGACAAGTGTGAGATGATATCTCATTGTAGTTTTGATTTACATTTCTCTAAAGATTAATGATGTTGAGCATTCTTTCATGTGTTTGTTGGCAATCTGTATATCTTTGGAGAAATGTCTATTTAGGTCTTTTGCCCATTTTTGGATTGGGTTGTTTGTTTTTTGGATATTGAGCTGCATGAGCTGCTTGTAAATTTTGGAGATTAATCCTTTGTCAGTTGCTTCATTTGCAAATATTTTCTCCCATTCTGAGGGTTGTCTTTTCGTCTTGTTTATGGTTTCCTTTGCTGTGCAAAAGCTTTGAAGTTTCATTAGGTCCCATTTGTTTATTTTTGTTTTTATTTCCCTTTCTCTAGGAGGTGGGTCAAAAAGGATCTTGCTGTGATTTATATCATAGACTGTTCTGCCTATGTTTTCCTCTAAGAGTTTGATAGTGTCTGGCCTTACATTTAGGTCTTTAATCCATTTTGAGTTTATTTTTGTGTATGGTGTTAGGGAGTGTTCTAATTTCATTCTTTTACATGTAGCTGTCCAGTTTTCCCAGCACCACTTATTGAAGAGGCTGTCTTTTCTCCACTGTATATTCTTGCCTCCTTTATCAAAGATAAGGTGACCATATGTGTGTGGGTTTATCTCTGGGCTTTCTATCCTGTTCCATTGATCTATATTTCTGTTTTTGTGCCAGTACCATACTGTCTTGATTACTGTAGCTTTGTAGTATAGACACAGACCTTTTTAAATCATTGCACTCTCTATGCCTGAGAACTCCCTGCCTTACTGATGACATTATGTTTTTGCAAAGTGCCCTGAACTTTGGTATAGGTTCTCAAAGAATATCTGTAAAATTATGCCCGAAGAAAACATTCTTTGAAATGAATTAGTAATGTCCAAAAGTTAAGAAAGAAAGGAAGGAAGGGAAGAAAGGAAAATAATAAATTCACTTTAAAATGAACTGTACTGTCTAATTGGGCAATGAAGTGTATCTCTTGAGCACCATTTAGCTCGACAGACCAGAAGAGGGGAAAGGATTGTTCTTTCATAGATGAAGTAATTCACTCTCAAGAAACATTTTGAAATGGACTGATATTTCTCTGGTAGAGTTACCTGCTTTGGTAAATTTTATGGTAAAGTAATCAGTTCATCTTGTCTAACTGACAACTCAAAAAGCTGATTCCAAGAACAGGAAATTGGCTTCAATAGAAATACTATTTGTTTATATTAGAGGGTGGGGATGGGTAAGGACCTGGTCAAGCTTATTCTCCTGACTTATTTTGAAGGATGTTTTAAATGAATAATAATTCCTCATAAGTCATCCTTTTGATTATTGGTGAGTGTGTTTGAGGTGTGACTGATTTTTTAAACCTACCAAGGTTATGCACCTAAAAAAATCCTGTTCCATTCAGAATTTCAATTTGAAAGTCTGTACACTTATTCAAATTATTTTTTTCTAAGCCTTAATTTTTTTTGAGCTCCATTTTTTGGAATTGCTTTCAGTGACTGGTTTGGTTTCCCTTTAAATAACAGGGAAGGCAAGATCAGGGCAGGTCATGGTGAGTAGTTAGGTTGATTTTCCTGGAGCACTGGAATGACTCCAGTCACCCCTCTGGGCATTGGTTCCTCAACATCTCACAGGGAAGGCTCTTGTCTGATGAGTACATTTTGGTGTTACCACCAGACCTTGCTTCAGAATTTACTTCTCTATGTCCTAATGGTCCCTGACATGGCCTTGGACTTGGTCCTTGACATTTAATGCGTTAGACAGTTATAGCTGGGAACCATGTAGCTTGAGAGCCTAAAATGCTTCATTGGTGGAGATGGTTTTATTTTGAAAAACACATATCAATGGGAAATAGATTTGCATTACTGATGGTACCTGCCAAGGGCTTTGCCTCTATGGATTTAAAGCAAAAGCGTACCTATTGTGGGCTTGGACGAGAGAGAAAAAAATAAAAAGCAACTAAGCCCCTGCACAACCAAATAAATAAATAAATATGTGAAAAAAAACCCACCTAATTTGGTCCCAGAACCGTCAATTGAAATTGTATACCTTGAAAGGAGAAAAAAATACTTTATTTTCCATTCACACCATTTTAGCATTGTGCTGCCCTGTCTCTTCTGTCAATATATGGCAGGCTGTGGTATTGAAAGGAATTCTCTTAGATAGTAATAAACACTATTTTTTTTTTTAGTAAGGCCAAAAAAGGAGGGGGCAGGTGTGTAGAAACAGAGTGTTCTAGCTCCAGTGGGTAGTCTGCCAGAGCTTTTACTCTGGACCTTGACGAGAACATTTCAGTGTGTTCCCTTGTCTAAACCAAAATGCAATTAAAATGGACAAAGTGGTTGCCAGATGGGCTTCTCTTCCACATTCTATGACTACTTTTCCTGACTAGTGACACCTGGTGGGTTTCGCCATTGACGAGATCCCAACTGTTGGGGAAATGACTGTTCAACTCACTCGCAATCATCATATCACTGTGTAACACAGCAGGACCGGATCTGGCGGTTTATCTGGTGCAACACTACACCTAAGGGCAGGGAGTATCTACAGTATTCCCTAAGAGGGAAGCTGAGCCCTGGAGAAAGAAGGTCACAAAGTTTCACACGTGTCTGGTAAATTTCACTTGTTAGCAGGTAGATTTAGAAGCTTCCGAACCCTGCAGCTGAGTCCCTTCCCTACTTCACCACACAGCTTTTAGAAGCCTGGCTCCCACTTCTTCTGCTTACCACCTCTTCAATATGCCAGCCTTGCTGTGGGCTTTACTTAGAAAGTGGGGAGCTGCTTAATACCCAGTGGTTTCTTTCCATCATGCTTTGTACCTGCTTAGTGTTACTTCTCATATTTAGACCTCTGCATTAGAAACAAAGCCGCTGGGACTTCCCTGGTGGCGCACTGGTTAAGAATCCACCTGCCAATGCAGGGGACACAGGTTCAAGCCCTGGTCCGGGAAGATCCCACATGCCGCGGAGCAACTAAGCCCGTGCACCACAACTACTGAGCCTGCGGTCTAGGGCCCGCGGGCCACAACTACTGAAGCCCGCGCACCTAGAGCCTGTGCTCTGCAACAAGAGAAGCCACCGCAGTGAGAAGCCCGCGCACCGCAACGAAGAGTAGCCCCCGCTACTAGAGAAAACCCACACGCAGCAGTGAAGCCCCAACACAGCCAAAAATAAAATAAATTTTAAAAAATAAATTAATTTTAAAAAATTTAAAAAAGAAAGCCACTGAACTCCATGTCTTTATCTGAAAGGAATATAATGACCTATCCCTCTTCAATCTTCTTGCTCATTCCCGCAACTCCAGTAGCAGCTCTTGCCAAATACTACTGTCCTTGAAAGATAGGTGGTGATGGTGATGATGATGATAGCTAATATTTATTGACCCCTTTCTATGTGCTATGCACTGATTCTATAAGCACTTAGTTACCCTATAATAAGGACGTAGGGGTCATTTTAAAGGCTAGGAAAATAAGGCACAGAGATTAAGAAAGCTGTCCAAGTTCACATAGCTAGTAAGTGACAGGGCAGGGATTCAACCCCAGCCTCTAGCGCTTGCAAAGTGATCCTCTCCACTTTACTTCAAGGTTGTACTTTTCTTTCTTCTTTTAAAAAAAGTGTCCACTATCATCCTTAATTCACATACAGTGAAGCTAATGTAACAAGATGACGTGGGCCAGTGGGTTCTGTGTACCCTCTTGGCATCCCTGGTGCCTAGTCGTGCAGGCTCCCAGCAAGTGGTGGTAGGACTTACAGCTGGAGAGACCTGTGTGTAAGGGTGTGCAACATGTTTGTGTGTGTGTGTGTGTGTGTGGTGATTTAAGATGGTAGCAGCCATTGGCATTAAAAAGGACCTGCTATTCTGAGCTCTGGCTGTGACAGTAAGATGTGCCTGTAGCAGCTGTTAGCAATCAGAGTGTGTTTCCATCTGATGTGAAATGTGCTGCCATCACTTGTGAAGTGGATTTCAAAACCTCGCCGTCCTGAAGTACCAAAGTGTGTGAATGGTGCGCTTTTACTGCAAATTAGAAAGATTCACTTATGCCAGTGATAGTGTCACACTCACTCAAGCTCTCTTTAAGTGACAAAGACGCACATTGCCAAGTGCTGGCTAGCTGATAGGCGTATGTGCAGGACAGTCATAAAATGTCATCTGAAATGTTTGTCTGCAGGCAAAAGAAGCTCCTCAGATTGGAGGAGCAGAAACTGAAAATGGAAGAGGAAGGACAGTGTTGTGAACCTTATTTTGCTATCTTTCCACGGCTGTGGCGTTCTTATCCCACCCCTAGTGCATGACTTACATAAAGATAGTTTCAAGGTAAACCCCCAAGATATACATTTTCTTTTGTAGGGAAGAATGACATTTATTAGGTGTTAACGGTCTGAGAATTGATGCTTAGATGTCAGACCTTCTTAAAATAAATCTGACAATCTCTAAGCTTGGGCCAGAGCATCCCTTCTCCTCCTGTCTCACAACTACTTAATATCCTCAAGGCTCTGCTGCCTTTTTCTGTATTTCCCTTTCCAGTGAAGAAATAGCTAGAAGCTCCTGCTTTCCCCCCTTGGGAATAGACATAGAAAACAACCCTACTTAAGCTATCAGCCCATATTGTTATCCATTGTCTAGTTGACGTTATATATTATAACTAAGAATGGAAACATTTCTTTAATAAGCAAGTTTAAAGAACACGCATTTAGATAGTCAGAAAAAACTCCTCCGGGCATTTGTCTGGTCATTCCTGTGTCCGGCTGAACTGGTTGTCTTAGAAAAGCATTATAAAAGAGAATTTTTTAAAAATTACCATTGACCTGCAGTCCAGAAATACATCTCTGATGTTTTCGAAGGCTGAGAACTTGCCATATCTGTTGTTTAGACATCATTGGCTATGTCCTGGAAATTGGAGGTGGAGAACCTAGTAGAATTTGTCTTCTAGGAATTGGTCACTCATCCTTCAAGATCTTAGAATCTTAAAACGATTAGTACGACAACATCTACACTTCTGCTTCTGGCAAGTCTAAATGATTTGCTTGTGATTTTTAATAAAAAGCAGACCTTTCCCTGGTCTCTTGCCCGGAGTTCCATTCTGCCTATTAATTCTAGGGAGACTTTGTGAAGTGGGAAACAGCACAAAGGTAGAATGGGGATCTGGGCTGTGAGATAATCCTCTTAGCCATCCTCACCCACTAAAATGATCTGTGGACCAAGAAATTTTTGGTATCACCAGTCTGTGTTCCTGTGGCTGTGGACGTGTTGTCATCTTAGTCCTCAGTGGCTTAACATAGAGGAAAGCAAATGTGTTTTCAAGGTTTAAAGTTACAAGTTATTTCCAATTTTTTTGCCATGAATCCAAACAGTTTGGTTAGGGAATATTTCTTAAATGACATGGTCTAATATTCAATGAACAGTAATTGATCTTCACAAAAACTACCTAAGCTAATGGAAAGAAGCAATAGGTTCCTCTGCCTGGTGAGCTATGATGACTTAACCTGGATTCTTGTTATTTTGACCCACTTCTGCACATCTTCAGCAGGTGATGTCACCGTTAAGGAGGATAGAAATTGTGCAGTTAGAGTTAGCAATCAGTAGCTGACTTTTTAGGCAGGAGACTTTGGCCCTTTAAAGAGAATTCTGAGACAAACAGAATATTTTGACTGATTTATTCAGTGAACTATGATGCTATGTGCCAAGCATACAATGGACCAGACTCATAGGAAGCCATAGAACAAATAGATTTAAACAGATATCCTACTTGTTTTTTTGTTTATTTATTTATTTATGGCTGTGTTGGGTCTTAGTTTCTGTGCGAGGACTTTCTCCAGTTGCGGCAAGCGGGGACCACTCCTCATCGCGGTGCGCGGGCCTCTCACCATCGCGGCCTCTCTTGTTGCAGAGCACAGGCTCCAGACGCGCAGGCTCAGTGATTGTGGCTCACGAGCCTAGTCGCTCCGCGGCATGCGGGATCCTCCCAGACCAGGGCTCGAACCCGTGTCCCCTGCATTGGCAGGCAGATTCTCAACCACTGTGCCACCAGGGAAGCCCTCCTACTTGTTTTAAGACCCACTTCTGTGTCAATGGATTTTTCTGTCTTTGGACTTTGGAATTGAATCACCAGGTTTGTTTCTTTTTGTAACATTCTGTGTATCCATTGAAAAACTACAATCTTGTAAATTGAAGTACCAAGATCATACAATACCTATAAGTTGAGGTGTGCATAGGCAGGTGCAAAGTTAAGAGGGCTGTAAAATGGAGTGCTTATCTCTTGGGCTTAGGTGTGAGAATTTGGGGGTAATGGTGTAAAGTAAGGTTATTTCATAAAACGCAGTAAGAGTAATTTTGATGTTTTTGGTAAAGCAGAAACTAGATAAGATCTCCAGATTTGGTTTGGTTTTAAAGATGTTCTTTTCTGTTGTTGTGAAAAACAGACTTTGAATGATGAAAGCAAAGAGCTGACCCCATTGCTCTCAACTGTGAGCAAAGGAAGACGTAACCTAAATGTGGCACAATTGCTCTTGTTAAGGGGAAAAAAGGGATTGGTATCTAGAGTGAGGTTGATCGCTAGAAAAGATTAGCTGCAGTTCTGTGAGTCAGATGACATCTTTTTGGGTCTAGTATTATCCAGAATTATATAAGGGACACATACCTATTGTTGGAAAAGAAGTTTTTAAGAAACTCTCTTGATCATACTCCAACAACTTAGTAAGATAAGATGGATTCTTTTTCCTGCTGATATGAAATGGCTTAACCCACCCTGAGAGATTCAAGAGAAAGATTAGACATTTCTGATTTCAAGGTTCAAGAAAATCTGCAAGAACTTCATATTGAAAAAATGTAGTCAATTCTAGAATCTTAGAAGGACCTTGAGAATAATTGAGAATAATTGGCTGAATGGCCAGTTACCTTTGTCTTAGTCCCTGATTTCACATAACCCCAGAAATCCTCAACAACAAGGCTGCTCCGTTGTCCACAAAAGTGATAGAGATTAGATTAGGAAAGACCAAAAAAAATAAAGAATATGTTGCCTTAAATTGAGGTCTTCTGTGCATGACTGTGTCGTAGGAGAATTCTAGAGAGAACTGGATCTAAAAATCAAAGCCATCCACTGTTCCTCTATATGAAAAATCTGTTTCTTCTCTGATTTGACAGAATTTCCCCATCTAGGGACAAAAGTACTCATTTGGATTTGGCTTTTAGCAGAGATACATGTGCATCAGGGAATGCGAGTCAGTTTCTCTGGAAAGCTTAATCCAGTAGAGATAGAAACATATTACAAAGGATTAATATTCACTTCCCATTGTCAGAACTACCTGCACATTCACAGAAAGCCACGTGACAACACATACTTGTCTTCCTCATTCTTCAGGTATTTCCTGCATACACAGCTCAGCTTTCTCTGAATTCATATGGGCTTTAACTCTTAGGCTCCTAAGTCTTACATGTGTAAAGACTGAAGGAAATAAAGTTTCAAAAATCTAATTTTGTCATATTTTAGCTTTAGTTTGCAAATGCTTGATCTCTTGAAGAGTTTGAGGTGTGTTTATGTGTATGTATTTGGCAAGTATATGTAACACTTTTTATTTTAAACAATGATTTCTAAAAAGCTGTTACATTTTCAGCAGAAACCACAATCAAGTTAAAGCTTTTAAGAAGCGGCTTTAAATAGTATGTAAGGTGTAGGACTTTGGTGGGGGGGAGGCAGAGTAAGGTACAGGACCTTTTTTTGGATGGCTGTAATTTGACAGGGTCCTTTGAGTCAGACATGAACTTAATACCAAGGGTCAGAATGTGGGAGGGCAACATGTGTTTTTATTGTGTATAACAAGTGGGAATCATACCATTTCCATGATACCTCTGCAAGACAACTGAAGCCCTGATGAAGGGCTCAGTTCAGTGACTTTGCTTGTGACAGCTGTTACAGAGAGGTGACTTCTCCATCTATGTGCTTTTTCTCTCAAGCTGAGACAAAGATAGTAACATCTGGACCCATTAGTCCCTCAGGAAGGCATTTTGGAAACCAACAATTTAAAAAAAATCTTTGAGTCTAGTTAGCAGATGAAAATTACAGTTCTGTGGACTTTTCTTTATTCTCTTTGTGGCAGAGCCTGTAGTGGGTAGTAAGGGCACAGCGTCCTGGTCCTTGCCAAGAATGATATGCCAAGCTTCCTAAAGCTTCCCATCTATATAGGTCTTTTCATCTTCAAAGAGCTTTGTGAGCATTCGTTTACCACCACCTGCCTGGGAGGTAGGAGTTATCCCCATTTTATAGATGGAGGGAGTGGAGTTGTAAGTGACTTGCTTGAGGCCACTCAGGGAGTTGAGTATCAGAGGGAAATGCAGGAGTGCCAACTCCACTTCTTAGCTGGATCAACCTCCAGCTCTTTCTCTCTCATGGCATTTCCCCTTGAGAGCCCCAGATTGATGATAACATAAATCGAAAGGCATCAAATAATCCTGAGCAGGAAAGAGACACTAAGTCTGTCTTTTTTTTTTTTTTCCTTTGGTGGCTGCTTCTACAATTAAACCCTGGGAAACCTAGACATAGAGAAGAAGCCATTCAACCCTCCTGAGGTTCACTTTCCACATCTGTAGAATGGGACTAATAAGACCCATCTGCCTACTTCAGAGTTGTTGTGAACACCAAAATCAAAACAAGCTAGTGAGGACAAAAACTTTGAAAACCGTTACAGAGCTCTGCAAATATCAAGCATTATTGTTGTTGCCAGAAATGACCACAAGACTGCTCTACCAAAGGGGTAGGACTTTTCTAATTAGGGGGCTAACTGCTTTGCTGACGTTCAGCTAGGATCAAGTACTATCATGAAAAAATCCAAAAATCAGTAGAAGAAAAGACTGTACCGGGGACATATACCAGTATTATATTTAGTAGAAAAAATGGCGGACCAAGTTGATTTTTAGTTTGCGGAGTGTGTAGCTGGAACTCGGCCCTCCCCACCCAGGATGCCTATTGAACATGCCTGCACTGTGAAACAAATCCATGTTATACTCCAAGCCTTAGGTCCAGGGACAGAGTGTGCCAAACTGTTTGAATCCCACAGTCTGTTCTTCCACCATGAAGATGTATCGCGAGTTCTCTGCAAACCCTGATGGTGGCCTGGGGCCTCCAGCGGCAGCGCTGAGAGAGTGGAGAGAGAAAAAGGCTCCCTCCCTCCAAGCTGTTCCAGCCACTCTGCAGCAGGGCTCACAGGCAGGCGAATTTCAGCCCCTATTTTTGCCGCCTCGGCTGAGCCCCGTGGGGCAGAGTCCTTGGAGACCCTGGAACTAGAGGTGGCCAGACCCAGAGGGGCTACAAAACTCTCGAAGTCAGGAGTTGCCAAAGTCCCTCCTCCAGGAAACCAGGTGAAGACTCCCTACTCCCCCCCAGCCACCACCCCCCCCCCCGCCCCCAGCTGGCCTTGACATACAGGCCAGACTGCCATCCAGGCAGCTGCAGAAGCCTTTAATACCCCAGCAGTTTTAAACAGGGGATAAAATAAAGTGACTAATCCATAAAGGACTCAAGCCATTTTGCTGAAAATAAAATCAAATGCCTTAGGGTTTTTCTTTTTAATCTTTATTGGTTTTTCTGCTTACAAAAGTAATACATGCTGGTTGTAAAAAATTCAAACGTTAGAGAAATATGTAACATAGCAGGGGAAAAGTCCTCCATATTCTCAGCCTTCCAGGAAAAACACGGTCAACAGATTGGTATAAAGATAGCTTTTTTGTTGTTTTTTGTTTGTTTGTTTTTAGCAGCAGTTCTTGACAGTTTTTGCAAGACACACAAAATTGCTTGGCATTTGTATGTGTGACATAGTGTCATGGGTGTACCCAAGGTTTGACCATTTCCTGGGCAAGCCAGCAGTAACCCCACCCTGTTCCATCCAATTTGAGAAAGCATATGGTTGTGCAAGTGAGCAAGAGTGAAAGATCTTATGGGGGTGATCTTAGGTCCATGTTAGTTTATTTTTTTATATGAACCAGTAAAAAACTTTATTTTTTTTTTACTATTATTAGCAACAAATGCCTTGTGACACATCCCACACTGATTACAACATGCTGCTATGTTGTAGCAGTTAAGTGCCAATGTTGTAAAGGATCGCTGTGGTAGCTGGTATGAACTGCCTGTCATATTAGCTGGAGGCTAAGCCGCTTTTCTCTATCCCCGCTTTGGAAAGAGCTTAAAGTCTGCAGAAAAGAATTTCATTTCGCTATAAGGCAGGATTTCTTATCAACAATAACAATAATAATAACTGTTTTGAGTGCCAACTCTTTCTAAGGATTGTGTGTGATGTGCATATATATAGAGTACATGTATAAAATAATCATATGTGCTGTGTCATTTATACATTATATCATTGAATCTTCAAATAGAAAACTGAGACTCAGAGAGGTAGGTGAAGTAATTTGCCCAGCCCTAAGAATTGTTAAACATTGGTATTGGTCAGGCTAAGGTCAAGAACTCGGAATTTTATAAAATTGAGAATGGTCTTAGAAGGTTGATGATTATTTCCAGTTATAAACTAGTCAGGTAACTCCCAGAAAGACCTCTTGACGTCAGTTCTGAGTAGTATTAAGATTAACCAGATTACTTGTGAGATGCCTTTTGATCCTTGGTTAATAGTTTCCTACCAAGAGCAGTATATTCCCGATGTTTGTTATTGGAGTGATTTAGCTCGGCTATTCAGTATGATGAGAAGAGGGGTAGGGTGGAGAGGGAATAAGCTTTTGAGTTAGAGAAAAAGACCAAAATGTGTCCAAATTCCAACCTTACCTCTTCCAAGCTCTCTGACTTTGGGCAAGTTATTTAGCCTTTCTGAGCTTCAGTTTTCTCATCTAAAAAAAATGCAGATAATGATGATAATGATAATAATACCACCTACCTCACAGAGTTGTTGGAGCAGCAAATTAGATAATGCCTGAGACTTTATAAGCCCAAATACATGTTAAATATTATTGATTATTAATCAATCTATTTAGATTATCGTTGAGACATCACTATTCACCCACAGAATGAAGTGATGGGTACAACTCTTGGGCAATTATATATTTTAATACTTGGGCAGAATGGGCATTTTTCTCTGGACCACGATAAATCCAGAAATAGGTCCTGAGGAACAAGTGAGGTGTTAAGAATGCCAGTGTCTTGTTACCTTTTATAATGAAAAGTAAAAAGCAAACTTTTTTACAGAGGTGCAACGCTATATGACCGCCCAGCCTAAGGACCACTTGGCTAATTAGCACACCTGCTTTCCAGGATTTCCTGACGCCCCGCTGCCACTTGTTGTCAGCTCCTTGAAACTGCAGAAATTTGCCTGTGCAGGTGTGGAGAGCCTGCTTGAATTATTTAGGGTGCATGAAAGAGCAAATTATTTAGGCAATAGAGCTGAAAATGTGGGCAAATTAGAATTTTTCATAGCAAGATTGTTCATTGTTAAGCCAATTCATGATTATATGTGTGCGTGCATCTTGCTTCAGATATTCCGCTACAAAATAAACCTCTTTGCTGCAATGAATATGGATGTGGACTAATTTAATCAATATACTTGTGACAGTAGTGGTGTCTGACAGATTTCATCCTTTGAAATACTGGCTGAGTCAATGTGTGCAGTATATATATGGGCCAAGACTCATAATTTTTGTTACAAGAAGATTATTTTGAAAAGACACAATGCTGCCTGTCAGAAAATGGAAAAGCCTGAGGGATAGAAAGCAAAGGGCAAGGGGATTTTTGTCCTGTTCCCTCTTATGGGTCTGAAAACTCAAATTTGTGAAACTAAACTGCTTTCCTTTTGAAAAATTTGTAAGGCATTGACTATGTTTCTTCTCCTTGATACATTTGAATTCTGTAAATTGACTAAAAGGTGAAGGGAGGTGGATTTTGTGCATTGTTGGATTAAATGGAAGATTGAGTAAGTGCCCTGCTCCGATCTGCAAATGTTTACTTTCTAGAAAGATCAACACATGTGATAGATCACTTTCAGAGAATCTGCTTTTTGGAGCAAGTGGATTTTAGTCATTTCCTAAAGAGCACTTGCACCTGAAATTGTCTTCTGAGATAAGAGAGCCACCCAAGGGAGAAGGCTAGTAGAATAGTTTAATCCAACCAATCAGAATATCGGAACCTGGCTTTAGAGAACCCTCCCATCACCTCACCATGAGATTCCTAGGGAAGCTTGTTCTAACTAATTTGGAATCTTTGGCCAGCATTGCCCACTGGAGCCAAGCACAAACACAGTGCGGCAGGGGGCAAAGTTCTAGGCAAATGGCCCCTCGCTTGAAAATGCAGGTCAGTCTACAGCGAGTCCATTCATACTAAGCATCTTGGCCTCCATAAAGTCTCGTAAAATATGTCTCAGCTTGAGTGCCCTCCAGATCTGAAAGACCCTGAGAGCTGAAGGAAGGCTGAAGACCAAGAGTTTGGGAGCCTGACTCAGGCCAGTGGGCCTATGCAGTAGTGGCACCAAACTCTGGATTTATGCTACAGTGACTTTCCCAACCCTCACACCCACCCTCTCCCCAGCCGGCTGAGAACCATTCCAAGGGTGGAAGTGCTGGGCCAGGATGTCAATCCCAGGGGCACCCCCACCATGATCAGACCCCTCCCTGCCAGACCTCCAGATCACTTGCAAGATTACAGGAGCCTTTAGTAGGCATTTTGGTCACTGCCTTAAACATCATGATGTCACTTCTCATGGGTCATCCACTAGGAGTCCAGGCAGAGTGAACAACAATACACCATTTTCCATTTGATCCAGATGCATACAGTTTTACTCAGTGTTCCCTGTCTGGCCTGCCCAGAGCTTTCCTATCTTACAGAGGACTAAATAGATTTGCTTGATCTCTCCATTACTAAGATGGAATGAAAATAACTCTTGAGAGGCCCGAGTTTAGTGTTAGAGTTGCTTTTAGTTTTGATGCTGACTTAAACTATAGGGCCTAATGAGGTTTGTCTAGTTTCTGTGACTACAACTTGAGGTGAGACATAAGCAGAAGCAGCTCAGTGTCTGTCTTCTTTATTTCTTGTATGAGTTTTATTTAATAGATGGTCCAAGTCCTTTGTGTTGTCTAATTCTTCTCTTCCTTAGGGGTTGGGGTAGGGGAGGCTGGTTCTCATTACAGACTAGTTAATTCCTATGGGAAAATCCTTTCAGCTGATATCACCTTTCAGAATTTCTCTACTACCACTTGGCTTTTATGAGTCTATGAAAAACGTGGGGCATAACCATCTCTTTCTAGAGCTGCAGACAATCTGTGGCACAAAACTTTGCCTTAACTATGTATTAAAAATATTGGAGGAGCCGTAAGTGTGAAACATTATTAGAGTTTAGATTTCATAAAGAATTTTCCTTGAAGAAATCAAGCTAGGCTCTAAGATGAGGAGGCCGACTTGAAGATGACAGTTTTTGTTATGCATGATCTTATAACGTATTAAGTTGCATAACTCAGGATAGACATATTAGATAGTGTACAAAGATGCCACTATTGGAGTATTAGAAGGCTTCAGGATTATGGCACATTTATTGGAGGTGAGATTTTGAACAGTCTCTAACTCTGGATAGTGAAACTCAGAATGTCAACCCTAAAAGTGACTGATAGGCAAAGGACTCACTAAAGGCACTGCAGTACTTTTAGTCCCCTTGAAAGGAAGTTAGCAAGGACACATGGTTTAAAATGAGGTTAAGTCCAGTAATTTAATGTGTCCTCTTTTGAAGTATTGAATACAATTTTGTATCAAATCCAGAGTAGGTGGCTGTGGAATTTACCCCAGGATATGAGATTACATTGGAAGAAAGAGTGGGCTCTGTGTATGTGTGTTACTTACGTCGTGCAATACGTTCGTTAGACTAGTCATTGCTTTGTGTGAGGCATGGCACTAGGTAGGGGCTTTATGAAAATGAAATATACTTGGGCACTTGCAACTGCCTTTGTGTGTGTGACTTAGTAGGTAATCTGACATGATATCCAGTAGTGAAAACCATGGAAAATAAATTGAGTGTAATGGAGCGTTCCAGGTAAACTGGTGAAAGTTGTCATCCTGTATATGCAGCTCAGTGTTGGTTCTTTATTTCACATATAAATTGTATTTAATAGGTGGTCCAAGTACTTTGTTTTGCCTAATTATTCTGTTCCTTAGGGGTTTTTTTAATCCTTAGTTATGCTCTTTCCAGCTCTGCTCAAGATATAATGTGTTTGCTTAGAAATGCGCTTTAACATATTTGAGAACTTTGGTGTAATATGTATGAATTATTTGGTTATTCTTCCAGTATGAGGCAACTGTAAGTAATCAGTTAGACAGAAACACACGCACGCTGTACCAGAAAATCAATTTCCAATGTAAAGAACTCTGAAGCTACATATTCTATTTGTCCGGATTCATCATTATTAAATTCAAATAGGATATGAACTTTATGGTTGAAAGGTTTTGATCGTACACAAGTGGACTAATTTTTTAACACATGGCAGGTACATTTATTTCAAAAAGATGAGTAAGGAATTCTTACCATCATATGTAACTTATTAATATTTAGAATTGAATCATTTTCCTAAGTAGTCTTGGCTTTTTGGAGTCTACTTTTCTCCACCAGCCGAGCTACAGTGCTCAGCCAAGACAGGTTTATGACCTTTTAAAAATAATGATGGAAAATGAGATCGGAGGAAACATTTTAGTATCTGCTTTGCTCTGAGGCCTAAACTGCGAACTCTCCAGTTCTTGAAGGCTTTGAAATGCTGATTCCAGTCTTCTTGTGGGTTCTTAAACACCTCCTCAAATGACCCATTTTAATAACCCGAAAGCTATTATATAACGAGCAGCCATAATTTAGTCCAGGGCTCTAGGGGGACCCTCACAGTTCAGCAATGAATAGTTAATGCAGTATAATGTTTAGCAGGTTATTAGTTTTCACTATACAAATGCTGATCAGGGAACGCTTTTATAAGGTGTTTAAAGGAAAATGTAATTAACTGGTTGCGTGCTTCTGTTGCAGCTCAAATTGAAATTATTCCATGCAAGATCTGTGGAGACAAATCATCAGGAATCCATTACGGTGTCATTACATGTGAAGGCTGCAAGGTAAGCCTTTTTAATTGCTGTTGTTGTTTCTATTAACGTTAGGACGTATCTTTGTGACTTCTATTTTTTACTTCTACTATGCCTAAAAATTCACCTCCTTGGCACTCTGAGTGACGAGAAACGACAGGACAGAATAAATATTTGGGTGTTCATTACAATCAAGGAAGTTATATATATACTTTTATGCCTCCCATCACAATAATGAGAGGCTGGAGAAAAGTATTCGAGCATGGCTTGTTTGTCACTTCCAATCCCAGAATTGATTGAACTGATGAAAAACTCTCTTTGGTTATCTTTTTTCAAACAAGAGATGACTCTAGACTTCTGTAAGGTCCCTGTTATAAGCTTTATAAGAAGGCGTTTCCAAGAAGTTTAATGGGAACGTGATTGAAAGTCTTATTGCTGGCACACAGATGTTGACACATCTGGCCAAATCACGGCAAGGTTTTTAGAAAGCACTGAGTTCTGGTCCTGGGGCCACCATTTGTCCCTATTGTTTTGGACATGTCTTCATCTTTTAGTGACTCTGTTTCTTCATCTGTAAAGTGGCATTCTTCCTACCTTTTAGAACTATTCCAAGAATAGAAATGATAACTGTAAATAAAAGTCCTTATAAACTGAAAAGTGCTGTTTAAATCTAATAGTCTTACTGCTGTTGTTACTATTTTAATTATTACTGATGCTGATCTCAGGGCAACATGGACAGCACGTGCATAATGTGGGAATGGAAAATAGAGATGTTTTTCCTAATCATTCAAGACCCCCGAACCTAGATTGCCTCCGTTATTCAAATTTCAATTTATTAAGATTTAAATCCTCCTGCTTATCTTGGAAGGGCCTTGAGACAGCTTATAGGATAAAACAGTGCAAAGAAAACAGGAGAGAAGCTATTTAGACATGCAGGAGGCCTCTGAGATAGTTGTTTGCCACTGAACCAGGCCTGAATTAGCCCTAAAGCGTTTGGAGGCTGAAGCAAAAAATAAAATCCACAAATTTGGTTAGCTTTCGTTTAGTGAAATTAGAAAAATACAATATCATAAAATACAAAACCACCTTCAGACACAAATAACTACTGGGAGACTTCAGGGAAATTCGCCTTGTAATTTCCTTATGTCTTTGTTTTACTGTTAATCATCATGACACTTGCCACTTTGTACCTATACAAATGCTTCATATTGATCCTATCTTGGGGAAGCTTGAGATTTTTGCACACCACCTACCATACTTCATTATCCAGAAATCCATCTCGGAACAGAAAAAGGACATTGTCAGAAAAACTGATGAAATCCAAATAAAGTCGGTGGTTTAGTTAGTAGCACTGCACCAATGTTAATTTCTTAGTTTTAATAAATATAGCATAATTACATAAGGTGTTAACATCAAGGGATGCTGGATGAAGGGTATAATGGAAATCTCTGTGCAATCTTTGCAACTTATTACTAAATTTAAAATTATTTCAAATTAAACAGTTTAACAAAATAAAAAAAAAAAATTCACCCACCTTTAGGAATAGAGAGCTTTCTACTCAAAGGGGATTTTGAATTATTCACCTCTATGGTACCCTCAAGACCTCAAGGTTCTGGATTACCAAGGAAAAAAATTATTTCCTCAATTTGTCCTCCCTCCAAATTAATTAATGAATTAAAATTAAACAAAATAAAATCAACTGCCTGGCCTATGTTATCCCAAGATGTAAGCAAGAGAGGTACCTGCCTGTGACAACTGTCCCTCCATTGATTTGGGGGGGGTTAATTCGGCTGATGTGGCTGGGCAGCTGTCACACTGCACCCTCACCCACTCTGTGTACGCACCTTCTTATCACTGGTAGAGGATGGCATGGTCTTTCTTGCTGAAGGGTATATAGACAGCAGTGCTCCCCTACCAGGAGTTCCAAGCAGACTTGATTTTTGTGCATTGCCTATCACCTAGGTATTTTCTTAAGTGGTCTGGGTCCCAGGGATTAACCAGGTGTGCACCTTCATGCTGTTCACGAAACTGATCGCTCTCTCTGTGTCTGTCAGTAATGCCACATGTAGTTTTATGTGGCAAATTGAATACGATACCTAGGAATGGCGCGCAGGGCAGGACCAGGGAGAAGATGGGGGCTACTTCATAGGAAACACCTCAACAATTCAGAAGATTAATTAACAACACGCTATTCAATAAAATCTGAATTCTCTGAGTACCACTGTGTTTACTGAGGCATAAACAATGTGTGTTTTCTTTTTAACCCAATGTTTATTTATGACAAAAATAAAAGCAATAAGAAAACAAACGGCAGCTATTATTTCACTGTTGTCAGTTTTCTAGATTCCCTTCCAGATCTTGTACAGCCTCAGTGCCAGTGTGTTTTTCGGTCATCTGCAGTTCTGCTTCTCTTTCCTATTGACTTTATACAATGAAAATCACAAAAACAATCAATTAAAACTTCATTTTATTAACAGATTGGGCCTGTACCCAGCCTGGGACCTATACGGTAGTATGTGTTTATATTCAATGCATATAGTATTTGCCCTGCGTCATAGTTTCTGCTACAACTAACATTTTTTTTTTATTGAAGTATAGTTGATTTACAACGTCATGGTAGTTTCAGGTGTACAGCACAGTGATTCAGAATCTTTTTCAGATTGTTTTCCCTTACAGGTTATTACAAAATAATGAGTAGAGTTCCCTGTGCTATACAGTAGGTCCTTGTTGGTTATCTATTTTATATATAGTAGTGTGTACATTACAACTAACATTTTTATCTCTAGTTGTGGTGAAGTCAAGAGACTTCTTTTGCCACTGATGTTAATGATTTATCATGTTCTAACCAGGTGAAGGTGGTTGTATCATGACAAATTATAAATAATTTGTCTCTGTAATAGTATCATTAGACTTAAGGAAAATTTCTGATTAGATATATAAATAGAAATCTAATGAGAGAGAAAAAGTGACTCAGTCATTTTCTGAGCTAATCGCCTTGTGAATGTATTTTAAATTGCATTTTCAAATCAACAACCTGAAACCACAAGAAACCAGAGAACCTATTTAATTGCTGAAATGATTCTCTTTCACCACATACTTGCTCAAGTAGGCATTGCACATGAACGGCGAAAGTGGTGGACGTTTTGGTAGCTCTTTTTCTGGTTCCTGAGTATTCCCAGCTCACCCTCTCCAAATCCCTTTGGCCCTGTGTAGAGAGACGGTATAGTGTCAGGCTTATGCTCTGACTCTGGAACCAGACTGCCTGGGTTCAAACTCCAGTTCTGCTATTTACCAAGTTGAGCAAATACCCAACCTCTCTGTGCCTCTGTTTCCTCATCTGTAAAATGAGGACAGAAATTGTAGTTACTTCATATGGTTATCACGTGCATATAGGTAAAGCACTTACACGAGTGCCAGGCACGTAACAAGCACACATTGAGTGTTGGCTCTTGTTATTATCATTCCTGGGCAAACTCCTCATGTCTGAGTAATGTGCTCTGTAGAGTCAGATACTATTTCCAGGATATCTGTGGGTCCAGTCTTGATTTTGTGAACATTTGTAATTTGTAATGTAGACTCTGCCAATAAAAAGAGCGAAAATAGGAGCACCCCCTTGGGTGTTCTATAAGCACTATTTGGAGTCCAAAGACATAGAAGACCGAATCCTTCCCTCGAGCAGCTTACAGTCTAGTTGTAGAGACGAGGCCTTCATAGCAAACGGAGAACTAGATACTAGAGTAAGGCCGCAGTCTGTGATGTGCCCCAAGAAGCACACGTCCACTAGGCAGCCAGAGCCTAAAAATGGGGAAGTCTTGGTTGTATAACCCGGTTTGACTGGAGCAGAGAGTCACTTTCTGCAGATAGTGGAAGATAAGGATAGACAGGTATGCCATTCCCAAATTTTTAAGAACTCTGTTATGCCAAGGTTTTCACTGTAAAATTAGTTTCCTTGTTCTTTGGAGATCATGAAGGAACAGTGTACGAGCACTGGGCCAGCCCTGAATATTGCATTTCAGAAGACCGTTGAATCCAGGCCTGCAAGGGCTTAGTTCTGCCAGTAAAGACGTTCCTGAGCTCTTGGAACAGAATTTAGTCCCAGCCCTGGGTGAGCGCTAGCAGGGGTGTAAGGTAAGCTGGGTAGGCCTGCCAGGGAGGAGGGGCCGGGTCACGGAGCACGGGGACAGCAGAAAAGGCCAGAAGTAAAATGAAAGGCTGCAGATGTTAGGGTTAAGGTTCGATCTTCAGAGTGAATACAAGTGCTGAAGTGTTTATAGAAAAACGACGACTGGTTGAGGCTTTCTTTCGAGAAACGGTTCTGTTTATCATTCAACTTCATTTCCTAGCTTCAGTATTAGATACAGTGGCTGCTTACAGCAGGAGGATGAAAAATGTATCTCAAGATTAAAAAAACACACACACACAGAATTTTTAATCCATGTCTTTTTAGACTTTGGGCCTCTACCATAACTTTTTCCCCCAATTTTGTTGAGAAATAATTGACATACTTTACTGTATAAGTTTAAGGCATTCAGCATGACGGTTTGATTTACATATCTTGTGAAATGATTACCACAATAGTTTCAGCTAGCATCCATCTTCTCATGCACAGTTGACCCTTGAACAACACGGGTCTGAACTGCATAGGTCCACTTACACGGATTTTTTTAAATAAATATGTTGGAAAAAATCGTAAATAAATATGAATTTCTTTTTAACATTATCTTTTCATTTTTGATGTCTAATGTCGGTAATACATATAACATCTCCTTTATCGTATATGACAATATGGATGTAGATACTGACAGACAATTCACCTTGAAAACAAAGGACATAAACTTATGGTATTGGTAAATACAGTACAGTACTGTCAATGTATTTTCTCTTCCTTACGATTTTTTTAATAACATTTTCTTTTCTCTAGCTTACTTTATTGTAAGATTATGGTGTATAGCACATACAACATACAAAATTTTTGTTAATCAACTGTTTATGTTATCAGTAAGATTTCCGGTCAACTGTAGACTATTAGTAGTTAAGTTTGGGGGGAGTCAAAAGTCAAACTCGGATTTTTGACTGCATAGGGTTCTACAAACCCTAACCCCCGCATTGTTCAAGGGTCAACTCAGATACAATAAAAAGAAAAGAAGAAAGGGAAAGAAGTATTCTCCTTGTGATGAAAACTCTTAGGATCTACTCTTGTAGCAGCTTTCCTTTATATCATAAAGCAGTGTTAGCTATGATTATCATTCAACTATAGCTTCTTAAATAATAATGTACAGTTGAGTATTGAAGTTAGTGAATTGATTTCTGATTACATCTAAGACCCTTTGCCTCGTGATAAGTCTAAGAATAGAGTCCATTCATGTGTCAAATATTTATTCATCAATTAATACATTTAAGATGATGTCTTATGCAAAGCTTCCTCTTCCACCCAGGAAAGGGAGAACTTGGAATAGCTTCTTCACATTAACAAATATGCTCTCTGAAATTAACAATAAAAAGTCTTTTCAAAGATATCAAGAATGTATAATTGGTACTTTTTTTTTTCCTGAAAGAGTTAAAGCATTTTCTGGAGCTTTATATGTATTAGGTTAAAAACCATATCCACAAATGTTCCTTTTAGGCCCAAATTGTTTTTTAAAGGATTCTAATATTTTTATTTCAGTTGTAAAATATCACTAGCCCTGGATCAACTTGTCTACTTTTCAGCATTGGTACATTCATGCTCAACATTTTTACTTTAATATTTTATAACACTTGGCCCCAGTATTAGAGCTAGCCATTTAAAATGAAAATCAGACTTGGCTTTTTATTACATCCTGTGACATCAGAGTTTCATTTCTGTTATATACAGGTGATAAGAACAAATTTTTTATTGAGCAAAACCTTCCAGGCCTGTGATGAAATAAATGCACAAGTGGTAGGATGTGTTAAACCCCAATTTGCATCAAGATGATTTGAGGGGTTTTTTTTTGTATTTTTCTAGTTTCTTTGGTTTGGTCTTAATCGTGCCTCAGCTCACAGAAGATGCTGGGCTTCTGACCTTGTCATAGATGGGGTCTAACGTGGTGTCTGGCTCAGAGTAGGGCCCCTCGTGCTTGCTTGGGAATCACTGTTGCTGAATGTGCCCACTGGATTGGATCTGAGGATGGCAAATCACCGTATGGCAGAGCAGACATCTCCACTTACCAAATGTAACACACGAGGTCAGCTTTAATCAGAGATCATTTGCATATACAGTTCTACGGGGAGGCCAGTCACTACTGAACAGGAAAGTAGTTGAGGAGCTCCACATCTCCATGACTTATTGCTGCCCGATGCCTGAGTGTGGGACCATACCAGCTCACTTTGGAGAATGAGGTTTCCTGTTTTTTTTTTTTCTAAAGAACAAATTTCCTTCTTACTTGCTTCCTTGGGGACTGTTATTCCTGTCTCCTCCCCCCATTTTAATTTTATTATTTCTTCTGCCTCTTCCTCTCTCTGATTTTAATCTATGCATGCCCTCTCTTTCCCCCTCAATAAAATTAAGTTGCCAGTTACCTTCCTTCTTAACTTTAAATCCTTAACTTTCTGCCCACATTTATCCAAAGATATTTCTTGTTCCTCACCCCCATACTTCCGAACATTCCAACAGAAACTTCCCAAAATAAATAAAATTGAAACAGAGTTCATGCCTCCCCAACTAGGATTCTCAGCTCATCTCAGCCACAGAAATGGAATGAGAGGGATTCCCACGTCCACAGTCCCCCAAATACCAACATTTCCGTTGGATTGGAAAATACAATAATCCGCTCAGGCATATGAGCATTCACCATAAATCATAGAGTTATGAATAAATCTTGGTTGTCAAAAGCAAATGTGTAGCCGTTCCAACGCGTCTGCCATTAGAATTCAGCAAGGCAGCTGTCAGCTGTTTTCTTGTAATTAAACAGCCAATGAGCAGCTAATTAAGACATATGCGTATACAGAAGTGGAAGTGGGTATGTTAATGAACTGTAGGAATCAATTCATTAAGTGAAAATTGTCAAAAGACCAAACATCAGATCAGCATTTCAGCCTGTGCCTCACTGGGAAGGAGCCCCGAGCCGGAGGGGAGCCCCTCAGAGCTCTACCCCCCTCCACCCCAGCACCCTTCCAACCACACCCACACGTCTCTGTGCAGCCAACACCCTCTTGGGGGCAAAAATAATAACCCCAATAGGAAATGCCATGTCTATTTCAAAGCTTTTTATCAAGGAGACCTAGCAAAGGAGAGCGTTTTCCTACTTGTGTAAACCTGGTATTCGATACCCTATAAAACGCCATCTCCCTCACCTTGTGTTTGAACCATTACATGGATCTTTGTACAACTGAGAAGTGGGGCATTTTTACTTGTTTGTTTTGTTGTTTATCTGTTTCTGTTTGGTCTGCCCCACATGTTTGTCTGGGTGCCTTTTTGGATAGTGTATTAAGAAGTCTCTGGCCTTTGGGTTAAGATGCACGCAGGGTTCAGGGATTCAAATCCTGGCTCCTCTCCTTACCTGCTGTGTGACTTTGGATACATGGTTTAACCTCTCTGAACTGTCATTTTCTTATTTGTAAACAGATATAAAAATACCTACTTTGCAATGTTGTTGTGAATTGCAAATAAATCATGGTTGCGAAGTGTCCTCCACGGTGCCAGGTATAGAATAGGAGCTCAGCATATGATTGTCACCACTGTTTTTATCACAGGCATCATTTTTCCTCTGGTCATTCATTTCACAAGTGTTTGTTGACTGCTCCAAGTACTAAGTTAGCTACTGGAAACAAAGAAACAAAACTGTCAGTGAGGGAGACAAATTAGTAATACAGCAAGTTAAGGGCTATGAGAGGGATAGCTACATGGGCTCTAGGGGTGTACATGGGAGGGACCCCTCAACCAGCCTTGGGAAGGGCAAGGTCAGAGAAAGTGAAACCTCAAGAGAGGAGGAGAACTTCCAGGAAGGTTGCGGGGCCGGGGTTGGGGTGGGGGTGTGTGGAATCCTTTGAGGAACTGTGGACACAGTGGTTTAGGTTTGGCCAGAGTGTGACTTTGAGAAGAGGAGAGAGCTGCCTGGACGGGTGGTCATAGCCAGGTCATCAGTGAGGAGCCATTGAGGGCTCATAAGCACGGAAGAGACTTGATCAGGGTTCTGTTTTTAGAAACAGAACATCTTCGGTGACTGTGTGAGGATGGATTGGAGGGAGTAAGGATGGAAGCAGGGAGCAGTGGGGAGGCTGTGTAATAACCCAGTCAGGAGGTGGTAGATGTGGGAACCTGAGAAAATTGCAGTAAAGGTGGAGAAAGGTAGATGGATTGGGGAAACACGAAGGTGACCAGAAACAGCCTAACTTAGTGAGTGCATGGATGTGGGTGGCGAGGAGGCAGGGAAGCCCATCTTTGTGCCTCGAGTATCTGGGTGATGGTGGTACCCTTGACTGAACAAGAAAACACTAGAGGAGAAGAGGCTGGGAAAATGGTCAGTGGGTGGGGAAATGTTCTGTTCGGAATGAAGATCAAGCCATTCAGTATGTATTGAATGGGTAAACAACAAGGTCTTACTGTATAGCACAGAGAAAAACTCTACAGTATTTAGTATCCTATGATGAACCATAATGGAAAAGAATATTTAAAAAGAAGGCATATATATATATATATATATATATATATATATATATATGTGAATCGCTTTGCTGTACAGCAGAAATTAACACAACATTGTAAATCAACGCTACTTCAAAGAATAATAAACCCATTCAGCTGAAGTTTCTGGAGAGTGTGTGTGTATGTGTGTGTTGGTGATGGGGGTGACAGGGCTGTAGAAGGCCAGGCCACGACTTTGGGTGTGTGACTGTCCAGAATACGGGGGAGCCACTCAGACAGCCTGGTGGGAAGTGAGGGGTCCAGCCAGGACTGGGCTCAGTCCAGTCACGTGCTGGTTAGTTTTTAGCAACCAACAGTGTCTATATGTATGTCCATAACTTTAGTGTATATGTCACTGATGTAATTTCATACATTTTATAAATAGTAAAATCGACAATATTATAAACAGAGAATATAGTATATAGTATATATATACTATATAGTATATATATACACTATATTATATATATATATACTATATAGTATATATATACATATATATATATATATATATATATATATATATATATATATATATACTATATAGTATATATATAGATGGCCGATTCTCACGGAATGTGCTCATTGATTTTTGCTGAACTCTCACATCCATACCTGTGGTGGCAGCTGACGAAAGACTGTAGCACCAACGTGATTTTTCGTTTACATTAATGAATAAGAGGAAAGTGAAACAAGGAAAAACATGTTTTGGAACTTCACTCATTCGTCAGTGATGACGTGAGCAACTTCTTTGCTGAATCAGATAATAGTTTTTAAAAACTGGAAGAATATTTCTTTACATTCTTTTTTTGTGCTCTTCACAATGTGATGGCTACAGACATGACATATTTTTAAATTGAACCCACATCATTATCATTTTCTTCATCACTTTTTAAAAATTTTTATTGAATTATAGTTGATTTACAATGTTGTGTTAGTTTCAGGTGTACAACAAAGTGATTCAGTTATATATATATGTACATATATCTATTCTTTTTCAAATTCTCTTCTCATATAGGTTATTACAGTGTATCGCGTAGAGTTCCCTGTGCTATACAGTAGGTCCTTGTTGGTTATCTATTTTTATATAGTAGTATGTATATGTTAATCCCAAACTCCTAATTCTGATCCATAGCACTTGTCAATTTCTGTGGCGGAAATACTCTCAGCACATGGTCAATTTCAAACCTCCCCACATGACCTCTCACTGCACGCAGGATAAGGAAGAGGTGCACAGTAGCACACCGTTATGCAGTGAGCTACCATTCAGATATAATTGATGTAAATAACCTCAAAAACAGGGACAGTAGCAAAATAGTAATAAAATAATAAGTTAATGTTTAATAATGGTGATGTTTAACAGTTGGTTCACGAAATTCCTGAAATGTTAACATTCAACTCTTGCAACCCCGTATCAGCCTTCTCCCACACCCATGGCCTCAGTCTCTGTCCTGGGGAGCTCCAATCTAGTGGAATCGATGAAAAATTTCATAGTATACAGCCAGATTGTTTTTTAAAAAAAATTAGGCTATAAAATTTTCCAGGGCTTCCCTGGTGGCACAGTGGTTAAGAATCCGCCTGCCAATGCAGGGGACACGGGTTCGAGCCCTGGTCCAGGAAGATCCCACATGCTGCGGAGCAACTAAGCCCGTGCACCACAACTACTGAGCCTGTGCTCTAGAGCCCGCGAGCCACAACTACTGAAGCCTGCGTGCCACAACTACCGAAGCCTGCGCGCCTAGAGCCCCTGCTCTGCAACAAGAGAAGCCACCGCAATGAGAAGCCCGTGCACCGCAACGAAGAGTAGCCCCCGCTCACCACAACTAGAGAAAGCCCGCGTGCAGCAACGAAGACCCAATGCAGCCGAAAATAAATAAATAAATAAATAAATAAATTTTAAAAAAAAATTTTTTTTCCAGAGAATAGAGGCAGAAATCAGAAATAAAACTCAAGGAAAGGCACTTTGAAAGACTTGGTGAAATAAGGGGAGATACACTTGAGAGTTCTCTTTGAGGCAGCAGGAATGGGGGCAGAAGGCTGACATGTGTGAGGAAATCAAGACTGTGTGACATTGGTTTTGTTAGCCCAGCACTGCAGGAGAGATGCTTACGTGGGAGGACACTGCACTTAAAATTAGGGCACTGGAGTTTGAGTCCCAGCACTAACACGTAGCCATGGGACAGCCTTGGACAAGTCACTTACCATTCTGAGCTTCATTTTTGTTATCTGCAAAATCAGAAAACTAGAGTATAGACCTTAACAAAGGGAAGGCAGCAGAGTCTTCGGAAAGCTTTGTTAAATTGTTTGCCATACAAAATGACATTTCTTCTTTTTTTGACCTATAAAAATGGTGCTTTCACATTGTTCAAACTAGTTTGTATGTCTGTGACTATACTCCCAAAGGTTGTAGTTCAATAGATCTCATGTGTATTTTATAAAAGCTCCATGGGTGATTCTCATACACCGTCAGTTTGAGAACTACTGAATCTGATAATCTCTCGGCTTCGTTTCATCTCTAAAGGCCTGTTTGTATTATTCTAATGTATTGCAACAACTGCATGTGAGTATGCTGCCACTAGGTGGTGGTAGTGTGCCGCAGTCACACCAAGTGCTGTATCCTACCCTGCAATTCATCATGGTGGCCCTCTCTGCTCAAGCCCACCATGTTTATAGTGGCACATCTCTGTGTATCTTGACATCCATAAAAAGTGAACTTTTAAGAAAGCCAAAGAAGTCATTCATTAGCTCAGCTTTTAGAAATAAAACTCCAAAACTGTGTACTTAATATCTTTGCCAGCTGACTCACAGCTTCAGCACTTTCTCCTTTATGTATACCTCCTCAGTTCCACCCCAAAACTCCAAGTGCTGCCTTGTGCTGTCACTGCTGTCTGTGTGGCCTCAAGCTTCCTAGCCCCTAGAACTGGTGTCTCAGCTTACTCATTTCTCAGTGTGACCCTCTCCAGGATTGCACCCCAGTCAGTCAAGATCCTGCTTCTACATTTATGAGCGTACTTCTCGCTTGAGGAAGTAAGGTACCTACCATACCTTCTCCCTTTCTTCCTCTTCTTTCTTGCTCTTCTAATCCTTCTCCTCTTACGTGTTCATCAGCTTTAAATACTTTATCAGTAATACTGCCCAAATCCCCTGAGAAACCCCAAGGAATACTGAAATGAAAAGGTTTTTTGTTTGTTTGTTTTTAAGGGAAAAAAGGGGGCAGGAAAGGAAGACCAAGCCCTCATTCTGTCTGAAATGCAAAGTTTAGTGTGTCTGAGTCACCCAGGCTTACCCTCTTTCTCCCTTCACAGCTCTCACCTTATAACCCCACCTGACCCCTCCCACTTGGTATTTGATAGCTAGCCTTGTGGGCATGACTCTGTCGATTTAATCCAAAAGAAAGGTCTCTTCTCTGGGTCTCAGCACTGCCACTCCCTGAACTTTCCACAGGCATTTGCTCAAATGACTCAGTGAGAAATAAATGGTGTCGTAAAGAGTAAGGTGAAGCATCCATGCACAGGGAACTATATTCAATATCCTGTGATGAACCATAATGGAAAAGAATATTTAAATAAAGGATGTGTGTATATATATATATATATATATATATATATATATATATATATATGTAAAACTGAATCACTTTGCTGTACAGCAGAAATTAACGCAACATCGTGAATCAACTGTACATCAATAAAAAACAAACAAAAAACAAAGCTGAGGGATCCGAAGAAGTGTAGTCCTTTTCCAAACGTTGGTTCCAGCCTCAGTGCTGTCGCTCCAAGAGCATGTGGAAAGCCTCGTGGATTTGCCTTGCAACTGATGGCATAATTTCTCAGACATCTTTAACGATAGTGACTGTGTGTCCTTGAAGTCAGTTTGTTGTTGTTATTGTTCTGTTTGTTTTCTAAACGAGCCAGAGTAATTTAGAAATAAGTAACGTGAATAAAAGGGGACATGGTCCTCCCGGTCAGAAATGAGGGAAAATCACGAAATCGTGAGACTGGTTTCCTCATGTGAATAACCCACATCAGGAGGTGGCAGTAGAAGAGGAATCTGTAAAATGCCTGGGCATTGACGCCGTGACCAGCCAAGGGGGCTAACCTGAAGGAAAACGCTAATTTCAGAGCAGATCAGTCTCGCTCTTTTGTCATGCATACCTTGTGCCTTGACGCTGCCTCCTTTCAGGACTGCCTTCTGTAAGAACCCCCAAGTGGGAATCCTTCTGACACTCAAAGGAAGCAGAAAAACAACAAAAGGGATAGACGTGTGAGTTCTGGAATTAAACCACCTAAATTCAGATTCTGGCTTTACCCCCATGCTGGGGGGTAGGGGGGAAAGGGGGTGGGGGAGTTCTGAGCTAGTGCCTCTCTAAGCCTCAGGTTCTTTGACCTAAAAACCAAGAAAATGATAGCACCTGCCTCGTGTTGCCCTTGTCAAGATTACGTGATGGAATCCATATAAAGCACAAGGTGCCTAGCAAATAATAAGCACTGTTTTAACGATTCCTGGGATTGGTTTTAATCAAGTAGGTGAGACATATAGACAAAAAATGACTGCTGTGAAGAGAGAAGTTTGTCAGATTCACAGACTTAGAGAGTGAACTTGTGGTTACCAAGGGGGAAGGGTTGGTGGGGGGTGGGGATAGATTGGGAGTTTGGGATTGACATGTACACACTGCTATATTTAAAATGGATAACCAACAAGGACCTACTGTATAGCACTGGGAACTCTGCTCAATATTATGTAACAACTTAAATGGGAAAAGAATTGGAAAAAGAATAGATACATGTATATGTATAACTGAATCACTTTGCTGTACAGCTGAAACTAACACAACATTGTTAATCAACTACACTCCACTATAAAATAAAAATTTTAAAAAAGAGAGAGAGAAGTTGGTTATAACATAGGTCCCTTGAAACAGGAGGCACAGCATGCCACACAGAGGACCACAGTGGGAAGCACCAGGGTCAGTCAGGAGGCAGGTGGAATGAGGGGGAAACATGGGAGGAGGTGGCTGGATGTTAGGGCTCTGGATCGGTTGGTCTGCATATAAAAGGTGTGCTCCCAGGCAAGTTGTTTGCTATTTCTAGGAATTAGGTAGTCCTGGGAAGCATAATCTCTCCTGGGTTATCAAGATCTCAAGATGTCAAAGCATTAAAAATACAGAATAAAAAGGTATGATTAATACAGACACTCATTAAGATCTCTCTCATCATCACCATCATCATCATTATCATTATGCCCTCCCAGAATTCTCTTGTAGCAGAGCAAACTGGTGGTTGTATATAGCGTCTGTGCTAACATCCTGGAATTTCATTAGTGGTGGTTTGATGTTAACTTGAGTTTAATATGTGAAAACTAAAGAGTAGCCTTTTTTTCCTTTGATAATGATCCAAGCATTATTCAAGAGCTGTGTCTAGTCCTGGATTTCAGATTTTTTAAGAAAGTGGAGAAACTGGAAAGGATCCTAAGAAGAAATACTAAAGGTACAAAAGAACCTAGAAAGGAAGCTGACAGATGCTGTGATTTGGTCTACAGACAAGGTACTGGGAGATAACTTGGCAGCCTGCAAGTACTGGTTCCATTTAAAGAAAAAAGAGAGATTGTGTAGACATTCTCCATATTCGACGATTATAGAACGAAATGGAGCAGGCTCATTCAGCCTCAGCTAAAGGAAAAGCAAATAATTCCTGATCCTAGGCACCTGCAGTGACAGCAAACATGGAGGGTCTGAAGGTGGTAGAGTCTCAAGAAAGTAATAAACACCTTTCAGCCTTGACAGAGATTATGTGTCTCAGACTCAACTGAATACCTAGACAGGTGACCTCTTGGTATCTCTTTCTAAGGATTATCTGCCTCTGTTACCATTTATATTTTCTTGAATTCTCTCCACTAAGCCCCAAAGAAAGCTTTACTTCTCACTTTCTTGTCAACAGAGAAAAAAAAAAAAAAAAAAAACACCCCAGAGCTTTTTAGATATTTTGAGAAGAGAGAGATTGCCTCACAGAAGAGGCCAGACTTGGTATCAGGGAGATTTGAAGTACAGTAGAGAGACAGTCTGAGACCCTGGGCCCCCAGCCTTGCCCATGTTGGTCAGTGAGCAGCCTGGCAGAGAGGTGGTAAGAGGTCAGTGCCTGTCCCTCCCATCCTAAGTTGGTTTCCAAAAGGAAAGAACTGGGAACTGAGGTCATATCCATCATAACCATGACTTAATCCACAAAGTCCCCAGCCATCACAGAAGAAAGCAGATGTACTGAATAGTTCTTCCTGAGTAGCCCACATACCTTTCTACCCACATATTGTAGAAAAATCAGAAAGCACAGATGAACAGAAAGAAAATTAAGATCACTCATGCCCCCACCAACCAGTGCCAGCTGTTCTTTTCATTCGAGGGCATAATATTCCAAAGTTTCTTCCATGTTAAATATATGGATTTTCCCTACAAAATTGGATTATATTGTGTTCAGTTCTTTAGCTGTTTTTTTTTATTCAGCAGTATATTTTTAATAACCTTTTTATGTCAATAATTGTATTTCTAAAACACCATTTTTAAAGGTTGCTGAATGTATAGATATCCAGTATGACTCTTCCAATTCACTACTGTTGGACATTTAGCGTCTTTCTAAATTTTTTTTTTTACCTTACCGATAGTGCTGGGATGAACATCCGTGTAGGTAAATCTTTGTACCATTCTTAACATTCCTTTAAAATATATTCCTTAAAGGGTAATTACTGGTTCAATGGATAGGCATGTTTTTAAGGATTTTGATAGAACTGCCAAGTTGGCCTCCAGAAAAATCTTCTGGTGAGAGAGTGCTCTTATCAGTTTGCCCAGCACTCTGTCGCTCTGTTAGTTCTTCAGGATTTTACCTTACCTTCTCCACTAGTGTCCCCTTGGTTGGGATCATCTGTCTTTGCCATTAAAGATTTGAAGGTGACTATACTCTTTTGTACCTTCCATGGCTCTGCTTCATAGAAATGACTCTGGTTACCTTCTTTTTTTTCCCCCAGAGTACATCCCTAGTTTGAAAAACCACTGAGAGATAAGTAAACAATCAAAAGATAACCAGAAACAAACCCCCCATACGTTTGGAAATTAAGAAATGTGCTTGTATAGATAAACAACAATATCCTACTGTATAGAGCAGGGAAATATATATATATATATATATATATATATATATACACACACACACACACACACACACACACACACACATACATATATATGTACCTGAATCACTTTGCTGTACACCAGAAACTAATACAACATTGTAAATCAACTACACTTCAACTTTTAAAAATGTGCTTCTCAAGAACATGTGGATTAAAGGAGAAAGCTGTTGAAAACTAGAGCATGTTTCAGGTTGAATAATCATGAAAATAATACATAGCAGAACCTGTGGGTTGCTACCAAAACGTAACTAAAAGGAACCCTTGCAGCTTTAAGAAGAGAAACAGCAGTGAAAATTAATGAGCTAATAAGAATCCAGCTCAAGAAGTTAGCAAAAATGAATGAGTGAGTGAATTAATGAAATCCTTGAGGTCAGTACTCCTTACGCATCTCAGTACAACTCCTCATTTCCAAAACAGTGCTTAACAAATAAGTGGAACTGGATGAACATCAGATTGGATTTGTTCAATCTTCAAGACCATGATTCTAAACACATGGTATTTCCAAACTGTCAAGGGTAGAGTATTCCCAGTCTGATTGATCTGCCAAGATAATCCTTCCAAGTGTCACTTAACTTCTTGGAGCAGTAGATTCTGACTTGAGGAATGGAAGACACCTAAAAGATGGTGAATTTACATGGTCTGGTTGACATGACCACAGTGTACCAGGATTGCAGCCACCTGGCTTATGGTGAGGCTGCATTTTCTTATCTCTGGACACCCCAGAAGAGTGTTTTGTGTGTATTCTACTAAAAATGTTTTGGAGATATAGGTTAAAGATAAGTGCCTTTGTACCGTTTCATTAAGCACACAGCTTTTGATCATCAGAGACCAAGTAGAGGGCCCAATCCTGTGCCTTCTACATAGTCAGCCGTCTGCTGCAGTTAAAGAAAGTTTTGCATGTGTAAGGGACAGAGGATTGGGCTCTGGGGATCAATTTTACTCGAGGAAAACGAAGTGACTTTAATTTCATTAATGGTCTCCAGGATGACTGTGCTACAAGTTTAATTCTCCATTAAATATGCATGTTGCGTGGCACTCCGTTTCTTGCCTTTAGTATCATTCAGCCCCAGCTGACACTAACCTGTTTTCTATTTCATAACTGAATCACAGGGCTTTTTCAGGAGAAGTCAGCAAAGCAATGCCACCTACTCCTGTCCTCGTCAGAAGAACTGTTTGATTGATCGAACCAGTAGAAACCGCTGCCAACACTGTCGATTACAGAAATGCCTTGCCGTGGGGATGTCTCGAGATGGTGAGCGCCCGCAGCCTGCGTTGTACAGTAGCACGGGGTTGTGAAAGCGCCCTCGGAAGCCTGGACGCAGATCTGCCAGAATATGTCCCCTCTGTCCCCCCACCCCCTCCACCCCTCCCACCTCTGGTGGCTTTGTGGGTGTCACAGCAGTTACTTCTCCTCCATAAACCATTCCAGTCAGTTCACTGGCTGATGGGGGGCTGGGGGCGGGGGTGGCATGGAGGAGAAATGTCTGTGTGGTCAGAACACCTTCAGATTTTTGACGTTTAAAACAGGGGTCCCCAACCCCCAGGCCATGGACCACTACCAGTTAGGAGCTGGGCCGCACAGCAGGAGGTGAGCGGCGGGCCAGCAAGCTAGCGAAGCTTCATCTGCCGCTTCCCATCGCTCCCCATGGCTCACATTACCGCCTGATCCCCCCCCCCCAGCCCTGTCCGTGGAAAAATTTTCTTCTATGAAACCAGTCCCTGGTGCCAAAAAGGTTGGGGACTGCTGGTTTAAAACATTACATGTGGATGGATTGATGGAAGGTAAGTGTCACCTGAGGGTCTGAAAAAGGATACCTTCTAGAAGCATTTTTCCCCACAAAAAACACAAGCCAGAGCTAATTGTTACATGTCTTACACTAGTAAGGTTATTGGCAGTTGGGATGAATTAGCTTTTATGCTAACTGGATCCAAAGTCAAACATTTGTACATACAGCATGTGTGAAAATAGTGCAAGGCATGCCCAAGCGACAAATGTCCTTTTCGCTAAGAGAAGCTATTTTAAGAACTAGAGACCATCTACCATTCATTTGCAAAACAGTTCAGGATCTTCCTGGAAAACTGTCTTAAGTGCACGGAATAATCAACACCAGACTTCAAGACTGTTCTTATATAAGGAAATTGGGCAGATAGTGTAGTGGATACATTTTAAGGACTTTTCCGAATATACTGGCTGGCTGGTTCTCTTGAGAGATCCCTTTGAAGGAAACATCTCTTCCAACAGAGTTTCAGCCTGTGGAAAAATAACTTCAGACTGCTGGGCAGGCATTCTGAAGGTCTCCTTTCCCCATAATCAGATGTTCTTGGGGCCTGTGGACCCACCCAGGCACAAGTTGTACACAGGGTGACCTCTTAGAATTTGTAGGACCAAAGTGAAGTTTTGGGGATTGGAAGACGCAAGTCACAGAACTTACACTGTATTCTCAGAAATTCCTGTGATATGCAGCTCTGCAGATTTCATCTTCCAATGGCACTAAACTCACAAAATTAGGTATATCTCTTATGAATCTGTAAGTTAAAAATCACAAGTTGTGTGTGCATTTTCTCAAGACCCGATCCGGGGACTTCCCTGGCAGTCCTGTGGTTAGGGCTCTGGGCTTCCACTGCAGGGGGTGTGGGTTCGATCCCTGGGCAGGGAACTAAGATCCCACAAGACGCACAGCACGGTCAAAAACAAAAAAAACCTGATCCATTCATTTCACTTATGGGATAGTATGATTACTGTTGTTAATATTAAGAAAAGAGTTAAAACACAATTCAGAGTCATAGCAGGGCTTCCCTGGTGGCACAGTGGTTGGGAATCTGCCTGCCAATGCAGGGGACATGGGTTCGAGCCCTGGTCTGGGAAGATCCCACATGCCGCGGAGCAACTAAGCCCGTGAGCCACAATTACTGAGCTTGCATGTCTGGAGCCTGTGCTCCACAACAAGAGAGGCCGCGATAGTGAGAGGCCCGCGCACCGCGATGAAGAGTGGCCTCCGCTTGCCACAACTAGAGAAAGCCCTCGCACAGAAACAAAGACCCAACACAGCCATAAATAAATAAATAAAAACTTAAAAAAAAAAAAAGAAAAGAAAATGACAGAGTCATAGCAGAACAAGTTTCCCCTGTGGGTATTAATCCTCTTGGGGGTTCCAGAGTATTCTTTTCAAAAAAATTAAGTACCTTCAGTATGCCTTGTGGAGATTTCTCTTATAAGTGACAGCACACGTTGTTGTGGACTTGGAGTGAATTTGGGGACTTATACAATCATAGGCCTGAAATTCAGAGCCCACATCAGCCTGACTGCTATCTAACCAGCCCCACCCAAGTTTGTCACCTGAGTTGTGGAAACTGGAAATTGACCAGAATCCAGCTCACTTGTTTCCTCTGTGCAAAATGAAAGCACATCCTCCTTGGCAGGAAAAAGATCCACCAGCTGGCCTAGACGGTGGGCCCTGATTCCCAACTTCACTTCCATCTATCCTGCCTCCTGCCCCAAGACTCATAGAATTATGTTGATGGTCAGATGGGTGAATTCATCCACCTGGTCAGGTATCAATTTAACCATAATCAATTAGGAGGTCTTAATCCCTCCAGCAGTGGCTTTATCTATACATACAGAGTCAGGCTGAGAAATAAATGGGTTAGTGGGGGGTTCAGACCAGGAAATCATAGGATTTTTTTCCTCAATTATCTGGGTGTTTTAGGAGAAATCATTTGGGATTCTAAATGAACTGGAAAATTACTCCAGTCACTGTTCCACTTTAAATATGGGGACACATCACACGGAGAAGGGCTGCACACACAAATTCTCCCAATGGGGATCTTCCACAGTCTGCCCTTTCCAAAAATCTGATATTCTTTTTACTTGAGGCTAAATGAGAACAGCAGAAAGTGTCCTTTAAAGATGGGTCCAAGGCATGGAAGCAACCTAAGTGTCCATCGACAGATGAATGGATATAGAAGATGTGGCACATACATGCAATGGACTATTACTCAGCCATTATAAGAAACGAAATTGTTATTTGTAGTGAGGTGGATGGACCTAGAGTCTGTCATACAGAGTGAAGTAAGTCAGAAAGAGAAAAACAAATACCGTATGCTAACACATATATATGGAATCTAAAAAACAACAACAAAAAAAGGTCATGAAGAACCTAGGGGCAAGATGGGAATAAAGACGCAGACATAGAGAATGGACTTGAGGACACGGGGAGGGGGAAGGGTAAGCTGGGACGAAGTGAGAGAGTGGCATGGACATATATATACTACCAAATGTAAAATAGCTGGCTAGTGGGAAGCAGCTGCATAGCACAGGGAGATCAGCTGGGTGCTTTGTGACCACCTAGAGGGGTGGGATAGGGAGGGTGGGAGGGAGACACAAGAGGGAGTAGATATGGGGATATATGTATATGTATAGCTGATTCACTTTGTTATACAGCAGAAACTTAACACACCATTGTAAAGCAATTATACTCCAATAAAGATGTTAAAAGAATAATAATAATTTTAAAAAGACAGGTCCAAATGTCTCACAGGGACCCCAAGACCCAGGAGCAGGAGAGGGCATAGACTCAAGAGATGTAATTCATGGAATTGCAAATGCTTCGTCCAGTCTGTTGAGCTTTCTCAAGGAAGCCCCAGATTTGGCTGTTTGATCAGGAAGAAACTCATGTAAGCATACGGATTAGTGAAATGAGTGCAAGTTGAGGTTTGACTGCTTGTGCTCCGATAACACCTCCGTGAGTCTGTGCGTCCCTGTGCTCTGGTCTGAACACTGGGAAGAGAAACGTCTAGACCAACTGCCTAGGTAGAGAGGGAACAAGCCCATTAAGTCGCATTTCAGTAGCTCCCACTGAGCCTAGGGTTATGTGACAGCACAAAAACGTAGGTGGTCATTGCTCTGGGTCTCTTGTACCAGCCCTGGGTCTGTTTCTGAAACGTAGTTCCTCTGGGATGTGTCTTTGCTGTTCGGGATGTGGAACAAGGCTGTGTGAGGTGGGACCATTTTCACCTCGGGATCACGTCCTTATTTTGTGGTTGTGTGGTTTTTGATGGAATTGTCTGCAACTTCAAAGGAACTCCTAAAGCATGCTGGAGAGGATCATGGAGAAAAGCGTGTTGTATATGGTGTGCCTTGGCTTTTTTCTTCCAGCTGTAAAATTTGGCCGCATGTCGAAAAAGCAACGAGACAGCTTGTACGCAGAAGTACAGAAACACCGGATGCAGCAGCAGCAGCGAGACCACCAACAGCAGCCTGGAGAGGCCGAGCCGCTGACTCCCACCTACAGCATCTCGGCCAACGGGCTCACGGAGCTTCACGACGACCTCAGCAGCTACATCGACGGGCACACCCCCGAGGGCAGCAAGGCAGACTCTGCCGTCAGCAGCTTCTACCTGGACATACAGCCTTCCCCGGACCAGTCGGGTCTTGATATCAACGGAATCAAACCAGAACCAATATGTGACTACACACCAGCATCAGGCTTCTTTCCCTACTGCTCTTTCACCAATGGAGAGACGTCCCCAACTGTGTCCATGGCAGAACTAGGTAATGGCTTCCATGTTTCCATTGGGATCAACTACTTGTGCCATTTGAAGGAAATGGGATTTGTCTGACTTTCCTCTAATGAGTTATGTTATTAAAATAATGCATCTAGAAGGGCAAGTCACCTTTACCATTTGGACCACTTCATAATTCCAACCTGCCCCCTTGTTTTTGACTGTCCACTGTTTCCCATCATATATCCAAGAAACTCAGTGACCTCTCAGCATCAGAGCTGAGACAATATGAACTTAAAGCAATCTTTAAATTCCACAGAAAACTGTAAGTTCAGGGAATGGCCCCATTAACTCCATTGATTTAGTTATTTTCTAAGTATTGCTTTATACCCAAAGTTATAAAAATAGCAACCCACAGACTTAACCTGGCGCATAGACATGGTTTTTTGACCAGTGCAGAGCTTTACAGTTTTTGAATTGGTTGCTAAAATTTTAAACCTGGACAATTCCACCTGAAAGTTCAGATTTTCAGTTTCTTGTGGAAGGAAAAAAAAAAAATGATCTAGTTGCACTGGACCAGCATTTGGGAATGGCAACAACCAACTGGTACCACTTAGGGCCTAACACCTTGAAATGGGCCCATCCCACTCTCGGCATTTATATCACTGCCCAGTCCCTGTATGCATCTAAGTTTTGCAACTCTGACACATTCTATAATCGTTAAAGGGAAATTGGCTTCTTTATTTGCCAAAATGTTTTGGTGATGGATATTAATGCAAAACTGATGTATTTCATAGAAGACTCACCATGCCAAAAAAAACCCCCACAAAAACCTGTCATTTCCTTATTCCTGTGACATTGGTGCTTCTTGGGAGATGTGACCTAGAAATGTTAACACAGACAATGGAAAACTTTTCATTTCAAGGAAGTTGTTATAACATCCTCTGTTACATTTAATCGATTTTTAAGTACAGCACTATTATTAGAGAAACTTTGATAAGGACCTTTACTGTTTGAGAATTTGATCTGTTCCTCCCCATGGTTCCTCACACAAGGTTATAATCCTTTGGGATATTTCAATTAGTTGCTATGAAGATGACTAAGTTAAGACGAAGAGAGAATGAAGACTTCACATGGAAAAGAACCAGCAGGTTCTGACTTGAGCACAGACGTCCTTAGTTCACAGAAATAACGGTTGTGTTCTTTAGATGGTTTCTCCACCTCTGTACCCCATAAAACATTTTTTAAGTGAAATTTATATTTCCAGTAAAATCTTTCTCCAAATAGAACAAATTGAATGTTCTTTACGGTTTTTACACAAGCACCTCTTTATGGGTCTAAATTTAAATCCACAAGAGCAGGGACATTTTAAGCCTGGTCTTTAACCACTGAACAGCATTAAAGGTGTATCACAGCTCTTTTGATTAACAGAGAAACCTCTGAACTAGAAGCCAAGCTGAGCAGAGCTAGGCTTGATTTTTTTTTTTTTTTCTTGAACTAGAACAAAAACCTTCCGTTTTTGTCGTGAGATCTTGGTTGACTGAGCCTTAAGCAGAGCTGTAATGAAAGTAAAATTGTCAGAAATGAATAAGGATTTGATTGAAAACTGACATGATACAGTGAAAAATGACCTAGCTCGCTTTAGGTTTGCTTCTACTTTATCATAAATACTAGTGAATCTATGCCATTTGCTTGTCGAATGTTCAACCCAGAAATAAACTCCCACCGCTTGGCCTAAGTGTGTCGCTTGAACATGGCACTTGGGCTAAATGTGCACTAATACCTGAGTGGAGCCAGAAGTGGCTCAGCCGATTTCCCCAGCCCCTCCTTCACCCACAAATCCCTTTCCTCTTCTACAGCTGTCACCTCCCAGTGAGTCTGGGAGCCCTGTGCCCTCATCCATTCTCCATGTTCTCCTAAACTAGGGATTTTTCACACGTAATTGTGGCATTTTTTCCACGATGACTAAAACTAACTCATCACTAGGATTTGCCCCAAACCCAAAACTAAACAAAAATTTAGCTGAAAGGGATATAATGGAGCTCTGATTTTCTGTCCCATTTACAGGTGCAAAATAGTTTGAGGAGCTAAGAGTAGCATAAAAGCAGCCAAAGACCTTGCTGCTACTTCTTCAAAGCTCTCTGAAGTTCCCTGACATTTCCTTGGGAGCTTAAGTCCGACTCTTTCTTTAACTAACTTGACTTCATTTTAGGCTAAATTTTATCATCAGATTTGAAACAAATGAAACCCTTTGCGCAATTGGAAAATAAATTGTAAATTAACATATCCTAAGCTCAGTTCTATCTTTCAATAATAGTATCTACTAATCCATTACTGTTAGTGGAAATACATCTGCATTCCTGGCTACAGAATTTTGCCCTTGATGTACACTTAGTACCTGAATTATACATTCCAGATAAACTGTCTAGGTTCCTTTTTTCAAAAAAGCTAACTGGGGAATTCCCTGGCGGTCCAGCGTTAGGACTCGGTGCTTTCACTGCCATGGGCCCAGGTTCCATCCCTGGTTGGGGAACTAAGATCCCGCAAGCCGAGCTGCACAGCCAAAAGAAATAAAAAATAAAAAAGCTAACTGCACTTATTAGTATAATTAATAACTAAAGCCTTGTACATAAGAGACAAATGATATGTTGGGCAAAGCATAAAAGCAAAGACAAAAAGTCAGCTTATGCGGGTTGTGGTCCTAGCTTTGCTGTAGGTTGTACAACCTAGTATAAGTCATGTTACCTCTGCAAGCTGCAGTCTCCCTACCCATGAACTATAAAGATTCAGAGCATAGACTCTGGAGCCAAATTGTGTATGTTTGAATCACCGTGCACTTGCCAGCTATGACACCTTGAAAAGTCACTTAACCTCACTGTGGCTTGGTTTTTTCATCTGTAAAATGGAGATAATACTAGTATCTTCCCCCTAGAGTTGTCATGAAGATTAAGAAAAAATATTTGTATATATACACAGTATATATATATATATATATATATATATATATATATATATATAATGTATATATATATAGATGTAGGTAGGTATGTTATATGAGTCTGTTATATGAGTCTATGTTATATAGAGTTTACATAGTAAACTCTACCTAAGTGTTAACTTTTATCATCATTGTTAATGTTATTATCTACAAAGTGATGAGAGTTTGGACCAGATGATATCTAAAGTTCCATACCACTGTGAAAATCTGTGACTTTCTCAGAAGACAGGATTTTCCATCTGAAGTATCTAGACCTTGGCTGTCCTGATGAAGCCATCATGGTCGAGGAGGTGAACTGATTTGCCTGTCACAAAGTGAGTTATCCAGCTGAGCTCAGACCAGAAACCAGGTCTTCTAACTCCTAGTTCCAAGGTATTTCACTATTCCAGACTGTTTGTCTGAGAGACCACACTAACTTCTTAGCTTTTGCTCAGTCTGACCATATTCTCCTTTGCTGAAATGGAGACTTAAAAACAGCACAGTGTCTAAAATCTTACACTTGCCAAATCAAGTATGAATTTTGATCAAAGGCAGCTGGTGAGAATGCAGCCACTGCCCTCTACTGGTCATTGGACATTGCATCATTTGTTGTTGCTTCTGAAAGCTGGACTCAGATAGGTAGGGATGGATGGGGACAATTTTTAGGATGAAGTGAAACAAGAAGATGCGGACCATATTAACTGGAAACAAAGCATGATCTGGAAGAGAATACTGTGAGCTTCTTCCCATTCTTCCCTTCCTAGGATTCTCCCAGCTTCCCTGTGAACGCTTTGCCTTCATCATTTCTTTCATATTTACAAAAATTGAATTTACTATGTACACATTTATTTTCTTGTTTCTGATTCCCCATTATTTTGTCTTTATTCCCCTCTTCTCTTCACACACGTCACTGATTCTAAGACATAATTTCTCTTTCTCTCTCTGTTTCTGTCTCCTTTAAGTTTTTTTCTTTTGTTTATGTTTTGTTTTTTATGATATTTACTTATGTTGTTTTCATGTCTGTGTGTTGCCAAGTAGAGCTGTTAAGGTTTATCGTGCTTCAGTGTTTCAGAATCTCTGAGGAGGTTCTAGTCTCGAGCTTTGTTTAGGTGAACCTGCTCTGTTTTCACACAAACAAATCTGATTCTGTTTGACGTAAGCAGCAACAAATTTCCAAACAAATAGACACTCTTACTAGTGTTGCTAAGTTTGCCCTCAGCACCACTGTTTTAAATAACTTTCCTATTAAATATTCAAGACCCTAGGAGGGGCATCACTTTGGGGTATGGTTTTGTATTCTTGGAGTCTTGTCAGTTCTTCTTCTTCTTTTTTTTTTTTTTTAATTTATTTTATTTATTTATTTTTGGCTGCATTGGGTCTTCGTTGCTGCTCACAGGTTTTCTCTACTTGTGGAGAGTGGGGTCTACTCTTCGTTGCGCTGCGCAGGTTTCTCATTGCAGTGGCTTCTCTTGTTGTGGAGCACGGGCTCTAGGTGTGCAGGCTTCTGTAGTTGTGGCTCGCGGGCTCTAGAGCGTAGGCTCAGTAGTTGTGGCTCACAGGCTTAGTTGCTCCGTGGCATGTGGGGTCTTCCCGGACCAGGGCTCGAACCCATGTTCCCTTTATTGGCAGGCGGATTCTTAACCACTGTGCCACCAGGGAAGCCCGTCAGTTCTTCTTTTAAAACACTTCTTGAATTGTCCTTCCCTTCCATGACAATTATTAGCAGCCTGTTTCAAGCTCTTAGTCCCTTACGTCTAGATTTCAGCAGCCTTCTAATTGATCCTCCTGCCTCCAGTCTGCCAATGACAAAACTGCTTGTTCTGTTGCCCCAAATACAGTGTTCAGCATGTCAGCTCCCTCTTGAGAATCCTGCTGACGCCTTTTGTTAATCAAGTCCATACTCTCAATCTCAACCTTCAAGATCCTTCAGGATGTGGACTCTTCTCTACCCATATTTCTGTTTTGACACCATCACTTTATCACATCTTCCTGTCTCCTGTAGATGCCATAGCCATTCTTTCATCTACCATCCCTTGAACGTGGAACTGGTCCACTGCCTCACATACTGGCCTCTGCCTACCAAATCCTCCCCTTCCTTCAGGGTCCAATCCAAATGTTCCTCCTCTGTCAAGAAGCATCCCCTAATTCCCCTCACCTCTCCCTTCTCTGATAGCACCTAGTATGTTTTTATTTTTCTTTCTCTTCTAGTAGAATTCAACTTCATGCTTTATTGTCTAGTGTCTTGAATTGTCCTTTCAGCATGTGTGTACATGTTCACCAGATTATAAGTCCCTAGAGAAACTTATTTGGCATCTATTTCTTTTAATATCTTCAAATTCGGTACACTTCAGGATAATAAGAACAAATGTTTATGTAGCAGATGCTGTGTTATCCTCTCTATTCTAAGTGCTCAACTCACTTAATTTTCACAGATGCCCTATGATAAATAGGAAATTAGGTACTATTTTCCTCATTTTACAAATAAAGAGACCAAAGCTCAGAGAGGTTAAGTAACTTACCCAAGATCACACAGCTACTAAGTAGCAGAGCTGAGATTCAAACCCAAGCAGTCTGGGTCCAGAGTCCATCTCATCTCTTAACCACCACACTATATATATATATATATATATATATATATATATATATATATATATATATATATGTATATGTATATATAGTGACATGGTAGACTTCAGTAATGCTTGTTCTGCCATTTTTGCAGGAAAAACAAAAGAAATACGTTGTTGTTGTCCCCAAAAACATACCATTCTCTAATTTTTCAGGAGTAATCCTTCCCCAGTCAATGTATATGGTAGATCTGTCTTTATAAAAATACCAAGTACAGGTCGTGTCAGTCATTTTTCACACTTCTCTAGGTCAATATTTTCAACTCCAACATTCACTCCCAGACGCTGGTGTAAAGGCACAGAGAAGGTCAGGTCAGGAGGGTCTTTGAAGACGCCAAGCCTTATTGCTAAATGTTGGCTTTGCCTGTCCTTCATCCTCATGTCCCCAAATATAGAATAGTTCCAAATTGCTTACTTAAATATGTCGAGATCATTAAAACTGGTTCAGCCATGTTGCTTTATACTTGTTACTTTTTAAATCACATATTAAGTAGGGAAAACCCTGAAGAACTTGGCTTTTCATGTTGTGATCTCCTGTTTTCTCCTCAGAACACCTTGCACAGAATATATCTAAGTCACATCTGGAAACTTGCCAATACTTGAGAGAAGAGCTCCAGCAGATAACGTGGCAGACCTTTCTGCAGGAGGAGATTGAGAATTACCAAAACAAGGTAGACTGAAGAATTTTACCTAAGATTGAGGCAATGTTGGGAAGGGTGTCTGTGCAGGAGGCTTGAATACAAACAGACCAAGGAATGAATGTTTTTCATCAGATAGCAGATTTCTATTTAAAAATCTTTCTTCCAGAGCTGATCACGTTCTTGGGGCTTTGTCACCTTATTGAGATGTCAGTGTGTGAAATTTCAGAAATAGCACTCAGATTCTATTGTTCCTATAACTATACACGTATGTCCTATCATTTGTCAACAGGGAGCTAGATTAAGGAGTTTCCAAAAGGCTCAAAGAATTGGGATTTGTCCCGATATCACAATGGAAGATTTCACGGTCCAGAAGTTGATGTAAAATAATCTCAGCCTCATGGTTCCGAAGTTAAAAAGAAGGAGTTTAGAGAATTTGTGTAAAAACAAGTTTGGAAGCTATGATTCTAATTCCAGTCTGAATCTAGCAATATGAGACTGACAAGTAGTGCTGCCAGTTTCCTTCTTCTATAAAACACTCTGATCAACAAATTACCTAAACGGGAGGGCAGGGCTGGAGAAGGAGGGCTTTTAATTTTCCATTCTGCCTTTAGTAAAAGAAAATGCTGTGATTTTTCCCAATAATCATAGAAATTCAGGTTTAGGAAGTACCGTAGAGATTATCAAGGTTAATCCTCCCCTTCATTTTACACATGAGGAAACGAGCATCCCTTGGCACATGGCTGAGGGTGAAAACATCAGGACTAGACCATGAGTCCTGGTTCCTAATTCAGTGTTTCTTCCACCCTGTTATATTGGTAGAAACAGTCTTAAACTAAGATTGGGGAAATAAGTGAGCAACAAGATGGATCCAGGTTGGCCTGTAACTAAATTGGAGAGTGGGTATATAAAAGGAATTAAACAGAACAGGTTGGGGGAATAGCAGTGCATCACCTTGTTTACCTTTGAGATAGCAGGTAACACCAGCAGCCAAAATTACAAAGGGAAGCAAGAAAGCAGTAAACAGCAGCAAGGTGTGTGAAATGGGATTCAGAGTCAGAAATGCTGGGATTTGAATCCCACCTCCAATACCTTTTAGCTGTGAAACCTCTGTGAGCATTTGTGTCCATTTATGGGAAATGGAAAAACGTTCTTGTGAAAATGAAATGAGACAAGGATGTCATAAAGCACCCAGCTCATAGCAGGTGCACAATAAATATAACTGACTCCCCTTTTCTTCCCTTACCCCAGTAAAGTGGTGTGAAATTCCCCAAGGCAAAATAATTGCTTACAAGGAGATTCTACTTTGCTACTCTCCATGGCCCAGGGTTAAATCAGTGGCGTGGGTTGCTTTCTTGACTCCCGTTTTCATCTTCCGCCGCATATATGCTCATAACATCTTCCCCCTGTCCCTTTGCCACCAGAATGGTAAGAGAGGAATTGGAGGAGACCAGGAAGAACTCGGAAGCAATCATTATAACCCAAGTAACTGGCCAACTGATTATTTTTAAATCCTCTAGCTTTTTTGGATCCATTTCCAAAGAAGGATTTTACACAATAGGAACAGTTAAAACAACTGTGTCAAGGGTATGGGTAATGCGGATGTTAATGCGTTTCCCTCTTCAACAGCAGCGGGAGGTAATGTGGCAATTGTGTGCCATCAAAATTACAGAAGCTATACAGTATGTGGTGGAGTTTGCCAAACGCATTGATGGATTTATGGAACTGTGTCAAAACGATCAAATTGTGCTTCTCAAAGCAGGTATGTGCTTTGCAAGTGAATTTTGAGATCTCTGACTAACCTGCTTTCACCAGCTTATTAAAGAAATGCTTGGTAAGGAAGGTGTCGAGAACAGTTTTTCTCCAAATGATAATAGCTCAGTTTCTCTTGGCAGAAACTGAGAGGTTTTTTTTTTTTTTTAAGGTTTTTGAGCTATTTGCAGGAAACATTCCCTCCATTTTGCTTCTCCTCTGGGTGAAAAGATTAATTTGAAAGACACCTGCATTCCACAGTTTTAACCATCACCTGTGTTTTGTTTCTGTGCCCCAGGTCCTCAGGAGGTTTTGGTAAGCTGTTAGGAAGAAGGCTGTTTGTGGAACTCAGAGAGACATCCCTGGGTGTGTGTTTGTTTTAATAACAGGAGTCCATGTTTTTCTAGCAACTCTGAGATTCTGTATTATTGCAGGACAGAGAAGTGCCCAAGAAGTCATTCATAAATCAATCTCTCTTCAGTAATACAGGCCTTAGCTTTGGCACAAGTCTTTAATTACTCTAATGAACTCTGCTCTTTTAAATAGAGAGCTAAGGTGACTGAGAGTCTGCTAGTTAAGCCCCGCCCCATTGACTCAGAAAGGGCTCTCTATGGTCAAAATCAACTCACCAAGACAGTAACTCACCCCGTTTCTGCCTTTGCTCAGGTTCTCTGGAGGTGGTATTTATCAGAATGTGCCGTGCCTTTGACTCTCAGAACAATACCGTGTACTTTGATGGGAAATATGCTAGCCCCGACGTCTTCAAATCCTTAGGTAAGGAAATCTCTGGGTGCTTTGTCTTCAAATCAGGACTAGGGGAAAAGATGGGAGTTGGGTGAAAGCTCTTCTTGAACAAAATGGAGATTGGTTTTTTGGACACAAGAGTTAAAGGATTTTATACCTATGTTACTTTATAGTTAATCACCGTAGAAAATATACACAGCTCAAATGCTTTTTGTGTATATTACACATAAGGGTCTAGAGTCTCATTTTATCTAATTGGTAATCGAAGAAATTTATGTTATATATCCTTCCAGTTCCCTTCTAGATTTTAAGAACCAGGTTTGCAGGGGATATATTATTCAATAAACTAGAGGATGTGATTTGCTACATAAAATCAAGCAAGGAGCTAAAAGTCTGCCCTTCCATACCCGTCAAATAACAACCGTTAATGAGATATCAAAGAAAGAAAGTATAGCTAAGTGAAACTGTGACATATACTTTAAAAATAAATTACTTTAGATTTCTGTAATTTAACTAAAGTAAGACAAAGTCATTAAGAAGAATGGGACGGTATCCAAGATATGTTGTTAAGTGATTTTAAAAACAATTAAATGATGGAAGGTATGTATACTTGAGAAGAGCCCATTGACACTTTTTTTTTTTTAATTTATTTTTGGCTGCGTTGGGTCTTCGTTGCTGCACTCAGGCTTTCTCTAGTTGCGGGGAGCAGGGGCTACTCTTCCTTACGATGCACGGGCTTCTCATTGCAGTGGCTTCTCTTGTTGCAGAGCACAGGCTCTAGGCGCACGGGCTTCAGTAGTTGTGGCGCACGGGCTTAGTTGCTCCATGGCATGTGGGATCTTCCCAGACTAGGGCTCAAACCCATGTCCCCTGCATTGGCAGGCGGATTCTTAACCACTGTGCCACTAGGGAAGTCCCTAGCCTGTTGACATTTAACTATATGTACATAATATGGAAATCTGAAAGAACAGACCCCAACTTAACCAGCTTTGTGGGGGTGGGTTTTTATTTTATGGGACTTTCACATTCCATGTTTTCAGTTCTGTAATAGTTACAATAGGGACTTCCCTGGCGGTCCAGTGGTGAAAACTCTGTGCTTCCAATGCAGGGGGCATAGGTTCAATCCCTGGTCAGGGAAGTAAGATCCCACATGCCATGTGGCACAGCCAAAAACAAACAAAAAAAATTATAATGGTTTTACCACCATAATGTGTCATTTGTTTTCATTTTTAAGCATGTTGTACATAAAATAGAGTAGAAAACAAAAAAATGAGTGAAGTTAACATTTCAGTTAGATTATAGCTGTTAGACTCTATTGGTTAAGAGTGTGGACTCTGAAGCCAGGCAGCTGGCTTTGAATCTCAGGCTGTCACTTCCTACTTGTGGAATCTTCAGCACATTCCTTTTCTTTCCAAGTCCATTTCCTTGCCTTTAAAATGGGGATAGTAACAATAATACCTCCCTCATAGGGCTGTTGTGAAATAGTAGAATACCCAAAGAATCCTCTCAGAGCAGCACCTAACACAGTAATCACACAACAGAAGTTCACTATCATTATTGCAAATGATGATGATGGTGGTGATGTTGGTGGTAATGGTGATGGTGGCTAAACTGATTTTTCTTTTAACATTTGAAAGTATTAAACTATAGAAATGTTGTTACTATTCCCTCTGATCTTCAACTGCTAGATCCCTCTTCACCTTCTTCCATATTTTTCTCCTAGGATAATAACCAAAGTCCTAACCTGTCTTTAATTTTGGCAGGTTGTGAAGACTTTATTAGCTTTGTATTTGAATTTGGAAAGAGTTTATGTTCTATGCACCTGACTGAAGATGAAATTGCATTGTTTTCTGCATTTGTCCTGATGTCAGCAGGTAAGATAACCAAATACAATGGTTTTTAAGTTGTCCAGGTAAAGAATTTCTACAAGTACATAACTTACAATGGCTATAGACTATTCAGAGGGACTGCCACCCTTACTAAGTCTAATTTTAAGTTTTTCAGACAACAGTCCCCTGCTACACACGTACATATACATGTACGCTTCTAAGAGGACCTCATGCCATTCTGATAAAATCTTAAGAAATGAGAATTGAATAAAATCCCGTCTACAATTAACCTCCTGCTACCAAGAGAAATGCTGTGGTAGAGTAGGTGTGCCCTTCTCAACACCAATCTCCAAGATAACATGGTTTTTAAAACATTCTGCTTTTTAAAAAAAATCCATTTGGATGTCATCCACAAGCCTATCTGAATTTAATGTATGTTTTCAACCAGTACTGCCTCTTGGTGATCATCACTTTTGCAAATTTGCTATCTTCTTTTTGGAATTCTTAAACATAAAGCCTTTATCCTAAATTAACAATCCTTAATTCATTTGGCACTCTCTTGACAATTTTAGTTGCCTTGGACTATAAGGCAATTTTCATATTTTCCAGAAAGACTAGCAGGATTGATATGAGTATGTCATTCAGAAACATAACTATTAGAAAGGCTTAAGGGCCATGGTGGTTTCATTTGCACTCGTCCGAGCATGGCCTTAGATTTAAATGGCTGTCTTTTTGGAAAGGGTGGACCCTTCCTTCTTTCAAGTGTCAGTAAAGATGGAAAGGCTTAACACTCTGTTTTGTAACTGTCCTAGATCAGTTTTTCACTCCTTTAGGAGCAAATTTTGAAAGAGGGGTGAAAGTGGCCTGTTAGTCCCTGACTCTGCAGTGTGGTGTAATAATCTGTATCTAGGAGTCAGGAGGAGTTGGGGTTTTCTGACACCATGTTGGAAGAATACTCAGGAGTATGGTTTTTCATATTTAGATCGCTCATGGCTGCAGGAAAAGGTAAAAATTGAAAAGCTGCAACAGAAAATTCAGCTAGCTCTTCAACACGTCCTACAGAAGAATCACCGAGAAGATGGAATACTAACAAAGGTGAGAGCCGAAGGTTTCCAACTGACAAGCCTGAATTATCCTTGCCCAGATCACGCCAGCCACGTTTATAAGTCATGCCACCAGACCCCAAAAGTATCAGTAAGCAACGGCCTACTGAGAAGAGAGAAGTATCCTCATTTCAAAAAATTATCTTGGGCCAAAATTCAGGTTAAATTCTATTTATTATCATTGGTTATAAAGTGTCCTGGAATAATAGAGCAATGATAGAATTTTTTTTAAAGCATTAATACATTCTGAAGAATACTCCACTTATCCCATCAAAGATGGGCAGAAGGCAGAATTAATGTTCTGCCGTGATATAAACTAGAGAATTTAGAATTTAAATCTTTGATTTTAGAAAGACGAAGTTATGAAGGACTAAAACAATAGAATTAATCTATTCTAATATTAGTTCTAGTTCCATTAAAGTCATTAGTAATCAACAGTAAATGACTCTTGTATTTTCTTCATCAGTCTCTCATTACTACCCTGTATTCAAAGCATAGAGTTTCATTTTTGCTAATTATTATCTTTCGCAATAAAAATATAATTAGGATGTCAATTTAAAATATGATAATATCCTTCAGTGTTAGTGCTAGTAGTATGTATTTGGTCTTAGAAAAATCAGCCCTATTCTTTCTTGGATTATTTTCTGTTTTCTTTCTTTTCTCCTGATAGCTAGGTTAGGTCAGAAAGGGGAAGTTGGGGGGTTAAGTGTGGTTTTTTGTTGTTTTTTTTTTTAATAGTAATCTTTTATTTTTATTTATTTATTTATGGCTGTGTTAGGTCTTCGTTTCTGTGCGAGGGCTTTCTCTAGTTGCGGCAAGTGGGGGCCACTCTTCATCACGGTGTGCGGGCCTTTCACTATCGCGGCCTCTCTTGTTGCGGAGCACAAGCTCCAGACGCGCAGGCTCAGTAGTTGTGGCTCACGGGCCTAGTTGCTCTGCGGCATGTGGAATCTTCCCAGACCAGGGCTCGAACCCGTGTCCCCTGCATTAGCAGGCAGATTCTCAACCACTGCGCCACCAGGGAAGCCCTGTGGTTTTGTTTTTGACTTTGCATCTGTTAAATGAGACACTGAGGCAGGATTGGGAAAGAGAAGGAAGAAGAACTTTTCTCCATCTTCTTGCCCCAGTGCAAGGGTACCATTAGGGTCTTTGATTATAGAGAGCACCTAACACATGGCCAAGATCGATGCTCTGGTGAAAATGTTTCTTAGGATTATTCTGGGTGGAGATAATAAATATTTTGTGCGGTACAGTGCTTTAGAGTTTCAAAAGCATTTTTGCAAGTCATGTTATTATACTCAACAGGTAAATAATCAATGCTGAGACTTCCACCAGGCCTGCTGACTATTTTTTTTTGTTTTCCCGGCAGGGCCTCTTGCTCAGACCCAGAATTGCTTTGTTCTAGGCAGAGCTCTTTCTCCAGAAGAAACTTGTTGTCACTGGAGTTGACTAGTACTCATTTTGCATAAAATATGTAGGGGATGCCGTCATCTCTAGTTGCAGTGACCTCACCTACCGGTGGCTGTCCCCTTGCCCACTTCTCTGTTACCACACGTCTTCCTTTTCCCCAGTGGTAGAGGGCGGGGTTCAGGATGGTAGAGCAGAAAGCATGTTTGAATAGGAGGAGGAGGTGAGACACTTGGGTTCTTTTGCTTATGAACATCTTTTTGGGTTACAAATTATTTGTCTTCAAAATCATATTTAATGTATACCTGGTATTCTATGATATGACTATATCATCATTTATTTTTACCCTCCCTCTATTACTAGACGTTTAAGTTGCTTCAAGTGTGTTTCACCATTGTAAACAATGTTGAAGATCATCCAGGTGCCCTGATTTTTGATTCTCACGTCTCTTCTCTCCTGACCCTATGTCCTTTCTTCCACTTACAGTTAATATGCAAGGTGTCTACATTAAGAGCCTTATGTGGACGACATACAGAAAAGCTAATGGCGTTTAAAGCAATATACCCAGACATTGTGCGACTTCATTTTCCTCCATTATACAAGGAATTGTTCACTTCAGAATTTGAGCCAGCAATGCAGATTGATGGGTAAATGTATCACCTAAGCACTTCTAGAATGTCTGAAGTCCAAACAATGAAAAACAAACAAACAAACAAACAAATTAACTGAGACACTTTATATGGCCCTGCACAGACCTGGAGCGCCAACACACCGCACATCCTTTGGTGATCGGGGTCAGGCAAAGGAGGGGAAACAATGAAAACAAATAAAAGTTGAACTTGTTTTTCTCATGCATATGATTTCCATTATGCCTACAGATATGGACCCTTTTTCTGTCTCGACTTCTTGATCATTGACCTCTGTTTACAACAGAAGGCGGGTACTAAGGTCAGAGGATGTCCTTTTTTTTGTAGCTCACTGCCCACAGACTTTCTACATCTGTCGGTAACAACAGAGAGTCCAGCACTAATCGGTGACTGGTGTGCATAGCGGAGGTTGCGGCATTACTTTGCACAACTTGCTGTTTGTCTCATGAAGGAAGTTTTTATTTTTTCACCGATTATTGCCAGTCAGCAGGATGGCACGAAAAGGGTCCATAGCACTAGCAACAATAGCATTATAATATATTACAGGGTAAATGGGCATGAAGACTATATATAGCTAAAAGAGATATTGTTTATATATTGTTTTAATTAATATAAAATGTAGTTACTGGTGTAGCTTTTCCTGTTGAATTGATAAGGCACTTTCATTTTGCACCTTTTTTCTTTAAATTAAATGCTAGCGTGTTCACTGTCGTGTCGCATGTGCACCAGAAACACAAGTTTAACTGAGAAGGCTTGGAAGGTACGTCGGGAGGTATTTATGCTGCTGTTTACACAATTACTTTTAAAAGACTGGCTGGTCATATCTAGAAATCACGCTGTTGGATTAATTTTTTTTTTTTTTAACACATGAATTTGGAATTAGAAACAGAACTCTCCCTAAATTGTACTTTGCTTTTGGGTCAGTTTAAGGATAGATGTGTTTATGCTTCATACAAAGTTGAGTGATTGATTGATTGGTGCTGTGGACTTACACCCTCGTGCACAGTATTTTTTCAAAGCTTTTGAAAATGCCACCTCATTGAGGCAGGGGAAGGGAGGCTCATTTTGCACAGCTGCGTAGTTATATGGACTCAGCCTCAACTTGGAGTTCTTATGCTTTAAGAACAGATCAGTAACCAGAATATTTATCAGAATCTAGCTTTTATTAGAAGAAGGACCCAAAGATTATATCTGGAGCAAATGCACACTCCCCATGTGAAAACATGAAGCATTTACTTTGTGAATGTTTATGTTCTTGGTATAATCTAGGAACCCTGAGAGTTTATCTCAGAGTGAATGGTTTCTAGACTAACTGCCTCTAGATGGTGTCATTCTAGAACACTGTGTTCTCCATATTTCATAGTCAATGGATAGGAGGGCAAAGGAGGCGTGCGATGTTGAACCAGTTTCTCTTATTTAAGTATTAAATATTTTAAGCCTTTAAAGTGAAGTCGATGCAAGCTGCAAACATTTACTTTTGTATTTATCTTCACTAGAAAACTGTGGACTGTAATTTATTTTATTAAGTCTTTAGAAGATTGTTTGGCTTTTGTGTTCAGGTGAGAAATATTGAGTTGTTTTTGTTTAATTTTGTGGCTTTTTTTTTTTTTTTAATAATTCCCAGTGGGGGAAGGGAGAAGGAACAGTCTGATAGACAAGTGTGCATATTTTAAAATAAGTGACCTTTGGGAATGTAGGCATTTAGATGATGATTTTAGTCACACTCGGAGTGGGATTCAAACTTCTGGTCTGCCATCGAAGACCATGTTTGTACAGAAAAGAGAACATTTCCCATAGTGTAAAGGTGGGAGTTTCCAAGCAGCCCTTTACAGTGAAGAAAGCATCTCCCCTAGGGTCCCTCCCAAATCTTCTGCAGGAATTCGGCTCCTGCTGTCGTGCTGGGTCATCAAGCACGAGTTTCCCAGAGCCTTCTACTCTGTTTTTAACTGCACTGGCTTTCTGACTTGTTTCCTGAGGGACTTGGAAACGGGGAAGGAATTATTCACACCGAAGTGTGTATGAAGCCTAAATGACATCTAAAAAATTGTTTTTTCAAAAATATAGTAAGGGTTTCGCCATAAATAGAAGACGAGAGTAATACTTACTTAAATTTCTTACAAGCATATAAAACTTTATGTGACTTTATATAGAGAGGTAACTATCAGCATATAGTATTTATATTTGGGCAAGAAGGGTTAAATCAAATTTTTTATTTAAATAAGCATAGTTCCTTGAAAGATCAATAGTATTTATACTCTGAAAAGAGTACCAAGCTTAGTTCGGTTATTTATTTATCCATTTTTTTTTTTTTCCTGTTGTTTCTCCTTTGGGGGGAAATGGTGTGTTTTTATTTTGGTTTTGGTTTGTTTTTTGTTTTTGTTTTTTGGTCATTCTGATTCACTAAATTTGGGGATGGTTTTATTAAAGTCTATTAACTTCTTTTTAACCAAAGCTTTCTGAATATGACCAGCCTCAGGTGCTAGCGCGTTAAAGAGCAACTAAACCTAATTCCAGTGTCCATTTGTGAAATGATGAGAGCTAATTGAACTTCTCTGAGGGTGAGAGAGAACGCAACGTTGAACTTAAATTCCTTTTCCCCGGAAAGGATTTTGCATGTACCTAATGCAAAAAAAAAAAAGCTCTAATCTCAGTAATAGTCACACCATGGTGACATTGCTTTTAGAGTAAACCAAGATACATTGACATGATGCTGCTACTAGGTCTTTGTGACAGAAAAACAGGGTGTGAGACTTTAAGACTAAGTACATCGACAGTGTAGGAACAGAGTAGAGAGTAATAGAGGCGTGCTAGGTGAAATGAGGGAACAACTATTATTCGGATCGAAGTTGGGATCTGAAGTTAAACAATAATCTCTGTTGAAAAAAATATGAGGTACAGAGAAGGATGTGAAAAACTTCGTATTTTTATTTTCTTCCTTATTATAGAAACACCTGTGTGATGACACAAAATAGTTGGTGATATAGAACAATTATTATTAATCGTTCTTATAATTAAAATTTCCTAAACTTAAATGTCCAACAGTCTTTTAAAGATTGGAATCACATCATTGTTATCCCGGCTGCTGTAATGCCTTTTATACATTTTTTAACATAGGGTAAATAAGGCTTTTGCACAGAGCCTGAATACCTTCGGTTACAGTGGTGTCCAAATGATTGCATTATATTGTGAAGAAACTGGCCGTGGTCACAATGAAATCAAAAGTGCAGATGAAAGTGCTTTTGGGGGCAGTTTGCAAATTGTGGTTAAAGCTACGGATTTTTTTTTTTAAGTGTTCAGCATCCCAGTTTGCTTTAAAGGTGTGGGTTTTTATTTTAAGTCTTCAGCATCCTAATTCACCCTTTCTAACTTAAAGAAAACATGACTTAAGACACTGCTTCTAAGTTTGGTTGTTCTTTATAGTGTGGATATTCAGATCTCTGTGAGTGTATGGGAGTGGGCTGAGGGTCAGATGAGGAGGGAGCGTGTGTGTGTGTGTGTGTGTGTGTGTGTTTGTGTTTATGTCTGTGTGTATGGTTTTCGTGTGTATGATGTGTGTGTGTCGAACCGCTTCTAGGCTACTAAGTGTCAATGGAAAAGAAAATGTATTCAAAATACTTAAATCAAAACTAGAAGATGGGAAAAAAAAGATTTATTCTATACAAAGCCTTGTCTGGACCACTTTAGAGAGACTTCTATTTTTTTAACCCTTCTATAAATATTTGATGGCACTTGAAATATTCCTGCAATAAAATGTGATTTGTGTAAAGAAAAAAAAAAAGATTTTGTAATGTGAAACAAAGAAAGAAAGTAATGTAATTTTCTAAAAAAAAAAATACAAACAAACAAACTTTGTATTATTTTCTTGATGGAATTTGTCTATCTGTCTTTGGAAAACTTTTTATTTCATTGAATGTGCCATAGTAGAAATACGTGTTTTTAGTTTTAGACTTAAGGAATAACTGTTTGTGTTCCGACATTCCAAAATGCAAAACAACCTAGTAGAATCTTTAATGAAAAGGTTTAAGTAGGATGTAAGCTTCTCTCATTGTTGCTTTTTTGCACATGTTCTTCATTCCTCTCTAGTGCAATATGTACATAGAGCACTTGCGGGTGTACCTTGATCCCTCAGGGAAAAATACATATTTGTACAGTTTTTTTTTTTGGTTTTGTTTCTTGTTTTGTTTTTTTGTGGTTTTTTTGCCTTTTGTTTTTGGCTAAGGAATGTCGACTGAATCACTTGTTATTGTTGAGGGGCAGCCAGATAATAATCCTAAAGCCACTGTTTCAAACATTGATTGTTTAAATCATGTGTCCTTCCAGTGCTATTATTTGAAGATAATAATAATAAAAAGTTATTTTCTGACAGTTCTTTGTGCTGATTGGTGAAAAAAAAAGGGTAAATAAGCACCTTAAAATTGACTTACTGTGAATGACAATCCACCTTGATATCAACAATAGAAGCCCTATCACTTTGGAGTTGGGGTTAAGAGTCAGAAATAATGTGCTCAGGGATCTTCTAAAACTCTTAAAACAGGGTGGCCAGTACTACTGGGACAAAATTGTGTTTTGTATTGTTAATAATAATGATAATACTATCCCTCCAAGGCACAAGTGAACTGTGTAGAACTGCGCGTGTGTATGGACTTCACTGTTGTTCATTTTGTTTTGTTCAAAATGTGTGCGTTCTTCAGTCTTGTATGCTTAAAAACATTGAATAACTTCCAGAGCAGTACAAAGTGATGCCAGTATGTTCAAAAGATAAATTAATAGGTCATATATCAACAAAGAGCATCATTCGAAGTACAGTCCTGCCTACTCCACTTACCATTTCTCTAATAATTAAAATATTCTTGATAAGTATATTTATAGCATTATATGTTAAAAACTATTCTTCCAAATCCTATATAGCATGGATAAAAATTTTTTAAAGCAGTAATGAGATGAGAGCCCTACCTATCAGTGCAGTGAGAGAGGTAAAAGATGAAACATTGGTTTTTTTTTCCCCAAATACCAGCAAATAACTCCCATTTTCACCATGTTCTCCTCTAGAAACAAACCAAAAAAATCTCTTTATGTAACACAATTCTTCTACTTCCGCATTTGTAATCTGTACGAGAGCTAATGTTTAAAGACAAACAAAACCCACCAGTGTAACAGCAATGTGAGCCAGCTTTTAGGGTTACATTTTACATTTTTGAAACATTTTGAAAGTAATATTTCGATATATTACTTTCCATAAGGTCAGTGAACATCACTGTAATTGTTGGCTTTGGTTCCTGCACACCTAGAATACACTTTCAGAAGAAGCTTTACATGTTTTCTTACCACCATGGAAAAGCAAAATTTGGGATAACTTTCCATGTTGTTTAGATAAAAAAGAAACCATCGCTTTGTTTTGATGACAGACTATGGGAAATGGCAGAAATCTCTCTCTCTCTCTCTCTCTCTCTCTCTCTATATATATATATATATATATATATGCACACACACAGACATTACTGACGTACATATTATAACATTTGGTTGCCACTTCTTACTTACAAAGATATGACACAGCAGAACCCCATAAAAACAACTTTATACTGTGGATCAAATTATATGCCCATAAGTGCAATTGCAACAGTAAATCTTCATCTGTTACTAAAAGTCTGTGATATGGGTCTTAATTGTATTCCCAAAACAGTAGTATTGTTAAAGAGGTTCCACCAGATTGGACGAAATCCAAAGTTTATTCTTAAGAAAAGAGCAGGCTGGCAAGCAATGTCTTTACAAAGCAATTGGTTTCACTTTTGGGTCTGTTTGCTTATTTGTTTGTGTAATTGTGGTCATTTTTGTCAGGCTCTCAGTACAGTTTTTAAAATAATCCAGAAGCCTGGCTTCATACCAAGGAGACATCGTAGATGGGGGGGAATCTCCATGTTTAACCAGATCCTCAGAACTTAGAGCAATAAATACATTCAGTCATTTATTTATTTATAAATGAATGACAGAATATTCAATCCAAATAGAAACAATGTTTTTTCAGCAATGCAACATAACATGGAGTCTTAGGTTAAGAAGGTGAATATGAGAATATTAAGTAGATGCCTAGAAAATCCATGTTTGCTGTTGACATTTAGTGTGTTTGCCACATTAGTAATATCACACTTATTTTTTCTTTTTCCCTTCTAAGAACTGATGAAAGATCGCTTGCTGTTAGCTTTGACATGCTGCACATGCCATTATGTTGTTCTGTAAGAGCAACTAAATTCTTTGCAGTATTCGTGTGTGATTCCGTTCTCCCTCATTATTACTTTAATGTGGATGAATACTATCTCTAGGAACTTGGTTATCATTGAACAGATTGCATATGTAAATGCAGATAATTCTTGAGCAATATAGTGAATCTGATTTCACACACACACACAAAATCCGTATGTACTGTACACATCTTCCTGAATCCAAAACTCTCTCCTTATCCACAATGGTTTGAAATCTCATATAAAACAGTGGTAAATTTTTAAACGTTAGGACATTAGCTGGCTGCTTCTTTAAATGTACCTGTATTGTCTGCCTGCTCCTTTTGTGGAGATGTGTTTTTGTATTGGATGTTTGGGCCAATGGGAGGCTTCAAGCTACAACATATTTTCCCAGTTTAAATATATTTAACATATGACAAACCCCAGACAAGGCTTTTAATATGTATAAAGAACTGCAGTGTTAGGTGGTTTATTTGCAAACCGTTTTCAATGTTGTCCATTTTTATGGCACCTTTAACAATATTCTTGTTTCCAAAGTACAAAAAAAAAAAAAAAAATAGGTTAAATAATCTAGCCATAACTGAATGTCAAGCAATAAAACAAATGACTTCTGTGCATAGACTTAAAAAGAATACAAATTTTAGACATCTGCATGTAAATGCAATCTCTTGTTTACTGCTTTCTTCAACTTGAGCAATTGATTCCTTATTTACTATTAACTTAAGAACTTGTAATGGCCTGTAAACATTTTCTCTCTTACTCTTCTTTCAAATTTACCTTCGTCCCTGCTTTTGAGTCATAATATTTAATGTTGTTCTGCACATCTCTATACAGTTAACTTTTTGGCTTTCATTCTGTATAGATAAGAAAATGTTATATTATAAACAGCCTACTCAGTGCAAATATTTATCTGTTTATCAAATCCACAATATGCTGTATGATACTGGTTTTACTATATAATCTATTTTAGACATAGCTGTTTAGAACTAGAGTGTGCTATTTTTGTGTTTTTCTGATGTGTGGTGCTAGATAAGTTACTTTTGTGAACAAAAAAAAACCCCCTTTTATTCCTAGACAATACCACCTTTGGGTCTTGTTAATTTCACTGAGTATAACTATATATTTGTATATATATATATACATATATATATATATATATATATATCTACCTGTGCCCAACTGGCAGCTGTATCAGAGTGCTGGATTTGGGACATGCTTTTCTCTTTAAATACATAATATCATTATATAAATTATTCTAGAGTGTATTTAATTAGGATAAAATTACTTCCTTAGTATGGATATTTGACATCTATAGGGTGAATTTGTTTATAAATATGGATATATAAAAACGTATTAGCATTTACTTTATGTTTGCTACTTGGCTTTATACCATATCTCCTAAGCTGAAAAATAATTTGCCAGGCCTTCAAGATCCTAAAGAAACACTCTAGTTTAATGGAGTAATATTTTTTTTCTTACTAAGGCACCTTATTATTGGCACCTGGCAGAGTTATGTATTAGCTCCTATTATAGATAATAGGCACTTATATAAAGTATCCTTGGTGGCTTGATGGCAGAATAAACCTTTCCCCTCCTACCTGAGCCATGAGAAGTATATAGACGTCCGCTATCATGGCAGAACATTGGCCATAAAGCAACTTTGACAAGGGGTGTTCTGTGTTAACATGACCTCAACCAGTTCCATGAACTGAGTGAAGGACCTTCATTTTAAAAGTCATTTAATAATGAGCTTAGTTAAACTCTTTCACCTGTTCTTCCAAGACCTATCGGCATTATTAAAAAATCAAAGTATATCAAATATCTAACTAAGGATGTAGTTAACCTTATTAAATATTGATTAGAATTGTTCTGTAATATTACTGAATTTGTAAGATCTTTAGCAAAGATTTTTGAGCAATTTATAAATGTAGAGCAAATGTTTCTGTTTATTGCACTTTTTGTAATTGAAGGTGATAAATTCTCAAGCCATGGTTATTGGCTTCCATGCACTGAATATTTACCCACAATTCTAGACATTTTCCATTTTTATGGAAGAGTTGCTGTTACCTTAATTATAAATGCAATCATGTGGTTAATGAGAGCTAATGCTAATAGTTAACCTTTTAAAGTGAATTGGCTACAGTTTAGGGAGAAATCTCTTTTAATACAAATCACATCATTCCTTATTGCTTCGCTTAGAAAGGAATTGAAATCTTTTTTTTTTAAGCACCATTTAGTATCCTAAGCTTCCTGAGGATAGAGATTGTATCTCTTTGTGCCTGCACAATGGCCAGAACATGTCAGCATTTGATCATTGTTAAATGACAAAAAGTATGCCCCAATTCAAACTTTTTTCCTGGGTTGTTTTGGTAAATTTATAAAGTATGCCAAGCCTTATGGTTAAAACTTTCTTCTACAACTAAGTATTAAAGCCACATTTTAAAAGACCACATGAAATGCTGATTCTGATTGTGTGTAGGTCTTGAGGATTAAGCACACAAATTTCACAAAACTCTGTGAGTAACAAACTCAGCCTTCTGTAAATATACATGCAAGTTTGGAAACAGTAATACTGTACCTATAAATATATGCTGTCTGTTTTGTGTACAGTATGTAAAAACTCTTTTTCTGCCACACTAAAAATGCAAGCCATTTATGGGAATCCTAAAAATAGTATTGTACTAAAACTTTGCTAATGATCTTTATTAGAGGATCATCCAACTTTTCACTTACATTGGGTTTTCTTTTCAATTCACTCTTACAGTAGTCTGCTTATTTCCAGCTGTTTGTTATTTTATTGAGTCCTGAATTTAAAAAAAAAAATATTTTGATTCATTTTGTACATACAAGCTGTAAAAAAAGAGAGATTTAATGTTGTCTTTTAAATACTCCGATTTTCATTCTAATATGAATGTTGTTATATTGTACTTAGAAACTGTACCTTTAATATTACATTACCTTTATTAAAAGTGCATTGAACACATCAATTTTAGATGTGCTTTATGTACTGTTATCCTATAATAAAATTTCAGCTTCTAATGGAACACTTGCCTTGTTTTTCTTCTTTTTTCTTGGTTCTTGAGTTGCATTGTACAGAGTTTTCTAGCTTACATCTTGTCTCCAGAGAATGGAGTAGTAGAACCTTGCTACTCAAAGTGTGGTCCACAGACCAGTAGCACTGGCATCACCCGCGACCTTGACCTTGTTAGAAATGCAAAATCCTAGGCACCACCCCAGACCTACTAAATCAGAATGTGCATTTTCACAAGATCCCCAGGTGATTGGTTTGCATATTAAGGTTTGAGAAGCACTGGTCTATAGTGTAGTACTTTAAAAATATAATTCGTTTCTATTTTGCAGGGGACAAAACACATATACAAGGATCAAGCTGCCCTTTGATCAGAAACGGGGAAAGAAAGAAATCTCAACTTGTGAGTTAACGTCTATTGATTGATAGTAGCTGCCAGAAATGCAGAATTGAGGATTCTTAAAGGAGGACCATGACTGATCAGTGATACCTGCCCTGAGTGCAGGAGGGGAGAAATCCTGAATGCACACCACACTTTGTCATCTTTGCTTTAGAAATCATTAAAATAGAATGTCAGAATAATGCCAAAGACTTTAATGATGCCAAAGACTTTTTAAAAATCTGGCTTTACTGGGCTAACATTGTACCATCCCAGCCCCACCCCCTTCTCTTGAGTAGATCAGATAAGAGTAAACCAACAGGGTTAACATCAGCTAAATATCACACTATTTTAATGATGCAAAACCTCATCATAAATTATTTCCAAAGTAATCTCAAGGACATTCAAATTATAAAATATTCAGAAGTCAGAACAAAGGCAACTGAGTTGGGCTTTCCCTCCACCCACATTCTATAATACCTAAGCGTCTCTTGCACTTTATAAAATAAATATTTGAAATGATCCCAGAAGTCATTGCGTATAACAAACATCATGAATCGCATTGATGGATCCCCAGATTTTCTGAAGGCAAGCCTAGATTCCCAAGAGTGGCAGAAGCCTCTTGCTAGATTAACAGGCACTCTATCCTTTCCCTGTACCACCAGTTGTGAGCTGGAGAAAAATCCAGTTTTTTGCTAATGTCATTTATCTATGATGTGAGGAGCTAACAAACTAGTGTTTGTGTGTTTACTTTGATTCTGGATTTTTTTCTCTCCTTTGAAGGGGAAATATTGACTCTAGTAAGGTATAGTCATGTCTCAGTAATCCATTTGTTGTTTATCTGCTTGATAGACTTCTCAAACAATATTTTTAATTCCAGAATGATTTCTTTGTGGGGGGAAGTTGCTTCAACTATGAATTGTTCTGTGCTTAGAGAACAAAAATTAATTTTGGCCTCACTCACAGTTAATTATGATAGTCACCTCCTAGCAAGTCTCACATCCATCCTCTACCATTCTCTCTTTACCCCTCCCATAAAATGCACACTTTATTGTAAAGACAAATATCAATAATTATTTAGTTATCCTACTTGGAATTATTTCTGCTATCATTACCTTCTCTCTGTGGGATAGTTAGATGCTACCTATAAAAGACCAGCATTCATAAAGAGGGTGTGGAGAAAAGGAAACCCTCCTACACTGGTGAGCATGTAAATTGGTGCAGCCACTGTGGAAAACAGTATGGAGGTTTCTTAAAAAACTAAAAATAGAGTTGCCATGTGATTCAGCAATCCCACTCCTGGGCATATATCTGGAGGAAACTCTAATTCAAAAAGATACATGCATCCCAATGTTCACTGCAGCACTATTTACAATAGCTAAGACATGGAAGCAACCTAAATGTCCATTGACAGATGAATGGATAAAGAAGATGTGGTATATATATAATGGAATACTAATCAGCCATAAAAAAGAATGAAATAATGCCATTTGCAGCAACATGGATGAACCTAGAGATTATCATATTAAGTGAAATAAGTCAGAAAGAGAAAGACAAATACCATATATCACTTATATGTGGAATCTAAAATATGATACAAATGAACTTACTTACAAAACAGAAACAGACTCACAGACAGAGAAAACAAATTTATGGTTACCAAAGAGGAAAGAGGGTGGGGGAGGGATAAATTAGGAGTTTGGGATTAGCAATTACAAACTACCGTATATAAAATACATAAACAATAAGGTTCTACTGAATAGCACAGGAAACTATATTCAATATCTGTAATAAACCACAATGGAAAAGAATATGAAAAAGAATATATATATTTATTTATTTGTAACTGAATCACTTTGCTTTACACCAGAAACTAACACAGCATTGTAAATCAACTATACTTCTATTTAAAAAATTTTTAAAAGAAGACCAGCATTCAGATGAACAGTTATTTCTGGGTCTTTTTTTAGCCCAGGGACAATCTTATACAGAATACAACAAAATATACTATAGAAAATATTATCTTCTGAGTAGAAAAATTTGAATACTTTTAGACATTCCGTTCTGACACAGTATATCCTAGACAAAGCATAGCCAGTATTTTTCTGGTTTTCAGGAGTAATAATAATTCCTCCCCACTTGAAATACCATTTATTGCTGAAAAGCCTGATTTGAACAAACTACTATTGGCAACAGTATTTCCCCCACTAGTTTCTGAATCAATTACTAGATTGAAACCTCTTTGCTAGAGGGCTATTTCTGGATTCTCACTTTGAAAGGGCCTTATGGATGATTGTAAATTCATGAAGCAATTCCCTGAGTGAAGTTGTTACCAGCCATAAAGTCTCCAAGGCCAAGTTCACCCCAGATCAAGCAAAGGAAGCTCTTTAGCTGAGAGGTAGGAAAATAACTTGGTACTGATAAAAAACAGATGATCTTGCACATTTCTCTGTCTTGATTTGGTCTAAAGAAATACACATCTAGAACAACTCCGATAACTTCACTTAGCCAGGTGCTTGCAGTTTTAAGAGTTATTTTTGAAATTGTGGTCCACTGAAACATAAACTCAAAATAAGTAACTACTGTTACAAATTCTTTCAAAAAGAAATTGGCTTCTCATTCAACTTCAGAGTTTGTTTATTTCTCAGTTTAGAAGAAATGGAAACCAAATCTTTTTTCTGCTTGAATATCCACAGAATAAGATGGAACAATCACTTTGGAAAACAGTTTGGCAGTGTCTTAAAATGTTGAACACAAATTTACCATACAACCCAACAATTCTATTCCTAGGTATCTGCCCAAGGGAAATGAAAACACAAAGTTCACACAAAGACTTGTATACAAATGTTCATACCAACATTACTCATAATAGCTAGAAAGTGGAAACCATCTAACATCCATCAAGTGTTGAAGGGTTAAAAAAATTGGGACATATACATAAATGTCATGCTACTATTCAGCAACAAAACAACTACTAATACTTGCTACTACGTGGATGAGCCTCAAAAATGGATAATCTACTAGGAGAAAGAATCCAGATGCGAAAGACTATATACTGTATGATTTCATTTACATGAAATGTCCAGAAAAGGCAAGTCTGTAGAATCACAAGCAGTTTAGTGTTTGCCCTGGGGCTGGGGATGGGAAGAGAGATTAACTACAAAAGAGCACACAGGATTTTTCAAGGCAATGGAAATGTTCTAAAACTTGGTAGTGTTGATGGTTGCACAACTGTACATGTACTAAAAATTAGTGAATGATAACTAAGTGGGTGAATTTTATGGCACTTAGATTACACCTCAATAAAGCTGTTTTACAGGCACACACACACATACACATGCACGCACACACACACACACACACACACACACACACACAGTGGTTTCCCTATCACCCAGAGAATAATGTCCAAAGTTCCAAATTATCTAGCATGGCATGAAGACCCTCTCAGGCCCCTCCTCCCCTGTTCAGTCCAATGGCCTTCACTTCCCCCACAAGGCAATACAGTAGCTGTTCCCCTCCCCACAACACGCAGCACTGTTTCACACTTCTGGGCTCTTTGCACCCCCAAAACCACAGCCCCTTCTCAACCCAGTGGACTCCTACTCGTCCTTCAAGACCCAATGTAAATTAACTTTCTTCTCTGAAGTAGTCTGTAAATTGTCTGTCAGAATGAGTTCCTTCCTCATTGTGTTCCCATAGAATCTATAATATGTGTGTGTGTGTGTGTGTGTGTGTGGTCGACTGAAATAAAAACAAAATGAGAGGTGTGAGTTTCAATTTTATTTAGGGACTTACTGAGGAGTATAGCCCAGGAGACAGCCTCTCAGAAAGCTCTGAGGAACTTCTCCAAAGAGGTAAGTAAATATGTGAGAGGTCAGTAAATATGTGATTTTGTTGAAAGGGGGTATGTGCAATCAAGCACACATCTCGGTAGAAGGTTGCTACTAGTCACAAGGAACAGACAGCTTAGGTAATGGTTTTAGAGATTTTCTAAGTATGGGAAGATGCAAGAATTCAGGTTCATAAGAAATTTCTCCTGAAAATATCTATCTAAAGGCTAGCTCTGCCAGTTTTCCCAGAGCACAGAGTGTCTCATTCCTGATCTCTGCCCTGAACTCCTTTCAGGGTGTGTTAAAGGTCAGCGGCTACAGTGGCTAATTACCTAATCCTTGGAGAGCCAGATGGAGAGCGACATTCTTTAGTTGGCAGTGTATATCATTTCCTATTTATACTGTATTATAATCATTTGTTAAACAATGCCACCACCACCGTGAGTGGTCAAATGTATTTGCTTGTTTGCTTTTGGCATGAAAGTATATACTAATAGCTACTACTTGTTGAGCATTTACTCTTTGTAGTGAAATTTTTACATGTTACTTCTAATCCTCACAACAATCCTGTAGGTGAGATGTTACCTCACGCATTACCCAGATGAGGAAACTGAGGCCCAAAGAGGCAACACAACATGTCTGGGTCACACTGCCAGTAAGCAGGAAAACTGAGATACAAACCTATATCTGCTGGACTCCAAATCCATGTTCTTTTCTTAAGCTGCTTAAACTGCTTCTGGTTTACAAAGCAGCGTGTAAAGAGGGAAGGATGCATAGACTTAACATATTTTAATGGCAAAAGTTATGAGACCCGATTTGTAGTATCAGCTTTATCACTGATCATGTAAATGTTAGAAAAGTCACTTGACAATGTGGGCCTCAGTCTCCTTATCAGGAAAACAAGAGAGTTGGACTACATAATCTCCAAAGTTCCTTCTTGTAACCACTGGCACTCAGATACACTGAACCAGAGCAAACTGATGATAATCTGTAATCTCAACACAGGCCATGTCTGGTGACGTTACCATGCCACACTACTCTGGGCTGGTGCACCCCAGCAGCATGAGTGCTTCAACAATTCTTGAACAGTTTTTTTTTTTAAAGGAAATATTTATTTTTTTTATTTTATTGATGCATAGCTGATTTACAATGTTGTGTAAATTTCTTCTGTACAGCAAAGTCATTCAGTTATATATATATATATATATACACATATATATATATATATATATATATACATTCTTTTTTTAATATTCTTTTCCATCATGGTTTATCACAGGACATTGAATATAGTTCCCTGTGCTATACCATAGGGCCTTGTTGTTTATCCATTCTCTATATAATAGCTTACATCTGGTAATCCCAACCTCCCACTCCATCCTTCCTCCATGCCCCCTGCCCCTTGGCAACTACAATCTGTTCTCTATGTCTGTGAGTCTGTTTCGTAGATAGGTTCATTTGGGTCATATTTTAGATTTCACATGTAAGAGATAATCATATGGTATTTGTCTTTCACTTGAGCGGTTCTTGAGTAGTTGCTGAAGACTAGGACATGACTCCCAACTCTGACTGCATGCTTTGCGAGATGTTACCCAATTCTTAAACTTCTACACTGCCTTGATGTCCGTCTCTGTCCTAGCACATGAGTCAGCATCGCTCACCTAATAAGAAATGCTGCCCCATTGAGAATCTGCCTGCCAATGCAGGGGACACGGGTTCGAGCCCTGGTCTGGGAGGATCCCACATGCCGCGGAGCGGCTGGGCCCGTGAGCCACAATTGCTGAGCCTGCGCGTCTGGAGCCTGTGCTCCGCAACAGGAGAGGCCGCGATAGTGATCGGCCCGCGCACCGCGATGAAGAGTGGCCCCCGCTTGCCGCAACTGGAGAAAGCCCTCGCACAGAAACGAAGACCCAACACAGCCATGAATAAATAAATAAATAAAAAAAATTTAAAAAAAAAAAAAAAAAAAAAAAAAAAAAAAAAAAAAAGAAATGCTGCCCCACAGTGCTGGGCACTGCACCAGTTGCTTTGCAAGCATCCACAAGCACTGCCTCCTAACTGGCCTCTTCCCTACAAGTCATTCAGTACATTGCCAGATAAACATTCCTAAAACACAGAAGCTCTGACTGTGTCATTCCTCTCCTTATAAGCTCCCCTCTCCCCTCAGCATCCCATTTCTTATACAATAAAATCAAAATCCTTACTCTGGCTTATAAGGTCTTCTGTGGTCCATTCCCAACCTAATTTTCCAAACCCTTTCCTCTACTGCTCTTCAGAGACCTTGTAATGCAGGCAAAGTAAATTACCTAAGGGTCCCTGTATTCAAGGGAGATTTTTCACATATGTGTGATTTTTATGTAAACATAATTTTAAACAATATCACAGATCATTCTAAACTTTAGAACATGCTTTCCTGCTAGCATACAGACTGGACTCTGTTCATGCAGTAGGTTTATGCAGCTCCCTGTGCTGGTCTCTATCTAGAACCATCCTTTCCCATCTTCCACATACCTCACATTCTTCAAATGAGCTGACATGTCAAGTGCCCAAAGTGGTAACTGACATATAAGTGCTCAGTAGATGTCTTTAGCTATTCAAAGCTGCTTTCTGTTTCTCTCACTAGTGATTTCTCTCCCTCCCTGAACTCACACAATCTTTTCTATAATACCTTTCTTATGTAGCTCATCACTTTGTATTTTATTTTGTAATTATTTAATGTGTATATCTTAGATTCCCAATGATCAAAAGCTCTTGGAAAAACCAGTATTGGCTCCGAGTCCTATGCGTACGCAGCACCAAGCACAAATTATAAGTGCTCAATAAATGTTTCCTGAGCGAGTGAAAATCTTACACTTAGTGAGTGTAAGAGCCAGAGTGACCGCTGGTAGAAAATGACATCTAAAATGGGAGGAGAATAGAGAGGAGATGCTACTGCGTGCCAGGTAACTGTGCTGAGCACAGCTACATCCCTCATTTCATTTAATCCTTTCAAAAAACCCTACTAAGTAGGTGCTTATGATATCTCCATTTTATTGATGAGTCAGTTAAGACACTTAAGTAAGGTCACAACCAAGTCTGGGTCTTTCCAGTACTGTACTTGTCACCTGTCCTCCTTCCAGTTTATGATCTCCTTAAGGTCGAGGACTCTCTAGGACAATACACAGCCCCCCAGACCCCGAGGTGAACTCCAGCAACCCCTGTCTCACCGTTTCCAGCGGAAACTACCAGGAGTCCGGGGGCGGGGAGGAGGCGGGAAGGGGGCGGGGGGCGGAGGGGGAGGCGGGGGACGGCCCTCTCGAGTCGCGCGGGCCCCGCCCGCTGCGTCGCTGATGACGTCAGCACGCAAGGCCGAGGCGACGCGGCCACGTCCTTTAAATAAGGCCTTCCGGAGACGCGCGACAGAGAGGAGTGAGTTGGACGGGAGTGAGTGTGTTTCGGGAGGGTCTAGGTCGCGGTCCGGGGCTGAGGCGCCGCGGACCACGAGGTGGGCGGCAAAGGCTGCTTTGTTGCGGAGACTCGGCGGGGAGGGCGCGCTTGTGAGGGGCGGGAGGAGGGAACATGGCGGCCCCTAGGCCGGGCCAGGACCCTTCGCACCTGGTGCTGGCGCGGTCCCCTCCCCCGTCTTTGCTCACCGATTTACTGCATTTCTAGAACCTTGTTTTTCCTTTGGTTGCCTTTCCCTCAGCCTTCCTTGTGCCTTCTTCGGCTCTCCCGCCCCAGCCCCTCACCGGGCAGAAGCGTGGGAGGTGGATTAAGTGGGAGCAGGTGAGGCCCGTCCGCTGCCGAGAGATTGACTCCTACGTTTGACTGTCCGTTGCTCACAAACTCTTTATCAGTCAGCGCGGGGTGGCAGGAGAAGCACTGAACATGCAGTGTTGACGTTCAAGCCAGATGCAAGCCAGATTTCTAGTGCTGGTGATTCCTCTAAGTGATCCCGTGAAATGTCACTTAAGTTATCTGGCCGTCAGTCTCCTCAAAAGTGAGGTTCTCTTTGAAAGATTCTTGATATCCAGATAGCTTTTGTCCTTCGTTGCTTGCCAGAATCTGCCCCATAATAATGTATGGTTGGGAAAATGGAAGCAAGATTTATTTTGACAATAAGGGAGTCGGGGCAGGGGACTGAGTCAAGACATACAGCCCATGCCGGGATCTTGTATGTGAGCAATGAGAACACCATTCTGTTTCGGTCTTCTTTCGTGACGTTCCTGGAATAAGTTAAACGGAGAAGGACTGATCCTATGTTAGCTTCGCTGTTCTGCCCCAAAGACCTTGGGAATATTCATCTGTCTGCTCTTTTCTATTTTAGGTGTCTGTGTCGATTGAGGGTGGGTGTTAGGAACAGGTTCTTGCCTCATCTGAGTTAACAATATCTGGTCCAGCCAATCACCTGCTTTTGTTCTCGACCTTTGGTTTTTCCTCAGTTGAGTGCAAATTCTAGACACATCCTGCCTCCTCAGGAGCCTACACTGCCAGGCAGCAGAATTGTGAACTAGAGTGAAGCAGCAATCTAGGAATATGAGCTCCATGATGGCCATGGGTGAACCAAGGCTGAACTGGTGAGTTACATCTGTTTGTAATCCCCTAAAGAGGATTGAAGTGGGTCTGGTGGCTGCATTAGGAAACGAGGGTGTCTGGCCTGGAGAGATTTGGAGGAAACAGAAAGAAGATAGGTACAGTGGCTTAGAGTTTACCCCATTCTCATGTACCCCGTTCTTATCTACACCTGCTTGGCACTTTTGAGTTATCTTTGACTGCACTTCCTCTCCTAAAGTGGTAACAATTCAGCACTTAGATTGCTTCTAGGTATAACTCCATCATGTATTTATTGTTGGTCTTAGTGAAGGAGAGATGCTGGAACTTTCCTGCGTTCAAGAACCTTTTTTTAAGAATAGGCAAGCTTCTTTTTGTTATATTGGAATCTATATCAAGTGATAATGTAAATGCATAGACTATTTTAGAAGTGTATGAGAACTTTACAAATAGAGGACTCTATTAAGTAATATGGTGGCTATGTAGAAATCTAACTAATGTGTGTGCTGCTTTAGATCAATTTAACACACATTTAGTGAGCATCTACTCTTTACTAGCGAAGGAGTTTGCTAGCGGAGGAGAATACAAGGGTTATAAGAGATTACAAAGATGACTAAAATAGTACCTGACTCAGAGAAGATTCAATCACTACGTCCTCTAGTATAATGCATATAGACGATGATATTGTCTATAATGATGTAATGTGATAAATATTGATTCATTGGCAATCATATTACAATATAGAAATGTTATCAAAGTAACATGCTGTACACCTTAAATTTACAAAGTGTAACATGTCAAATTTATCACATAAATACAATCAGTATGTGTTCAATAAGTATTTGTTTACTGCAAACAAGTGTTTCCTCCAAGGAGCTCACAATTCCTGAGGCCCATGACTTTGTTTTTGTATGTTATGCAAAAACTTTAGAATTTAATGAGATGTCACAGATACAGCACAATAGCAAGTACTAAGAAACTACACCAGTGCATAGCAAATAAGACTTTTTAGTTTTATCATTTATACCTTAATTATTGTTTTTAGATAAACACCTTTAAAACAGTAAGAAATGAGTATGGAGCAAATATGTGAGAATTTCCCATTTTAGTAATGGGCCAGCCACAATGTGCCATTTGACTAGATTTTTCTGTTGTAAGTTTTAAGAGGTATGAACATTTATGCTCCTTGCCATAAAAAATGTGTTCAAATGCAGCACAGATGCTCTTATATACCATTGACATTGTGAAACCAGACGTGGTTTAGAGCCTTTGCACAGTATTACGGTCCTTGGAATGGTCCTTTTCTACAGAATCCTTCTAATTTTTGTTCTCCCTAGATTAATCATTCTCAGTGTGTTTAATTTTTAAATTCTTTCGTTCAGCCAGCATTTATTGGATGCTTACTATACAGAAAGCATTGACTATAGTATGTTAGTCTGTAAATTAATTACAATATAGAAAATCATATATGACCTTGCAAGTAGTTTTCGTAGAGGCAAACCATTTATCACATTTGCCAAGTTAACAAAAAAAGTTGGATAATCAGTCTTCGTAGTGTTTTTTGGCTGAGCACAATAGTGAATGAGACAAAAATAGGTTAAGAAGCATTTTCTTTCAGCAATCAAACATCTTAATGTTATGCCACAGAGCCTGAGGTGAGCCTTGCCCCTGACAGACCCTTTATGATACTTCAATCTGTTCTATCTTTAACTCTCAAGTATCTCTGACATTTAGATTGGTACTAAAGGAAAAAGCAAAGCTGATTGTTGGAATTGGAGAATTTCAGAATGGGCCTAGGTTAAAAACTATCCAAGAAGTAAAACATCTAAACTCACACATGAAATTAAAATTATTAAGAGGTGATTTTCTGGGAAAGGGGATGTAGGGGACATGTAGTTTTAAATTATAATTGTACCATTATGCCTGTTAATCTAGCATGAAATTTTGAATTGTCAAATTCAAGTAAATTACTTTGTTTTACAGGGATGTTTCCCCCAAAAATGGCCTTAAGACATTTTTCTCTCGAGAAAATTATAAAGATCATTCCATGGCTCCAAGTTTAAAAGAACTATGTATTTTATCTAGCAGGTAATATGTTTATTTATTTGGTTATTTATTTCCATATTTGATTGTTATTTTCCTGATAGTTGAAGTTTTGTATCTATCTATATCCACCATGATAAATTCACATTATAGAAATTTAGAAATTAAAAAAATAGAAGAACTCAGTACCAAAAAGCAACCACTCTTTGGTGTGCATATATATCTTTTCAGACCTTTCTCTCCACACATGAAGAGATACATATTAAAAGAAAAATGGGGGGCCTTCCCTAGCAGACCTGTGGTCAAGACTCCGCGCTTTCACTGCTGAGGGCCCGGGTTCAATCCCTGGTCAGGGAACTAAGATCCCGCAAGCCGTGTGGCGTGGCCGAAAGAAGGGGTGGGGGGATCACACCATAAATACTGTAAAGTGCTGTAAACACTATAAAACTGTTTTGCAATTTGCTTTTTTCATTTAAAATAATAGTTTGGGCATTTTGTGCCCCTACATTAACTCAGTCTTCTTAATGGTTGCATATTATTTTACTATACAGAGATACTTTTAATTCTTTTAGCTAGTTTTACGTTGCAAAATGTTTGTGTTCCTCTTTGGGATTTTAAACAGTAACATTTATAAAGTTCTTGTAATTATTTCTGTAAGATAAAGTCATAGAAATTGAATTGTTTGGGCAGATTCTATAAACATTTTATATTTTAATAGATACCACCAAATTGCCATAGAGTTTTTTTCTGGTATGAAAATGCCTGTTAAGTGATGATTTTCCCTTCTCACTGCTTACTTGCCTGTAACAGCTCTTCTTTCCTTTGTGATTAGCTGTTTCAACTCTGTTGTGGATGAATCTTAAAACTAATCAAGTTTACTAGAAAGGAGTGAAAATATGCCAAATGAGGAATTGGGGAGCTCCCCTAGGGGAGCTCAGTTTTTAACTTTCATCCTTTCTCCACTCGTTTTGCAATGGAGGAATCATACTTCTAGCCTCTGCATGGAATGGGACCCCATCTTTTCCTGCCTTTTCAGTACCCTTTCTGTCAATTAGCATCCCCTCTTAACTCCTGTCTCTCTTTTTTAAGCCATGCCGCGCAGCTTGTGGGATCTTAGTTCCCATACCAGGGATCGAACCCATGCCCCCTGCAGTGGAAGCACAGAGTCCTAACCACTGGACTGCCAGGGAAGTCCCTCTTTGTTCTCCCTTGACCAATATTTAAACATGCTCAAGTTTGTCCCATCTCAATCCCTGGGTTCCACATCCCCTCCTAGTTACTCTCTTAGCTTTTCTCTCATTTGTACTTAGACTTCTTTAAATACTTGTATATGCTTGCTGGGAGGAAATGAGGGACAAAAAATCTATAAGACATACCAAAAACAATTAACAAAATAACATCGCTGAGTCCCTCCCTCCCAATAATTACTTTAAATGGATTAAACTCTCCAGCCAAAAGACAGATTTGGAGAATCGATTTAAAAAACAGGATGGAAAAAAAAAAATCCTTCCCTTTATTCCATATCCCACTGCACTTGCTTTCACTGAACAGTCCACTGTAATCTGCCTTCTGCCCTCACTAGGCTACTAAAACTGCTCCTCTTAAAATCATCAGTGAGCTCTTGACTATGGATATATCTCACTCTAATTTTCCTCCTAGTTTTCTGGTGACAGTGGTATTTCTTAGTGGAATCAATTAATTGCTACCACTGATACTCATTTAGGTTGTTTCCATTCCTTTACTGTTACAAACAATGAGCATCTTTCTTTTTTTTTGGCTGCATTGGGTCTTCGTTGCTGCGCGTGAGCTTTCTCTAGTTGTGGGGGCTGGGGGCTACTCTTTGTTGTAGTGCGTGGGCTTCTCATTGCGGTGGCTTCTCTTGTGGAGCATGGGCTCTAGGTGCGCGGGCTTCAGTAGTTGCAGCACATGGGCTTCAGTAGTTGTGGCTCTCGGGCTCTAGAGCATGGGCTCAGTAGTTGTGGCGCACGGGCTTAGTTGCTCCGCAGCATGTGGAATCTTCCCGGACCAGGGATCGAACCCATGTCCCCTGCATTGGCAGGCAGATTCTCAACTACTGCCCCACCAGGGAAGTCCCCTGCTACTGCTTCTTAATTATTTTATGGTTCTTTTCAGATCCGGTTCTATTCAGCATATCCCAAGCGTGGGTTATAGTCTGAAATTTGTAAGGGAGAGGACGCCTTACTGGAAGTTGAGTACACTTAACACCTAAAATCTTTTTTTCTTAGAATATCACTTGTTTTTCTTTAGATTTCTATATAGCACAAAATAATTTGTTAGTATAATACACCTTTTAGCATAGAAGAAATAAAGACACAAGTCATTGATTTCGTATGTTTCTAGTCTTTTTTGCTAACCTTTAGTTTTATTATAGTAAGAATGGATTTTCAGACTATATTAAATTACCACAGTTTTCTTGATGAAAAAACTAGGAAGAAAAAAGCAAAAAAAGACTCGGAAGAATGTAAATTTATTAGCCCTAATTTTGTATTTTGTGTTCTATAAATTACATATTTGGGAAAATATTGATACCTCTAATTATGCTACTTTCAACAATATGAGGTTTTTATTCAACCCTTTTCCCTCCACTAAAAGGTAAATATTTGCCTTTTTAAAAATTAGTTTCTGGGGACTTCGCTGGTGGTGCAGTGGTTGGGAATCCACCTGCCAATGCAGGGGAAAGGGGTTCGAACCCTGGTTCAGGAAGATCCCACATGCCGCAGAGCAACTAAGCCTGTGCGCCACAACTACTGAGCCTGTGCTCTAGAGCCCACGAGCCACAACTGCTGAGCCCACGTGCCACAACTACTGAAGCCCATGTGCCTAGAGCCCGTGCTCTGCAACGAAGAGAAGACACCGCAATGAGAAGCTTGCACACTGCAGCAAAGAGTGGCCCCCGCTCGCTGCAACTAGAGAAAGCCTGCGTGCATCAACAAAGACCCAATGCAGCCAAAATTAAAAAAAATTAGTTTCTGTTTATAGATATTTATAACTGAGTTTTAAGCCAACAAAGGGGAAAGAAGCTTCAAATACACAAAAAAGAAAAAAGAAATTTTAACATGTTTAATGTATATAAGTAAATCAAATTCAGGAGGTACAGGTAGACTTTAGATGGAGGCTAGAAGTACCATTTCCAAATGCTACTTAAAGAAGCTACCCAAACCAGGAGACTTAAAGCATAGGAAACGAAAACTTTTGAATTCTGCCTTTTTTTTACTTAAAGTAAAAAAGGAGAGTGGGTAGTTGACAAAATGAAGGGAGAAAACTTCAAACCATCAACTTAAATAAAATATAATGCTGTAAATGTGGATAGAAAAACCCCATCAGATGCTTTTGGCTTGCACCCTGATGAAGATTTTGACAGCGCTGCACACAGAAATGATCTTGATGTGCTGCCGTTTCATTCTTTGCTGAATGTAGCCAATTTAAACTGCTAGAATTTCTTGACATTCCTACTCTGGCATATCTGAGTCAGCATCTTGTTGCTGCAGCAGCTTAATTAAATTTGCCAGTTTGTGTCACAAGGACAGACATGTTCTCATATTCAGAGAGACAGCTGTGAAGCAGTATTGTTAAGAATTGCGGACACAATACTGTGAGGTTTGAATAGCTCTCAAGACATTTTCTACTGAGAAATCAATTTGCTGTAATACATTTCTCCCAAGATCAGCAGTTAATATTCATTTTGTTAACCTAAAATTTGCTTATTTTTATGCAGTTATTGGAGAAACTTTAGTAGCTAAGTATGTCTTCTTTCACCTGTATTATTTTCAGAGCCAATCTAAGCATCCTTATTTTAATTTCCAAAATTCTTTTTCCATTTACTAACCTGCTCTCTTGATTAGTTCTCCATCCAGAGTTTAGCTCTAAAAGAGTAATCTTGAATATTTTGCCTTATTTGAGGGCTCTAAGTCTTTTTTAAAAGAATTTTGGAATTTTTCCCATATTTATTCTAATATTTTAACGTTGATCTAAAACAGATTAATGGTAGTTTTGGATGGGACTTAACTCACCCTTTGTCCAGACACGGATCTAGATTGGTAATTCCCAAACTTACCAGGCTGAAACTCTCCCACTTTGCATAACAAATGTTTATAAGAAGTAAGAAACCTTGTTTACTATGAATTAAAATTCATAGATATTAGTAGCCATAGACATAATATTTTAAACTAATGCTCTAGATATATAAATGTGAAATAAAAGGAAAATAATTTATATTATGCATTGTAATAGATACTACTGCACTAGAAGATATAATGAAGTAGTCGGATGCACCAGCTAACATGACTAAGATTGGATTTAAGAGAAGTAAGAGAAACTATACCATAAAAAAAATCATAGAAATAAAAGAGTAAAATGTGTTGTTAGGATAAGTAATAACAGACCACACTTATTTGTATATGATAAGAGAAAGCTTGAAATGACCTTTGAAAGTTGTGCAGGACACTACGATACATTACAGAAATCTAGTGTTCCTCACCTCTAAATGCCTTTAATTTTTTATTTTTAAATAAATAAATATATTTATTTACTTTTGGCTGCATTGGGTCTTCGTTGCTGTGTGCAGGCTTTTCTCTAGTTGCGGCGAGCGAGGGCTACATTTCGTTGCGGTGTGCGGGCTTCTCATTGTGGTGGCTTCTCTTGTTGCGGAGCACGGGCTCTAGGCGCGCTGGCTTTAGTAGTTGTGGCATGAGGGCTCAGTAGCTGTGGCTCTCGGGCTCTAGAGCGCAGGCTCAGTAGTTGTGGCACATGGACTTAGTTGCTCAGCAGCATGTGGGATCTTCCCGGACCAGGGCTCGAACCCGTGTCTCCTGGATTGGCAGGCAGATTCTTAACCACTGCACCACCAGGGAAGCCCTAAATGCCTTTAATTCTATTTTGGACAACCTAGATGCACCCACAGGCTTCCAGAATGCCCTGAGGGAATTAATACTGTTACGACTGAGAACCACTGCTCTGGATATTTCTTTCCCCTCCCCTTTCTTCCTCTTCATCCCTGATTTCTATGTCCTTAGGATTTTTCTCAGTCACCTATTCAATATGTTCAGTTTGGAAACCTCAGATCACCGTAGTCATATTGTATTGGTGTTCATATTTACTTCTCTTTCTTCCCCATTCGTTTATCTGATCCACTTGATTGTAAGGTCCTAGAGGGTAGAGACTGTATTGTGCTCAGTGTTGGTCGTATGTCCAGTACCCAGCATAGAGCTGGCACATGGTAGTCATTCAAAATATTAATGAATCGAGGAATGAAGAATGAATCAACAGACATTTATCCTTTCATTAGTTTCCCTTCCTTTTTGGTTATTGTCGTTTAGTTTGGAGCCAGATCATTACTGTGGTGGAAATTAAAGTTGTAGAGGCTAAGGAAATGTAGTTTCGTGTGTGTGTGTGTGTGTGTGTGTGTGTGTGTGTGTGTGTGTGTACTTTAAGACTTTCTTAAGAAAAATGTAGATTATAACACTGAATAGCAGCAATAGAGACAGATTATGTACAAGATAAGAAATTTGTATTCATATACCTTAATTGGGGTAGTAAGGTGATTTTTTTTTTTTAAATTGGGGGTAGCATTTCATAAACAGATAGGGTAACAGGTTCTCTAGCTACTCACCACTTTTTCCTGTAGTGTATTTCATTATAGATGTGCCAAGATTTCTCTTTTATATCTATACAAAACATAAAGACATTTCCATAGACTCAGCCACGTGCATGAGTGATAGAGGATTATACAACTTTTCTCAAACCACTGTTGTTTCCATAAAATATATCACAGAGTGTTGGGATTTTCTTTTTAATTCTTGAGATAATTAAAGCAGAGGAAACCAGAAAATTTAGAATCTCAATGAATTTATGAACTTCAAGTTTGTGACCCCATCATATCCTGCTCTTAGTGGCTTTTGTTCACCGCATTAACTGATATATCTTATTGAAGAATTTAGGTATTAAAAAACAACTTGAATTGTAATAAAATGTAAACACAAAATACCTGCATATATAACTAGCAAGAGTGATTTACCCCTCTTCAATAAAGGGAGAAAGCTTCCAAATTGAATAACTTGTCTAAGGATTTTGCCTCTTCCTCTCCATCAGGTAATTGAAGGTAAACTTGTAATGTGATCCTATCCTGCAGAATACTTAATTTATACTAAATGGCTAAACATCAAAATGCAGGTGGCAGAGTTAGATAATAATCCAGAATTTACTCTGTTAATCACTCTATATTCTCCCTGGTGATTGAGAATCATGAAGTTTCATGATAGTAATCTTCATGTGGAAAGCACATATTTGTAAATTGTATTTTTTTTTCCCAGACGTATAGGAGAAAATTTGAATGCCTCAGCAAGTTCTGTAGAAACTGAGCCGGCAGTTAGTTCAGCAACTCAAGCAAAGGAAAAAGTGAAAACCACAGTTGGAATGGTTCTTCTTCCAAAACCAAGAGTTCCTTATCCTCGTTTCTCTCGTTTCTCACAGAGAGAACAGAGGAATTATGTGGATTTGTTGGTTAAATATGCAAAAATCCCTGCGAGTTCCAAAGCTGTTGGAATAAATAAAAATGACTACTTGCAGTACTTGGTATGTATTCTGTTCTTCAGCGTCAGTTAAAAAATATTTAAAAGTTAGGAAATATTTGAAGTTTGCTTTTATGTTTTTAGGTGCAATCACATTAATAAAAATGGAAACTATAAGGAGTTTAATTGACAGAACATTGGTGCTTTAATTCTATTGTTTCTGTTATAGTTGAGGAATTTTGCTCTAGTTCTGAGTATATTTCACCCCAGTTCATATTAAGTACTAGAAGTAGAACTTTACCTTGCTCCTTGAACCACTTTAAAATTTTTGTTAATTATTACTTTAATTAAGTAGTTTCCAAATTCTCGATTAGGTAAGTGATGCTGTGCTGAATATCATTGTTGCAAACTCTTTGTTCATATCTATGATTGTTTCCTTAAGATAAATTCTTAAAAATATAATTACCAGATCAAAAACTATACATGTTTTTAAGGCTTTGATCTGCAGTTACACACGAGTAAATTGTTCTGAAAAAATGTTTAAACCAATTTGTATGTACCACTACTGTATGAAGGTTTTTTTCAAAATATCCTCACTAATAATGAACATTACTTTTTTTGCCTCTAATTTGATACGGAAAAAATGGCAATCTCTTGTTTTATATTAACTTACAGTGGTTACTAATGAAAGTAAGCATTTTCCATGTGTTTATAAGCCATTTCTAATTCTTTTGTAACTTGCATATTTATATGTTTGCTTATTTTTCCATTTGGGTGTTTGTCCTTTTTATGTTAAGAGCATTTTATAAAATGAACTTATTAATTCCTAATCATATATTGTAGCATTAGTCATTAGCTTTTCTCTTTTTGTGGAGTGAACTTTTTTGTGATTTCTGCTTTGGACATGATACTTTAAGTCCAAATGATTAGTGCAGCGATTGAGAAGTGATTGTTTTTAACCAAGCTTCTTATTCTAAGATATGTCTACTTTTTTTCAAAATCAGGATATGAAAAAACATGTGAATGAAGAAGTTACAGAATTCCTAAAATTTTTGCAGAATTCTGCAAAGAAATGTGCACAGGATTATAATATGCTTTCTGATAACGCTCGTCTCTTCACAGAGGTAAAAAAAAAAAAATCACATTTACTTAAACTGCCAAGTAATACACAATAGCAGCATTTTAAAATGTGTGATGATTTTCCAAAAACACACGTTAATATTGTCGAATTAGAGACCAAACTGTATGTAGGTCTTTTATTCATCATGTATTTAAATAATAGAAATACTGACACCTCAAAATCAGGTACTATAGTATATTCATGTTTTTTTCTTTTAATGATCTAACTACTGTATTTGAGTTATATTTTACTCATATGGATGGTTTGATCTGATGCACTGATTTCCCTTGCGAGAGAATGGGGTTTAAGGAGCTATCTTGGTCCTTAAAAATCTGTATGGTCCTTTAGAACCTAGTCATATAAATTTATATTCACTATTTTCATGGTAACCGGCCACCGGATGGTAAATTTCATCAAATAATTTTTTGATACTTAAATTATTCATGCAGATTTATTTTTTAATTTTTTTTGAGGGCAATTATCGTTTATTTTTTTAATACATCTTTACTGGAGTATAATTGCTTCACAATACTGTGTATGTTTCTGTTGTACAACACAGTGAACCAGCCATATGCATACATATATCCCCATATCCCCTCCTTCTTGAGCCTCCCTCCCACCCTCCCTATCCCACCCCTCTAGGCTGTCGCAAAGCACCGAGCTTATCTCCCTGTGCTATGCTGCTGCTTCCCACTAACTATCTGTTTCATGCACGTTTATTAACAAAGCATGTAAATCCTCCCATCATGTAGTAGGCATAGGAAAAATTTAGAGTACACTACTTGAATAGTAACTTAATAGTAGAGTTGTAGTAGAATCCATCTAGAAACACCAACACCAGTCTGAATTTTTTTTTAAGCCTTTAAAACTAGTCAGGGCTTCCCTGGTGGCACAGTGGTTAAGAATCTGCCTGCCAATGCAAGGGACACAGGTTCGAGCCCTGGCCCGGGAAGATCCCACATGCCGTGGAGCAACTAAGCCCGTGCACCACAACTACTGAGCGTGAGCTCTAGAGCCCGCAGGCCACAACTACTGAAGCCTGCGCGCCTAGAGCCGGTGCTCCACAACAAGAGAAGCCAGCTCAGTGAGAAGCCCTCACACCACAACAAAGAGTAGCACCTGCTCACGGCAACTAGAGAAAGCCCGCGCACAGCAACAAAGACCCAACACAGCCAAAAATAAATAAATAAATAAATAAATTTTAAAAATTAAAAAAATAAGCCATACATGATAAAATTGATAAATTTGAAATAAATAAATAAAACTACTCACTGTACAAAACAATGTGATATACTTAGTAGTATTGAACCCTACAGTTAAAAATGGTTAAGATAGTAGGTTTTAAGGGTATTTTAGCACAACTTTTTAAAAAACTGCTCATTATAAATTGGAGGACAGCAGAGGGTATTAGTTCTACTTTAAAACAAACACTTTTTTAAGGTGAAATTTTGTTGTTAATATGAACCAGAAGAATGAATCTTCTAAATCAAAGGCAGAATTTCATTTTTCTCTGAACCTATGTATGATATACTTAAACAGAGTGTCATATTTCTCCATATGTGAAAGGCACTGTAGCTGTTCCTATTTTAATAGTGTTGGTGAAAGGACCACAATGACAGTTTTAAAACATAAATCACATCCCCTCATTTTGCTGGTTTCAAATGGCTTCTCATCTCACTCAGGAAGAGACAGTCTTTAGAAAGTTCTGCAGTGCCCTGCATGATCCCGCCTCCTCACCACCACCACCCCAAGCCTGCTTCATCTCCTGCGTGTTCCTCTCAGTTACTCCATTCCAGCCTCCTGGGCTCTTTGTGTCTCTTGAATACACCAGGCACGGTCCTGCCTTAAGGCCTTTGGCTGTTCCCATCTTTCTGGCAAGCTGTTCCCCAGATACCTGCATGGATTAGTTCCTTGATTCCTTTAAGTCTCTCTCTGTTCAGATGCCAGCTATCACTGAGGATACTCCTAATTACCGTATAAAAAGTAGCATCACCCTCAGCATTTCCTTTACCATGTTTTGTTTATCGTCTTTCTCCCTAACACTTGGATGTAAGTACTGTTTGCGTGCTGGGGTGTTCCCAGTCACTGGAATAATGCCTGGCACACAGTAAGTGCTCAGTATAATTACTTGTTAAGTGAATATAAAACTGTTTATGAACAGAGTACATTATTTGATAGCTAGCAATCAGCATTAGGTCTTGCTTTTTAGCCAGGTTGACTTGGCAGCACATTGTCTTATTACACTTTACATCTTACCCCAGAGACTCACTGATATTTTTCTAATCTTTTTATTGTTTTAAAATTTTAATTTTATATTATGAAATGTATTAGTATGTATAATATTAACATTAATATGTTAATGTTAATATATATAATATTAACATAATATATAATATAATATATTAATATATAATATATATTAATATATAATATTAACATTAATAAATCTTTTTATTGTTTTAAAAATTTAATTTTATATTATGAAATGTATTAATATGTATAATATTAACATTAATATTATACATTAATATGTATATTATAATATTTCATAATATGTATGAAATGTATATTATGAAATATATTTAAATACTATGAAAAAGTATTTAGAACAAATATGTACGGCTTAACAAATAATTATATAGTGAACACCTATGTAACTCTCTTCCAAGTCAAGAAATAAAACATTACCAGTAACCTAGAAGGCCCCTGTATATCCCTCCTAGATAATAACATTTCCCCTTGTTGAAGAAATAATCACTGTGCCAAGTTTGGTTTGATAATTTCCATGCCTTTAAAAAAAATTTTTTTTTGGTAATTCAAGTTTTCTTTTGCCTGTGTTTGAATTTTATGTGAATTCTTTTGCTCTTTTATGTGAACAGAATTCTTCCTTTACTCAATAGTGTGTTTGTGAGATTCATATGTATGTATGTGTGTAGTTGTATTTCATTCATTTTTATTTCTGTACATGTATAAGTAAACTGGTTTATTCTGTTGATCAAAATCTGGGCTGTTTCCAGTTTTGAGCTATTCTAAGCAGTGCCCCTATGAAAATTCTCATACATGTCTCTTGCACATGTACACATGTATCTACTGGGTATATGACTAGGAATGAAATTGTTGGGTTATAGAGTGTGCATATCTTCAACTTCAATAGATAATGTTAGACTGTTTTCCAAAGTGGTTATGCCACTTTACATTGTACCCAGCAGTGTTTGAGAGGTTTTTACTCCATATCGTCAACAATTGATACTTACAGTCATTTTAGTTTTAACCAGTCTAGAGGATAGGGTGCTATATTTATAAGACTGTATACCTTTTCCTAAGTTTCTTGGTCATTTCCTGTGAATTGAGTGTTCAAGTTTTGCCCTTTATTCTACTTGATTTTCCATCTTTTTGTTACTGATATGTGGGAGGTTTTGTATATCCTAAATACAAAAGTTTTATGGGTTGTACAGTAGTCCCCCCTTAATCTTGGTTTTGCTTTACTCCGTGTCAGTTACCCACAAATGGAAATTCCAGAAATACTTCATCACATACCATTCTGAGTAGTGTGATGAAGTCTCTCACCATCCCGCTCCACCCCACCCACAATGTGAATTATCCTTTTGTCTAGTATATCCCACCCATTAATCTCTTAGTAGCCACCTTGGTTATCAGATGGACTTTCAAGGTATCACAGTGCTTGTGTTCAAGTCACCCTTATTTTACTTGATAATGGCTCCAAAGTGCAAGAGTAGCGATGCTGGCAGTTTGGGTATGCCAAAAAGAAGCCGCAAAGTGTTTCCTTTCAGTGAAAAGGTGAAAGTTCTCAACTTAGTAAGGAAAAAACAAAAATCATATGCTGCAGTTACTAAGATCTGCAGTAAGAATGAATCTTCTATCCATGAAATTATAATGGAGGAAAAAGAAATTCGTGTTCTGCTGTCACACCTCAAACTGCAAAAGTTACAGCCACAGCGCATGATAAGTGCTTAGTTAAGATTGAAAAGACATTAAATTTGTAAGATATTTTGAGAGAGAGAGAGAAAGTTGCCACATTCATATAACTTATTACAATATTGCTATAATTGTTCTGTTTTTATTTTATTATTATTGTTGCTAATCTCTTACTGTGCCTAATTTTTAAATTAAACTTTATCGTAGGTATGTATGAATAGGAAATGATATTCAGTCTTATCCACAATTTCAGACATCCACTGAGGGTCTTGGAATATATCCCCCATGGATAAGGGAGACTACTGTATACATTGGGAGTTTTTTCTTTTATTTGATAAAACAGGTTTTTTAATCTACAAGTTCCCCCTCCATATTTTTTTTCCTTAAACTTTATCTTTTCAAGAACCTGGGTCATTTGACCTTTAAAGTTTCCCACAGTCTAGATTTTGATAATTATATATTCATGATGATGCTCAACATGTTCTTTTTTCCTCTATATTTCTTACAAATTGTGAACTGGATTCAGAAGCTTGATCAGAATTATAGTCTTGCCAAAGGGTTTGAACATATAGATGGTGGTGTATTCTTTAATCAGGTGGCACATAATGTCTGATTGTTTTTTGTGATGTTAGTAGCTATTGATGCTTAATGCCAGATTTATTCATTCACTGGGGTTTTCAAAATTGTAAGATTCTAATTGCATCATTTATTTTTATTCATTAGTTGGAATAATTTTATTAAGATATGTTTTTCCTCATCTACTGTTTGGCTTCCCATTTCATGTAGCAGATAAAGTCCTAGATTCTTTATATACCAGTTTTGAAAAAATTAATTGGTTCCTTCTTATTTTACAATGGTCATCACTGTTTTTAAAAAAATATTATTATTGAATCATGAAGTTAAACATATTTGATGGGTTTTAGTCCACTACTGTTATCCTTTTTGAAACTCAGATAATACCAACTTTGACCAGTGATGGGGTCTTCATGCTGGCTTTTGAGTCCTTTTGTGTCACTCTAGGAGTCTTTGAGGCTTATTTTGTACATTTCCTATCCCAGCCCTGGAAACAGCTATTTTCTAGAGCCTTTGTTTCTTTTAGTGCGAAATGGCATTTCAAGTCTACAGTCTGGGCACTGGGGATGCTCACTGCACCTGAGTTGATCAGTGTTTATGAGACTGTTTCAGGAGATGGAGCTAGAAAAAGTACATTTAAAGAAAAAATGACCACGTGTCTCATTTGCTTTATCCCACATTATACTCACAACAGCCTCAGAATAATAATACAATGCCACCAATCAATAGACTTTCTGAAAATAGTTTGAAAAAAGTTTTTCATATGTTCTCACCATTCTCCCCTACTTTTTTTAGTACTGCATTTATATTGTTAGAACATGTAGCCATTACGTACTAAATAAACTCTCTCTCTTTTTTTAAAGTATAGTTGATTTACCATGTTGTGTTAATTACTGCTGTACAGCAAAGTGATTCAGTTATACATTTTTTACATTCTTTTGTTTAATATATTCTTTTCCATTATGGTTTATCATAGGATATTGAATATAGTTCTCTGTGCTATACAGTAGGACCTTGTTGTTTATCCATTCTATATATAAAAGCTTACAGCTGCTAATCTCAACCTCCCACTCCATCCCTCCCCCAACCTCCTCCCCCTTGGCAACCACCACTCTGTTCTCTATGTCTGTGATTCTGTTTCTGTTTCATAGATTGCTTCATTTGTGTCATAGTTTAGATTCCACATATAAGTGATATCATATGGTATTTGTCTTTCTCTTTCTGACTTACTTCACTTAGTATGATAATCTCTAGTTGCATCCATGTTGCTGCAAGTGGCATTATTTTGTTCTTTTTTATGGCTGAGTAGTATTCCATTGTATATATGTACCACATCTTCTTTATCCATTCATCTGTTGGTGGACATTTAGGTTGTTTCCATGTCTTGGCTACTGTGAATAGTGCTGCTATGAATATAGGGATGCATGTATCTTTTTGAATTATAGTTTTGTCTGGATATGTGCCCAGAAGTGGGATTGCTGGCTGATATGGTAATTCTATTTTTAGTTTTCTGAGAAACCTCTCTACTGTTTTCTTTTTTTCTTTTTTTTTTTTAATATTTATTTATTTATTTTGGCTACACTGGGTCTTAGTTGTGGCACGTGGGATCTTCGTTGCAGCATGTGGAATCTTTTAGTTGCAGCATGCGGACTCTTAGTTGCGGCATGTGAACTCTCAGCTGCGGCATCCATGTGGGATCTAGTTCCCTGACCAGGGATCGAACCTGGGCCCCGCCACACATTGGGAGCTCAGAGTCTTACCCATTGGATCACCAAGGAAGTCCCTCCCTACTGTTTTCCACAGTGGCTGCACCAACTTACATTCCCACCAGCAGTGTAGGAGGGTTCCCTTTTTTCCACACCCTCTCCAGCATTTGTTGTTTGCAGATTTTTTAAAGATGGCCTTTCTGACCAATGTGGGTGGTACCTCATTGTAGTTTTGATTTGCATTTCTCTTATAATTAGCAGTGTTGACCATCTTTTCATGTACCTATTGGCCATCTGTATTTCTTCTTTGGAGAAATGTTTATTTAGGTCTTCTGCCCATTTTTGGATTGGCTTGTTTGTTTTTTTGTTGTTGAGTTGTATGAGCTGTTTGTATATTTTGGAAATTAGGCCCTTGTTGGTCACATTGTTTGCAAATATTTTCTCCCATTCCGTACGTTGTCTTTTGATTATGTTCATGGTTTCCTTTGCTGTGCAAAAGTTTATAGGTTTGATTAGGTCCCATTTGTTTATTTTTGTTTTTATTACTATTGCCTTGGGAGACTGACCTAAGAAAACATTGGTACAATTTATGTCAGAGAATGTTTTGCCTATGTTCTCTTCTAGGCATAAACTCTCCCTTTTTAATCCACATTTAACTTTAAATCAATTTTACTGAGGTAAAATTTACATACAATAAGCATCAATTTTAAGTGCGTCTCAGTGAGTCTTCCTGTGTAATCATGACCCCACCCATGATATGGAGTATTTCTTTTTCTTTTCTTTTTTTTATAATTTTTTATTTTTTTAATGTATTTTATTTTATTATTATTTTTTAAAATTTTATTTATTTTTGGCTGTGTTGGGTCTTTGTTGCAGCGAGCGGGGGCTTCTCTTGTTGTGGAGCACAGGCTCTTGGCACGTGGGCTTCAGTAGTTGCAGCACGCGGGCCCTAGAGCACACGGGCTTCAGTAGTTATGGCGCGTGGGCTGTAGGGTGCGTGGGCTTCAGTAGTTGTGGTGCGCGGGCTCAGTAGTTGTGGCTCGCGGGCTCTAAAGCACAGGCTCAGTAGTTGTGGCGCACGGGCTTAGTTCCTCCGCATCACATGGGATCTTCCCAGACCGGGGATCGAACCCATGTCCCCTGCATTGGCAGGTGGATTCTTAACCACTGTGCCACCAGGGAAGTCCCAATATGGAGTATTTCTTTCACACTAAAAAGATCTCTGTGCCTCTTTCCATCCATGGCCCTAGGAAACCACTGATTTGCTTTCTGTCACCATAGATTAGATTTGCCTTTTCTGGAGTTTTATAAAAATTGAATCACACACGGTGTACTCTTTTGTGTCTGACTTCTTTTAGTCAGCATTTTTGAGATTCATCCACATTGACGCAAGTATCCATAATGTATTCCTTTTTATTCCTTTTTGTTTTATTGTATGGTTATACCAGAATTGGTTTACCAATTCAACTGTTGATGGGCAGTTGTGTTATTCCCATTTTGGGGCAATTTTGAATAAAGCTATTAAGAACATTCTTGTACAAGATTTTTGGGGGACATATATTTGCATTTTCTTGGGTATATAACTAGGTATAGTATTTATAGATCATCTGGCAAGTGTACAAAGTTAAATTTTATTAGAAACTGCCAAGCTGTTTTCCATAGTGGATGTACCATTTTATACTCTTCGCCAACAGTGAATGTATAAGAGTTCCAGTTGTTCTCCACTTTAGCTAACACTTAACGTTGTTAATCTTTTTTAATTTTAGCCAACCTATGGTGTGTAGTAGTCTCATTATAGCTTTAGTTTGCATATCCCCAAAGAGCAGTGATGTTTGAACATCTTTTTTGTGTTTTTATTGGCTTTTGTGAAATGTCTGTTAACATCTTTTGCTAATTTTATTGGTTTTTATTTTTATTGATTTTTGAAAGTTCCTTATATATTCTGAATACAAGCCTGTTTTATATATATATATATAGTTTTCTCCCAGTTTGTGACATGCTTTTTAATTTTTTTAATAGTCTCTCAAAAAACAGAATTTTAATTTTAATGAAGTCTAATTTTTGCAAGTGTTTTATGGTTGGTGCTTGTATGTGTTCTAGCATAGAAATATTTGCCAACCCCAAGTGATTCTTATCCGAGGTCACTTTTACTCCTTTACCCTGTGCCCACTCCCCACGCAGGGGACTTAAGCAGTGTCTGGAGATATTTTTGATGGTCACAACTGGCAGAGAATTACTCGTATCTAGTGACTAAAGGCCAGGGATGCTGTTAAACATCCTACAATGTATATAATATCCCCCACAGCAAAGAATTATGGAGCCTCAAAGGTCAATAGTGCTTGTGTTGAGAAACCCTGATCTAGAGGTTTTATAGTTTTAACTTTTATGTGAATGTGTATATGTTAATTTCAAGTTATTTTTTTTGTGCAAGATGTGAGGTTTGGGTCAAAGTTTATTTTCCTTTCATCTGGATATCTCGTTTTTCAATCATAGTGATTCTCTACTGAGAGTGATTTTGCCTCCTACCAGACATATGGTAATGTCTAGAAATATTTTGGGTTCTCATAACTGAGGAAGGAGTGCTTCTGGCATCTAGTGGGTAGAGCCAAGAATGTTGTTAAATATCCTGCAATGTAAAGGTTGGCCCCCCCAACACAAAGAATTATCTGGTCTAAAACGTCAATAGTGCCAATGTTGAGAAATTGTTTCACACTATTGGTTGAAAAAGCTATTTTTTCCCCTCATTAAATTGCCTTTTCACCAATGATGTGTGGGTCAATTTCATGACTCTAGTCTGTTTCATTAATCTATACTTCTGTCTTTATGCCAATACCACCATGTCTTGTAGTGGAAGACTACAAGAAACCATCTGGTGGAAATCCTACAACTTTGTTCTTTTTTAAAATTGTTTTGGCTTTTATTGGTTCTTTGCATTTCCATGAAAACTTTGGAATCAGCTTGTCAATTTCTAGAAAAAAACTAAGTGGGACTTTAATTGGGATTGCTTTGAATCTATAGAACTTATATTAAAGTTCTATAGATTCTATAGAACTATAGAAATAATTTGTAATTATGGAAACAAATACCTCTTAAAATGATGTTTAGCTAGAGTGCCTTTTTAAATAAGATCTGACCATCTCTTGCCTATTAATTAAAAAGTTGAGTCATTTACATTCATTGTGATAATTTATGTATATAAACCTGTTTATGATTTCTATTTGTCTTTTTCTAAACTTCTTTCTTTGACTCCTTTTGAGGGGGTTGACTTTTTCCCCCTTCTTTTTTCCCTCTCTATTGATTAGGAATTTATACATTGTTGTTGTTGTTGTTCTTAGTGGTTACTCTTGAATTTTCACAATGAATTTTTTCCTTATTGAATTACCTTGTCACCATTGACCTATGGGTAAATTTCTCAACTCTATTTAGTTCTATTAACCTATACATCTACAGAGACCATAGAGCATTTTGATTTTCATCACATCCCTCCTCATTGATACTATTGTTTTAATGCTGTCTCTTTTTTAAACCTACCTACATTATTATTTTATATGAACAATGTTTGTCTTCATTTATCTACAAATTTGGACCTTTTTTTGCCTTTCCATCTCTTCTTTTCAAATCTACATTCTGAAATCCTCTTCATTTTTCCTGAAATGTTATATGTTCTAGATGTTCCTTTGGTGAAGGTCTCTTGGTGATGAACAATCTTCTTTTTTGTTTACCTGGAAATATTTTTATTTTGTTCTCATTCTAATACGATAGTTTTGCTCCATACATACTTCTAAGTTGACAGTTTGTTTTATTTCTCAGCGTTTGACGATATAATTCTACTTTTTCTGGCTCACGTATTATTATTGAAAAGTGTATTGTTTGTTTAATTGTCATTTCTTTTAGGGAATCTGCCTTTTCTTTCTGACCGCTCTTAATTTTTGGTGTATTACAGTTTCATTACAATGTACTTTATTAGAATAAAATTCTACTTGTTTCATTGTGTGTCTTGTATCTGTAGATTCAAATCCATCATCAGTTCTTGAAAATTCTCAGTCATTTTCAATTATTCTTTTTTGTTTTCCCAACTCTCTTTCTGGAATTCCCAAACTTCCTAGGTTTCAGTCTGTCTTCCATTTCTCTTTTTTTGGTGTGGTAAAATATATATAACATAAAATTTACCATTTTAACCATTTTTAAGGATAGTTCAATGGCATTAAATACTTGCACACTGTTGTAAGTGGATTTTCATCATCCATTCCCAAACTTTTCCATCGTCCCAAACTGAAACTCTATATTCATTAAATAATAACTCATCATTCCCTCTTCCCCCCAGTCCCTGACAACCACCATTCAATTTTTTATTTCTATGAATTTAACTTCACTAGGTACTTTATATAAGTGGAGTCATTTCAATATTTGTCCTTTTGTGATTGGCTTATTTTACTTAGCATAATGTCTTCAAGATTCACCCATGTTATAGCATGTGTCAATATCCTTCCCTTTTTTAAAAATAATTTTTAATTATGGTAAAATACACATAACAAAATTTACTGTCTTAACCATTTTTATTATTTTTTTAATAGATTTTATTGATTTATTTATTTTTGGCTGCACTGGGTCTTCATTGCTGCACACCGGCTTTCTCTAGTTGCGGCTAGCGGGGGCTACTCTTTGTTGTGGTGTGCAGGCTTCTCATTGCGATGGCTTCTCTTGTTGCAGACCACGGGTTCTAGGCGTGTGGGCTTCAGTAGTTGTGGCGCGTAGGCTTCAGTAGTTGTTGCTCGCAGGCTTTAGAGCACAGGCTCAGTAGTTGTGGTGCACAGGCTTAGTTGTTCCGTGGCATGTGGAATCTTCCTGGACCAGGGATCAAACCTGTGTCCCCTGCATTGGCAGGTGGATTCTTAACCACTGCGCCACCAGGGAAGCCCCTTAACCATTTTTAAATGTGCAGTTCTATATAGTATTAAGTATGTTCATATTGTAGTATAGCCAATTTCCAGAACTCTTCATCTTGTAAAACTGAGACTCTGCACCTGTTTCTGAACTGTTTCTATTCACAACACTTCTGACACCAAATATGTGGGATTTTTCCCCCATGCCAACCAGTTCTCCAGCTCTCCAGACAGTAGGCCTAGGGTTTCCATGCCCCATCCCTACCTGAGTTCAATAATTAGGTAGAATGGCTTACAGAACTCAGGAAAGCACTTTACTTGCTATTTCCAGTTTATTATAAAGAATACAACTTGGGAACAGCCAAATGGAAGAGAGAGATGCGTAGGGCAAGGTATGGGGGAAGAGGCACAGAGCTTCCATGCCCTTTCCAGGTACACTGCCCTCCCAGCACCTCCATGTGTTCACCAGCCCAGCTCTCCAAATGCCATTGTTAAGGGGAGTTTTATGGAGATTTCATTTAGTGAGCATGCTTGATTAAATCATTGGCTGCTGGTGATTAGCTATCTATGGGCCTTTTGTCATCTAATTAGCATAAAAAAGACATTCTTATCACTTAGGGGATTCCAAGAATTTTAGGAGCTGTGTGTCAGGAACCAGGGACAAACACGAAATATTTATTTATTATTGTGCCACTCACCATGCTACTTTCTGTCTCTGAATTTGTCTACTGTAGGTACCCCCATATAAGTGGAATATGTAGTATTTGTTTTTTTGTGACCGGCTTATTTTACTTAGCATAATGTCTTCAAGATTCATACATGTTCTAGCATGTGGCATAATTTCCTTCCTTTTTAAGGCTGAATATTCCATTGTATGTATATGGACATTTTGTTTATCCATTCATTCATTGATGGACATTTGATTTGCTTCCACCTTTTGGCTGTTGAGAATAATGCTACTGTGAACATGGTTGTACAGGTATCTGTTCAAATCTCTGCTTTTCAAGCCTTAAATGTAGGGCTCTCCTGTTCAGCTCCCTACCTGATCTTAGAACTGGTTGAGGCATTTGCCCTCAAGCCACTTCACCTTCCATGGGTTTTCTTACTGCTCACTGCTCCTGTTTCTCCTCATTCTAGATGTTTGATGTTTATTTATTTATTTATGGTCCTTGGAGATTCTCCTCGCTTTTACTGAGCCCAGCAATGCATGAAAATTGTTAGTTGTAATTTATCCAGCATCTAGTGTTGTTTGGATAGGAGTGCTCTTCAAGGTACCTACTTTACCATATTGACAAAAGCAGTATCTGTTTAATTTTAAGCTTCAAACATGTATGAAAACATATTATATTTTCTCTTTCTGGAGCATAGTTATTTTCATCTTTCTTTGTAAATGATGCATGTGTTTTGGTTTGCATGTGTTTTGGTGTTTTAACTTTCAAGATACTTTGAGTGTTAAATAACGTTCGGGAGTGGGTGATGATGGGGAACAGCCTGAATCTCTTAACCTCCTTTGTTCACTCTAAGCAGTTTTTCAAACATAAGTAAATTACTAATTAAAAATTTTTAATTAAATATATTAAATAATGATCCTTTAGTTACTTAATATCTACCAGTTGTGAAATACCTTTAATACTATGTAGTGTATCTGAGTATAGGTATAAAACTGTCTTAGATTTTCCCTTGAATTTTTCTCTTGCCATAATTACTGAGCTAAGTGAAACTCACTTAAAAAGCACTGTAACATCTAGCATAGTTTTACCAAGAAAGATGTGCTGATAAATATCTAACCAGAGTAGTCTATATGTCACATAGTTCTTATATATTGCTTTCCTTTGCATGTTCAGATTTTTGTAATGACTTCTATAGGATAGGAATATTAGGGGTGAAAGTTGACTAATATTATAAATGAGGAACAAAGATATTATGCTGATCCGAGTTTGCAGTTTACTAGGGTTTCTAAGAGCAAACAGAACTTCTCCATATTAACCTATATCTGCCTTAATTGCAAGTAATATCCTGATTAAATATTAAGGTCATTATTGAAAAGCATAGAATTGAGGGGGGAAATGTGAAAGATAATAGAGAGGATTAAAGAAAGAGAGAAGAGGATATGAAACTATAGATAAAAAGATGTACTGGAGTAATGTTATTGATTTGTAACTTGACACACTTTATAAATATCTGAAGGGAAAGAGGGTGTAAGATATAAAAATATGCTTATTGCTAAAAGCTTTTGTGATATAAACTATATTCTAAAAGGTTCAGATTAAGGTTCATTGAGAGAAGAAGAGAAAACACATACATTTGGCCCTCCATATCCGTGGGTTCTACATCAGTGGATATGGAGGGCCGACGGTACTATACCATTTCATATAAGGGATTTGAGCATCCTTGGATTTTGGTATCCATGGGGGATTCCAGAGATGCAAGGGACAACTGTATCTTAGAAGATAATGTAGTATGTATGGTTTTATAACTCCCCTACCCGCTCCAAAACTGCTGTGCTTCTTTGAGTTGTTTACATGTTATCACATGCTTGGGTGACACTGTGAATTTTTCTTCCTCATTACATTTCCTGGTAAGTCATTAATATTTTGAGAACATTTTGGAGAGAAGAAAATACTAAATACTCCATCATTTGAAGTAGTTATAAAATTTCTCATTTATTTTTTAGATTGAAGGTTAGAATGACCTGTAAGATAACTACTTCATTAATTCATTGTGCTTGGGGATCTTTTTAGGGTATTAAACTTACTTATTTCTAATCATTCATGTAACTGCTTTTATTCCCATAAAGTGTGTTAAAATTTTCACGTGGCTTTATTTCTTTGACAGTCTCTTAAATAGCAGAGAAAATATGATGTGTCTTCTCTAACTTTAAATTTTATTACAGTTGCTAATTTTAGTATTATTAAACATCAATGTTTTAAGAAATTAGGTTAAAAAGAATTGTTACGAAAAATAAGAGTTTAAATCAAGTAAGGAATATACAGTATGCCTGGATTGTTAGAAGTTCGGTGAATGAAATGAGGCTCATATTTGAAATGAATAATTATTTAGTCACATGTAACTAAGTTATTTTTGTTGCATTATTAGAGAAGTACAAAAAAATGAATTTCTCTTAATTTTTATTTTTTAGCAAATTTTAAAAGCTTGTATTGAACAAGTGAAAAAGTATCCAGAATTCTATACTCTCCATGAAGTCACCAGCTTAATGGGATTCTTCCCATTCAGAATAGAGATGGGATTAAAGTTAGAAAAAACTCTTCTCGCATTGGTAAGGTTTACCATAAGAAAATAAAAATAAACTTATTTTTGTCTGAAACATCATCTGTGTTTCACACAGAAGCATAATTTAGATATATTTCAGTATTTATGTTTAAATTTTGAGCAGTAACGAGATATAATTTTTAAAATACGCAATACAAATGTGTCCCCTTTTATTGTATGACTAGCATTACTTGATGTTTTTAAAAATATCACTACCGGGGACTTCCCTGGTGGTCCAGTGGTTAAGACTCTGCACTCCCAGTGCAGGGGGCCTGGGTTCAATCCCTGGTCAGGGAACCAAATCCTGCGTGCCATCAGCTAAGACCCAGTGCAGCCAAATAAATAAATAAATAAATAAATATTTAAAGAAAAAGTTAAAAAAAAAAATCACTACCAACTTTATTTCTTGATTTTCTTTTCTTAGTTTCCATCTCTTTTATGTTTCTGAATACAAGCAGAAAACGCCTTTTCTTTTAAGGGGATTTTACTCAAAATCATATTGGAAGTATGTGTGTGTAAAGAAGATATTTTAGAGTTTCTCTTATAACCTGCTATGACTTGTACTTCATAAAATGAGAGGTTAGAATTTAAAATGACAGGGAAAATTTCACAGCACCCTTATCTTGGACCCTTTTTTTAAAAAAAACCTGTATGGGGGACTTCCCTGGTGGTACAATGGTTAAGAATCCGCCTTCCAATGCAGGGGACGCAGGTTTGATCCCTGGTCGGGAAACTAAGATCCCACATGCCGCAGGGCACCTAAGCCCACATGCCACAACTACAGAGCCCACACACCCCAACTATAGAGCCCACGTGCTCTGTAGCCCGTGCGCCACAACTAGAGAGCGTGCGCACCACAACGAAAGATCCCGCGTGACCCAGCTAAGACCCAATGCAACCAAAAATAAATAAATAAATAAAATCTTAAAAAAAAAAAAAACAACTATATGGTGGTTGTCAAGTAAAAACATTAAGGTCTTGTCTTAAGAAGGCTCTAAATTTGATATTTGCATTTAGTACAATGAATTTTAAGTTATAAGTTTCATATGATGAAAAGATACTTCAGGAAAAAAATACATCAAGATTTCTGCAATAAAACATTCATTGTTTTTCTTATTTAGGGCAGTGTAAAATATGTGAAAACAGTATTTCCCTCAATGCCTGCAAAGTTGCAGCTGTCAAAAGACATACCTACCACTGAAACACCAGAACAAACAGCTGCAGCTATGCATTATGTAAGTAGTAAAGTGGTTTTGGATCTTCCCAAGCAATCTTCTGTACCTCATAAAGTACATGTAACCTGGTTGTTCTAAAGTACCCTTCCTGAATTTCTCCCTTCTTTTCATTATTTAATCAAAGAAGTTTCCAATAAGTGTAATCAATAACAAGTTTTATGTTGTTTTTCAGGACATTAGTAAAGACCCAAATGCAGAGAAGCTTGTTGCAAGATATCACCCTCAGATAGCTCTAACTAGTCAAGCATTATTTACCTTATTAAATAATCATGGACCAAGCTACAAGGAACAGTGGGAAATTCCAGTGTGTATTCAAGTAATACCTGTCGCAGGTTTGTGATTTGCCATGTCAAGTAACACTCTCAAAAGAGGAGTTGAAACAGTTCTATTTCAGCTGTCTAATTATAGGTGGTCATTTGTCAAATACAAAAAGCTAAGTTTTGATTTAAGGAGGATGTAAATTTGACAATTACATTCAGTAGAAGAACTTTTTAATATATAGTGCTAAGTATACAATTGACATTCATAAATGAGTTATTAGATTTACAGGACCTGTATGCATGCTGAGTGTGTGAGAAGTAGAGAAAAAATTATAGTTTAGGGTGGCCAAAGATACATGAAATGGTGAGGTTCTTCTGTCTTTCACTGAAATAAAAGGAATGTAATACTTTATTAGACAGCCTCAAATGGGTTAGTTTCCAGGGTTTATTTACTTACCTATTATTGGAATTCAGATTTAAATAAGTCTATACTTATAAATATAAGATAGTCTCTCTCTTAATGGTAAAATTAATATTTATACATAAATTCTGTACAAAATATTATTCCCCTTCTATTTTTGTTCATATTTAATAATTTTATCATATCTTTTAGAATTAATATTCTTGTATGTAATAACATAATTGGAGTAAATGAAGGACTATGTCTAAAAACAAAACTACAAATTAGAGTTAAATGTAATATATTCTCCGTGATAAACATTTTATCACTTTTTGAAAGTATAACCCAAGAGGAACCGAGTAATAATGACAGTAAAAGTATAACAATAAAAAACAGAAAATCTTTTTTTAAATTGTTAGAAAAAGAACATATTTTTCTTGCCAGTAAGAGTCTCTTGCCCTTAGATCTCTAAGGGACTTTAAAAATCTTTTCATTCAAGGCACACATATGGGACATGTGCTTCCAGTTTCCTATCCTGTGTCTCTTTGTTTAGTAATTCTTCTGTTATACATCCTGGTTTTTGTTTTTTTTTTTAATATGACTACTAGTAACTAATCACTCCCATTCTTTTTCTGTTTTAAGGTTCAAAACCAGTTAAAGTAATTTATATTAATTCACCACTTCCCCAAAAGAAAATGACAATGAGAGAGAGAAATCAAATCTTCCATGAAGTTCCCTTAAAATTCATGATGTCCAAAAACACAACTGTTCCAGTCTCTGCAGTATTTATGGACAAACCAGAAGATTATATATCTGAAATGGATGTATGTAATGCTTTCTTTTCTTTTCCTTAAGAGAATGTACTTGTTTATCCTTTTGAAGAATAACATTTTATGGCAAGTCTCTAAATCTGGTAGTTAAAAATACAGACTTTAGATTGAAACTTAAAATTGAACCCCACATGGATCTAGACTTTAGACAACTAATTTAACCTCCTTCAGCCTCAGTTTTCTTCTTTTATAAAAGAAAGATAATACCTACTTCATAAAATTACTGTCAGGATTAAGTTTGATATTTATACATAAGATGCTGAGCACAGTCCTTAGTAAGTATGTACTAAAAATTCAGTCAATAATGGTGATCATAGTGGTGATGGTTTTATTTAATTAGTCTCATTCGTATTCAAGAGTTTTTAAGTATGAAAAGGAACAGATGAGTTAGACTGGGGCAGAAAGAATTTGCCAGGTTGTTAATCCTTTTTAGTGTATGCTTATTATCTGCGTGACCATAGGCAAACTACATAATCTCTCTGTGTCTAGTTTGCTCTGCCTGTAAGATGGGTATCATGATAACCTAACTCATAGAATTATTGGGGATTAAATGAGTTAATACACCTAAAGCATTTAGAACCATGCTTGGTACTCCATAAATACTAGCTTTTATTATTTTGTGTATTTTGAAATATTTTTCCTTGATCATTAGAGCAAGACATTCTGTTTATACAAAACTTTATTCATCCATTCCACAAATATTTATTGAGCAGATACAGTTCCATGCACTGAGGATACAGCAGTAAATAAAAATGAAGTCTCTTTTCTTTCAGAACTTACATTAGTGTCAGAGGGCACAGATAATTAAAACAGTATCAAAAAATCACGTATTGATAAATGCTCTGCTGAAAAATGGAGTAGGTTAAGGGGAAAGAGATGGGAATGGGATTCATGATCAGGAAGGCTTTTCCAAGGACAGGAAATTTGAACAGGGACTTGAATAAAGTGAGAGAGCAAACAAAATTAGAAAATAAAATAGAAAAATTTTTTCTTATTTACATATAAGAGCTCATACGATTTTAAGAATATTGGCCTTTTGTCTTTAATATTGGTTTATGTTTTTTTTGGTTTGCCATTTGCCTTTCAGTATTTTTATGATGTGTATGTCATAAAGCACTTCCAACTTAAGTTTTTTGGAGGTATTTTTGTTTTTTTGTTTTGTTTTACATTTTTAAATCTACCTAAAATTTATATTGGTGTGAGGTGAATGTCAGTAAGTAACAAGTGCTATGAAGAAACATGAAGTAGGTTAAGAGGGATGAAAAGTGACGGAGTAACTTCTTTCAGTAATGGCAGACCAAGTAATTCGGGCCTTCCATTACTGATGACAACTAAAAAAAGCTGGACATATTATGTAAGTTTATTTCTTAGAATCATCAAAGACCTAACAAGATAGGGAGGACTTACAGGACTGAGATACTAAAGAAGACCAGAATCCAGGTTGGTAAGCCTGTCACTTAGGGTAGTTTTTGCCCTGAATGGTATTTACCAGTTCTGAAGAGGCAACAGAAAATGTGCTTTTGGTAGCATCACAGGACTAGGGGGACAAAAGTCAGAGTTCAGTTTTCCACCATGAGCTTGGACCCTGCAGGGCTATACCCCAGGAGTAAGAGTGAACAAGAAATAAATCAGCTTTCTTGTAGATTGTATTCTGGGTTTTCAGGCCTTGAACTTGGATTCAGATGCTTTGGGATTGCTAGTGTCTCTAGATACCTAGCAAAAGCAAGTGAAAATAATTCTTAGAGGAACAGAATGTCATTTTCAGCCTCAAATTATTTCTACAAGTAAGTTTTTAAATATAGCATCTGGAAAACATTTAAAGATAACTAGACACTGGAGGAGTAAATAAAAATGAAGTTTCTTTTCATGTACTGGATACTCTGAGCAACAACCATCACAAACAATGACCAAAGAAATAGACTCACAGAAATGGATCCTAGAATTATCAGTCACAAACTATGAGCCAACTCTGTTTAATTATACAGCATGCAGGAAAATTAAAGCCATGCTTTAATTGGAAGGAATATGCCTTGCAATGCAGGGGACGTGGGTTCGATCCGTGGTCGGGGAACTAAGATCCCACATGCCGCGGGACAACTAAGCCCATGCCGCAACTACTGAGCTCGTGTGCCTCAACCAGAGAGCCTGCGTGCTGCAAACTAGAGCTCACATGCTCTGGAGCCCGTGCACCACAACTACAGAGCCCACACGCCCTGGATCCTGCACGCTACAGCTAGAGAGAGAAAACCTGCATGCCACAACTAGAGAGAAGCCCACACGCCGCAACTAGAGAGAAGCCCATGTGCTGCAATGAAGACCCGACGCAGCCAAATAAATAAATATTTATTTATTTAAAAAAAAAGTACAGTTAAGAATTCTGTAAAGGGGGTTATTAGCACATTAGATAAAACTAAAAAAAAAAAAAACTGATAAGAGAATTAATAAACTGGAAGATGGGTCTGAAATGACTATAATGAAACAGGCAACAAAAAGAAAATACGGAGAATAGGGCAAGAGGTATAGAGAATGTAGTGAGGATGTCTAACATTTGTGTACTTGCACCCAAAAGGGAGGTGTAAAAGAGGTAATGGGACCAAACCATACTTGGAGACAAAGAAAAAACTCTTAAAAGCCACCAGAGAAACAAAAGGCACATTAGCTATAAAGGACTGAGAGTTAGACTGGCAAGTAACTTCTCAACAGCAACGATGGAAGCCAGAAGACATTGGGACAATATATTCTCCTGAGAGAAAGTAACCCTCTTACTAAAATTCTCTAACCAGTGAAATATCCTTAAATAATAAAAAATTAAGAAAAGATATTTTCAGATAAAAACTGAGTTTGCTACTAGCAGACCCCCTCTAATGGATGTTCTTCAGGCACAAGGAAAATTAATCCCAGATGGAAAGAGGATGGTGAAAGATGCAAGAATGAATAAAGAATAACAAAAGTGAAAATAATGTGGATGGGCTCTAATTTGTAGGTGAGTGCAGGGGCACTCGGGAACTTAAATAGTTCTGAGATGACCTGGGTCCTAAGAACTCTAGAAACTAACCAGCCGAAGTTCCTTCCAAGACAAAAGCCTTGGCTCAGGAAAATTCACCAGTGGTAAAGTTCATATTGAGCAGAACAAGGACATTAAAGGTAAAGGAAAAATAAGCTTTCAGATAATTGTGGGAGAGGGAAATAGAGAAAGCAGATACCAGAATGTACTAAAGATTTTATATGCACACACAAACACATACAAACCTACATGCATACATACATCCATCATGGTAACAGTGAAGCATGAGCTTAGAGCCATGAAGCTAAGAAAGCTATCCTGGCACACTCTCACACAGGATTGTCCTCCTGCGGAAGCAGGTGCGCCCATCTCAATTAAACAGGAGTAACAGAAGAGGATTGTTGATGGAAATTCTTCCAAAGTTATTAGAGGAAGAAAAGATAATTGCTATAACATTTCTACAGTCAAATGAAGAAAGATGTACCCACAGAACAGATGAAAACGAATGTGTTCATCCTTTGCCCTAGAAATCTCACTTCTAGAAATGTAGCTCAGAAGTACACTAGGAAAAGAATAAAATATTTGTGCAGGGTATTCACTGCAACTATAGGTATTCATTAGAAACAGTCGTCATGTCCCTTCATAGGGTATTTATTAAATAAACTGTACATCTTCAGTAGCATACTATGCAGCTATTACAGGCATACCTTGTTGTATCGCACATTGCTTTATTGCACTTCAAAGATGCTGCGTTTTTTACAAATGGAAGGCTTGTGGTAACCCTGCATCAAGCAAGTCTGTCATCGCCCTTTTTCCAACAGCATTTGCTCACTTCATGTCACTGTGTCACATTTTGGTAATTCTTGCAGTATTTCAAATTTAATCATATTTGTTACGGTGATCTGTGATCATTGATTTTTGATGTTACTATTACAAACTTGCTGAAGGCTCAGATGATGGTTAGCGCTTTTTAGCAGTAAAGTATTTTTCTTAAGAGATGTACATTTTTAAAGACGTAATGCTATTGCACACTTAATAGACTATAGGTGTAAACATATCTTTATATGTACTGGGAAACCAAAAAAATTTGTGTGACTCACTTTTTTGTAGTATTTGCTTTATTGTCATGGTTTGGAACCAAACACACAGTGTCTCCAAGGTATGCCTGTAAAAAGAATCAGAAAGCTCTAGGTATGCAGCTGTAGTGTGGTATCCAAGATATATTGTTTAAGTGAAAATGGTCACTCAGAGAATTAAGTGACTATACATCCTTAAAGATTTATATCCTAAGTTCAAAAAGAATTGCCAAAAATCTTAAACTGCATTTAGTAATCATATTATTAGTAATGATATTGCTGTTGTTATTTTGAACACATTAGATAATATGATAAAGCAAATAAGTACTTATATTAGAAACCAAGAATTTTAGCATAAGAAATACAAATGCCAATCAAAGGACTTAAGTAAAAACCTTATAATAATATTGGAATCATATAAAAAAGATGCCAGTGCCAACTTGAAGGGTTTCCCATTGGCCAGAGTGTGTCAGTTTGACCATGACAAAGAATAACTGCAGTGGATGGAAACATATGAAATAGTTAAAATCCATGAATTCATAATAATATCTTTTTTAAAAAGTATTAGTCACCTTTGGAGGGTGCTAGTGTATCAAGTCATTATTCTGAAAACTGATTTTTGAAAATTCAAGTATTTGTCTTACTTTTCCATTACAAACTGTTTCAGGAAATGATGAAATATGACTGTTACCATTTTGCAGTTCCTAATGAAATAGTGAATCTAGGCAGTGATCATCATCAATGACTGCTAAAAGCATTAGAAGATTAATAAGGAATTTTAATGGCTAGATTAGTTTGTTGACCCTTGATGAATCAACAGAACAGTTGTAATATCGCAAGAAGAAAGATAACCAGACATTAGCCTCCTGATTGAAGTGGGAAGTACACAGTACTACATGTAACATGTTCAGATTTTTTAAAATGTGCCTGAATCTGATCAAGCTACTAGATCACTTTAATAGGAAATGTAGGGGAAGAGTGTATTAAATGATATCATGGGGATGCAAAATCCAGAATATGGAAAATTTTATAGGATAACTGATCTAGTTTCTTCTACAAATACCTGGTGGATATGGGAGTTGGCAGAGTATGGGGGAGAGGCATTTGACAAATAAATTTGAGAGACATCAGCCAAATGCAGTGTAGGAACCTTGGTTGGATCCTGATTCCAATAAACAATTGTAAAAAGAAATTTATCAGACTAGGAAATTTTAACACTGATTAGATATTTCCAGCCATTAAGGAAGTGTTAATTTATTGATATAATTAATATGTTTTACAGAAGAATCCTTTTATAACCACATACTAAAATATTTACAGATAAACTGCTGTTTTTACTTTATCCAAATTTGTTCTGTCAGAGGTTGAGAACTTTGTTTTTCAATTCATTAATTTTGGTTTTATATTTATGAAATTTCTTCATTTTATTATTGTGATTATATTATTCTTTTCCTATTTCTTGAAAAGGCTATGAATGATGCTTCAGATTTTTAATGTCCAGTGTTCTCATTTTTATTGCTTTTTAAGTATTCTGTAATTATCATTTTAATTTCTTCTTTTATCCAATAATTTGGAGAGTTTTTAAGTTTCCAAGTTCTTGGGTTTATTATTGTTTGTTTACTTTTTTCTTAATGATTTCTAATTTTATTTTCTTCTAAACAGAGAGTCAGACCTTAACAGATTCTGCTTTATACTATATTGATGTTTTCTTTGTGTATTAATTTATAGTCCATCTTTGGAAATGCCCCTTCGATCCTTGGGAGGGAAAAGGTATATCTTTGCAGTCTATATGTATGTTTTCAGTCATTCATGTATCTTTGTTTCAGTCATTAAATATTACTCATACTTTCTACATCCCTATCTTTACTAAGAGACAGTGTATCAGTGACCAAGTACAGTTGTGTTTCTGTCAAATTTTCCTTTTATTTTTCAGTTTTGACAATTTTGATGTTGTTATTTGACATGTCACAGTTCGTTATCTATTCATCATGGATTGCATCTTTTTCAACATAGGATTCCTGTTTCTATCTAATGCTTTTTGCATTGACTTCTCTCTAACACTTAATATTGCTAGTCCTTCTTTCTTTATTTCTTGATATCATGTCCCATTGTTTTGTTTTTTTTGTGTAAGAAACCTTTTTGTGTAAGAATGCCTCATGTAAACAGCATATAGTTTAATTTTATTTTTTGACTAAATGTGGTAGTCTTTTTATTTTAGCAAGTGCTACCATTTGCTGAGAAACTACTTACTATGTACAAGGACTATGCCAAGAAACTTTCTATATATAATTTCTCATTTAATCCTTAGAACAAACCCAAAAGGATGACCCTATTATCCCTATTTCAGAGATGAGGAAATTGAGTTTCAGAGAGGTAAAGTAATTTACACAGGTAGATCTTTCTTACTCACTACCTGAGGCTGTCAGAATATTTTTCTCTCAAATCCTAAACTGTAATCCAATTCCATGGTATTTATCTAAAGTGCTCTGCCAGACTGAGGAGAGATGTTGCTACCTGGGGAGAAGATAATTTATTCCTGAATAAATTAGAACTGTCTGTAGTTCTTCCATTACCCAAACAGTACATGAAAAACTGTAACCTCAGTGGCTTCATGTCCCAGAATACAATAAAACCACTTCCTATCCATTTCTCCTTGTATTACTGAGAGTTGTTTTCCCTGAGTATATGTATAAAGAAAGTCACTGATTGATGTGAGAGGCTGTTGACACTTCCCCAGTTGCATTAGAGAGCAGCTTCCTTACCGTGGCAAAGACGCTTTCCTCCTGGTCAGCTAAGTCTCTGCAAGAGTGTATAAGTGGGTATGAGTGAAGATCTTCTGCCTTCCTATTTGGCCTTACATTTCTTCTTTGTGGTCCTGTCTGTTTTTGATTAGTGGAAATACCTCTTGAGATGTGGTAGTTCACAAGTATTCCCCATTTCCTGTGGTATTGCAACTTGGCAAATTTTTCTGTGTTTCATCAACATTTCAATGGGAAGGTAAGGTTAAATAAATTAGTTGCTAGTAGTTTGTCAAAGCAAGAACCTTTCAAAGCCATTAGACTTTTCTTTCTACTTTTAAAGAGTATGAACTATGTTTGTGATGGGACATTGATGGGTGAGGGGTGGCCTGGAATTTTTGCTAATAGTTTGCCAATATATTTTCTTAAGATGTCTTATGAAGTTAATGAGTGCCGAAAAATTGAGACCCATGAAAATTTGGATCTGGATTTTGATGATGATGTCACAGAACTTGAAACTTTTGGAGTAACCACCACCAAACCATCAAAGTCACCGAGTCCAGCAAGTACTTCCATAGTACCCAACATGACAGATATGCCCCCAGCCCCCAGCATAGCAATCGCATCTGAGGCACCAACTGCACCAGACATTACTGCTCATTCTAGAAGTTTATCTCAGATTCTGATGGAACAGCTGCAGAAGGAGAAACAGCTGGTGACTGGTATGGACACTGGCCCTGAAGAGTGCAAAAATAAAGATGATGAGGGATTTATCCCCTGTGGTGAAAATGTATCAAATTCTGAGAAGTCTTTGGTACAAGATAGTGACTTGAAAACATCTGATGCCTTACAATTAGAAAGTTCTTCAGAAACTGAAACCTCTAATAAAAATGATATGGCTTCTGATATGGAGTGTGTTGATGAAAGAGTGAATGTTCCAGAGAACACAGACAATAATTCAAAGGAAAAGACTGTTACATCAGAAGCAGCTAAAACTGAAGATGTAATACTTTGCCATAGTGATACAGATGAAGACTGTTTAATCATTGATACAGAGTGTCAAAATAATAGTAATGGAAAGACAACTGATATGGGTTCTAATTTAAGTTCTAAACCAGCTAGCCTAGATTCTTCCTCAGGACAGGCTTCTGTAGGAAACCAGACTAATACTACCTGTAGTCCTGAAGAGTCATGTGTTTTAAAAAAACCTATCAAACGAGTATATAAAAAATTTGATCCAGTTGGAGAAATTTTAAAAATGCAGGATGAACTCTTAAAACCAATTTCCAGAAAAATACCTGAAATGCCATTGATGAATTCAGAAAATTCTAAACAACCTCCTAGTTCTGAGCAAGCCTCTGCTACTTCAGATGCCTCTAGTTGGCCAAAATCTATATGGCCTTCTGCGTTTCAGAAGCCAAAAGGACGTACGTAAATATTTACAAAGAATTTTATATTAACTGTTTTGCTTGTTCCTTATCCTTAGGGTTTTTTTTCCCCCTCTTTCCCCTACTTTCTCTTTGTTATAATATGTTTGTGATCTTTATACAGTCATTGATAGTTCATTTTCCAATCTACTGATCAATATTTCAGCTTTCAAAACCTTCACTGTAACAGTGTACCCACAGTTGTATGGATTTTTGTAACCTATGTTTATCCAACATTTACGATGGCTGCTAAGCTATAGATAACATGGTTTGCTGAACTGATGAAGGGAAAGTCCATCAAAAATAATGATAAATATTTATTAGTCTAAATTTACTTATTCTTGGTGTTTAGACTATAGTTTTGTACTTTTTCATTTTGTGAAATAGATATAAGGCTGCACCTCAACTCTGCCTCGATTATGAATAACACTACTTTTTTAAACTTTTTTTTTCTTCATATGTTGTCTCACTGATTTATACTTTGCCTAGGGTTAGTGAAGGTAGTAGGTAAAAGGAAGAGAACCCTAAAGCTTTGATTTCAGCTCTTGCTGGAGTTCCAGTAAAAGTAAACAGAAATGGTAATAGTGTAATGGTCAACTCAGAGGAAACAGAAGGTTGATAGTTGAATTGTTTTATCTTGGATTATGATGGATAAAGGGCTAATGTATTTTAAAATAAAAATGACAAATATAATTATTTTTAAAGGATTGCCATATGAACTTCAGGACTATGTTGAAGATACATCAGAATATGTAGCTCCTCAGGAAGGAAATTTTGTTTACAAGCTATTTAGCCTACAAGACCTGTTGTTACTTGTGCGATGCAGCGTCCAGAGGATAGAGACCAGACCACGTTCTAAAAAACGGAAGAAAATCAGAAGAGTAAGTTGTTACCTGGGGAGTTAGGGTGTGGTAGCATTAGTAGATGATAAGCAAATATTTAACATACCATTGTTATGAAGTTTAATTTTAAATTGTTGATCACTCTTATTAGAGTAGTTTTTTCAGGTTGAGTTTTTTTAGTAAAATACTGAGAACACTTTTAATTAAGTGTTTAGTTCAATGTAATAGTCATGAGTGCCAATAACATTCTTGCATGGAATATATAAACTTTGTGAAAAACGGCACCATTATAGATATGACCTAGACTGGCACGTATGTTCCCGCTTTCTCTGTGAATTTGGATTTCCTTTATGACATATTAGCCTCTTTCTTTCTTACTTTGGGAATCTTTTTGAGTCATTTTAGAAGTTCACATTTTGAAAGGTGGGCTTTCATACACATTTGAAATGTCTTCCCAGGACTGTTGGAAAACCAAATGTCTTCCTTTCTTTTTCCCCTATTGTTTCTTTGGGGATTTGATATAAATATTTCCCTCAGTTAAAAAAGTTTTTGCTACAATTTGAGTAATTGGTTCTTTTGGCAGTTTGCTATATTTGATATTTTAAGCTCTCTTTCAGATTAATTTGATTTCTGTGTGTGTAACCACTGAATTCAGGTAAATAAAGAGGAGCTTTTATGGTATAATTGATTACATAAGAAATAGTGAAGTCTCTTTAATTTTTTCTTAAGAGATTTTTTTCAGTTGTATCCATTATATCATAGTTCACTTTTCCTTCCTTCCTCCCTCCTTCCTTTCTTCCTTCCCTCCTTTCTTCCTCCCTCCCTCCCTTTCTTCCTTTTTTTTTTAATTTAAAAAAATTTAATTAATTAATTTATTTATTTAATGGCCACACCGTGTGGCATGTGGGTTCTTAGTTCCCTGACCAGGGATCGAACCCACGCCGTCTGTATTGGAAGTGTGGAGTCTTAACCACTGGACCACCAGGGAAGTCCGTTCCTTCCTTTTTTGATGTCTCTGTTTCTTGCTATTTAACCTACCACCCAATAAGAATCCTCAGTGACCACTTTAGAACGTCAGTGTTTTGGACTAGGGAACATGTTTTGGACTAGGGAACAGGTGACTCAGGAACAGTGATGTTCCAGCATTGACCCTTATGGATCAAGTCCCTGACTACTACTTTACCATATTAAGTTATAACTGGAAAAAAATTTTAAAAAGAAGAAGAAGAGAAGAAAAAGAAGTGCCAACCTTTCTGAGCTGCTAATAGCAGTAGTGTGAGGGTCTATCATGAAAAACCTCTAAGGCTAACCCATCAGGATCAGGATGTGTATGTTGTCCACCAAAATCCAATGGACCTAGTGGGTCTTTTGCTTGATGATACTTTTGTTCTTAGAAGGAAGACTGTGAATAAAATTTTAAATTTCTAATTCTCGTAATTTGGTATTTCATCACTGGTTCAGACTTGAAATTATAGAAACCAACTGGTTTTGAATTAAATACATGGGGGAGTGTTTTTTATAAGAGAATGTCAGGAATGACGAAATGCTATAGGTCTGATTTTAGTCTCCTCCTAGATAAATACAAATATTCCCTGTATTAAAAGATTTTACTTTATTTGCTGATTTTTTCCTGTCTCATCTGTATTTAATGGCCATAGCATGCATATCTTGAATACATATAGTGTCAGTGCTATGGACTGTATTTTCAAGGCTTTATTTCATTAATTCATATTTGCTATCTGATTTATTTGGGGACTAACCTCATTTCATTTTCTACTCTGTGAGCCCATACCACTCTGTATTGATCTGCCAGCTTACAGCACTTAGAAATTATTGATGGCCAGGATGTCTTAAGTAAGAATAGCCTAGGGATATTTTTGGACACTGTTCTAATTGTTGAAAGAGACAACCTGTTAAGGACATTGTCATTCACTTGACTAAAGTGAAATTTGTAAATATTAAGATAAAACCTTATAGGAGAGAATTCACTCTTCATCAAAATATATCAAAAAAGTCAAGCCCCAAAGATTAGCTAAATAGGAGCCTTCTATTTCTGACATGTCAAACCCGGAGTAAAATTTTAAAATTTTCAGTGAATGCTTATCATATTATACCTATCATTATATGTAATAGCTTAGTACACGTGGTTTAAATTCCTTTGTAGAACGTATTCCCTTTGGAATCATCTCCTATTCATCTCTGTTCCTCTCAAATGTTTTACTCCGTAGATAATAAATAGGTATTGAACAAATGAGAAAAACTGAGGCGTGAGGAGAGAGGAGGGTGTTGTTAAGGAAGGGAAGTTGAGGCTGAGAAATTTTGAAGGTAGTGTTTAAACTCTAGCTAGGTAAGAATGCATCTTCATTAACATTTCCTTCTTAAAAACCAACGTGTTTAGGTAAAGCTTTAAAATACTCGGAAGTCTCTTCAACCTCTGCTCTGCAAGGACCTCATCTCTTCTTTTTTTCCTTTGGTTCTTCAATTCTGTGTTATTGTAGCTGAGATTTTACTTTCCAGTATTATTTATCCCTTCTCATCAAAATTCTGCTTAATAAGAGCTATATGACAGAGGAGAACTTAAAGCAGCAGCCAGTCTCAAATGATGGCATGAAATAAAGAGGGCTAATTTGGAACACAAGATGAAGCTAGAACTTACTGAATTCTACATATAATGATGAAATCCAGACCACGTACCTTTGAATGATTTAATATTATGTTATCGTCTGTCTCAGTTAACCAAATTTCCTAAGAGTTATATTCTAAAGTGACTCAAAAATTTAGATCCAATTATATTAAAGTTTATATTGGCATTCTCGGGCCAGAAAAAAAGGATCCTGAAGGTGCTTGAATATTAGGAAAGAACAGAATGTACCTATTGGGATTAATGACAGGATACTAGCTTTGAAATATTTACTTAGGAATGTATGTAAACGTTTGGAAGGTTTATGTAAGAAATTGGAAGACAGAGAACCAAAAGAAGCTTTCATTTAGAAATGGGAGTGACCAATAAGGGATAAAGGAAATAGTAAATTTAATTTTTATAATTTGAAAACTTTGTACTTAAAGTTTCACTTTAATTTTGGAATACTGAGATCAAATATTCAGACTTTTCTTTCCCTTGGTTTCCTGGAGATGGCAGTAGAATACATATGGAAATTAATACCAGGTTCAGGATTTAGTTTTATAGATATGACAGTATTATCAAAGAAAATCCCCCAGAGTACTTTCTTCAGAAAGAGTAATATTTTTTAATTTGAAAAGAAATCTTGAATTAATTCTATTACCTATTCATGATCCAAAAGGGGATCTTCTTTATCAATTATTCTTTTTCCGACTCTGCTGTAAACTGGTTATCTCTCCTTGAGCAAATATCTTAGCCCTCTGGGCCTTCATTTCTTTATCTCTGGCTTCTGTTGGCAACTATAAGCAGCCATAAATGCAGATTACCAGTTGCTGAAAAATTATTATACAATTAAGTGCTTTTAGCAATGAAATTATCCTAATCATAATTTTTTTTTTTTTTTAATAAGACACTGTAGGGACCTTACTACTCAAAGTTTGGCCCCTGGAACAACAGCTTGTTAAACATGTAAAGCCTTGGTTTTCACCTCAGATTCTGCATTTATTTTAAAATGGTTATTCACACACACTGAAATTTAAGAAGCACTGCTGTAGAGTTTTACAACATTCAAAGGTAATAATGAACCAAAGTTAATTGTTAACAGAAATTTTACTGGATTTGAATTGTTCTTAACACCACCATTGTGCTAATAAGCCCACTAAATTTGCCACTTTATGAAAATCAGTAATGCTGAAACATTTATGAAGTATTTTCAGGTATAAAACTGAAATACAGCTTAGTATAATTTCAAAAGTACTAACCAGTTATATCACTTTAAGTTCCTTAAATCATGTGTTTCTCCTTCTGCAGCTGGAAGTGAAGAGACTGCTATTAAGATTAGAATTTTCTTTGACAGAAATGAGATAATATGAGCACAGTGAACATGACTAGCACTATGTTATTTCACAAGCATGTATTTCCTTACATATCCTCCTTTAGGCTAGTAGAGGGTATAGTCATTTTGCTTAATCTATTTAGTGTCCTGACCAATAAACGCTAAATGGCTAATTTGCCAAGTACTTAGTGTCTGGAATAAAGCCTTTTGTATTAATGCAGATAGCAATGTTCACGGATATTAATGTAGGTGTTAGTGCTCATACATTCATAGAATGAAAACACAGCATTTAAGCCTGAGACAATGTGACTAATGCTTTAAAGGGGCAAAAAATTCCTACCTTTTTTTACCCTCTTGAGAATTATTAGTATGTATTACGGTCATGGCTTCCCAGCTTCTAGCTTTGAACCTTGGGCCATTATGTATCTGAGGCTTTGTTCCAAGGATTCTGTCAGTCACATTCTGTGACAGAAATAAAATATGTGCATGTGTGGAGAGGTATGTTGATTTTGGTTGGGTGGGGGGCAGCCTCTGGTTCACCATCTCTTATTTATCCACCACTTGCCCACATCCACTAAGGGTTCTATCCGTCTTTCTGTCTGAATCCTACTGTATTTGAAAGGATGAAATAAGATTACCTGAAAGTGTTTTGAAAGTGGCAAAATTATATAGGCAAATGTATTTACTGTTAATAGTAAATTAATGGAGCTTTATAAGAGTATAACCTTGGATTGCAGCAATTTCCGGTTTACGTACTACCAAAAGTGGAGTATCAAGCTTGTTATGGAGTTGAAGCTCTGACTGAAAGTGAACTTTGTCGCTTATGGACTGAAAGTTTATTGCATTCCAACTGCTCATTTTATGTTGGTAAGTTATGCAAGAGGCTTTGCTCTCCTTTTTAATTCCCTTGTAAATATATACAGTTCAATTCATTTATAGATACTTACATTCTGTACTTTTAATTTTCAGTTTTCTGATTATATTAATATTTCTTTCTATTAAAACACCATTCCTACTCAAGAGTTAAATGGCAGGGTAAGAGTAGTGATTATCAAATGTTTTAATTTCTCTCTTATTCCCTTATTAGTTGTACATGAATGCCAATGTAATCATTGTATTTTTAAAATACTTATTTTATTTAGGAGTGTAACGAAAAATATAGACGTGTTTTGTAACAAGCTTCTTTTAAAAGTACTGTTTAATTGGCTTTAAAATATATATTTTGAAATTTTCTTAAAATTATAATGACATTGTTTTTTAAATCTCAAATATTATCTTGATGAAATAGTTTTTTACTTTGTTTTTGTTTTGGTCTTTAGTTGGGGGGGGTAGTTAGGCATGGTCTTAATTTGTGTTGGCTGGGTTCATGTACAGTTAACATACTTCGCGTGAAGGATTACTTGCTAATCATTGTTGATACTGTTCTGTTCCATCTGAATGCCTAATCCTGTGCTTCTCTGTTCATCCCATACATCTCATGACAGCCATCTCAAGCTGCCCCTCCCTGACATAATTTCCTTCCTTTGATCTCTCAATGCATTCTTTTTTTTTTTTTTTTTTTTTTACCACTTTTATGATTTGTTGCTTTCTACTTAATTGTTGTTTTTTATGCCTATCCTATCTTCCCCGTAGACAATAAATAGTTTAAGGTCAGAGTCTGATGAAACTTTTATGTTCTCATAGTGCTTAGCGTAATTCCTGGTATGTGATAAGTGTTATAAGTGTGCTTTTCTTAATCAAAAAAAGGTTACTCACTTGAAAACTTTTTCCATATTTTGGTTAATCAATATTCTGTCTTCATATTTTGTGGGAGTGTTAATAAGATCATTGATTCACTCTCTTTACTTAACCCAGAAAGGAAGTGGCTAATGTACTACTTGGTGGCCCTAGCCTCTTCGTGCCCCTTTATACACACTGCCAGAAGTTTATTGTAGTAGTTTTCAGCCAATAACCACAATTTCAGTGTTCCTCCAAAAGACCTGTTGCCATGAAACACACCAACAGTCCTCGTGTAAACTACTTGAAAGCAATCGCCAACCTCATCCATTTTAGGAAAGCACCAAACAAAAACCTATCATTGAAATCCTCTTTAAAGTACTGACAGAAAAGACATTCCTGACTAAAACATTTAAGGTTTTTTTTTTAATGTACAGTTTAACAGATAAAACTACCATCATCTATATCTACATGGCTTACTTCATCGAAACTACAGTAGTCTCGCCTTAATTGCAGTTTCACTCTCTGTGGTTTCAGTTACCTTCAACCAGTCAACCACGGTCTGAAATATTAAATGGACGATTCCAGAAATAAACAATTTATATGTTTTAAATCTCACACCATTCTGTGTAGTGCCTGGGACGTGAATCATCCCTTTGTCCAGCTTATCCCACCCATTAGTCACTTAGTGGCATCTCAGTTATCAGTGCTTATGTTCAAGAAACCCTTTTTACTTAATAATGGCCCCAAAGTGCGGCAATTTAGATATGCTGAAGAGAAACCGCAAACTGCTTCCTTTAAGTGAAAAGGTGAAAGTTCTCAACTTAATAAGGAAGGAAAAAAAGTTGTATGCTGAGATTGCTAAGATCTGTGGTCAGAACGAATCTTCTGTCCGTGAAATTGTGAAGGAAAAAGGAATTCGTGCTTGCTTTGCTGTCAAACTGCAAAACAAACCTCAAACTGCAAAAGTTATGGCCACGGTGCAGATAAGTACTTAGTTAAGATGGAAAAGGCATTAACTGTGTAAGATATTTTGAGAGAGAGTGAGGGAGAGAGACACCACATTCAGAAAACTTTTGTTATAGTATGGTTAAAATTGTTCTATTTTATTATTAGTTATTGTTGTTTACCTCTTACTGTGCCTAATTTATACATTGAACTTTATTGTAGGTATGTATGTGCAGGAAAAAACAGTATATGTATAGTTCAGTACTATAGTTCAGGCATCTACTGGGGGGGGGGGTCTTGGAACGTATCACCTGGGGATAAGGGGGGACTACTGTATTCTTTAAAGTCATAAGTAATCATTGCCTTATGTGCTATTTATCGTCGGTAAATCCTATCCACTGATAAGCATTCATTTTAATGTAATGGAATGGTGTATTTGGTATCTTTGACAACAGAAACAGTGGTATCTGTTTCTCACTGTTTGGTGAGAAACTTATGTTGCATTGTTATATGGTTGTGTTTGCTTTGTTTGGGTTTTTTGTTTTTTATGTGGGGGTGAATGTTTTGAAATGCTATTTTAAAAGCATCTCTGAGTTTTGAGGGGTTTTATTTATGTATTTTATAAATTTATTTATTTAATTTTTGGCTGCGTTGGATCTTCGTTGCTGCGCGGGCTTTCTCTGGTTGCGGCGAGCGGGGGCTGCTCTTCATTGCGGTGCAAGGGCTTCTCATTGTGGTGGCTTCTCTTGTTTCAGAGCACAGGCTCTAGGCGTGCGGGCTTCAGTAGTTGTAGCACATGGGCTCAGTAGTTGTGGCTCACGGGGCCTCAGCTTTTTCGTCTGTATGTAATGGACATAATAATATTTTGTTCAGGGAATTCCGTGGTGGTCCAGTGGTTAGGACTGGACACTTTCACTGCTGTGGCCCCGGGTTCAATCCCTGGTCAGGGAACTAAGATCCCACAAGCCACGCGGCACAGCCAGGAAATAATAATGTTTTGTTCGATCTACCTCAGGGACTATATACACAAATCCTTTTTCTTCCAATGATTACATAATATAATGCCTTAAAAATACACTTCTCCTTGATGAAAATAGATACCCCAAGATAATGAAGTGATACTTCGTATATTTCTGTACAGAGAAAGAACTAGCTATTAATCTAAAATTTAGATGAAAATATGGACAATCATCTTTATGATACAAGAGTAAAAAAGTGTTTCTTAACCAAAGATTAAAAGCAGACTAAAACAAGAAAACTGGTAACTTCTCTATATTTACACATAATTTTAAAAATGTCTACGTAGTACTCCGTCTGTCCTAAAATATTGTCAGTTGTAAAATACACCTTTGATTTGATAATGTTTTCTTTTCCATATGCAACTTTTTAAGTATAATATACACTCAGAAAAGTGAAAAAAATAAATGTACAGCTCAAGGAATTATAACAAAGCCAGCACCTCTATAATTTGCACCGAGATCAAGAAGTTGAAAACTGCCAGTGCCCCAGAAGACCCCACCTTGTGCCACTTCCCAACATAGCCATCTTCTCTTCTCCAGGGGTAACCACTGTCCTGCCTTCTAATGTAATCATTTGGTTTTTGCCAGGTCTATACAAATGGAATTATAAAGTTCTTTTGTTTATATCTTCTTTTACTTAACACAGTTTTTGAAATTTATGTGTGTGGAACAGTAGTTTTATTGTTTTTGACATATTCCTTTGTAAGAATATACCACCATTTATTTATCCGTTTAACTTTGGGAGCCTGTTTAGGTTGTTTCTATGTTAATGCAACTATGAACATATTGTAAGTGTCTGTTAGCGCAATGGGTACATATTGCTGTTGGGCACATACCTAGGAATGGAACTACTTGGTCATAGAATTATTGAGTCATAGTTTAAGCTTACACCTATCTTCAGCAGATAATTCCAAAAAGTTTTCCAAAGTGACTGTACCAATTTACACTTATATTAGCACTGTGAGGGTTACATTTTCTCCTCATCCTTGCCCACACTTGGCCTTATCAGTTTAATTTTAGCCATGCTGGTGGGTAGGTATTATTAATATCTCATTATTGTTTTAATTTGCCTTTCCTTGGTTATTTATGAAGTTGGACACTTTCATGTGATTAATAATCATTTGGATGTTCAGTTTTGTGAATTGCCTATTCAAACCTCTTTTTCTGTTGTCAAGTTTTTGTTTGTTTGTTTGGTAGTTCTTTGTTGGTTTTAAATGTTACAAATATTTTTCTCGTACTCTGTGACTTGCCTTTTCAGTCTCTTAAAAGTGTCTTTTGAACTTAATATAGACCAATATTTAGTCATTTCCTTTATGGTTAGTGCTTTCTTTGCCTGGTTTAACAAGTCTTCCTTCCAGCAGCCTCATGAATATAATATCTTCTAGAAGCCTTTTTAAAATTATTTTTTAATTTCCAGATACACAGTTTATGTGGTGTTTATTTTTGCGTGGAATATCAAGATTTTTTTTTTTCAGTTTTCATTACTGTTTATTGAAAAGACCACCCTTTCTCTGCTGCTCTCCAGTGTTACTTGTGTTGTAAATCATATATGTGAATCTAATCTGGACTCCCTATTTCTCTATCCTTGAGGCAGTACATGTCTTAATTACTCTAGTTAGAGTAATTACTCTAGCTAGACAGTTAACACTGTCTTGATTACTCTAGCTTTATAAAATCTTTTACTGTTTGGTAAAGTAAATCTTGTCAACTTTTTTTTTTAATTAATTTTTATTGGAGTATAGTTGATTTACAATGTTGTTAGTTTCTGCTGTACAGCAAAGTGAATCAGTTATACACATACGTATATCTGCTCTTTTTTAGATTCTTTATCCATACAGAGTATTGAGTAGAGTTCCATGTCAACTTGTTTTTCTAAAAGAATTTCTTGGCTATTCTTGGCCCTTTTGCATTTACAGATTTTGGAGTCAACTTGTTAATTTCTCCCAACAGCAACAGGAATATTGGGATTTTTGTTAGGAAGTGCATTGACTCAATGTGGAACAAATTGACAGCTTTACAAAAACAAATCCTTCAATCTGTGAACTTTAGATATTCTTCTATTTATTTATATCTTTAATTTCTATTAATATCTTTATGATTTTCTTTGTAGAGATCTTGCACATCTTTTGTTAAATGTATTTGTTGATAATTCTTTTATGTTATTATAAATGGTATTTCTGAAATTTTATTTTCTTATGGCTTGTTACTGATAATACAGGATTTATTTGCATATTGATTTTGTATATTGATATTGTATCTTAGTAACTTCTAAGCTCATTTATTCTTTCTAGTAATTTATACTTTCTAATTAAATAATTATGTTCTCTGCAAATAATGACCATTTTATTTCTTCTTTACAATCATTATACGTTTTTTTTTTTCCTTGCCTTCTTTGCCTAGAATTCGAATAGAAGGTGAATAATGGGCACCCTTGCCTGTGTCTAATCTTAAACGGGAAGATTAGACATTTTGTTTAGTATTTTGTATGGGTTTTTGTAGATAGCATTTATTAGAAGAAAGCAGTTCCTTTTTATGCCTAGTTTAAGAATTTTAATCATGAATGGGTAAAAAAAATTTATCAGATATTTTCTCTGCATTTATTGAGATTATATGATGGTATAACTTTTGTCTTTTATCCTACTAAGGTGATGAATCGTGTTAATTAATTTAAAAATGTTAATCCAATCTTGTGTTCCTGCCATAATTCCATCTTGCTCATGGTATATTACTCTTTTTATTTATTGGTAGATTTAGTTTGTTAATATTTGTTTTGCTGTTTGTGTTTATGAGTGAGATTGGCCTGTAATTTTCCTTGTGAGGTATTAGTATTAAGATTAAGTTTATGCCATAAAATGAGTTGGGATTTATTTCCTCTTTTTCTGTTATCTGGTAGAATTTCTATAAAATTGGTGTTATTTCTTACTTAAATGTTTGGTAAAATTGACCTGTGAAGCCTAGAGTTTTCTTTTTTTTTTTTAATTCTTATTTATTTATTTATTTATTTTTGGCTATGTTGGGTCTTTGTTTCCGTGTGAGGGCTTTCTCTAGTTGCGGCAAGCAGGGGCCACTCTTCATCGCGGTGTGCGGGCCTCTCACTATCGCGGCCTCTCTTGTTGCGGAGCACAGGCTCCAGACGCGCAGGCTCAGTAGTTGTGGCTCATGGGCCTAGTTGCTCCACGGCATGTGGGATCTTCCCAGACCAGGGGTCAAACCCATGTCCCCTGCATTGGCAGGCAGATTCTCAACCACTGCGCCACCAGGGAAGCCCTAGAGTTTTCTTTTTGAAAAGTTTCTAATTATCAATTCAATGTTTGCTCTTTCTTTTTAATTGAAGTGTAGTTGGTTTACAGTGTGTGTTAATTTCTGCTGTACAGCAAAATGATTCAGTTATACATATATGCATATACATTCTTTTTTATATTCTTTTCCATTATGGTTTAATCATAGGATATTGAATATAGTTCCCTGTGTTATACAGTAGGACCTTGTTGTTTATCCATTCTGTATATAATAGTTTGCATCTACAAACCCAAAACTCCCAATCCATCCCTCCCCCACCCCACGTTTCCTGGCTTCTTTTGTTTCTGTTGAAAAGTCAGCTGTTCATCTGATTTATGCTCTTTTGCAAGTAATATGTCTCTTTTCTTTGGCAGACTTTAAATTTTCTCTCTCTCCCTTTCAACAATTTTCGTACATTGTGCCTATGTTATATTTTCTTTGTAAATATTCCTTTTTACATGTTCATTTTATAACATTGCTCCTTAATATGTGATTTGATGACCTTTATCAGTTTGGGAGAATTCTTGTCATTACCTCACCAAACATCACTTCTTCCCCATTCGCTCTCTTTCTCTTCTGGGATTTCAGTTGTATTGTTACATCTTAACTATATCCTTAGTGTCCCTTATATGCTCTTCTGTATTTACCTTTCTTTTGACTCTTCATGCATGATTCTCAATATTTTCTTCTACTTTACTAATTTTCTCTTCAGCTATCCCTAATATACTATTTCACCCATCACCTGAGTCCTCAATTTCATTTATTGTATTTTTTTGGTTCTAGATTTTTCATTTGATTCTTTTTTATACATTATAGTTTTCTATAGAAAACTTAAGCGTATTAGGCAAAAATTACTTTAAAGTGTCTCTAATACCTCTGTTATCTAGATTCTTTGTGAATCTTTTCTATTATTTTTTTGTGTTAGTTTCCTAGCGCTGCCATAACAAAGTACCATAAACTGGGTGGCTTAAAATAATAGAAACTTCTTGTTTCACAGTTCTGGAGGCTGGAAGTTTAAAATGAAGGTGTCACAAGGCCATGCTCCTTCTGAAACCTGTAAGAGAGAATCCTTTGTTGCCTCTTTTTCCTTCTGGTGTTTGCCAGCAATCCTTGGCTTGTAGATGCATCAGTTTCATCTCTGCCTCTGTCATCATGTGGAATCGTTTTCCTGTGTGTCTCTATCCTCTTCCTATAAGTACACCATTCATATTGAATTAAGGGTCCACCCATCATAACTAATTACATCTACAACAATTCTACTTACAAAGGAAGTCACGTTCTGAGGTAGTGGGGGTTAGGGCTTCAACATATCTTTTTACAGGGACACTTCATTCCATGGCATGTTGTTTTCCTGTCTTCTTTTTTATTCCGTGTTTTTTCATTGTATGCCAGAATATTCTTTATCAAGGGTCAGATATTGTATACAAAAAATTCTAGAGCAAATATGAGAGCTAAAATGTTATCTTCCTCTAGATAGGATTACTTTTGACCACACTAGCAATCCGGATTCACTGTAATCCAGTTACAGGGATTTAGGTGATTTGAAGCTTGACTTTGGACCCTAGATAGGCCAATCTGTTTCCCCCTTATTGCTAGGATGTTGCCATTCATGGTCTGACATTGCCAGTCTTTGGAAAATCTTACTTGCAAGTCGGGCCCTCGGCCGGTGTCTGGGAACTTAGCTAGTAAACAGTTTTCTACACTGACATAAAACTTCCTTTAGCTGATAAGGAGAGTTCACTGTGTCTACACCGTTTGTATAAACAATATGGCTTATTCTGAACATCTGCTTTCCTTCTGAGAGTCTGGAATTTTGGTATGTGTTAGTCAGAGGGTGCCTACATGATGAGCTCCCAATAAATACCTTGAGTGCTGGGTCTCTAATAAGCTTCTCTGGTATAAAAAGAAAATATTGCTGGAGGAATTAAGTGAATCTTGTGTGACTCAAATGGGAAAGGCCTCTTTTTTTTTTTTTTTAATTGTGGTAAAATATATGTAACATAAAATGTACCATTTTAACCATTTTATGGTACAATTTACTGTACATTTTTTAGCATATGATTTAGTGGTATTAAATACATTCACAATGTTGTTCAGCCATCATCACTGTCCATTTCCAGAGCTTTATCATCATCCCAAATAGAAACTCAAGAGAGGACTTTTGAAAATTGCATCTCATTTCCTCTGAACTTTACCCACACTTCTTTTCCTTTTGGTGATTCTCCTTTTGCTTGTATCCTTTTGCTATAACAAATCTTATCCATGACTACAACTGTATGCTGAGGCTATGAGTCCTTTTAGAGAATCACCAAGCCAGGATCCCAACTCAGAACTTGTGTTTATCTAAATCATAGACCCTGAACTCCAGTTTTTGTTCCTCTAATCCTGAGAGACTATTGAGAGCTCTGGTTCATTTCTTAGCTTCTCAGTTGCTTTTTCCAGATTAACAGGTACTCCTAAGAGAGAAGCAGCCCTAAGTGCCAGGCTTACATCACTGGGTTTCTTTCTTCCTCTGGTTTGTTGGCTCCAAATATATCCTTAATCCCTTTTTCTGGTAGCCACTAACAAATTATGTAATTTAATTAGTCATGGTATTTATTTCCTGTCTTTGTCTCTTTTGTTTATTGATATATCCCAAGCACCTAGAACAGTATCTGACACACAGAGGTGCTCAATAAGTATTTTTAGAATGAGTGAAGTTGGCTTGGATAATTGACTGAAGGAACAGTAAAAGTCAAGGAGAAGGGAGATGGTAGAAAACAAGCCATAGAATTTATGTACTTTATTCTTTTTACTGTCCCTAGATGTATGTAAGACAAACCATTGGGATGCAGGAAGAAAATATTATAACTCTTATTTATTTTTTGTATGAAAAATTAAAAATTAAACATTACTCATATTAAGTATGTGGATTGACAGGTGGTCCTCTCCTTAAAAACAATCAGTGTCATGCTTCAGTAAGCCAAGCAGTGAGGCACTTGTTCCATTTGGATCTATGTATAATTGTGGGTATCTTTTTTTAGCTATGGCAGCTGTTAAAACCTATCGCAAAATGAATTGAACTTTGCAGCCATCCTTCAAATAGTTGTTATCACATAGAATTAAACCAAGATTTTTCAAAACAACAAAGCATAGTTAATTATATATTGCATATTATTTTATTCTTTTCAAAAATTTTCATCTGTTTCGATTTCTGTTAGTTAATAGTTTTTAATGTGTGTTGACTGCTGCTCTAAATAAAAGAGAAAAATAAAGCTCAGAATGATTAACTTACGTATAGATACAGACTCCATCAGTGGCAGGATCAGAATTTAGTCACAGTCTTTTAAGTGTTTATAACTTTGCTGTAAACCTAAAAAGGGCTAGGGAAAAATTGGTGGGGGCGCGGGGGAGGTCAGATGTAACAAAAATGAAGCACTGTGAGTGTAACAATGTTAATCAGTGTGACTTAAGACAAATGATTCATTGTGTCTTAGAAACTGGGACCTTAAAATCCTAACCAGAAGATCTCCACGTGCTCGTATTCTCTTTCCCACGCAGTCACGCACCATAGTCCTTCTCAGTTGTGGCCTGTGTTTCCCTCACTCAACCGTTGCTAGCCACTCCTCCATTTAACTAAAGCATTTCATTGTCAGTTTTCCCTGCCCAGCCCTATGATCTCAAAATTTCAAAGAAACTTAAGACAATCTCTTCTCAGAAATCAAAGTTGGGGACCAGTGCATTAGATCTTTTGGGGAGGACAGTAAGGGTAGAGTTTACGTGCATGGTTGAGAGATTCAGATACAGCGTATCTTACGAGACACAAGTGACAAAGAATCTCATTTATTTAACTGAAGAGCATATTGGCTTATAGGACTCTAGTTCAGCAATTTTGAACTAGAGTCCTATAGTCTCTTTTTCAGGTAGAATAAACATACTTGTTTTTTGTTTGTCTGCTTTGCTATGAACATGTTCTCCTGTTCCTTTAGATTGCAGTATTCTTTTTATCCTCTTGCCCCGTAAAAACATTAAGATGTATTCCTTAAAGAAAATTCCCAAAGTCATCTTATCACAAGTTCTGTATCGACTTTCCAGTTCTCTAATATATATCAGTTTTGTATAGTTGACATACAGGCAGTCCTTCCTTTGCGCAATTCTGATATACACAAATTTCAGTTACGAAGGTATTTAACTGTGAGTAATTGCATAAAGTACAGACGTTACTGCTGACTCTTCAGTCCACAAATCACTACATAAGTAACAAATGCACATCATGACCAGTGACCAATCATGTCACTTCTTTCAAAGTCTGTCAGTGATTGTTCACTGCGCACCTGTTACTGAGTTTATGCACAGGAAGCAAAATGTGTAGTTGTGGTCCCTCCTTGTCTCCCAGTGATAAACTCGTGTGATGTTTTACAAAAGTGGATAATCAGAAGAGGGAATTGGCCAACAAAGATTAAAGCACAGCAAAGGAACAAAAGGTGATGCTGCTGGAAGTTAAATTTGAATTGAGCATAAATGGAGTTACAGAAGAAATAGCTGACAGTAGAAATGTTGACACTGGTGCAGTTCAGGAGACCAGATATGCCAAAAGAGGAACTTAGCGAAGGTGAACTTACATAAATGAGGAAAGTGCTTGTGGCATAAAGGATGAAGAAGTGACACTGGCATAATATTTTACATTAAAAGAACTCTTTGAGATATATCATGATATTAAGAGTGCAAAGGCTATCATGTTGGAAGCTGATCCAAGGAGTGTGACCATTCACCACAGCATAGAAAAGGTGCTTGCTCCCTATCATAAGTTGTACCAGGAGAAGGCGACAAGCACTGTTCAGACTGCTCTTAATGAGTTTTTTATAGTGAAATAACACTAAATCTCAATGTTTTTAATTTACAGTATACTAAATAAAGATTACTTTTTACTATTTTTTCATTTCTCTATACATTTATAACTGATGGGGAATTTACAATGTTTTGACCAAAAAAATCTTAAAGGTAATGGAACAGTTGTAATTTTTCCCATTGATTTTTAAAATTGCTTCCATAGTTTTGGCTTATGTATGGTTATTTTTTTCATCCCTTACTGCATGCAGAGTAGGAACTGCCTATGTATATGTATCTGTGCACGTAAATATGTATGAATGCGTGCATGTATATAAATCCTTGATTTGTATTATATAACCTTCCCAAACTTGACACACATAAAAAATATTTGGATAGCGCTCTGTGATATACAAAAGAGATGGCTGTGGCTGAGGGGTAATGTCCAGGAAGCTCTTGCCATCCCACGCCTTGCTCAGCTGCCCCAAGGACTGAGGAGATAAATATCTCAAACACACATGTAACTCACTTAAGGCCCACAGGTTAAAACGCTCCAATGTTGAGAGAATTGTAGACTCCTTGAGGAGGTGGGCCCTCATAGCACTTAGTATGGTATTCTCTGTATATTTTTTGACCTAACTGTATTTGACATATACTATAATACATACTTTTCATTGAGATTGCTTTAAAAAGGTAAGAACTGTTAGTGATTTTCCTCGAAGGCACATTTAGTAAATGTCTAAAGATGTTTTATTGTACCTGATATTCCCTTTCTACAGTTATTAAACCGTTGAAATGTGTCCTTTTTATTAGAAACGTCACTGTATAATGAGCATTAGAAATGCAGAGGTGAAACTGAAACTTGGCACAGGAAATGATAAGTAGGCGTGGGAAAAATAGATTTGTTGTCATAGAAGAAAGGTATCTGGTAAAAATGTTTCTAATTCTTTTTATGAGCACAAGGCAAATGAAAGGGGACTAGATAAGAAAATGCGATATTAAATTATGTGCATTTTTTGTTGCACAATGATTGATGTCAGCTTTCCAGGTCATGTATTTTGATAACCAAATATTGGAAGCTGAAAAAAATTAAAATGGTATTATTTTCAGCATTGTTGAGTATTATACTCTTACGCTATTGATGTATTTAACTGCTGTAATAACATGATTTTTGTATTGACATGGTTATATAACATTTAACTAAGAGCTATCTTTTATATCACTTCCTTGGAACATTTCAGGACCTCAGTGTTGTGTTTCAACCTGTTTTGTTGTAGAACATACGCATTACTTTTTAAAATGGAAGTGTAATCTTGAGAATTTTCTATTTTGTTTTTTGGAATTCTAGAATTAGGTCACGTTTGTAAGAAAGTAAGTCTTTGAGCAGACTTTTGATTTTTTTTTTTAAACCATAGGAAATCTTATGGTGTGCTTTAATTAAAAAATAAGCCAGATTTTTTTAAGGTTTATTGAGATGTAGTTAACTAATAAAATGTTAAGATATTTAAAGTATACATCATGATGATTTGATATATGTATACGTTGTAAAAGGATTCCTCCCATCTAGTTACATTAACACATCCATCACCTCACATATTTATATATATTTTTTTGGTTTTTTGATGAAAACATTTAAGTTCTACTGTCTTACCAAATTTCAGTTATATAGTACAGTACTATCAACTGTGGTCACCGTGTTATACATTAGATCCTCAGACTTTATTCATCTTATAGCTGAAAATTTGTACCCTTTTAGCCCCCAACCCCTGTGAACCACTCTCCTACTTGTTCCTATGAGTTTGACTTTTTTTTTTCCAGATTCCTCGTGGAAGTGATATCATGCAGTATTTCTCTCTCTCTTTCTGACTTATTTTACTTAGCATAGTGTCCTCAAGGTCCATTATGTTGTTGCAAATAGCAGGATTTCCTTTTTTCTTATGGATGAATAATATTTCATTGTGTGTGTGTGTGTATCACATCTTTATCCATTCATCCATTGATGGACACTTAGGTTATACATATCTTGGCTGTTGTGAATGAGTAAGCCACGTTTTTGTAATCTAATTTTTACCTTAACCCAGTCTGTCTTAGAAATTTGTAGAGCATGCCCAAACTATAAATTTGACTTTATCTGCTTGCTTTAATAATAGGTACATATTTCTCTAAAAATTTAATTTCCATAAAAATGCAACTTTAATAAAAATTAGAAACACCACTATTTTAACAGTTGTTATTCTTAAATTGTGGGCTTAGAGATGATTTTTTTTTGTTATGGACATGTGTAAACTTTTCTATGTTCAGCAAATATTTTAGAATTAATACATATTTCTTTTATAATCTGACTTATAATGTCATTTTATTTTATTTTTTCTATAAATTTATTTATTTATTTTTGGCTGCTTTGGGTCTTCGTTGCTGTGCGCGGGCTTTCTCTAGTTGCAGCGAGTGGGGGGTACTCTTCCGTTGTGGTGCACGGGCTTCTCATTGTGGTGGCTTCTCTTTGTTGTGGAGCACGGGCTCTAGGCACGCGGGCTTCAGTAGTTGTGGTTCGCGGGCTCAGTAGTTGTAGCTCAGGCTCTAGAGCACAGGCTCAGTAGTTGTGGCACACGGGCTTAGTTGCTCCGCCGCATGTGAGATCTTCCTGGACCAGGGATCGAACCCACGTCCCCCTGCGTTGGCAGGCGGATTCTTAACTGCTGTGCCACCAGGAAAGTCCCTAATGTCATTTTAAAATACATCTTTAGTTAATAAACTAAATAAAATGTCTATTTCTCCTCTTTTTAGAATATAAAGTTACATTACAATTACTACAATTTTGTAAAAACATCTTTAAAGAGACTGGATAACTTGGCTTTTTTGTTTTTTAAATACTGCAATTGTTCTTTTAAAGTTTGACCTTTTATTTTAGGACATATTGATACATTTACTTCAAAGCTTTTCCTGCTAGAAGAAATCACCTCAGAAGAATTAAAAGAAAGACTTTCAGCACTCAAGTAAGAAGCTTTACTTTGTTGTGGGAATTTAAAAACTTAATATGATCACTAATTTTCCTTTATCTGTAAATATTGGTTAAGTTTAAATTATTTATTTTCAAGACTTTTAGTCCTTTTTTACATTGAGGCTTCCCCCTGACCCAGTTTGTGATCCATTTCACATTAATCATTTCCATTTCCAAATTAAATGTACTAGTGACACTAGTATTTCTACTTAAGACAAAGGAGACTAGAACAACAGACGAGTCCTCCATCTTGGTAGTGTATGGGAGTGTAAGACTCTTAGCTCTCAGGGATGTATGCACTCATTTGGACACCCTAACTTCTAAAAGTTTGTTCTTTTACCAACTATTACTGTACATCGGATTGAAATGAATTTAATTTGCATCTCACAACTTTCCGGGAAGGACTGGTGGTAGTTTTATCTCCATTTTATATATGAGGAAACTGGAACTTGGAGTGACTTTCCCCAGAGCATACAGCTGAACTAGGGTGACAACCTTGGTAGTTAATATGTTTGATTCACCTTGAAGGATGGGAAATTGTCCTGACTTTTATTACTTCCATAGTTCCAGCTTTGGGGCTTGTCATAGTTTTTGAAGCCTCCAGATTCAAACTTGAATTCTCTGCTTATACTTAAAAACATCTACTTCTATTATAAGGATTGCTTCTTTTGAGGAGTAACTTTTTATTTACATATGTGACTAGAAAAGCTTTTCCATACATTACTCACGGCCTGCTCTACCTCTTCCAATGAAAACCATTTTAAAATAAATAATAAATGGAATGAATTTAGGTCTAGAAGAGATGCTAAATCAATATATTTCATTTCCCTTTATTCATTTAAAGTACCTCTCAATTTCTCTGGTTACCACCACCATCTCTAAAAGACAAAGTCTTCTGCAGATTATTTCTACTAAAGGCTTTTTAAACTTTTAATCTTTAAAAAAATTTTAAACTTACAAACTTCTTAAAAAGTTTATAGTTTCAGTATAAAATAATGATCTCTTTACAACTGCTCTGACTCACACAAGCCAAATACTTTATGATTTTGAAGAGAAATCAGAAAATGGCAAAAAATTAATTAAATATTATAAGTGAATCAAATTAGAAATAAATTTTGGTGTTCTGTGTTTTACATTATTTCATCTGTTGTTTTTTTCTGTTATTGAGGATATTTCTCTTCCTGAGGAGCTAAAATTGTTAAGAGTAAGTTTTCTTGTCGCTTAATTTTATATAGATTTCTTCTGTTTAATAGGATATCAAGTTTATTTAACATCCTTCAACACATTCTGAGAAAATTAAGTAGGTAAGTACTTTGGAGGCATTTTGCGTTGATATGTCTAATTTTCTTGGGTGAAAATTCATAGAAACTTTGAATATATGTTGTTAGGAATAGATAGAAAATAACCTAGAAATACAGAATTTATTCTACTGTGTCAAATTTGAAATTGTGAAAATATAAATAAGAAGGTAATATAATAGTCTTTGGCTTTAATGAGCTTGCAATTACATTTTTTTGTAAGGCTATTGTAATGGTTTCCTATTGCCACTATAACAAATTACCACAGACTTAGTGGCTTTAAATAACACAAATTTATTCTGTTATAGTTCTGGAAGTAAAAAATCTGAAATAATTTTCAGTAGACTAAACTTTTGTCAACAGGGCTGGCTCCTTGTGGTGGCTCTGAGGAGACAGTTGTTTCCTCACCTTGATTTTCAGCTTCTTGTGGCTACCTGTATTTCTTTTCTTTTTTAATTGAAATATAGTTGGTGTACAGCATTATGTTAGTTTCAAGTTTACTACATAAACTTGCAAGTGATATGACATTTGCAAACATTGTGAAATCACAATAAGTCCAATAACCATCTGTCCCCATACAAAGTTATTACAATAATATTGATCATATTCTTTATGCTGTGTATTACATCCCTGTGGCTTATTAGTTTTATAACTGGAGGTTTGTACCTCTTAAATCCCGTTCGCCTATTTCTCCCTACACACACCACCCGCAACCGGCAACCACCCTTTTGTTTCTGTATCTGTAAGTCTGTCTTCATTTTATTTTGTTTGTTTCTTTTGTTTTTCAGATTCCACATATAAGTAAGTCATGTGGTATTTGTCTTTCTCTGACTTATTTCATGTGGCATAATACTGTCTACATCCATCCATGTTGTTGCAAATGCAAGATTTCATTTTTTATGACTGAGTAATATTCCATTGTATACATATCACATCTTCTTTATCCGTTTATCAATGAACACTTAATTTGCTTCCATATCTTGGCTATTGTAAATAATACTGCAGTGAACATTGGTGTACATATATCTTTTTGAATTAATTTTTTTGTATTCTTGTGGTACATACCCAGGAGTGGAATTGCTGGATCATACGGTAGTTCTATGTTTAATTTTTTGAGGAGCCTCCATACTGTTTCCCATAGTGGCTGCACCAATTTACAGTTCCACCAGCAGTGTACAACGGTTCCTTTTTCTCCACATCCTTGCCAACACTTGTCTGAAGATAGCCATTCTGACAGGCGTGAGGTGGTATCTCATTGTGGTTTTGATTTGAATTTCCCTGATGATTAGTGATGTTGGGCATCTGTATGTCTTCTTTGGAGAAATACCTATATATCTTAACTTGTAGCCCCTTACTCCATCTTCAAAGTACATCACTCAAATTTTTGCTTTTGTTGTCACGTTGCATCCTTAATTGCATTTGCAAAGCCATTGATGGGTAACATTCACAAGTTCTGGAGAGAGGTTGTAAACATCCTGGGGGAATATTAGTCAGCCTTCCATAGCTATATTGTTTACATTTTCAAGGTAAGGAAGCAACATAGAGGCTAGTCACTCCGTCCATAGCAAATCTTAGAATATAGATTCTCCACGTGATCATTTATGAAACCGTTTCATTATACGAACCTTTGCACTCCTTGTCTTACGCCCTTACCAAAAGATAAACTAAAAAACAATTCAAGAATTTGAACAAAAGGTCAAAAACCTCAAAGTTCTAACTCTCCTACTTTTTATGCAACTAGATAGATGTCAGTTTCCTTATTTATAAAATGATGGTGTTGATTTCAGTGATTTCCTAAGTACTCCTCAGTTCTGAGATTCTGTGATTCTGTGGCAAGATTTTTGTTTTATATATTCCATTCTTCATGTGAAGTACAATGCTTAAACACGAAATTTACCAAGTGCTTTTTGAAACTTGAATATCAATATCTTAGCTTATGTATTAGTTTTCAACTGCAGCTGTGACAAATTGCCACAAAACTAGTGTTGACAACAGGAATTTATTATCTTGCAGTTCTGTGAGTCAGGAGGCTAACAGGTCTTCTCAGGCTGAAATCAAGGTGTCATTTTTCTGCCTTCTTTTCTGTAGGCTCTGGGTATGGTCTGTTTCCTTGACTTTTGTATATTCTAGAGGCTACCCGCATTCTTTGGCTTGTGGCGCTCTTCCTTTCCTCCCTTTTCAGACTTTGAAAGGCGAGTTGAGTTCTCCTCACATCACATCACTCTCACCTCTTTCAAAGCCATATCTCCCTCTGAGTCTCTTCTGCCTCCCTCTTCTACATTCTAAGGACTCATGGTTACAGTGAGCCCACTAAAATAATCTAGGAAAATCTTACATTTTAAAATCAGCTGATTAGGAACCTTAATTTCACTTTAATTCCATCTTAATTCCCCTTTGCCATGTAATGTAGCATATTCACAGGTTCTAGGGTTTGGGATGTATGTTTTTGGGGGAGGCCGTTATTGTGCCTACTGATATTTGTTTCCATCCATGTACATTGCTGCCCCCATGCAGCACTTTTAAGATATTCTTTCTTGAACTGTCTCATTCTCCATGAATTCTCTCTGTAAACCAAAGCATTCTTCATTTTTAGTGAAGGAGGTTAAGATATAAAGTTTCACTGATAAAAGCTCAGTGTTTGAAATGTTACTTATTCCCACTGTCAAATCAATTATTATTCATTTCTTTATATGGGAATAGAAAATGATTGGGGGAAAAATGCTCTGAGAATAAGAATAGTTCTCTGAACCACTTTTGTCAATACCTATTACTTTTCTGTTTAAAAACAGTAATGAATTAATGAAAAACTTATCAGGTTTATAGGAAGATCCTTGTAAGTATGACTAATCCTTATTTTTAATGATAGATTGTGGGAAAGAACTGATATCTTCCATTGTACCTTTGAGCTAGAATGTAAAATCCCCAAAAAACCACAGTATATTAATCGTATCCTTTTAGCTCTTTATGTTGTTACACTGAATTCCTTAAAGCTTTCTAAAGGGAAAGGGAGAATGTAGATTTGACAGAACTTACTATTGTGACAATAGAGGATCATAATTAAGGGTATGGCTTTTGGTGTTCGACTGCCTGGGTTTATATCCAGGTCCTGCACTCAGAACTTTGGGCAAATTACTTAGCATGTCTGATTTTTGTTTATCTCAAATATGAGGTTAATAATTAATATTATTCCTTAAAGGTTTGTTTTGGAGAATTTAATGATGAAATGGTTATAAACAGTACAGTCATCGTTAGCTCATGATAAACATTCAGTACCTATTAACTGCTTTGGTTGCTATTATTCTCATGGCCCCTCGTATTGTGATTGTTCCATTGACTGTTTCTGCCACTTTATTTTAAACTTCTCAGTGTAGTGAATTTGTCACATTCACTTTTCTATCTCTGTTCACCTATTAGTAGACAGAAAGTAGGTGCAGTGTTTGTTTAATTAATTTAAATGTTGTGTATAGGAATGGTACGTGTATGTACTCATGTACTCGTATGTATATGTATATGTACTTTTCCGTATGTGTTGTCCATGGATTAGAGAATTAGGCAGACTGTCTGTTTCCCATTACATTTTTGAAATTTTACAAATTAACTGATGTAACAGTGAAAAGAAAATAATTATATATCCTGAACTTGGAATAAGAACTAAAATGAGTTGCTGAAAAGGCATGAAAATAGTTTAAAAGATTCTTAAATCTTATTTGGTCATAAAAGTGTTTTTAGAGGTGGTATCCCATTCCCCTAATTGTTTTCAATTTTATTAATATATTATGATTAAGAAAGTGCTATTGAATTTGACACAGTGAACCAATGAGTTGAGTTTCCTTGTGTGGATTTAGCTTGCAGGAGGGTTCCTACTTGTTGTCTCACGCAGCAGAAGATTCTTCACTCCTGATCTACAAGACCTCTGATGGAAAAGTTACTAGGACAGCGTACAATTTGCATAAAACACATTACAGCCTTCCTGGTGTGCCTTCCAGTCTCTCAGTCCCCTGGGTCCCGTTAGACCCCAGTCTCTTATTACCATATCATATACATCATGGAAGAATACCTTGTACTTTTCCACCTAAATCACTAGGTCCCACAACACAACAAAAGGTAAGATCTTTTCTGAAATTAAATGTTCCATTAGGTTGTTTGTTATTAATCTGTTTCACTGACTATATAATATTTCAACCTGATGTCCACATTTGCCATGTTAATCACAACACCATTCTAAAAATAATATCTATAGGAAGGATAGATAAAGTTGTACGCTCTACTGAACCCAGTCATCATGTCAATGGAACTTTTTATTTTTGTAAGGTTTATGAGTCAACTAAAGAAAATTCTAATAGCCTCCCCAGTGAGGGCATGTGTAAGGCAACCACCTAGTTAAATCCCTATGTTCCTATGAAAGGCAAAGTTATAATTTTTTTTGCAATTTTTATTTATGTATACTGTTTCATTTCATTAAATATTTGAGGCAATTTGCAGAATACATGCAATAAAATTATGATGATACAATTAAAAATTAATAAGTAGGATATGGGAAAATATAAAAGCAAGTGTTAGTAATTAGTGACTGCAGTGCCTTATTAAAAGTACAATAGGGACTTCCCTGGGAGCGCAGTGGTTAAGAATCCACCTGCCAATGCAGGGGGCACGGGTTTGAGCCCTGGTCTGGGAAGATCCCACATTCCGCAGAGCAACTAAGCCCGTGCGCCACAACTACTGAGCCTGCACACTAGAGCCCGCGCGCCACAACTGCTGAAGCCCGTGCGCTTAGAGCCACGGGCCCAACTAAGCCCGTGCTCCACAACAAGAGAAGACACCGCAGTGAGAAGCCCGCACACCACAACGAAGAGTAGCCCCCGGTCACCGCAACAAAGACCCAATGCAGCCGAAATTAAATAAATAAATAAATAAATAAATAAAAATTTTTAAAGTACAATAAGATGTTAAGATGTAAATTGTGTTTTAACGCTAAGTATTTTATCACTCAATATTTTAGTTATAATTAATGTTATGCTCTTTATAGAATCCTTCCCCAGAAATACCAGTTGAATGATATTTCTCTGTCTGAAACTTTTGTAAAACCATGGTTAGAGATACTCTTTACCATGTCACTCATTCTTTATATCATATAAGAAGTTCCAGTTTGAGTTTAGTTGAAGGAAAAGTTTTATTCTCTACAAGTGAATCTGACTGTTCAGTCAGCAATAACACAGTACATTTTCCTTCCCTGCTGCCAAAAATCTTTGAACCAAAATTATTGTCTGAATTCTCTGCTCTTCTCAATATGTTTGCCACAGAAAATCTATCACGTGTATGTTTTTCACTTCTCCCTTCTAATGTTATTATTGAGAGGATCCTTTTAGAAATGACAACTTCTTACACATTCTTAGTTGACTTTGGCCAAGAAAATATATAAATGCGGTTAACTAGTTGGGACAAGTGAAAGAATGGAGAAAGTGAGTTATTAGTATTTTAAGCCATTTTAGCTACAGTTTTTGTTGGCTATTTCCAGTTTAAATTTAATATAAGTAGTGATTTTTATAACCTCCTGAGGCAACATTTTCTTAACTTAAAAATAATAATTGAAAACTGTTTTTGAAGAGTTTATGTTATTTCTAAGAGAATGATTTTTAACTTAGAAAAATCTGATTATAGTTTCACCTGTAGCATTTAACTGTGTGAGTGGCTTATTCCTCTTTAGTGAAAATGAACAGTTTAATGTCTTGACACAATTCCATGTTTTCAGGATTTGACCACATATATATAAACAGCTTAATTATGTATATGCTGAGCATTTGTTGATTTGTGTTTTTCTGAAGATATTTCATGCATTCAGTCCAAGGACAAATCCTTAGTGAGATTGTCTAGGACCAGGTTGTTGTACAGCCAAACATTAGGTACAGTAGACAATTAGCTAACTAGTGCTTGGTTTGATGTTTTTTTAAGCCCATGGAAAGTTTTTGGTGATCTCTTACACATCTCCCTACAATCTAGCCCTACATATGTAGGAATTACCCCATCTTTCTCCCTTATTTCCTCCTAGCGAGGCCATGGGAATGAGACGTTCTAGTCCTACCAAGCTAATAAGCACAGATAGGGATTTCAGCTTTAGCAGCAAAGGAAAAGACGAGAGCTTCAGGAAACCCTGGGACGTAAGATCTTATATGGAACAGAAATGATCTACTTATTTCATGATGTAAAAACTCATATGACAGATATCTCCGCCTCTAATACGATTCCTTAGTCCCTAGTCCACTTGAACTCAGATGTCCTCTTTGTGTAGTAGTACCTTAAGCACTAATCCTGAGAGATGCCCCAGTAGAGCCTGTGTCTGCCTCTTTCTGCATCAAGCAGAGCTTAATAGGAGGATCCCATTTGCTTCCTGTGCTACTCCGGACTTCTTCTGATTCTAGTCTTTTTGTAATGGCTCTGTGCCTATCCCTTTTCTCCTTCCACAGCTTCTGCTATAAATGTGGATCACACACCCCCCATGCGCATACACACATACACATATAGGGTCAAAATGCTTGCAATATGGTAGATACAATTAGTGTGGTCAGTATACTTTTATAGTAAATACCAGTTGAGTGGGGAGTGGTATACATAATCTAAAAATCACAGCAGTTTTTTAATCTGTATGTTAAAAAAGTTCTTCAGATTCAGACAGACAGACTGGCAGACTCAAACCCTAACTCAAGTTTGTCTTTTCTAGTCATCTAATTGTAAACCAAAAAATGCCCCTAAAGAGACAAGATATTAGGTGAGGGTAGCTGGAGTTTGATTCATTCTTAGTGAGCCAGTAGCCTCTTGGGGCAATGCTAGTAGTATTTCTGTTGTATAAGGAATATGAGAGAGTGTGATTGGAATTACAATCATTTCCAGATCTGAAACACACTGGAGAAGATGTGAAGAAATAGAAGGGAGTGCAAGGTCACTAAAGAAAATAGAGGTAGATATGGACAAGTTCGGGGGAAATGGTTTCAGGCTGTACAGCTTTTGTCCTTCTCTGTAAGGCCTGGCTTTCTCCATTACCTCATTTTAAAATTTTATACTCTTCCAGTGGCCAAGGGGATGACAGTATTTCCAGACCTCATCTTCAGTGGGACTGCAATTAGCAAGGGGTTGCATCCTAAGAATACACTTTCTCTTCCCTAGACTGTGTGAGCTAGAAAGTGGGAGTGAGTAGCAACTTGTGCTGAGGAAGAGTAGATATTAAGGTAGAACCAGCACCCCAACAAAGCTTCTTTCCCCTGCTTCCCTTCTTCCTCTTTTCCCATCCTCTGTAATCGCCTTCCAATTTTTCCTTCCCCCTTTTTTTTCTTTCTTTCTTTCTTTCATGCTCTTCTCTTCCAGCCTCTCAATTTTCCTTTCAAATTGGGGTCTTTTTTCTTTTCCCTTCGTTTCACTTTTATTCTTTTTATCCTTCTTTTTTGGACTCTTCTGTTTTTCTTACTCTGTCTCTTTCTCCATTTCATAATTTCTTCTCTCTCTTTACCACCTCTGACCTTCTCGTATTTCCTTTCCCTCCCTTCCTATTTTTCATTTCTCCTGCCCTTCAGTTTCATTAGTGTAAGCACATTGCTCTAAAGGCCTGTCATTCCCTCATTTTCTCATTTAGCATTTCAAACTTTCCCAAATTTAGCACAAAGTGTGGTTTTCCTCTTCACTTTTCTCCATTTACCCTGATGTATCTCCTTCCCTGATTGTTATTTGAAAGTTTCGTACTTTAAAACTGTCAGATTAAAGCTTGCTTAGAAGCAGTTAAGTGGCTAGGGATTAAAAATATATAAAGGACCATTTGCAAGGTAATTAGTCCATGTGTAAATTAATAGAGTTGACTGTGTTTGAGAATGCTGTAAACATGTTAAGCCGTCCTGTTCTTTGCTTCATCTCTTAGATTGGTGGAACAAGAATGCCTACCCGCAGCCGCAGGAATTCGGTTTCCATGGAAACCAAAAGTCTGCCTGCTCAGCAAGTTGAAAATGAAGGAGTGGCTCCAAGTAAAAGAAAAATAACTTAAGGACTGTACCATGGAAAACGAAGAAAAACCAGTTATCACAACATTCAGTTTAGAAAAGTTTGAGGGGAAAAATACCTGAAAGATCTGTAGGCAAGAGGAATGTTTTTCTTTTACTGTTCTTGAGAGTTTTTATAGTGCCTCAAAAATACACATTGACTATGTGAAGCAGTGTTCCAACTAAAATGGAATGTTGTGCTCTTAACACCTGATGTTTGAGGAGGCTCCAGATTGGCAGGGAGATAAAGAGAGAAGAAAGTATTTTTATAGTAGACCTTTTGCAAAAAATTGTAAGTAGGAAAATAATTTGCTTTTTTTCAAGAGCAATATTTATCATTATGTATTATGTTAATAATTTGAGTTGTATTGCTGGTCTGTTGAGGTTGGCTCAAAAGGTTAAATCTTGCCACTGTCAGAGATAATTTTGAGCTACGTAAACCTTATTTCTGACCCATCTGACAGTTTTTATATACTACTTTAAAATGATGATTGTTGCAGGTTAATGAAGTTAATATCTTTAAAAACTTGGAGAAATTCCATTGCAGAAGCCAAAAAAGGAAAATAAAAAATAAAAAACTCTCTGCCTCTGAAAATTCACAAGTAAGTTAACAGTTTTTTGTTGGGCAATCATCAGTTTGTTTAAAAAGAAAAAAACTCTTGTGGTGTAACAGGTTCGGTGACGAATGCCTCTATCTCTTGGCACAAATCCTGGCTAAGTGTTGAAATACACTACTAAAAGCAAAGAGATGAGTATAGTTTCCAGAAAAATCTCATATTTCAACCAACAAGGCTAATGTGTGGTAAAACGGAAGGTATTTTTCTTCATCTACACTGATTCATTTCAATTTTTCAGGACCGTGGAGATGAATTTGGAAAAGGGCATGATCAATTGATGTTATTATAGCCAATAATAAGAAGGGATGGACTTAAGAAGGGATGGACTTATTTAACTTTTGTATTCCTCTTCTTTAATGTGCACTAAATATGTGCATCTTTTGTAAAATATAAGCTTTGTAATCCAGGGCAATATTTGCTTTGTTTTTGGAATTTTTTATGCATTTTATGTTAATATAAGAAACTAGTCCTAGAAACCTTCTCACCTGTTATAAATAGCAGTTAAGTATTTTATTTACTACCAAGTTTGGATTTTTCTGGTTGGTTATAAAATATTTTTTTAATTAATGCGCAATTACTAGTAAAGTTGTTTTATGCATTTTAATATATAGTTTCCTCATCCTGCCATTCCCATTTTAAAATATTGAGCTTGGTTTTCAGTGGTCTTGATCTTTTTTTTTTTTTTTTTTTTTAACTTTGTCACATACCAATATTTCCCAGAAATATTCCAGCTGTGAGTTATTTGGCAGTGAACCAAGGGAGAGGCAGGGATTCCCTTGGAATTTGCTCTTTTAAAAAAACTAAACAATGATTGCTTCAGACTTCTTAATACCAGAAAGACTTGGCTTTCATTTTTTTAGTGTACTTTTTACTTAGTAAAATGTGTAATCTTACAGGTGGTTATTTTGAGATTATCTTAGCCATCTATCTGAGTAACCGTGATAATATATATAAAGCTAGACTTTGTTTTCCACTTGTGCTTTATCAAGCCTCTTTTTTCTAATGTATATTTGATCTTGTGTTCTTTTTCTTGATTTTTAGTACTGAGAATGTATAAGCAAGAAAGTGACATTGGCAGTATGAGCAAAGATTTAAAAAAAAAAAAAACAGACTCAGTGTTGGCAAGGATGTGATGAGCTTGACCCACTTATATCTCTGAGGTGAAGGTATAAACATTTCATTCAGTAAATGTTTGAGTGCATCTGTACTGTATGCCACATAACCTAAAGTAGGTCCTCACGTTTACTCTCTGATAAAATTCTTTTTTCATATATCACAATATTTGTTTATTTAACTTACTGTCTTTCTTCTTGAATAGACTACAAGCTATGCCAGGGTAGGGCATATTTGTTTTGTTCACTAGTATGTAACAAACACCTAATACAGTGTCTGTCGTAGTTGCTCAGTAGATATAAGTTGAATGTATGAATAAGTGAATGTCTAGGTATCGAGGATAGATTTTTTTTTCTCACGAGCTAACATTCTAGTGGAAGACACATGCTGATCTATGTGATAAGTGCCCCGATAAAGTAATACAAGAAAGTCATCTAATCTGGACCTGATAATTAAGGAAGGTTCTGAGATAAATGCTGAGCTGAGTCTTTTAAAAAAGAGTAAGAGTTATAAGGAAAGAATGAAAGATCTTCCACACAGAAAGAAAGCAGCATATGCAAAGGTGAAAGATGGCCAGATTGTAGGCTGTGGTGTGGAGATGAGAGAAAAAGCTATAGGACACGACAGACATACCATGCTATGGCATTTGAATTTTGTCCTGTGCAATGTGGGAACTAGTAGTGATTTTTTAATAAAAATAAATAACATGATCAGATATATTCTTCAAAAAGTTCTTACTGGCATTAATCTAGAGAATGGAATGGAGCTGGGAAAGACTATAGGGAAGGAGAAAAGTTGCAAAGGTATGTTATCAAAATTGAAAAATGGTAAAGGCCCTGAATTAAAGCAATAAGAGTAGGGATGGGGAAATTCCCCGGCGGTACGGTGGTTAAGACCCCACCTTCCAATGCAAGGGGTGTGGGTTCGATCCCTGGTCAGGGAACTAAGATCCCACATGCCGTGTGGTGCGGCAAAAAAAAAAAGTAGGAATGGGCTCAAGTGATGGAAGAAAAAAAATGATAACTTGATGATATAGTTGGTAGGGAGAATCAAATATGACTTCCAGGTTCCTCATACAGGATACTGGGTAAATAACAGTGTTACTTACTGAGAAAGTACGAGGAGGAGTGTGGTTAGAGTGGGGAGAGAGCTCACTTAAAATGTTCGTTTCCTTTCACCACTTGTATTCCTTGGATTCTGGGTCTGGGTGTGCCATTGTTGCCGCATAATAAGTTACCCCAAAACTTACTAGTTAAAACTACAAATAATTATTATCTCAGTGTTTCTGTGGGTCAGGAGTCCAGACGCAGCTTAGCTGGGTGCCTCTGGCTCAAGGCCTCATAAAGTTGCAGTCAAGCTGTTGGCTGGGGCTGCAGTCGTCTGAAGGCTCGCCTGGGGCTGGAGCATCTGCTTCCAAGGAAGCTGTCTCGTGGTAGCAGTGGAAGTTCTCAGTCTCTTGTTGGCTGTTAGCAGGAAGCCTCATGCTCACCACATGTACCTCTCTATAGGTCTGCTTGAGTGTCCTCTTGACGTAGCAGCTGGCTTACCCCAGAGAGAGCAATCTAAGACAGAGCAAGGAGGAAGCCACAGTGTCTTTTAAGGCCTAGTCCTGGAAGTCAAATACTGTCACTTATGCCATAGAAATAATGCCTTGTTAGAAATAAGTCACTAAGTCCACACTCAGTCTTCACCTCGTGAAGGGAGGAGTATAAAAAGGTTTAGTGAACATATTTTTAAACCTTCACAAATTCCGTGAGCATTTTAGGCATACAGAAGAAATAGGTTTAGGGTGGAGAGAAAACAGAGGACACTTTAAAAAAATTCCTTACTACCAACATGTTAAATCTGACATAGAGATAGTTGGTGTCAAAGATAGTTGATCATTTGAGTTTTGAACTCAAGAGAGAGAAGCCTGATCTCATTAGTACAGATTTGGGAACTGGTGGTGTATCTGTGGTGATTGAAATCAGAGAAAAGGATGACATAGCAGTAATGAGTGAAATGAAGAAAGGACCATGAATAGAGCCCCAGGAAGAACCATAGAAATTCAGTAAAAGGAGAAGTTTCATTAAAGTGGCTACAATGGAAGTCAGATTTATAAATGTTAAGGAATAAGAAAGTGAGGTGGAAACAATGAAAATCTTTATTGCAAAACTTGGAAATAGTTCTGTTCGGATCTTCTTTTGCAACTGCAAAGGAAGTTAACCTATTCCTTTCCATTTCTACTTGGATTCTGTGTTTGGACACCATGAACGTTTTAGAGATAATAGAAGGAGGCACAGGTTTAAGGTAGAGAGGGGAGAAAACACTTTTTAATATTTTATTACCAACATGCTAAATATGAAGTTCTTGATGGACATGCTGGTAGAGATATTAAGATGTTTTTCATGTTTTATAGGCATATGGTAGGTACTTTTTTTTTAACATCTTTATTGGAGTATAATTGCTTTACAGTGCTGTGTTAGTTTCTGCTTTATAACAAAGTGAATCAGCTATACGTATACATATATCCCCATATCTCCTCCCTCGTGGTCTCCCTCCCACCCTCCCCATCCCACCCCTCTAGGCGGTCACAAAGCACCCAGCTGATCTCCCTGTGCTATGCAGCTGCTTCCCACTAGCTATCTATTTTACATTTGGTAGTGTATATATGTCCATGCCGCTCTCTCACTTTGTCCCAGCTTACCCTTCCCCCTCCCTGTGTCCTCAAGTCCATTCTCTACGTCTTCGTCTTTATTCCTGTCCTGCCCCTAGGTTCTTCATAACCATTTTTTTTGTTTGTTTTACATTCCATATATATGTGTTAGCATACGGTATTTGTTTTTCTCTTTCTGACTTACTTCACTCTGTATGACAGACTCTAGGTCCATCCACCTCACTACAAATAACTCAATTTCGTTTCTTTTTCTGGCTGAGTGTGGCAGGTACTTTTTAATCAGACCTTAGAGTATTTGATGTCAGGATTTATCGAGTTTCTCACTGAGATGTAGAAATAAAGGGTATGCATTTCATTGATCCTTCCACTCTTGCTGTCTTCCCTTGGCTAGTGTCCAGACTTCTTATCAAAGTACATAAGGGCAGACACACAAGCATCTATCTGGGGATTGGGTCCGATCTGCTGAGCAAAGCTTACTGAAAGAGTCGAGGCCCAGACATATATTTCTAGGATTGGTCTCCAGGTTGCCTCAACAAATAGGAAGATTCAGTTACTTTGGTGTATATGTTTGCTTTCAGTATATGAGCTACTGTTAGAAAGTGATCAAGCAAGGACCTACCGAGGGTTAGTTTTTAATTGTTGTACGTGCATGGTATAACCTGGTTAATTCTCTTAAGGAACTGGGGTTGGGGGGAAGCCTGAGTGTAAATTAATTGCTGTTTTGAAAGTGAAGAAACCTAAAGAATCTGTGGTTAGTGGGTTGAATTACTCCTTCCCTTTTCTTGAAGAATATGCGTTTCTTAGAGGGGAAAAGGAAACCTTTTTATATTCCCCACCTCAGGTTTTGCTTACCCAAAAATATACAGCCCAGGAGAGTATGTGCATGTTACTCTTAAGAGGCACACTCCAGTAAGGCAGTGCCACACCATTGCCACGGGTCTCAGGTCTCTCCCAAGCCCTGCATTAACGCAACATCTACTCCAGTCAGGCTTTACCAACACACAAAGTAGCCATTCTTGTCCCTACCTGCATGCTTTTACACATAAAGCTACATCTGCTTGCATTTATTCATGCCTCTCAAAACTTTGCCTGTCCTCTGTTGAATTGATAATGCATATTTTGAGCATCTATTGTAATACATTATACCAGTCTCTTGAGATTTAAAGATAAATAAGATTGGTTTCTGCCTTAAGGGTATTACCTAATCTAGTTGGGGAGATAGGTATGCACGATTAGCTATAATACAGAGCAGAATATTCAAGTGACGTAATAGTGACAGGAGTAAGAAAAAAGGATACTTGGAAGTAAGAGAAACTCATGGTAGAAATGACTTTTAAGCTGTGTTTGAAAGACAAGTAAAATATTAATGTGGATAAAAAGGAAGCAAAGCATTAGGGCATGAGGGAAATTCTTATGAAAAGAGCTAGTTTTAGGAAATAGCGAATATGCTTATTTAATAACTACAGAGGTAAAGGATGATAAATGGAAGATGAAGTTGAAGAGGTAGGTTAAAGCTTGATAGCGGAAGGTATTGACTGTTACTTCCAGATAGTTTGATTTGATTCTAAAAACAATGCAGAGGGCTTCCCTGTTGGTGCAGTGGTTAAGAATCCGCCTGCCAATGCAGGGGACACGGGTTCGAGCCCTGGTCCGGGAAGATCCTACATGCCGTGGAGCAACTAAGCCCGTGTGCCACAACTACTGAGCCTGCACTCTAGAGCCTGCGAGCCACAACTACTGAGCCCGTGTGCCACAACTACTGAAGCCCTCGCGCCTAGAGCCCGTGCTCTACAAGAGAAGCCACGGCAACGAGAAGCCCGCGCACCACAACAAAGAGTAGCCCCTGCTCACCGCAACTAGAGAAAGCCCTCACGCAGCAACGAAGACCCAACGCAGCCAAAAATAAATAAATTTATTAAATCAATCAATCCATAAATAAAAGCAATGAAGATTTATTGAAGGCTTTTTGAGCAAGATGACATGATCAATTTTAGGAGTTACAATATAAAGGCTTATTTAGAAAGGAAAAAGTCTTCATACTATTTTACAATATGAAAATATTAGAGGGAGAATATAGATGGGGTGAAGAGACAACTAGTTATGTTTTCAACCAAATGTTGGCAGTACAATTAAGGTGATACCCTATGGAACCTATAGACTGAAAATGTGGGTCTGCAACTTAGGAGAAAGAAACAGGAAGGTTGGGGACCCACCTTTGGGCTGACATACCAAGAAATTGGGGCATGTCTGCAACCAAGATGGCCTTTTTTTTTTTAAACTCTTTTTCTTCCACTTCCCCTTTATTGGGGTCAAGGGGCTAAGAGTTTGGTTACATACCAGATTAACTGAGCAAATAAATACATTGAGAATAATGGGAAAGAGGAAGGCAAGAATAAACCCTGTAGTATTGGTTTGGAATTGGAAATGAAATCATGGTACTTAATATATAGAGAGGTGGAGAAATAGATGTGTGTGTATACATATGCATACATATTTCCTAATTCTGCTGATAGGGTCTAGAAGCAAGGGCACTCTAGTAGTAATGCGCACAGCTAGCACCAGCACCCAGATCTTGGTTTCCAAGTCCCATTCTTCGCCTAAAGAAACTGGGGCTTCTTGGAGAAATTACTAATTCCAAGAATGGGGAAGGGAAGCTGTAAGATGAACCTGGAAGTGTGAAAATGCTCAAAGAATGATGGGTGCATGTCAAAAGAACACAGGAGCTAGCTTAAAGGAGTTCCCAGGTCCGTTTTAATTTGAGCATGAAATAATAATAGTAACAGATTGAAATCCTTTGAGTAAAATAGTAGTCCACAAGCCCATACAGATATGAGTGAATTAAAAAATGGGGCAAAAGGGAATATTCTGTGGTAGAATGCCAATCAATTAATCTAGAGAGAATGATGGAATTAGAGAAGTCACAATTTGCAACCAGTATAATAATAATAAAGCTAAAAATCATCAAAGGATGTTAAATGCAGTGGGTGAAAATTTGATGGCACATAGGAATATTTGCATAGTCTTAAAGAATCTCACTGCCAGACAGTTATTATTATTAATAAGTATAACATGCTTATTAGTTTACTTAATGCTGAAGAAACCTGGCAGAAACTATTTTAACCAAGTAACTAAAGTTGATATCACCAGTAATGAGACAAATTAACAATGTGTGTTTCTAGGTATGCACGAAGAAGAACACAGCATCACTTTTGTGGTATGTTCCTGCCAAATGTGCGTAAGTTATAAGGAAATACCAGAGAAACCCAAAGGCATAGTCTGTAAAGTGATTGGTCAGCAATCTTCAAAACTGACAGGATCATGAAAGACAGAGAAACACTGGAGGACTGTTTTACTTAAAGACTAAGTTAATGGGACTCATAATCCTGGTTTGTATGTATAGTCCGGTAAAGGACATTATTGGAACAACTGGCAAAACTTGAATGGAGTTTGTAGATTACATGGTAGTAATGTATCTATGTTAATTTCCTTTGCTGTGGTTATGTGGTTATGTTATGCCTTGTACTTAGGAAATAAACACTTAAGTAAAAATTGGTAATGGAACATCATGTCTACAACTTAGTCTCAAATTGGAGGACTTGGGCAGAGAAACGTTAACAGGGAGTCTTGGTGAAAGGTGTATAGGAGCTATATGTACTATTTCTACAACTTCTTTATAAATTTGAGATTATTTCAGAATAGAAAGTTTGTGAAGGGACTACCCTGGTAGCGCAGTGGTTAAGAATCTGCCTGCCAATGCAGGGGACACGGGTTCAAGCCCTGGTCCGGGAAGATCCCACATGCCGTGGAGCAACTAAGCCCGTGCACCACAACTACTGAGCCTGTGCTCTAGAGCTCGTGGGCCACAACTACTGAAGCCTGCACGCCACAACTACTGAGCCCGTGTGCCATAACTACTGAAGCCCATGCGCCTACAGCCTGTGCTCTGCAACAAGAGAAGCCACTGCAATGAGAAGCCTGCGCACTGCAACAAAGAGTAGCCCCCGCTCGCCGCAACTAGAGAAAGCCTGCGTGCAGCAATGAAGACCCAACACTGCCAAAAATAAATAGAAAATTAATTAATTAAAAACAAAGAAAGTTTGTGAAAAATGTATTGTTCAGTGTCAGATTTTATAGGAAGGTCAAGGAGGATGAAGACTGAAGGGAAAAGGCTATTAGATTCAATAATCAATCAGGCAGAAAGACAGAAGAATCTAAATGAAGTGGCAGGTGGTGGGGGAATCAGGGACTCCTGTTTTTAGGGTCCCGAGCATGAAATTTTCCTTACAGTTCAAGACCCTAAAAACAAAACTTTTCTGCTTTAAATTCCTACTGTACTTATTATAATACCACAAATTTTGAATCTCAGTTGTTACCTACATTATTCTCTTTCAAGTATTTTGCACAAGTCCCTAAACAGACTGTAAGCTCCTCGCAGGCAACGATTATGTTTTTATACAGCTGTGTGTCTAACCCAAGACCAAGCACAGGGCGAGGCAGCCTCCAGATGCTGCATCAACACCTACTAAATTGTGCTGATACCTCCCCATTTACCAGCATGCGGCTGAGTTGTCTCTAGCTCAGTCTTAGATCCCTTACTCATAAGGGCAAGTCTATGGGCAGCTATGAGCCCTGCACAAGAAAAGAAATTTTAAAACTTGTATTTAGGAAAACCCTTGGTGGTCTAGTGGTTAGGACTCCACACTCTCACTGCTGAGGGCCCAGGTTCGATCCCTGGTCTGGGAACTAAGATCCCACAAGCAAGCAAGCAAGCAATAAATAAATAATAAAAATAAAAACTTATGCTTATTAAAGGCCATGCCAGTCACCTCTCAAGAAAGACTGAAGTTCCATGTTTTGGATACATTTTTACAATACTGTCTAACTCGCAATGTTACTATATGTCATTTAAGAGCAACAAGGTAAGTATAAATTCAGGTTAGATTTAACAATTTGGAAGACACTGTATTTAAAACCTCTTAAAAACATTCTATCTAGCACCCAAAGCTTGTTTGGACATGAATATGTAATCTCTGATTCTTTCTGCGGCAGAAAAACAAAAAACAAACAACTTCCCTTGTCAAAGAGTGAGACCCATGTCCAATCGCCGGCATGCTGAAAAGAAGCCTGCTCCACAACTCGGGGGTTGTGTGAATGCCAAGTAAACTCAACTCCTCCCCAGTTTGCAAACTGCTCTTTCAACAAAATTCTGCCCAACTTCGACTGCCGAAACTAAACTGTAAGGTATTCTGATTTTAGCCTGTTAGATAGGACTCCAAATAAATAGGATGTTGTGTCCAGGAACAGCCTTACTGACTCCATCCTCCTCCATGAGACAATATTTAAATTTACTCCTGAAAGTTTTCAACTGAAAGTGAGAAATGAGTCCGAAATAGATAATAAAGTGATTACAATCTCTTTGTTTAATTGAATGAGAAAGTGAACATTTCTATAAAACTGAGAAATAGAATGTATTTTATGGAGTTTGTGTTTTATGTTTAGCTAGTCTTGGGTCCCAACAATATGCAAACAGCAGTTTTACTAATGTGAAAAACAAATAATTGAATACATTTTACAAGTATATTGTCTGCCCTCTGCCCCACCAAAAGTGATGCAAATTATAGTTTCCCAAGTGCCGCAGTGGGCAGCTGGAAATAGTCTCTGTCCAATTACACAATGAGTTCTTTTGAGTTCAGGAAGAGGGTGAGGGAGACTGAAATCACAGTGCATCAGGCTTGAATGTCTCTGTATATGTGTGCATGTTGGGAAGCTAATAAAGTGGTAGGTCAGTCCCTAATTCAGTTTGGCTTTTTTTAATGCTACACTCTAGTGCCTGAAAACTTTTACTCTTAAGGAGCAAGGACTGTGTAACTTACTAAGTGCCTAAGGCCAAAATGTCATTTTGCATATGAGGGTGTGCTGAGTTTGCTGTCAGCCAAGCCTTCTGCCTCCCAGGAGCCCCTGCTAGAGTTAATTCACATCCAGCAGTTGGGGAAGTCTTCAGAATGTTAAGACTGTCAGCTGCAACTTGGAGAGGTATGAGAGGCTGAGTCTTAGAAGTAGCCAGTCCAGAGTTTGTTGGAAGAGGCAAGCGATGAGGGGGGAGCAGAGAGCACTGAGTTAGTCTCAACTCCACCATTTGCTAAGGCTGTATCTCTCCCCTCTTTGAGCCTGGGTCTTTTCATCTGTAAAATCCAGAATGTGATGCCTTCCCAGCATATTCTATAGGCTCTAGTGGCCTTCCAATAAATAATGGATATAAAAGTTCTTTTTAAACTGCAAGTCACTGTATAAATGTGAAGAATTGTCAGATCGCATCAATTGGAGATGTCATCTGAGTTAAAACTTGAAAGGAGTTTGTCAGACTGGAAAGGAAATTTCAAGCTGAGGGACAAAGTATGAGCCATGTTGCAGAGGTAGAAACATGCACAGCATGTTGTAATGGCAGGACATCCAGGGTGCCTAAGACCTGCCCAGGGTAGCTACGGTGAAGAGACCAAAAGGAACCTAGGAAAGTGTGCTTGGAGAACTTAATAAAAAGCCCTGAGTGCCTTCTTAGAAACAGAGGGCATTGTCTTGAGATGGGGAGTAATCAGAAGCTTTTTAATGAGGGTGGCAGTCGAGGTGGGCAACATGATTAAACTTCTATAATGGAGAGTATGGCAGTAATATGTCAGATAGATTGGGAGGCAGAATGGACAGCAGGGAAGCCTGAGGGTGGGGGAATCAAGGGAGGCTATTTTTCAGTGTAAACCTGAGGTTATGGTGATCAACCTTACTCAGCAATCTGTTCACCTTTGTTTCTGCAGTACCAAATATGCCTGCCACATTTGTGAGAATGTGGCCGAGCCAATGAGATAGAAGGTGCAGATCTTAAATCTACTGGAGTTGGACACGTCAGAAATGGGTAATAAGTACTACAGATCCTCACACAAGGTAAGCCAGATGCCTCTCCTTCCTCTAGGGCTCAAAGCTAAATGGGATAAGGGTTCCTTTGCAGAAGTTGTTCTTTGGGGAATTAAATTCTAGTTGTGTCACTTGGAAGTGGATTCTAAATGCAAAAAAAAAAAGGTGGTATCCTCCCAAGAAGGTCGCTTAATAAAGGATGGTTAACTCTTTAAATGTTACTTTTACCTAGCTGGACTCTCCTAACCTTTTAAAGCTTGGACTCTAGAGTCCAGGAAGGAAAAAGAAAGTGAGGCAAGCAGCAGTGCCCAAATTGAAACCCAAGTTGCCCTCCCTCAGGGACTTGAGAATCTGTGTAAATCACAGCATGACCTCCTCCCCAGAACGTTTCAATGTTTACATGATATTTATGTTAATGTTTAAACGTTTAAAATGGATACTACAGCCTTGAGAGAGAAAATTGAACTTAACCCGTTGAAACTTAATAATAATATGGAGACCAACATTGCCAACCCATGTGGGTCTCAGGACATGCCCCCGCCCCCCATTCCTTTTCAGTTTGGTATCAAGTGTGTTCATGCTTCATGTATTTTTTTTTTTTTAACAATACAAGGTGGATGATTCTTTTTTTTATGTTCCTAACTTATAAACAGACCAACTTGTTAAAAGACTAACAAAAGCAATATTAACAATTCTGAGAAATGATTTCTGTTTATGAAGGAAGAATAACTGCAGCTCCAGGAGAGTAGTCAACCTTTGTGAGAACTGGCTGGTAGAGGTCTCTGGGCCGGCTCTGTATCCACCAACTCTGTGCCTTTTCCTTTTCCTCTGCAGCTGTCTGGGGTTCTGTCTAGGTTTGTTCCAGCTCTCCAGAATGCCCACATGAATACCACTGGCTCTGGAAGGGGAAAGGGACTGATGGTATTAACTGAATTCATTTTGCTGGAGACTTACAGGAGGCTGATGTCATTCACTCGAAACTGCAGCAAACTTGGCTATTCCCTTGCCCATGGGAGTATTGGGTTTTTGAGAATTTTTTTTGTTATATAAGTACCTCATCCATAGATATGTCGTTATTGAAGATTCCACTTCAATCCAATATATTTTTGGACATTTTTCACCAAAAACATTAGTTTTAAATAGTATTACATAATTTTGAATATTTAGCATCTCAGGAACTCTGAAAACTTTATTGGGCTGATAGATATCCACTTCAGACCTCATATCAGAACAATCAAATTTCCTTAAAACTAGAAAAAAGGTACTACTGAGTCCATTGAACAATGTAATCAAACGATCACGCCTTCATGTGTTTTTAACCCTAGCTGGCGGTATTCTCTCCTCCTGCTATTTTTTGCTCTCTTAGTCATGGACCTTGTCTCAGAGTGACCTTTAGCTGTTCCTCAAAACTCCTCTCAAGTGACCAGGATTTGCCTTAGGCTCTAAGGGAAATACTTAAGTGGAGGATTTCCAAAAATATTTCCACAGTTTAGACAATGGTGCCATTAAATAAATATACACCTTCTCCAGTGACTAATCCTCTCTACCTGTTTTTATAATGGAGTGAAAATTTTTTTTTAATTAATTTATTTAATTTATTTATTTTTGGCTGCATTGGGTCTTAGTTGCTGTGCACGGGCTTTCTCTAGTTGCGGTGAGCGGGGGCTACTCTTCGTTGCGGTGCACAGGCTTCTCATTGCGGTGGCTTCTCTTGTTGCGGAGCACGGGCTCTAGGCGCGTGGGCTTCAGTAGTTGTGGCACGTGGGCTCAGTAGTTGTGGCACGTGGGCTCAGTAGTTGTGGCTCGCGGGCTCTAGAGCGTAGGCTCAGTAGTTGTGGCGCACGGGCTTCGTTGCTCCACGGCATGTGGGATCTTCCCGGACCAGGGTTCGAACCCGTGTCGCCTGCATTAGCAGGCGGATTCTTAACCACTGCACCACCAGGGAAGTCCCTGGAATGAAATTTTTTAAAATTAACAGCCAAAAAAAAAATTAACAGCCACATCTCTCTACACTGACGCTTCCCATGGATATGGAATACTTTGGTATATGTTACATTTCCTCTTTTATGATTGCACAATGACTTCAAATAGCTATGAGTAACTGTGAATGCGTTGGCCAAGAGGGACTATCTTACTTCCTTTCTCTAAGGGTTAAGTGCTGCTGGGCTCCCCTAGCATTTTGATTTCATTTCTGATACATTTGTTAAATTACAATTACTCGTTTACCTCCAGCAGATCTTGAAGTTAGAGTTAATGTGTTTTCTCCTATGACGCATCTACTGTGCAGTCTTGCCCTAGTACCTGGCGTATAGTGGATACTCAATGTTGGTTAAATTGAATGAATTTACCCTGATTTCTATAGTCAGATAGATACTGGCAGCTTTCTCAGGGACATGAGTGATCAAAATCAAGCAGGCTTCTACTATATACTAGATTAAGCATTTTACTAATTTCATAGAAAAATATGTGTAAAACACTCAATAAACAAAACATTCATGTAATTGATAATTAAAGAGAAAAGATGGGGGCACCGGATATAGGGAGACCTCCTGGGAAAGATTAACAAGTTAGGAGTATAGTGAGTCATATTTTTTTTTCATTGTTTTACAATCTTAACAGCTTTTCTTAGATTCCTTCCTTTTGAGTTGCGGCATAACCTGAATATTAGGGTTGTTTTTTTTAACCCCACCCTGGTTGCTATAGTTGATGAGTCATAGAAACCAGAGAAGGGAAAGACCAGTGAAATCATCTGGTTCACCTCCAAATTAGGGAGTGGAGCATTGGGATTTGGGGAAGACTAACCTCTCATTTGAAAAGACGAAAGGAAAAAACTGCATCTAGAGCTGATGAGAGCAGCTCACCCATCTGTTTGCCTTTTGCTTCTAACACAGTCCTGAGATCCACCCTGTTAGAAAGCAATCAGGAATTCTTATCGAGGGCCCCAGGAAAACCAGATGCCAAAGTGTTGAGGAGTCGAACCAGAATTCTGCTGCCTGAGTAATAAAGTTGGATTATGAATCTTTCAGTGATTGTTGTAATGGAGTCTTACAGAATTTGAAACTCTGTTTTTAGCAAGGTCTTATAAATTTAAGAGCTAGCAAAAGCCTCACAGAAGATCTGGGTTAAAATGCCTAGTTCCCAGATGCAGAGACTAAGGTGGAGATGATAAGAGATGATAGGTATGCCTAGGTCAGGAGTACAGACTCTCAATCCCTTTCTCTCTGTGTCACAGTCGCACAGTATCCTCCCTCACAATGCTCTCCTCCACTGTCATCGTCCTCCTCTTCTCCTCCTCCTTCTTGTTCTCCTCTTTTGCATCGTTGGTTGAAGCAATGGCAGAGACGATTCAGCATCCATGTCTGCTCTTCATGTTAACCAAGGCTGACCCCCCAGGTATCACATGACCTTGGGCCACAGAGGCAAGTGGATGCCACTTCAGCCTCACCTGCAGCTTGTCTACCACGCTCCTTGCTCTCCTCCTACTTGCTTCTGTGTCGTTCCAGCTGCAGAACCTTGGCCTCATCTCCTGTTCAGACTTTGCTCTTGTCCTTTGAAATTTTTAACAAATCATAGTGTCCTCACCTTCCCCCTTGATACCTAGCTTAGCCCTCCCCCAACTTTTGATGACCCATAGCATCCCTGCACCAACTTCGGCCTCTTGGGTTGCAGAACCGGCTTCATACTGCTTGCTCTTTGCCAATGTCCCCTTACAAAATGGGAGGACTCTTTGAACCTTATCAATGCTGATAGCATCTGTATATCCCCAATATAAATCCCCATACCTAGTTATCTGAGTATGTTATCACAGGTTCACATTGTTAGAAATCTAAATTCCTTTGCAACATTAGAGATATTCAACAGTTGCTTGTTATTTTATTTATTTATTTAAAAAAATTTTTTTTTAAATTAATTAATTTATTTATTTTTGGCCGCTTTGGGTATTTGTTGCTGCGCACGGGCTTTCTCTAGTTGCGGCGAGCGGGGGCTACTCTCCACTGCAGTGTGTGGGCTTCTCATTGCGGTGGCTTCTCTTTTTGCGGAGCACGGGCTCTACGCATGCGGGCTTCAGTAGTTGTGGCATGTGGGCTTCAGTAGTTGTAGCTCACGAGCTCTAGAGCACAGGCTCAGTCGTTGTGGCGCACGGGCTTAGTTGCTCTGCGGCATGTGGGATCCTCCCGGACCAGGGATCGAACCTGTGTCCCCTGCATTGGCAAGCAGATTCTTAACCACTGCGCCACCAGGGAAGCCCCCTGTTATTTTATTTTGATAATAGTCTAACAGACTTATTTTACTTTAAAGTGATGTTTTTCAGTCACAGCTATACAGTTGAATAACTTAGGGACAAAAAACATGTTAGGGTCTCATGACCCAAAGACTCTGAATGAAAACAACAACTTTATGTGGATATATTCAGTTATGCAAGGGGTATTCTTCCCAACTTGGACAAAAATGGAATGCAGAGAAAGAAGGTGGCCAATTGTATTTGATAAAAATAATCTATTGATCTCCTTGCAAAGAGATATAATTTTCTTATTCAAAGTATTTCCATTTAGAAGTCCTGCTGGGTCTGTTTTAATGAGTAGATAAGACCTGTTTACGTTTAGTAACATCCATGTGCCTATAGACATTAATGTGCCTAAATCAGTTGCATTTGCATATTAAGGATTGAGTTTTAGACCTAAAAGAGAATTTGAAGATTTTCTAGTCAAAGCCCCTCATTTTCCAGATAAGAAACAGAATCACAGATCCTGGGTGATATGTCCAAGTAAACACAATTAGGATAGGAGCTAGGACCAGAACCTCTGCTTCCTGGGGTCGATGATGACTAGCACAGGACTCAGCAATAGAGTACAGTCCAGCAAAGTCAGGTCTTTAAAGATACAGAGCCTGCCGTGGGCCCACACTGGGCGAGGTGCTGGAGTTGCAAAGACGAACAGGGAGCTCCCTGTCTAATGGTACAGCCTGGTACATAAACAGCCATAGTGCCATGGGATAAAGAAGTACTGCAAATAAGACAAAGGTTATGTGAATAAAGAAGTCTATTCTACCCTTCCCATAAACCTCATGCCATAAGGTATCTTATTTATTATATTATCTTGCTTAGCAAACCTTTTTATTTTTTCTATATAGTATATGAACTGTGTAAGCTTTGGCCCTACCTAGGTTGTATTATCATAAATTATGATTAGAGGAATCAAAATCAAATGAGGGACTTCCCTGGAGGTCCAGTGGTTAAGACTCTGCACTTCCACTGTGGGGGGCACAGGTTTGATCCTGGTCGGGGAACTAAGATCCGATGTGCCATGCGGCGTGGCCGAAAAAAAAAAAAGAAATGTTGGTTTAAAAAAAATCAAATGAAATTTTACTGGATTGAGTGTTTTCTTTGTCTGCAGAGGGTGCTGTGATATCCAACTTTTACTCTATAGTTTTTTAATTGTATTTTCTTGAATATATTTGAAAAAATACCATCAAGAAGATTGACGTTTTCCCCAAAGCCTGCCACAGGCTGTTATAATCTTAGTGTGTAAGACGGAAGCCCTCTTTTCACTATTTCTTTTTTTTCTATGTTTAAAATTATAGAAGTAATATGTATTCATTGTTAACAAAAATCAGATAATATAAAGAAGTGTATAAAAGGTGAGCATTCTCATTTACACATACACACCAATCTTCTTCTTTCCCAAGAGCTAATCAATATCAGCTTGGTGTATATCCTTCCGTATATTTGCATGTGTGTGTATATATACATTTATACACCTACACACATATGTAAATATGTAAATGTACATACATAGCTATTAACTTAAAACTACAGTGAAATTAATATTATTAGTCTAATTGACTTTTTTTAACTCAGGAGTTGTAAGGTCTTTAAAGTATAAAAATATTCAAACACTCAAAATGTATCTAGTAGACATTTAATAAGGATGAAAACATTTGAAGTGTAGTTATCTTTATGTGTGTTTTCATACTCACTAAACATATTTTATTTTATGAAAAATACTGTCCTATTTTAAGCAAACTCTTATGGCTAAGAGATATATTTTTTATTACAGAATTAGGATTTTTCCAGACGCTTAGCACCTAAGTAATATTTGTATATATGTTGTGGAAAATGCTGCTTGAAGGAATGATAGAGGCTGAGAGAGTTTGAAATATTTATCCTATGACTTGCTGAACCATAAAAATGCAACAAAATGCACTGAGGTAAGACCTTCTTAAGATGCTACTCTGATGGCTCAGGAAGCATCCCAATATCTCAGCAATTTAATATAAGAGTGATCATGATGGGGTGGATATGTGTAGCCAGATCTGTTTTCATAATGTTGTATATATCAGTATTGCAATAACTTACCATGCCAACAAGACACAGGTTTACACTCACATTCCGCTTTCTCTTCTGTTTTACTCTATATTTTTGAAAACTGTCCATATTGATCTAGCTTCAGTCGATAATACAGATATTTCATAATTAATTCTAATTTAGCCTCACTGATGAGAGATATTTCATAATTAATTTTAATTTAGCCTCACTGATGTGCACTTAGGGCATATCAACCGTATAATGCTACAATAAAAATCCTTATACACATATGTTGTGGTCATGTATGACACCCTTTTCAAGATAGCTTTCTTTTTTTTTTTTTTTTAATTAATTAATTTATTTATTTTTGGCTGTGTTGGGTCTTCGTTTCTGTGCGAGGGCTTTCTCTAGTTGCGGAAAGCAGGGGCCACTCTTCATTGCAGTGCGCGGGCCTCTCACTCTCGCGGCCTCTCATTGCGGAGCACAGGCTCCAGACGCGCAGGCTCAGTAGCTGTGGCTCACGGGCTTAGTTGCTCCGCGACATGTGGGATCTTCCCAGACCAGGGCTCGAACCCGTGTCCCCTGCATTGGCAGGCAGATTCTCAACCACTGCGCCACCAGGGAAGCCCCAGGATAGCTTTCTTGAAGCAAAATCACTGAATCAAAGGGTATGAACATTTTAAATATTGATAGACACTGCTAAATTGCCTTCTCACCGATAACATATAAGCATTTCCATTTCAGCCATTTCCAACCACACTGGATACTATCAGCCTTTTAGTTTTTGCCAGGCAAGTTTAAGTATGAATAAGGGCAAGGTAATGTTTTATGGAGAGAAATCCAATAGTAAGAGGTACTGGGTAAGAGTGTCGGCACAACCAGTAACAACCAAATGCCTGTCCTCCAGGGGCTCCTGCCTAGTTGCAGAGACCAACAGATAAAAGAATAACAATGCAAGGTGATAACTGAGAGAGGAGAAGGACATTAAAAATGTCAAGAGAAACAGATAAGCACCAAATCTGCCCGCAGGGCTTGGGAAAGGTTTTCCTTCATGAGAAAATAATATTTGCTCTGATGCTTGAAGGATGAGGAGAAACTCACTATTAAGGAAAGTGGGAAAGGGCATTCCAGGCAGGGAAGCAGCGTGGAGAAAGGCATATGGAGGTGTGAGTATGATTGGCAGTGGTGCAAGGTGGGAGTGAAGGGAAAGATGTGGGCAATTGGCTGTCAGGTCAGTCAGACCCTACCTACCAAGAAGGGTTTCCAGAGAGGGGTCATGTAATCAGACCTATTTCTTAGAAAGATATTCTGGATGCCTTGTAGAGAATGAATTGAGACCAAAAGTATATGTTACAGCTGGGAAAGAGAGGTTGAAGTCACTGCAGACATTTCCCTGAAAATATCTCAAAACAAAACAGAAATTGTGGTTTGACCACACAGAGTACTCTGTGTGGTTTGGGTCATGATACCTTTATTCAACAAGCGTGTATTGAAACTGTATCATGAGTTCAGCAGGGCTAGATGCTGAAAAGACTCAAAAAGCCAATGAAATAGCCACTGTTTTTTCAACACCTACAATACACCAGGCACTTTTTATACTTTGTCTAATCTTTACATTTGTCTTGCAGTATCACAAATGAGAAAATTGCGGTTGTTAAAGAAGCAGAGGGACTTCCCTGGTGGCGCAGTGGTTAAGAATCCACCTGCCAATGCAAGGGACACGGGTTCGAGCCCTGGTCCGGGAAGATCCCACATGCCGCAGAGCAACTAAGCCCGTGCGCCAGAGCTACTGAGCCTGCACTCTATAGCCCATGCACCACAACTGCTGAAGCCCGCATGTCACAGCTACTGAAGCCCACACGCCTAGAGCCTGTGCTCCGCAACAAGAGAAGCCACCACAATGAGAAGCCCGTACACCGCAACGAAGAGCAGCCCCTGCTCGCCGCAACTAGAGAGAGCCCGCACGCAGCAACGAAGACCCAACGCAGCCAAAAATAAATAAATCAATTTATTAAAAAACAAAACGAAACAGAAACAGAACAAGACGCCAGAACTGGTTCACTCCAAGCCCCACTCTTGTTCACGGACTCAGTCTCTCTGATTCTCCTCTACCTTCTTCCCTCCCTCTCTTCCTTCCTTCCTTCCTCCCTCCCTCCCTCCCTTCCTTCCCTTCCTCCTTCCCTTCCTTCCTTTCTTCCTCTCTACCTCCCTCCCTTCCATCTTCCCTCCTCTTTTAATATTTATCTTCAGCTAAGTTATACAGGTGAATAATTCTAAAAGTCACATATTTACACAAAATTCTATATCATTCTATATAAATCAGAGTTAAGCTTATTTGTTAGTAACAGAGACTGGATGTAAGTACTTTAAGTAAGGTAGAAATTTATGTTTTTCTTTCATGTACAAGAAATTCGGAGGAAAGCAGTCCAGGACTGAGTTGATGGTTTCACACTCGTCGGGAAAACAGCCTCCTCCTGACTGTTTGCCCTGAGCTTTTGTTTTCATCCTCAAGTTTTTTGATCTCCATCCTTTGTGCCTACTTTCCATCTTCCAGTTTTCCTCAAGGTCCACAGTAACTGAGGGAGCTCCAGACATCACATCAAGTATGAGGCAAAGGAAGTAGGAGAAAAAAGGGTGTTCAGCAAAAAAACCCAGACCAAACCAAACCAAACCAACAAACTAAAACAAACAACAATAAAAACCCCATGTCAATTGTCTGTTTTCTCTTTAAGGAGATTTTCCTGAAGCTGAAAACTGCAATCTTTTAGCTGAGTACGTTGTTGCCCACTTTAAAGAAAAGGTTGCTAAGGAAAAAAAAATCAGAATGTATATTGAGTCAGGAATTTGGATTTTCTCTGATAGCTTCCACACGCGTGCTCGCTCTCTCTCTCTCTCTCTCTCTCTCTCTTTCCCTCCCAGGTAGCAATTACTTAACTTGATCCACAATACCCACAATTCCTGCTCCGAAAAGCCAAATATTTTCAACACTTGTAGTTATTTCTTGTGGAGATTCACCACTATATTTTTAAATAACATGCCAATGTTTCTTAATTTTTCAGTTTTAAGTAGTATCTATTGTGTATTAATGAAAAATAAGGTCTTTTACTCCTCACCTACAGTATACACACAGAATCTCAAAATGGTTACATTATTTTTCTCTAATGTTGTTTACAGAATTATGATTATAGAAACATAGAGCCAAGTAATGTGTTATGTTTACATTTCCTTCTCATGGCAACTGTTTCAGCTATATGTTGCTGCATAAGTAACCAGCTCCAAATTTAGTTTCTTAAAACAATAATTTGTTTTGCTCACTAGTTTGCAGTTTGGACAGAGTTTGGTAGGAAAGGCTTGTCTCCACTCATATTTAGCTGGCATGGTCCACCTTCAAGATAGCTCACACAGATGTCAGGTTGGTACTGGCTGTCAGGTGTAGACTTTGGAACCTCTCCATAGGCTGCTTGGGCTTCCTCATGGCATGGTGGCTGGATTCCAAGGCAAATGTCTCAAGTAAACAAGGTAGAAATGCAATCAGGATCTAGCCTCAGAAGTCACACAGCATGACTTATGCTGTATTCTGTTGGTCAAATAAGTCACAGCAGGTCATGAGATTCAAGGGGACTGGGCATACCCTCCTCTTGATGGGGAAGTGGCAAGATTCTAGAAGAGCATCTGGGATGGGAAATATTACTGTGGTCATCTTTGGAGAATATAATATGTTGCGTCTCAGTCCATTTGGGCTGCTATAACAAACTGCCATAGATTGCGTGGCTTATATACAACAGAAATTTATTTCACACCGTTCTGGAGATAGGTAAGTCCAAGATCAAGATCTGGTGAGGACCCATGAGGCTTGTGGGATCTTAGTTCCCCAACCAGGGGTTGAACCTGGGCCCTGGACCCCCAGGGAATTCCCTGGGCCTCTTTTTTTTAACATCTTTATTGAAGTATAATTGCTTTACAGTGTTGTGTTAGTTTCCGCTGTATAACAAAGTGAATCAGCTATATGCATACGTGTATCCCCATATCCCCTCTTGGGTCTCCCTCCCACCCTCCCTATCCCACCCCTCTAGGTGGCCGCAAAGCACTGAGCTGATCTCCCTGTGCTATGCGGCTGCTTCCCACTAGCTAGCTATTTTACATTTGGTAGTGTGTGTATGTCAATGCTATTCTCTCACTTCGTCCCAGCTTACCCTTCCCCCTCCCCGTGTCCTTCATGAAGTCCATTCTCTACGCCTGGCCTCTTTTATAAAAGTACTAATCCCATATGAGCGTTCTGCTCTCATGACCTAATCACTTCCCCAAAGCCCCATCTCTAAATACCCTTACATGGAGGGTTAGGTTTCAAGATACGAATGTGGGGAGGATATAAACATTCAGTTTATAACATGCTGCAATAATTTTTTGTTTTCCTGGAGCTTTTCATTTGATATCAATAGTTTTTCTTATCACGCTCACAAATTCATTCCATTAACAGTGAAGCTGTTAATGTCTTCTCAGTATGTTCAAACACCTGGGGTAATTTCTTCCTCCTACTCTTTCTGAGGCATTTGTGCTGGAGCCTTTGGTCCTCTTCTCCAAGCTAGACTGGTTGCTCTTTTTTTTTTTTCTTTTTTTGGCCGTGCTGCACAGCTTGTGGGATCTTAGTTCCCCAACCAGGGATCAAACCCGGCCCCTCGGCAGTGAAAGCGTGGAGTCCTAACCACTGGACCGCCAGGGAATTCCTTAGACTGGTTGCTCTGTATGCCTGCTGCACAGCTATTGTTCCAAGTTCTCTCTTCCCCATCATTCTGGGAATTCTGTTCACTTATTTGTGCATTGAACCCCTTGTTTTCTGGATCCAATGCTCCTGTTTTTGCTTTATTCTCTTGTTTTGGTGAAGTACATCATTCAGAAGTCTCCTGAGACGGGGTGTATAGTGGGATGAATGGTGGTCCCCCAAAGCTTATGTCTCCATCCTAAGCCTCAGAATCTGTGACTATTTCCTAATTTGGAAAAAGGGTCTTTGCAGATGTAATTAAGTTACAGATCTCGAGATTATCCTCGATTATCTAGGTTGTTCCTAAATCCAATGAGAAGTGTTCTTCTGAAAGACAGAAGAGGAGAAGATGCAGAAACAGAGAAGAGGGGCTTGTGAAGATGGAGGAAGAGATTGGAGTGATACAGTCACAAAGAATGACTGGGGCCGCCAGAAGCTGGAAGAGACAAGGAAGGATTCTGCTTTAGAGCCTCCAGAGGGAGTATAGCCCTGCTGATACCTCAATTTCACACTTCTGGCTTCCAGAACTGCAAGAGAATACATTTGTGTTCTTTTAAGCCACCAGGTTTGTGGTAATTTGTTATGGCAGCCTTAGGAAACTAACACAGGGCACATAGGCATAAACAACGTTTTTGAAAACTGTTAATTATGCATGCATTCTTGATTTATTGTTTGGCTGGGTATGGAATTCTAGTTGCAAAATAACGATTTTTTATATTTATCTTTCCTGATACATTAAGTTAGCATTCTTCTCTAATTAAGAGCTTTCTCTGTCCCCTCTTTGTGTATTTTCTATTTTACTATCAGTTAGACTATTCAATGTGTATCATCAGTTCCTATCATTATTCAATATGATGCTCAAATTGCCCCCAGTTTTAACCAGTGAGAATCCCTTCAAGTTGGCTTTTGTGTCTTTTTGCTATGTTCCCATAAGTCATTTAGCACAAAGCCCATCACGTCTTTTCTCTCTGTCCCACCTCTGGAACCAGCCATTTCTCTAAGAACTAGACCATTTACTGGGGAATAGTATTTGGAAACTAAGATCTGAGTCTCATCATGACATTCTCCTTTCTTACCTTTCATATATGACTTATTTTTTTAATCTCTCTGGAATCTTTTAGGAATTTCTCCCTGGCCCCATCCAGTGTTCTGAAATTTCATGATAATGTGCCTTGGGTTTGTTTTTCCATTTCTTATAGCTTTCTCAATCTAAAGACTCAGCCTTCAGTTCTAAAAAATGGCCTTCAGTTATTTCTTGGTGATTTTCTCCCCTCCATTTTCCCTATTTTTCTTTCTAGAACTCCTATTATTTGGATGTTGGGTTTTCCAGATAGATCTTTTTCCTCTTCTGGCCACGTCTTCAAATATAATACATTATTATATACTGATTGCATATAACAAGCCTCAAGGTAATAGCAGCTTTATGGTTGGTGAGACTCTAAGCCATATAATGTAGGGGACTTGGAGACAGCCTGTGTCTCCCTGAAGCAATGGTGGTATGTGAGAGATATGGTGTAATGGAAAAAGCAGTGGATTGAAAGGCAGACAGATGTATTCTACCCTCAGTTCTGCCACTTACTAGTTTAAGGATTGTGGTAGATTGTCTACAGAGGTGGTTGCCAACAACTCCTTCCACTCATGTAAACACATGTCTCTCCCTTTATGAAGAGGTGGAATCTATTTCCCCTTCCCTTGAATCTGGGTTATATGACTTCCCTTAATCAATGGGATGCAGCGGAAGTGGCACTGTTCCACTTCTGGGCCCAGCAGCTTCCACTTTCACTCTTGAAGATCAGTAACTACCCTGCTGGAGGCAGGCCCTTGTGGATCTTCCAGCCTCATTTGAGTCTCCCTAGACAACTCTAAATAGACCAGAGATGAGTTGACTCCATGAACTCTGCCCTATGTGGAATCATGAACAACTACATCGGTTGTTGTTTTAAGTTTCTAAGATTTGGAGGTGGTTTATTTCCTAGTAATAGGTCACTGAAACAGAAGTTAGTATGTGGATGTGGAGTGTTGCTATAACAAAAACCTAAAATATATGACATTGACTTTACTTCCAGACAGTAACCGGAGAGAAGACTGTGAGTGGAGGTTGGAAAAGCGGTAAGGAAATTGCTACAGAAGGCTGGGGAAAAGGCAACCCAGGTTATGTATTGGCAGAATGTTTAACATTACTGTTGCCTGTGGTAACATGAGTGATAAGAAAATGTGCCTAATGAACTTGTGAATCTAGTCAAGGAGATTTCCGGGCAGAATGCTGAAAATGCCAGTGGTCTTTTTTAGCCACTTATGATAAAGTACAAGAAGAAAAAAAATGCACTAAATAAAGATGTTTGGTTTTCAAGCAGAATTCTAGCCAATGAAAGATTTGCAAAGTAAGAAACGGCCTCAGAATAAAGATCCAATCACATGTGGCTGCAAAACTTTTTTTAAAATAATTAATTAATTAATTAATTTATGGCTGTGTTGGGTCTTCGTTTCTGTGCGAGGGCTTTCTCTAGTTGTGGCAAGCGGGGGCCACTCTTCATCGCGGTGTGCGGGCCTCTCACTATCGCAGCCTCTCTTGTTGCGGAGCACAGGCTCCAGACGCGCAGGCTCAGCAATTGTGGCTCAGGGGCCTAGTCACTCTGCAGCATGTGGGATCTTCCCAGACCAGGGCTCGAACCCGTGTCCTCTGCATTGGCAGGCAGATTCTCAACCACTGCGCCACCAGGGAAGCCCCCAAAACTTTTTTTTATTTTTAAAATTCCAGAAAGGAGATTAACCAAGATGGCGGAGTAGAAGGACGTGCTGTCACTCCCTCTTGCGAGAGCACCAGAATCACAACTGACTGCTGGACCATCATTGACAGGAAGACCCTGGACTTCACCAAGGAGGATACCCCACGTCCAAGGACAGAGGAGAAGCCACAGTGAGACGGTAGGAGGGGCGCAAGCAGAGTAAAATCAAACCCCGTAACTGCTGGGTGGGTGACTCACAGACTGGCGAACACTTATACCACAGAAGTCCACCCACTGGAGTAAAGGTTCTGAGCCCCACGTCAGGCTTCCCAACCTGGGGGTCAGGCAACGGGAGGAGGAATTCCTAGAGAATCAGACTTTGAAGCCTAGTGGGAATTGGATTGCAGGACTTTGACGGGACTGGGGGAAACAGAGATCCCACTCTTGGAGGGCACACACAGGGTAATGTGTGCATCAGGACCCAGGGGAAGGAGCAGTGAGCCTGGGGGAGACTGAACCAGACCTACCTGCTGGTGTTGGGGGGTCTCCTGCAGAGGCTAGTGGTGGCTCTGTTTCACCGTGGGGATAGGGACACTGGCAGCAGAGGTTCTGGGAAGTTCTCCTTGGCGTGAGCCCTCCCAGAGTCTGCCATTGACCCCACCAAGGAGCACGGGTAGGCTCCAGTGTTGGGTTGCCTCAGGCAAAACAGCCAACAGGGAGGGAACCCAGCCCCACCCATCAACAGTCAAGTGGATTAAGGTTTTACTGAGCTCTGACCGCCACAGCAACAGGGAGGGAACCCAGCCCCACCCATCAACAGTCAAGTGGATTAAGGTTTTACTGAGCTCTGACCGCCACAGCAACAGTCAGCTCTACCCACCACCAGAGCCTCCCATCAAGCCTCTTAGATAGCCTCAACCACCAGAGGGCAGACAACAGAAGCAAGAAAAACTATAATCCTGCAGCCTGTGGACCAAAAACCACAGTTACAGAAAGATAGAGAAGATGAAAAGGCAGAGGGCTATGTACCAGATGAAGGAACAAGAAAAATCCCCAGAAAAACAACTAAATGAAGTGGAGATAGGCAACCTTCCAGAAAAAGAATTCAGAATAATGATAGTGAAGATGATCCAGGACCTCGGAATAAGAATGGAGGCAAAGATTGAGAAGATGCAAGAAATGATTAACAAAGACCTAGAAGAATTAAAGAACAAACAAACAGAGATGACCAATACAATAACTGAAATGAAAACTACACTAGAAGGAATCAATAGCAGAATAACTGAGGCAGAAGAACGGATAAGTGACCTGGAAGACAGAATGATGGAATTCACTGCTGCGGAACAGACTAAAGAAAAAAGAATGAAAAGAAATGAAGACAGCCTAAGAGACCTCTGGGATAACATTAAACGCAACAACATTCGCATTATAGGGGTCCCAGAAGGAGAAGAGAGAGAGAAAGGACCAGAGAAAATATTTGAAGAGATTATAGTCGAAAACTTCCCTAACATGGGAAAGGAAATAGCCACCCAAGTCCAGGAAGCGCAGAGAGTCCCATACAGGATAAACCCAAGGAGAAACACGCCGAGACACATAGTAATCAAAGTGGCAAAAATTAAAGACAAAGAAAAGTTATTGAAAGCAGCAAGGGAAAAACGACAAATAACATACAAGGGAACTCCCATAAGGTTAACAGCTGATTTCTCAGCAGAAACTCTGCAAGCCAGAAGGGAGTGGCATGATATACTTAAAGTGATGAAAGGGAAGAACCTACAACCAAGATTACTCTACCCGGCAAGGATCTCATTTAGATTTGATGGAGAAATCAAAAGCTTTACAGACAAGCAAAAGCTAAGAGAATTCAGCACCACCAAACCAGCTCTACAACAAATGCTAAAGGAACTTCTCTAAGTGGGAAACACAAGAGAAGAAAAGGACCTACAAAAACAAACACAAAACAATTAAGAAAATGGTCATAGGAACATACATATCGATAATTACCTTAAACGTGAATGGATTAAATGCCCCAACCAAAAGACATAGACTGGCTGAATGGATACAAAAACAAGACCCATATATATGCTGTCTACAAGAGACCCACTTTAGACCTAGGGACACATACAGACTGAAAGTGAGGGGATGGAAAAAGATATTCCATGCAAATGGAAATCAAAAGAAAGCTGGAGTAGCTATACTCATATCAGATAAAATAGACTTTAAATTAAAGAATGTTACAAGAGACAAGGAAGGACACTACATAATGATCCAGGGATCAATCCAAGAAGAAGATATAACAATTATAAATATATATGCACCCAACATAGGAGCACCTCAATACATAAGGCAACTGCTAACAGCTATAAAAGAGGAAATCGACAGTAACACAATAATAGTGGGGGACTTTAACACCTCACTTACACCAATGGACAGATCATCCAAAATGAAAATAAATAAGGAAACAGAAGCTTTAAATGACACAATAGACCAGATAGATTTAATTGATATATATCGGACATTCCATCCAAAAACAGCAGATTACACGTTCTTCTCAAGTGCGCACGGAACATTCTCCAAGATAGATCACATCTTGGGTCACAAATCAAGCCTCAGTAAATTTAAGAAAATTGAAATCATATCAAGCATCTTTTCTGACCACAACGCTATGAGATTAGAAATGAATTACAGGGAAAAAAACGTAAAAAGGACAAACACATGGAGGCTAAACAATACGTTACTAAATAACCAAGAGATCACTGAAGAAATCAAAGAGGAAATCAAAAAATACCTAGAGACAAATGACAATGAAAACACGACGACCCAAAACTTATGGGATGCAGCAAAAGCAGTTCTAAGAGGGAAGTTTATAGCTATACAAGCCTACCTAAAGAAACAAGAAAAAGCTCAAGTAAACAATCTAACCTTACACTTAAAGAAACTAGAGAAAGAAGAACAAACAAAACCCAAAGTTAGCAGAAGGAAAGAAATCATAAAGATCAGAGCAGAAATAAATGAAATAGAAACAAAGAAAACAATAGCAAAGATCAATAAAACTAAAAGTTGGTTCTTTGAGAAGATAAACAAAATTGATAAACCATTAGCCAGACTCATCAAGAAAAAGAGGGAGAGGACTCAAATCAATAAAATCAGAAATGAAAAAGGAGAAGTTACAACAGACACTGCAGAAATACAAAGCATCCTAAGAGACTACTACAAGCAACTTTATGCCAATAAAATGGACAACCTGGAAGAAATGGACAAATTCTTAGAAAGGTATAACCTTCCAAGACTGAACCAGGAAGAAATAGAAAATATGAACAGACCAATCACAAGTAATGAAATTGAAACTGTGATTAAAAATCTTCCAACAAACAAAAGTCCAGGACCAGATGGCTTCACAGGTGAATTCTATCAAACATTTAGAGAAGAGCTAACACCCATCCTTCTCAAACTCTTCCAAAAAATTGCAGAGGAAGGAACACTCCCAAACTCATTCTATGAGGCCACCATCACCCTGATACCAAAACCAGACAAAGACACTACAAAAAAAGAAAATTACAGACCAATATCACTGATGAATATAGATGCAAAAATCCTCAACAAAATACTAGCAAACAGAATCCAACAACACATTAAAAGGATCATACACCACGATCAAGTGGGATTTATCCCAGGGATGCAAGGATTCTTCAATATACGCAAATCAATCAATGTGATACACCATATTAACAAATTGAAGAATAAAAACCATATGATCATCTCAATAGATGCAGAAAAAGCTTTTGACAAAATTCAACACCCATTTCTGATAAAAACTCTCCAGAAAGTGGGCATAGAGGGAACCTACCTCAACATAATAAAGGCCATATATGACAAACCCACAGCAAACATCATTCTCAATGGTGAAAAACTGAAAGCATTTCCTCTAAGATCAGGAACGAGACAAGGATGTCCACTCTCACCACTATTATTCAACATAGTTTTGGAAGTCCTAGCCACGGCAATCAGAGAAGAAAAAGAAATAAAAGGAATACAAATTGGAAAAGAAGAAGTAAAACTGTCACTGTTTGCGGATGACATGATACTATACATAGAGAATCCTAAAACTGCCACCAGAAAACTGCTAGAGCTAATTAATGAATATGGTAAAGTTGCAGGATACAAAATTAATGCACAGAAATCTCTTGCATTCCTATACACTAATGATGAAAAATCTGAAAGAGAAATTATGGAAACACTCCCATTTACCATTGCAACAAAAAGAATAAAATACCTAGGAATAAACCTACCTAGGGAGACAAAAGACCTGTATGCAGAAAACTATAAGACACTGATGAAAGAAATTAAAGATGATACCAACAGATGGAGAGATATACCATGTTCTTGGATTGGAAGAATCAACATTGTGAAAATGAGTATACTACCCAAAGCAATCTACAGATTCAATGCAATCCCTATCAAATTACCAATGGCATTTTTTACGGAGCTAGAACAAATCATCTTAAAATTTGTATGGAGACACAAAAGACCCCGAATAGGCAAAGCAGTCTTGAGGCAAAAAAATGGAGCTGGAGGAATCAGACTCCCTGACTTCAGACTATACTACAAAGCTACAGTAATCAAGACAATATGGTACTGGCACAAAAACAGAAACATAGATCAATGGAACAAGATAGAAAGCCCAGAGATTAACCCACGCACCTATGGTCAACTAATCTATGACAAAGGAGGCAAAGATATACAATGGAGAAAAGACAGTCTCTTCAATAAGTGGTGCTGGGAAAACTGGACAGCTACATGTAAAAGAATGAAATTAGAATACTCCCTAACACCATACACAAAAATAAACTCAAAATGGATTAGAGACCTAAATATAAGAGTGGACACTATAAAACTCTTAGAGGAAAACATAGGAAGAACACTCTTTGACATAAATCACAGCAAGATCTTTTTTGATCCACCTCCTAGAGTAATGGAAATAAAAACAAAAATAAACAAATGGGACCTAATGAAACTTCAAAGCTTTTGCACAGCAAAGGAAACCATAAACAAGACGAAAAGACAACCCTCGGAATGGGAGAAAATATTTGCAAATGAATCAACGGACAAAGGATTAATCTCCAAAATATATAAACAGCTCATTCAGCTCAATATCAAAGAAACAAACACCCCAATCCAAAAATGGGCAGAAGACCTAAATAGACATTTCTCCAAAGAAGACATACAGATGGCCACGAAGCACATGAAAAGATGCTCAACATCACTAATTATTAGAGAAATGCAAATCAAAACTACAATGAGGTATCACCTCACTCCTGTTAGAATGGGCATCATCAGAAAATCTACAAACAACAAATGCTGGAGAGGGTGTGGTGAAAAGGGAACCCTCTTGCACTGTTGGTGGGAATGTAAATTGATACAGCCACTATGGAGAACAATATGGAGGTTCCTTAAAAAACTAAAAATAGAATTACCATATGACCCAGCAATCCCACTACTGGGCATATACCCAGAGAAAACCGTAATTCAAAAAGACACATGCACCCGAATGTTCATTGCAGCACTATTTACAATAGCCAGGTCATGGAAGCAACCTAAATGCCCATCAACAGACGAATGGATAAAGAAGATGTGGTACATATATACAATGGAATATTACTCAGCCATAAAAAGGAACGAAATTGAGTCATTTGTTGAGACGTGGATGGATCTAGAGACTGTCATACAGAGTGAAGTAAGTCAGAAAGAGAAAAACAAATATCGTATATTAATGCATGTATGCGGAACCTAGAAAAATGGTACAGATGAGCCAGTTTGCAGGGCAGAAGTTGAGACACAGATGTAGAGAATGGACATATGGACACCAAGGGGGGAAAACTGCGGTGGGGTGGGGATGGTGGTGTGCTGAATTGGGCGATTGGGATTGACATGTATACACTGATGTGTATAAAACTGATGCCTAATAAGAACCTGCAGTATAAAAAAACAAACAAAACAACTAATACTAAACTTTCATTGGGTTATTTGTATGGAAACATGTTAATATAAATGTTTCAGACATTACATGAAATTTCTAAAAATCTTATATTTGTATTTGTATGGAAATATGTATGGAAATATGTTAATATAAATGTTTCAGACATTACATGAAATTTCTAAAAATCATATTTGTATTTGTATGGAAATATGTATGGAAATATGTTAATATAAATGTTTCAGACATTACATGAAATTTCTAAAAATCTTATATTTGTACTTGTATGGAAATATGTATGGAAATATGTTAATATAAATGTTTCAGACATTACATGAAATTTCTAAAAATCTTATATGTTCTGGTATAATGTTATAAGTAATAATCCTATTTATTACTTTAAAATGTATATCTCAGAAATAACTAATTTTCTTGTCAACTGCATTATTATGAACTGTCATCAAATCTTTAACCGTGGTCATTTTTAAGTCTTTTGTCATTTACAGACAGTTCTGGGTGTACTCTGATGATTTTGCAAATATGTTCCTATAAAAGGGTTTCATCTTCAAGAAATACATGGAAAAGACTCTGACAAGTACAGGTTTCTGGTAACGGACTGTACTGCTGAACTGAATGAATAAGCATTTTCAGAACTCTAATGAAAAACTGATGAACTCATAAAAGTGCTAACAAAAGATCAAGATGAAAAAAAAAAAATTAATTACATGGGACTGAGTGAACTGATGAGGATGAGTATAATTTTTGTGACTTTCTGTCTGAATTTAAAAAAAAAAAAAAAAAATTCCACAAGGACTCAGAGGCAAAGAATATACAAATCAATTTTCACTGCAAAGTAAAGGAGCTGTTACAGTGGAGGATTACTGGACTGAATGTCAATACTATGACATAGTATGAGTGTGTTTCATGTTTGGTAATTGCAATCATTGTTGCTTTTGTTGTGGTCATCCATGTACAATGCTTGGTGTCAGTCGATTTATCTCTTGTAAAAATAAAATACAGTGTGTGTGTGTGTGGAAAAAAAAAAAAAAAAAAAAAAAAAAAAAAAAAAAAAAAAAAAAAATAAAATTCCAGAAAGATTTAACGTGGTACTTTGAAGACCATCTCAGGGCTTCTAAGAATCTTAAGTGCATTGTTCCTGCCTGACAAGCTCAAAGTAAAGAGAGAGATCTATTATTCGAAAAAATAATCAATGTGAGTTTTGGAGCATGGAGTTAAGCCTCATTAAGATTTACAGAAATTCCACAAAGTTTTTGAGAAAATTGCATTGGATATGAATTTTGGAGCATGGAATGAACCTCAATAAGATTTATAGAAAATCCACAGAATTTTAAAGATAATTGTATTAATGAAAGGACTGCCAGGTTGGACACAGAAACAGTTGAAAAGAAGTTTCTGGGCCTTCAAGTTTCTACTAGCATGAAGCAGGTTGAGAGAGCTACTCAGCTACAAATATGGACCATTCTTAAGGAAAAGGAAAGACATGTCAAGAGAGTGGAATCAAGAGGCCAGAAGGCAAAGCCAAAAACCAGATGATGGATTAAAGCAAAGATTGGCAAACTACAGCCCATAAAGTCAATCCAGCCTATTTTTGGATAGCCCACAAGCTAAGAGGCCTGGCAGCTTCCGCTTTTGCTTTTTGAGAGCCAGCTTCCATTATTATCCTGGTGTAGAGAGGAGGACCTGGCAGATGAGAGGATGGAGGGACCCAGCCTGCTCTCAGCCATTCTAGCAACCCTAGCTGAGGCACCAAATGAGTGAAGTTCCTTTCCATCCTACAACCCTAGTTCAGCTGCCCCATCCAACACCATGGAGAAGAGACAAGCTGTTGCCCCTGAGTCCTGTCCATATTGCAAAATCATGAGCAAATAAATGGTTTTATTTATGTTTGAACCACTAAGTTTTGGTGGTAATTTGTTAAACTGCAATAAGTAACTTGAGTGCATTTTTAAATTTCTGGACTGGGCAGGAGACTTTATTTGGGCTCCAGTTTCTTCATCTATAAAAATCAAGAATTGGAAATGTTAGTCTCTTAAGGACCCTCTCTGCTCTAACATTCTGTTATTGGGTGAATAATTCTATTATTCCGTAAGTTTTAGTGAGTGCCTATCACTGCTAGCTAGGCACCATTAGCAGTGTTGAGGTGCAGCAGAGAAAGTGTGAACAAAATAAAGTCAAGGGCTTCCCTGGTGGCGCAGTGGTTGAGAGTCTGCCTGCCAATGCAGGGGACACGGGTTCGAGCCCTGGTCTGGGAAGATCCCACATGCCGTGGAGCAGCTGGGCCTGTGAGCCACAATTACTGAGCCTGCGCGTCTGGAGCCTGTGCTCCGCAACGAGAGGCCGCGATAGTGAGAGGCCCGTGCACAGCGATGAAGAGTGGCCCCCGCTTGCCACAACTAGAGAAAGCCCTCGCACAGAAACGAAGACCCAACACAGCCAAAAATAAATAAACAAATTTATTAAAAAAAAAAAATAAAGTCAAGGCTTTAGAGAACAGAACACACAGCAGCAGACACAATCTGAGATCTGTTGTTGTAAACATTCTTCCAGCCATGGAGGAGAAAGAAAGAAAAAAGGATCTTTGCACTCAGAGATTCAAAAGCTCATTTAAACTGGCAGAATTGGCCCCCCATTCCTCAGAAAGAGCAAACCATGACTTCTGATAGCTTCCTTTTTATGAAAGTACCAGTGTGAAGTTCTGTAGCAAGAAGCAGACTCTGGTTATTGGACAGATCTGTATGTTTGGCTTTGCTGGATGCCCTAGACAAGCAAAAGCATTCTTCTGGCTACTTGGCTTTTAGGTATTCCACGTGATTTGAATTAAATCTTATCTTCTGTAGAGGGCCTTTCACAGCACAGCTGGGCATCAGAGGCCCAGAGAAGACAAGGGAAGCAGAATCCCGGTCACCATTATGGTCAGCCTGTGTTCTCCTTCTGTTCCAAAATGTTTAGGCTGTAAAGCTTGCATTCTAAATTGAAGGGCTATAAATGTAAATCAGAAATTCTATCAACAGAATTGCTTTATTTTCTATTTGTCCTTCTGACAGTGCCTATAATGTTTCACTCTGAGTGAAAGAAACGGGTAACACTGCCCTGGGCTGAGTGTCCAGAGACCCCATTTGTGGTCTGGACTTGACTGTGAGCTTGGCAACGATGTCTTGGCCTTGCTGTTTCCTGATTCCCAGGAGTGAAGTGACGCTCAACTGGAAAGTAAAAACGGACGTTAAGATAGACGGAGGATTAAAACAGAAGCATCAGGAGAAAGAGCTAAGTGAGGTCTGTGAAAAGAAGGAATTCAAAGGTGCAGAGAGATCTTTGGGAGTCTTAGCAAAACTCTCCTGCTAGTTTGAGGTCTGAGTACAGTATTTGCGCAATCAACCACAAAGCCATGTTTGCCTGCATGTTGCCACTGCGGTTCGTGGAAGCAGAGAGTGGAAGAAAAGCGAGAAACAGCAAAACCAAGCCAGGGAGCTGAGTCTGAGAAAAAACAAAAAACCAAAAAAACAACGGCAGTTAGGACAGAAGGAAGGGAGGAAACTTCTTTGCTGGAACTCGAGGTTCAAAGCCACCGGCCCCACCCAGCCCAGGACGGCCTGCCACGAGGACGCGCGGGAGGCCCGGAGGGTCGCGGGAGGCATGGAGGGAAGCCAAGCAGAGCGCGCTCGGGAAAAGGGCGCCTCCCCGGGCGGGCGGGGTGGGACCTTGGCTCCTGGCTTCGGCCTCCTACCCCCCCACCCAACTCCCACCGTGGCTCCGCGTCTCCCAGCGCGCTCCGAGGCCGGGGCGGGGCCAGTCCTTTGCCCGCCAGGACCCGGCGGATCTCCCTCCCCGCGCTCCTCCCGGCAATAGCCGGTCAGAGGTTAAGCTGATATGTTTGCAGACGGTAACGGGGAGCTGGATGCCAAAGGCCCAGCTCAGGGGAATCACGATTTATGTTTCTTGGAACAATTCTTCCTTCCATTGCATTGACGCCTTAAACAAACAAACAAAAAAGTGACTTAAGTTCAGAGTCGACGAAAGTCTTGCAAACGTATTAACCTGAGGCAGGGCTGCGCACTCGACGTGGCGCTCGAGAAGTAAAAGAGAAAGGAGGAAACTAGGCCGGTACTGGTGCTCGAGGAAGCCTCGGCGGCACTTCACCGGAGGGCAGAACCGTGGGCGTGGGGCCGCTCCCACTGGCGCGGCCCGGGGAACGTTCCAGGGCTAGGCGTCCCCCGCGACCGAGCGGGCAGGCCGGGGAGTCTGAGTCACCCCGACTCGGGTGCTAGCGGCCGGAGCAGGAGAAGGCGGGGCGGGCCGGGCGGGGCGGGCCTCCCGTGCACCGCGAGGATGTGGCGGCTATAAAAGCCCCACCCAGGCCAGCTGGCTCCGCTCTGCATCTGGCGACGCTCGCAGCGCACTGCGCCTGGCCCAGGTAAGCGGGGCGCCCTGCCCGCCCTCCCGCCCGCGATGGCCCCGGGGCCGCCGCGCTGGCGGGGTGTGGAGAGCGGGGGAAGGAGACGGCCTTGCAAAGAGCAGTTCTGGAGACGGGGACTCGGGAGGCCGTCCTGGGAGGGGGCTGAAGGGACGGTCCGCACTAGGAGCTTTGCGAGGAGGGCGCCCAGTGGCGAGGGGGGTCTGGACAGGAGTGAGGGGGGCTGGGTGTGCCCCGGCCTGTGGGGTGCAGGGCAGAAGGAGGGGGTCGGGCATCCCCCACGAAGTGCTCACAGGAAGCCCGACGAGGTGGCGCCGGGGAGGGGGGCGGAGGGAGGCCTCGCATTCCAGACGCGCCGGGCGCCGCTGGGGGGCTGGGTGTGCCTCCCTGCGAGCCCCTGGTCGGGTGGAGAGCAGACATGCGGCACCCTCCACGTTTACCACTAAGCGCTACGGCTATCTAGAAAGTAATCCCCATCTGTTCCAAGTTAACTTTACTTGAAACAAACGCGCATTTGTGGAACTTGTGCCGACGAGCAGGAGGGAAGCAGTCGGGGGAGAACTAGGGGTGGGAGTTTTTAGCAGCAACCTCCTGCCCCAGTAAAACAAAGCAACGGAAGAACCTCCCCTCATTCTCCTTTGTCTAGCTTAGCTTGTAGGAGAGCAACTTCTGATTTCCGTGTATCTGGAGAGTTTATTTGGTTGACTACTTTTGCATCAGGAAAGGAAGTGTTCCCCCGTGGTTCTGTGGGGAGAATCGTCACTGACTTACTGGCGCTGATGCGACATTGAGTCAGGGACAGAGGGTACAGAAAAGGGCGTAGCCCACCCCGGGCTGCTCCTTGTAGCTCTGTGAGATGGGTCCCAGCGCCTGGTGTTGTAGGCCTGGATTCCATCAACTCTCAGTTAAAAAGGTGTGGACATCAATTTCCTTATCTATGAAAGTGGTTTAAGAATGCACATTCTTACTTTCCCCACATAGGGTTATTATCGAAGATTCCAAAAAACATGTTCATTCAAAAATAAATTTGTAAAGCACACTGAAAACATTAAGTGCCGTACCAAAACCGAGTGTCATTTTTTTTGTGTTAAGATTTGCCGTTTTAAAGCTATTAAAGGTAAAAGAACAGTAACCTCATGGGGCACGCTGGGTCTTTACCAGGAACCCTAAGGTCCTGGAGTCCAGGGGTCGGGACCCCTGAGCTCATACTGACGGTACTGATGGGTTCTGTCCAAAAGTGTGCCCTACTGTGCCTGTCCGGAACTTGGTCATTTCGAATGCAGAATGCGCTGTAGCACTGAAACAATGTTATAGAAGGTGCTTAGGTTCTCAGGCTAACCCAGAAAACCCCTACCTTAACCTGCACTATATCAAAGTACTGATAGTACATGCCTAATTTGCGGGATGGGAGTGATGGTGGGTGGGGAGGGAGGGTGGGAGGAGGGTGAGGTATAATACATAAGAGTAAATCATTGAAGTATTTTACTGGAAGTTTTCTAAGTTTTAAGGTTGGCCCTGATTAAATTATTTTAATTGGAAAATTATGTCCTTATCACCCTCTCTACTTTTCTCTCTTCCTCCTGCCTCCTTGGAGAGCGCCCCCCCGCCCCCGGCCCCGACATACTACAAAAGCCTGTCCTTGCTTCTGCAGTTCTGCTGCATTCCCCCCTCCCTCCCACTTCAGTGTTCTCATACCCAGCTAGAGACTAGCAGATTGAGTCAATATTCATTAATATTCAATGTTAGGAATGGCTGGTGGTCCTGAAATCCTCAGCAACCCAGGGGAGATGTGTTATTTAAAAGATAACAAGAACATTTTTAAACCTAAACATCTGTAATTTATAGAATTTGAGGCTGTGGAAGGAGCCACATAATATAATATTCAGGCATTGTGAAGGAAGATCTCATATGAGGCCCGGTTCAGTGTCCTTAGTGGTCAGTGGTGTTAAGACCATCCCATACAGCACTTCTGACTCCACCTGTTATCTCAAATCTTCAGTCAAGGCTTTCTCCAGAGGTATCGATTGCATCTGCAGTGCAAGGGTGTGACCATCAATGTAAATTTTTTAGTTGGAGGTTTATGATTGGGGGACCGCCTAGATTTTGTGATTTCCTGCAGTGCTAAATGGCTTGCCTGTTGCAAATGCCCAGGAAATATTGCTGACTCACGGGCTTTGAGCAGGAGCTTGGTCTTGGACTGGGATCACGATACTTAACATCCTCTTGTCTTTGAGCTATTAAAAATGCTGTATCGATTGACATGCCGGCAATCGTGGCCGTTGGTTTCCTGACTAATTTCTAATTTAAGTAGTTTTCCTGGCAAGGTAGATATCCTTCTTTAATTGTTATTGATTTTGAGCGTTGTAGGCTCTTCTTGCACCATCAGGCCTAGAATCTGGCCTTTGTTCTTGGTCTTCCCTTGTGTGGGGCTGTGGGCCTGCTGAGGCATTTCTTACAAACTGAGCATGGGTGTGTCACAAATAGAAGTCCCAGGCTCTCTTGGGATGCCTTAAACATCTGTTCATTCCACAATATTTATTAAGCACCTACTATGTTCTACTCACAGTATAAGCACTGAGGATATAGCACTGAACAAAACAGACCAAAACAAAAACAAAAACAAAACTCTGCTCTTTAGGCTTTAAATCTAGTGGGGAAAAAAATAAAATAGACAAAATCGAGTGAATTGTATAGACAGTAATTGGATTTTGAGCTTTACGTTCTCCCAAATTAATATTTGTTTCCAAACTTGGTTGGGGCTCATTTCCCCTTTAATCCAGCTGTTCCACAGACCTGAGCTTCATAGTTTACTTGCTTTAGGGAAAGTGTTGTTTAAAGTTATCATTGACTTAACCTGCCTTCTGGATTTGACTGTGAGAATATAAACGGAAGGCTTCCCTGGTGGTGCAGTGGTTAAGGATCCGCCTGCCAATGCAGGGGACACGGGTTCGAGCCTTGGTCTGGGAAGATCCCACATGCCACGGAGCAACTAAGCCCGTGCACCACAACTACTGAGCCTGCACTCTAGAGCCCGTGAGCCACAATTACCGAGCCCGTGCGCCACAACTACTAAGCCTGTGCTCTAGAACCTGCGAGCCACAACTACTGAAGCCTGCCCACCTAGAGCCCGTGCTCCGCAACGAGAGAAGCCCGCGCACTGCTATGAAGAGTAGACCCCGCTCGCTGCAACTAGAGAAAGCCGAAAGCCCTCGCACGGGTAGCAACGAAGACCCAACACAGCCAAAAATTAAAAAAAAAAGAAAGAATAGAAATGGAATGTTCTTTTTTTTGCATGCATATGGGAATCCACCTCCCTCTTTTTCTCCCCGGTGCCACACCCTATTCTAGTTGTAGGCTACATCAGGAGGAAATTCCAGTCTTTTAAAAAAATTTTTTTCCGCTCTTTCACTGTCAGGTCTGTTTTTCCTCCTCCAGTTGCCAGAGGCGGTCCCCATCTCCTTTGTTGGGGAGCAGGTCAGCTGTAGGGGTCAGGAGATGCCCAGCCTTGTTCTTCGCAGTGGCTCCAGTGAGATTACCTCCAAGTCTCCCCTAGGGTACACCTGAAGCTGTGAAACCGTCTGAGCTCAGTCTTGTCAGAAGTCAGTAGCATCTAAGTGGTCTGAGTTACACTCCCAGGCTTGGGTTGGGAAGTTCTGACTCAAGGGAGTGGCCGTCACATGGAATCCTTGCCCTTTGTCTCTCTGCCACACCCAGTCCCCACACTCCCAGCTCAGAGGAAATCAGAGTCCCAAGGCCACTTGCAAATCTTTCCTCCTTGCTGCCTCCTTCCCTGCCTTTCTTGCCACAAGGAGATGAAGGTTACTTTTCCACGTTGTCCCGTGGACAGAGCTAGGAGCCAAGGGGCCCTGACGGTATTAAAGGTGGAAGTTGAGCTGTGGGAGAAGGTGAAGAGCTGCATATCATATGAGAAAGAGGCTGTCTCCTGAATTGCTCTACCAGGCTTTACAAAGATGTGAACAGAGGCTGGGAATTGAAGCCTCCAGCTCTGAATGTATGGAACTGGAACTGCATTTGAGATACTCAGTCCGAGGAAGAGAAAGGAAATTGAGGAAGGAGAATGTAGTGGAAAAGAAGGAAAAAAAGATATAATGTGGAAAGACCCAGTGTGTGTAAACCATCCAAAAATGTGAGTGAACGCCTACAGTGTGTTAGGCACTGTGCTCAGACCTATGGGGAAATGGGGATGAATAAGACAGAAACCCTGGGGGCAGATAGAATGGAAGACCGCCTTTGTACCCTCAGCTCTGATATTTCACAGATACACCAAGAGAGACAGGAGCGCAGAGCAGGGAGAGGTACAGGAGAAAGGTAACAGTATTTTTTGTGTCCTGAAGTCTCCTGAGGATGTCAGCTGACCCAGATAGAGCATTCCCAGTAGAGGGAACTTGGAAAACCCAGGCCTAGAGGTAGTGGGACAGTGCTGAATGTGTTTGGAGAATTACCAATCCAGTCTGACTTCGGTGCTGGGTGTGTGTGTGTGTGTGTGTGTGTGTGTGTGTGTGTGTGTGTGTGTGTTTGTACGTGTTTGCATGTGCTTTATTTATGGAAAAGTAGGTAGAGTCCAGAGTGTGGAAGATCTTGAATGCTGTGTAGACTTTTTTCTGTAAGCAGCAGGGCCCCATTGGAAATACAATATTTGGGCCATAAAACACTAAAATTGAGTTGTAGATGTGAAGAGCTTGATTTCTCAACCGTGAGAGTACTTTGTGCCAAGTGACATCATTCTTCTGCACGTCTCTTTCTGCCCACTCCAACCCCACGTCGGGAGATTGAACGAGAGGCTCTGAGAGGTTGAGGCCACAGTGTGTCTGGAGTTAGTAAACAAATATTGATTCAGATCAGGCAGCGAAAGGGACAGGCCAGAGCAAGTGCAGTACCAGTGTCCATCCTGTTCAGTTTGATCAAGGCCCCTGGGCAGAATTCCAGGATTTCTGGGGAATGACTTGCCCCTGTGACTCAGGCATTAATCAAGCCCATAAAAACCAAGGAGAAAACTGTGTGCTTTCAGGAAGGTTCTGTTAAATAAAAATGCTCTGGGAGGGAGGGGTGGAGAGTGAATAAAGTGGGAACTCTACCCCTATCCCCCACTCATGCATTTTTTTTTCCCCCTCTTGGTTTAAAATTCCAGTCTGGTCCCGTAGACCCAGGACTGCACAGTAAGGGCTTGGCGGGTAATCCCAACCCTCCATCCCCACACCTGCCCCCATTTTTTTTGGTTTTAAAAAATCCTCCTTTGTATCATCCAGTCTCTGATTGATTCATCATGGTTGCTAGGGATGTGTTTTGCAGTAACACATCAACACTCCGCATTTTAAAAGTGGGTGTGACCACGAAACTGCTGGGTTGTACTCAGATTCTGCTGGGCAGAGGAGCCCTGTTGCCATGTGTTTTTGTTTGTTTGTGAGAATTAATATTTGGGCTTTCTGGAGCTGGTTCTTCATTCATTTCAGTAGAACTTGTTGTTATTATTTGAAGCACTAACTTTTAGGTTTACTTTTTTTGTTTGGTTCAACCTTTTTGCAAACTTTCTTTTACTTTTTTGAGGGGGGCGGGGAGACGTTAAGGCTGTTTTACTTGTGCTATTTTTGTTGCAACTGTGTGTTGGAAGTGAAACAGTGAGGTGCAGTGTAATCTATTGGGTTTAAAAAAAAAAAAAAAAGGACAAACTCTTAAGTTATCTTTAAGATAGTGCTTATGTTAGATGTAAGTTGCTTCTTTTCCAGCAGCTGCACGGATTTCTTTAATGTCTAGCTTTGTGCTATAAGAGCTTTTCCAGTCAGGCAATTAGTCTCATTTATTAATATTTTCAAGGCCAGAGGAAACTGTTCCGTTCCCTTCATTAGGGTGGAGTGTCTGTGTTCCCTTCCCAGTGGTGCGTTATTTCAAGCCAGTTTGAAGTGGGTATGGCTCTCAGTGAGTCTCCTTGTACTTCTCTAGTTATTTTCTTAAACAAAAAACTTTCCCTGAGGAAGGCGATTTTAACAATCTTGTCTAGCCACCCAACCCTTCCCTGCGAATAAGAGGTACTGGTATGTGGAGGTACTCATCAACAGATTGAATTTGCTGATTTTTTTCTTTTCCTTTTTTGCAAGTTGAAACCAGTTGGAGATCTGGGTGAGGCTGTAGTGTTGGAAAGAGTGACGCCATTTTTGTGTTCTGTGGAGAAGTCTGCCAGAAACGGAGCGGTTGTTCTGCTTTTAATGCGCTTATGAATTTTTCAGTGTGCTGAGTGGTCACTGGGGGTGGAATTATCTCCTATGGTATGGAGACTTAAAAACAACAGGTACACTAAAAAGGCAGAGCTATTGTTTCAGTAAGAAAATTCAGCCTCCAGAGCAAATACGGTGAATGGATACTGAGTATTGGCATCAAATCCCTTTCCATAGCCAAGCTTAAGTTTGCACCATTCAGAAACTTACATCTCAGGCCCCCCACGTGCCACCACGTTAGACATGGCTGGTTTTAAAGCTGGCCTCTTGTTCCCCCCGCCTCCCCGGGACACTCTCCCACATCCCATCTCCTCAGGCTTTCCCTTGTTTCTCTGGCTGGAACCTTCCAGGGTGAGTGAGTGTCCTTCTCAGAAACTAGTCAGTACCTCACCTCTCAGACCCTTAGCCAATCTCACTCATGCTGCTTTTGTCTTTCTCTCTCTCCATGTCTTAATCTCTTGGAATGAAGAACCACTGTGGCGAAGTTGAAAGGGCAAAGGGCCCAAGAGTCAGGGGACCTGAATCCTGGCCCTAACTCCCTTACTCATTAGCTGGGTGACCTGGGCTAGTCTTCTGGGGCGAGAAGGGAAGAGAGCTGCAAGGTCCTGCAGGACTGGAGTCTGTGTGTCATAGTTTTGTGTGTGTCTCTCCCAGCCCTTAATGCGGGGCAGGCCGTGTGTGTGTGTGTGTGTGTGTGTGTGTGTGTGTGTGTGTGTGTGTGTGTGTGTGTTAGGGGCTTGCTGATTGATTACCTGGGTGTCACCAGTGTTTGTAACCTACAGTAGCCCTGCCAAGACTTTCTCTTTCTGCTTCCAAGGATAGCAGCACTCTGACATCTTCTCATTAATCATATGCACTATATTAAGCTAATGTTTTAACAAACATGAGTGGCAAAGCTGACTCTTTCTTCTGGAGATTAATTAGTCGTCTGCAAGATGACTTTGCATTCCCAGGGGATTGGATGTAGTGAAGAGACCAGGATGTAGTGAAGAAACCAGCGGATTGGATGTACTGAAGAAATGAGGGCCATGGTTTTTAAAAAATATTTATTATTTATTAAATAATATTTTTAATATTTATTATTTATTTTTAATATTTATATTTAATATTTATTTATTTTTAAAATATTTATTTATTTTGGCTGCGCCGGGTCTTAGTTGCAGCACGCAGGATCTTTTAGCTGCGGCATGTATGCAGGATCTAATTCCCTGACCAGGGATCGAACCTGGGCCCCCTGCATTGAGAGTGCAGAGTCTTAACCACTGGACCACCAGGGAAGTGCTGAGGGCCGTGTTTTATTTCTAAGGTGAAAATGTGTTTGCCCTTAAGCTTGCATGGAGTAGGAAATATTTATATGGATACGGAAGACACTTGCATGGAGTAATCCCAAGCTTCATGGATATTGTTTTTTTTATTATTGTGCCATTCTTTTCCTGCAGAATGATTATCAATAATATAAATATAAATGTTCATTATGCAAAATAGCAACTCATTTCTGACCGTTTATTTAGCACCTAGAGTGTGCAGAGGCCCTCTTAAATCTGTGGGGGAACTGGGACTCTACGGGGCAGATGAGACCCCATTTGGTTGAATTGTGCTATGTATTTTCCATCTGAATATGTGGCGCATGCGTGGCAGGAACTCAGGACACTTTTGCTCAGTGGTGAGTAAGTCTAGTGGCATCAGAAAGTGTTTCTGGCATTGAAAGGTGGGAGAGGCAGTGCCGGGGAATGGGGGCTGCAGCCACCCCATTGGAGCAGGTGCCAGAGGTGTGGTGACTTGAGGAATGGGCAGCATGTGTAACCAGAAGAAGGGACAAGGGTAAGGAGATGGAGCAGGAGACACGAATCAAGGTGCTGTGGATGAAAGCAGTTACGGTGTGTTTGGGGAGAAGCAAGGAACAGTTTGGTTGAGGCCCACTTTTGTTGGGGAGTACATAGAGGGCTGGACGGAGCTGGAGTAAGAGAACATCACGGAAGGATGGATTTTGAACTATTGTGACAAGATAAAATAGAGGAATTTAGCTGGTAGCGGCACATAGGACTGATGAGGTGAAGGAGCAGTACAACTGTCGACCGCTAAACAGAAAGGAAGACGTGTGGGACTTTTTAAAATCCCCATTTTCGGACTTCCCTGGTGGCACAGTGGTTAAGAATCCGCCTGCCAATGCAGGGGACACGGGTTCGAGCCCTGGTCCATGAAGATCCCACATGCCGCAGAGCAACTAAGCCCGTGCACCACAACTACTGAGCCTGCGCTCTAGAGCCCGCAAGCCACAACTACTGAGCCCACGTGCCACAACTATTGAAGCCCGCGTGCCTAGAGCCTGTGTTCCACAACAAGAGAAGCCACCACAATGAGAAGCCCGCACACCACAACGAAGAGTAGCCGCTGTTCGCGGCAACAAAGACCCAATGCAGCCAAAAATAAATAAATATATTTATATTTAAAAAAAAAAAAAGAACTAAAAAAAAAAAAAATCCCCGTTTTCTGTCTCTGTGTTGTGCCTGTGGGAGAAGGGTTACGTGAATCCGATGGCCTTTGGTTTGTACCGTACTGAGGGATCCGTGTGGGACATGGTTAGGCAGCTGTCTCCCAAGCCGGTGCTCGGAGCTGGAGAGGCAACTTGAAAGAACTACCTGGCAGAAACTTACCCGCCTCTGCGGTTGCGATTTCCTAAACCTCAGAACCCATGTGAAGTAACTGATCTAATAAATAAGTAGAATTTAATCCACCCAGAAACAACTTTGACTTATTGGTCTTCTTTTTTGTTTCGGCATTTTTCTTTCTTAGCTCTTTACAGTGGGGACTAGAATTCTGCAAGGCAGATGACAACCATTTACCCCTCACTGCAAACCTAGCCCAGTTCTGACTGAGCCCCAGGAGTGGGAGTCCAGGCCAGGGCTTAGGTGGTCCATGTCCTGGGGAGTTCATGTCCTCTTTGGTGATTCTCAACAGCATAACTGATGAGACGCTATAGAATGTTTCTTGGCCCAAGTTGAAGTTGGAGATTATTCTTCGATTTTACATTCTTCTTATACTAATTCTTCCAAATCCGGTGTGTACTTTACACTTACAGCACATCTCAGTATGGTCTGGACACTTTTCAGTGCTTGATAGCCCCATGTGGCTGGTGGCTAGTGTATTGGACAGTCTAGCTACAGAGCAAGACTCTTAAAGAAAATAGACTTTATTTTTTTAGGGCAGTTTTAGGTTCACAGAATAATTGAGTACGAAGTCAGAGTTCCCATATATTCCCAGCTCCCCCCCTATATACACACAACCTCTCCAACTATCAAAATCCCCCACCAGAGAAGTACATTTGTTATAATTGCTGAACCTACATTGACACATCTTTATCACTCAAAACACATAGTTTACGTTAGGGTTCATTCTTGGTGTTGTAAATTCTATGGATTTTGGCAAACGTATAATAACATGTATCCACCATTACTGTATCACAGCCCTAAAAATCTTCTGTGCCCTGCCAATTCGTCCCTCCCTCCTTCCCCTCTAAACCGTAGCAACCACTGATCCTCTTACTGTCTCCATGGTTGTGCCTTTTCTAGAATGGCGTATAATTGGAATCGTACAGTATGTAGCCTTTTCAAACTGCTTTTTTCACTTAGTAATATACATTTAAGTTTCCTTCATGTCTGTTCGTGGCTTGATAGCTCATTTCTTTTTAGTGCTGAATAATATTACATTGTCTGGATGTACCACAGTTTATTTATAGAGGATGACTTTACAAATTAGGATCATATCTCAGTGCTGTGATGCATTGCATGGGTTGGGGGTGTGTGTGATAGTGTCTGAGAGTTGTGGAAATGGAGGAGTTGGAATAGCTGTGATTTTCTTTTTTGCCGTGCTTAAAAAGCTTCTATAAGCATCAAGAAGAGAGAAGTCATGTAGGAGAGAGCTCATTGTGAAAATCTTGCAGAAATAGTTCCATAACCACAAATAAAGGCGAATCTTTTTCTCTTAATTCCTCTAACTCACCCCACACAGAGCCTGGAATCTGCCTAGTCCAAAACCTTCTGATAAATTAACAAATGTCTATGTCCAAATATTCCTTCAAAGCCAGTTGTATGAAAACATGTAGACTAAGCAAACTGTTGGAAGAAAAAAGAAAGCTGAATTGCATGGGCACAATTTCCTTGATCAAAGAATATTAAGCAAAAACAGACCAAAACAGGAGTTGCTGCAATTCAGACGTCATTCCCACTGTTTTGAGGATGCAGCTCTGCTCTATTTTCTTTATTTTGGGGAAGCTGCTGCTGAATGACCTGTCTTGTCTCAGTTGAGGTAAATTTCCTGCCAGTTGAGCACTTTTTATTGGCAGAGGTTGGTGTATCAATTCTGAAAACTGTGTGATTGCAAAGCTGGAAAGCCAGTTCATTACGTTGTCGTATCACTGTCCAATTAAGTGTATTAACTGAAAGAGGACTTCATTTCAGCCATTTTGAATCTTAAATACAAGGATAAGTCTTTTATGGGATGAGTTAATGTCAAAATCTGTCCGTTGTCTTTCTCATCAACAGTTTAATATCTTCTAAGCATTGGTGAGCTAAGAGAATAATTATGGATAGTAATAAAGGGCTCCATTTAGGAATCAGCCAGCATGAAAGTGCTACTGATTTCAGTTCATATGCATAGTTTTCAGACTATGGATATATATTATATATGATATATTAAATTATTGGTGAAAAATATAGCAGTAATGGCTGGTTTGACAAGATTATCACTTTTTAGGAGAACCGGAAGATTCAGTCTTATCCTGTTTGGACGAGTTGCACTGGTCTTGGGAAGAAACGTTTTGTTTTTGTATTTACAAGTCAATCTCCCCAGGTTCTCTGTAAACTGAGCAAGAACAAGACTAGCTAGTTCTGTAGTCCATCCCAAACCTAAGATGAACCATCTCTCAGCTTTAATTTTCCCAATCACAAGATAGGAATTGCATCTATTTGCAAAAATTACTCTAATATCGTCAGATGAAATGGTCCAAGAAGTAGAGATGAGTATAATGAATCACTGCGCTTCGGGGGAAAGGAAAACCTCTTCATAATAAAGACTTTTTGTTGTACTTTTTTTTTTTTTCCAGCTTCTTTCAAAATGTCTACCGTTCATGAAATTCTCTGCAAGCTCAGCTTGGAGGGTGATGTAAGTATATCATTTTCACTTTGTGTAATTTTTGCAAATTGGGCATCTCTCTGGATAACTGTGCCTCTTCCTTTCCTTGTACATCTAAGGAAAATGGGGACAAAATTCAGACAGTCATTCCCGGAATCCCCTTGGTTCCCTGTCTTCCCCAGTACTTTAGCTGTTCCTAGTAGTTCAATTTGAAAGAAATGTTATGGCTCCAGAAACTGTTTTGGCATCACATTAAAATTGGACAGACACTAGTGACACTGAGATGCTTGGAATTTTATCCTGCTATATAGTTAACATGCCAGTGGTAGTAATTATTGTGGTGGTACAGGACTTTTTTTTTTTTTTTAATTAGAGTATAGTTGCTTTACAGTGCTGTGTCAGTCAGTTTCTGATGTACAGCAAAGTGAGTCAGCCATACAGATACATATATCCCCTCTTTTTTGGATTTCCTTTCCATTTAGGTCACAACAGAGCACTGAGTAGAGTTCCGTGTGCTCTACAGTAGGTTCTCATTGATACAGGATTTTTAATGTCATGCCCTCGGATTTTATTAATGGTTGGCATAAGCTACAGCCATATTGAAAATGATCCCGCATGTTTTGGACTTCTTATAGTGTCCAGAGAGTTATTCCAGACAAGGACTTTTTAAAATTTAGTACCTGGGAAAGCTTTTCTCCAAAATAGCTAGAATTTTTTTTTTTAAACTAAATAATAGAAGTATTATAATTCATCTTGTTGCCTTTTTTGCTTTGGCTATCAGGTAGCTCAGACTTAATTGTCTTTCACAGGAACTTGGAAATTCTGATACATTTGCTTTTTTGTTTTACAGTCAAAATTTTTAAAAGCTATATGCAAAATTATAAGTCATTGCAAATACTTTTAGAATAAAGTAGAGTATAAATTATGAATATGTAAAATATCTAATAATACCATACATCTTTCAGGTTATCTTGGCAGAACTGGCTTTTACAGAAACTCAGCAGTGACACTGGTTTGTAGGCATATCTTACAGATATTTCAAAATATGCTCTCACTGAAATTAAAATACAAAGAAGCACTCAAGTGGGTTGACAGCAGCTTGGGTCATGTGGTACAGAACCCTCTGTCTCTGGTGCTTGCCAATAAAACGTTCAGATGGATGATGTTGGTGCGAGCACAGGTTGTATGGAGTATAAAGCCTACCTGGTTTTCATCTTTCTTCTTGGACCTTGCGCACACTGTTGTTGGCAACCATACAAGCAGCATGTTGAGGTCCAGACAAGTCCAAGAGCTAAATAAATTTTTTCTTAATGGATCAGATCATTAGATCACTTTTAGTATCGGGTTTCATCAGAGGGCTTTTCATGTGGCCTTTGAAGTTACTCTAGTATGATGTGCTTCTCTGTGGAGAGATGGGACTGCAATAGAAAATGTCATGTATTCCCCAATACTTTGAGGGAAGAGAAACATCACTTTGGCCTCCATAACTTGATTTTCAGATAAATGAATTTTACAGGTAATAAGTTCAATTATCCATTTAATTTTATTTCCAGAGTTACTATAAAATTATGCAAAACTTTTCTTACTCACTGTTGTTTTTGGGATGAGATGACATAGCACCTGATATATGAAGCCATATTTGATATGGCTCGATGGCCAGACTGCCTGCCTTTGTAAATAACTGATGGGATTGTTAATAAATAGGAAAATGTGTTCCCTTAGATTTCTGTCCTCATTTTGTAGCCACCGTAGCATATATAGTAAGTATTTCAGAATAACGCTTTGTGTCATTACCTTTTCCTGAACGTGTGCTCTATTCCCATTGAGTTAATCTTACTGGAAAGTTTAAGTAGTGAAATTATACGGAAAACACCTTGATAATCCTCTGTGTTTCAGTTATATGTATTAACTGGATTTACTATTTGGCCAAGATGGTCACAAGTACATTTTGAAACATTTTGCCCAGCCCTGAACTTAGATTTGTGGCTTGTGCTAGGAGGCATTTGGGAGGATGGCATCTTAGTTGTTTACCTGCACAGCCTCACTGCTAATAAATGCTGGGGTGCCTTGTAACGTGATGCATGTGGGTGGAAAGGTAAGTCAGGGCAACTCAGTCTCCGACTATTTCCAGAAACAGCCTAGACAGAGTCATGATGTGATGGGAGGTGTGCAGTGTGGGGAGGCTGGGATGGGGAGCCTTGACGTTGAAGGCGGTGCAGTGGTGGATGGGTCCACTGGCCATCAGCCAACCTAAAGAACATTGTCAGTCCTGTTTTGTCTGTCCTTTGCTTTGGGACTGGATAGCAGGGAGGAGGAAAGCTGTAAGAGCATTTCAAAGGAGAGAAGTTAACACTTTGGAGAGGAGAACTGATGTAGAATCATGCTGTTGTCCTTACCTCAGTCTGGGGTGGGTCGGGCGAGGGAGGGTCCATCAGATCTGGAAGGGTGATGGGCTTTGAAAAGCACTAGAAAGGAAGAACCCGTGGTTTAAAAGGCAGTGAGAAGAAAAAATACTAGGGAGAGTAGTAGGCAGAGGGGATCGTGTTAAAGACAGCAGAGTGGAGGGTAGAGAGAGTAGAGAAAGCAGGCGGAACCTGGCCAATATGAAGAGGATGGGGGCCATGTGGCCTGACCACCTTGGTTCCACGGCGGTGGCCAAAGGGGGAGGATACAGGAAGAAGATGCTTCCCTCACTTATCTCATAGTCTGAGACAGGCAGGCAGGCATTCTACATTTGCTTTTTAAAGAATTGTGAGCTCAACGATACAGGCTCAGTGGAAATTCATGTGCCTGTAGCAAAAACTTGGCTAAACACACTTGTCATTCAGGCATTTCCACATTTCCAGCTTGTTTCAAATTTTGGCCAGCCCAGTTTCGTGCTCTTCAAAGCCTTCCGCAAAGAAACGGGTGGTTTCAAGTGCCCAGCTTTGCGTTTTCCGCCTCTGAGCTTGCGTGAAAAGTAAGATGAAATGTAGAAATAGATTTATCGTATTCTAAACTAGTTGAGCCTTTGAAGAAGAATTCTCAATTCGAAATAAGGAAGTTTCGTATCCTATGTGTGAGTTACCTAGCCTAAGAATGATGTGAATTATTAAAAGAAACAATAGGAAAAAAGATATTTTAGGAATTGACATTTCAACAAGAGGCTTTTAAGTATGTGTGATTGCAGTGTGTTTGTCTTTTGACCTCAGCACTCCACACCTCCAAGTGCATACGGGTCAGTCAAAGCGCACACCAACTTTGATGCCGAGCGGGATGCTCTGAACATAGAGACAGCCATCAAGACGAAAGGTAGGCCATACATTTGTCCCCCTCGTCGAACACTGACCAGAGGGTTTCTAGTCTCTTTCTTGAACCTTCATACGTTGGTCATTTGAAATTGTCATCGAGCTTTAATGGAGCGATCGAAACCTACCCTACCCCACCCCATCCTTCTCTCCTTCGTTCCCCCTCTTTCTCCCTCCCTCCCTCCCTCCTCTCTTTGGAGAGAAGAAGATTTAAAACATGAGAAACTAAATAACCGAATAGCATAGTGACATGGAAATAGGCTTTAGCTGAGGGCCAGGAAGGTCTGATCCCCTGGGTGTGTGCTTTGGGCTGAGTTCCTCACTTGGAGGCCTCATTGCCCCTTCTATAAGGAAGAATTTGGTCATGGTGTTCCCTAAGGGCCTCTTTTTGGTCCTAAATCCCCTTGAATTTTATTACATTTCTTGGAAAAATGCTGGGAACATTTTACTGCTTTGCTCTCAGATTGATCTAATGAGCGAAAAATTCAGACTTCTTTTTTTTTTTTAGCTCTACAAGTTACGCCCCTGCTTAGTCTTGGAGCTTGTATTTGAAGAGCTGTCGGGATGGTTGTATTTCCTAGAGTTCCAGGATGAGTAAGAGAGGACAAGGAGGCATAAAAGCCTCTGTTCCAAAATAGAGCAGATAAAGCATTTAATTGGGTAAGAGTTGAGCAAGGGCTTGCTCAGGTCATTGTGCTGTTTTCTGTATCCACAAAAGCCAGTGTTCAGACTTCTTTGGCTTATGTTAACGAAGCACGTATCTTTGGGGTTGCCCCATCCCCAGATCCTTGGAAACACTGTGATTATTGTGGTGATGCTTGTGATTCACCACACTCTTCCCCTTTTGGACAAAGTGCTTCTTATCATATGAGGCTAGTCTGAGACACATATGTGAGCCAGCAGCCAGAGTGGCTGCTGGTTCATCCCCTGCTGACGAGTTGTGGGACATTAGGACGATGGAGTGTTTTTACTTATTGACACATGCATACAATTCACATACAGGTCACTGACCGACTGGGGACCTCAGTCAGGGTGACCTGGGGCCCTAAAATTGGCGTGACCATGTGTCCCCGTTATGCCTGCATATTTACTGATTGTGCCCCCTTTTCGCCCTCAGAATTGTCTTATTTTGCAGGATAGATTGCATAGTCACTTTTCCTAGAACCCTTGGAGAAACTGGTGACTGTGTTTCTGGGGATAGGAAGGAGTGTAGAAAGAGCCTTTACGTCCTGTGGTTCTAATAGGACATAGGTTTGCATCACTGGCCTCAAAGCAGCCTTAGTTTCCATGGGGACATTGTGGGCACCTCCCACTACAGTGGCCTGGACAACTAACTACCTTCAAAAAGCCATCTTTTTTGGTGCTTTTAAATGACCGTACTTGTCAAAGGCCAGGCTGGGAAGTCAGGACGTCACTAATCAGAAAATGAAACTAAAATCTGCAGGGCTCACCTCCCTGCAGTCAGTTCTACTTGGTGGAGCCTAGTGGATGAGAGCATATGTGTTTGTGGGTTCAAATCTTAGCTCTACCACTAATTTACTAGCTGTCTGACTCTGGGAAAACATTTAACTTTCTTAAGCCTCAGCTTGCTTACTGTAAAAGGGGGGCTAATAAAAGTTCCCACCTCACAGGGTTGTTGTGAAGTAGGAAGCACTTAGCATGGTGCCTGGCATATAGATAATACTCAAAATATGTCACCTTAACACACACACACACACACCACACACACACGCACACACAATCCCCTCTCCTAAAAACTCACCTTCTCACTATTTGGATGTGCCTACATTCCTGGGGTTTCCCAACTAGCCATTGTAGAGAAGTTTAACAGTTAACTCTTCTGACAAAGAAGGTGCCTTTTACAAGCGTAAGACAAAGGCTGCTTTTATCCCTGCATGAGAAAGCTTTTAGCACACTGGAATGTAAAGATTGCGCAAATGAACTCTGGTAACAGCTGAAACTCCCAGGGTAATAAAAATACCTTCAGGCGCTTTCTGAGTTAGTAGAAAAATACTGTAGTTTCTAAGCAGAAACATCTGGAGGGCTAAGATCTGGATTCCTGCATTCCAGTTTGGTCAAATGCAGATGACATCACCATTATCAGGGTTGCAGCTGCTTATTGAGGGCTGCTCATTATGGGCTGGCGTGGCACCAAGCACTTCAGGAACATTCTTCCTAGATGAACTTCAGATTAATCCTCTCATGTAGGGTGCTGTCATCCCCAATTTATGGGGGACACAATTTAGGATTAACATGCTCCAGGTCTCTTGGCTGTGGTTCAGATAGGGGTTTTAACACGACTCTTTCCAGCCCCAGGGCTGTGCTCTCAAGCACCCCAATGTTATGCTACCCACCTGCCAGGGTTGGACTTTTTACTTAGCCATGAGTTGTTTTCAGGCATGAGAACATTTTCTAGCTGTGATTCTGTGGATATCAGATACATGTTATATTTGTGGGTCCAGCTTTTGGTCTCCTGTCTTCTTCTCTCCCAAGCTTAATGCCCAGTGGGTCCCACTTAGGACTGCTTTTTATTATTTGTTTTTGGTGCCTAGTGATTTTAAAGAGTAACTGAATTTTCTTGAGTTAAGTCTGTTGGTCCTTTAAAATAGTTTATAGATTGTTGGTATATTTAGAACCTTAAATCCTTCTAGGAAACTCGAGAGGAAAGAATATGATAGATATACAGAGCTCAGAGTTGTAATGAAGTTGTTATTATCAGCATTGGTTTTTTTTTTTTTAACATCTTTATTAGAGTATAATTGCTTTACAATGGTGTGTCAGTTTCTGCTTTATAACAGTGAGTCAGTTATACATATACATATGTCCCCATATCTCTTCCCTCTTGCATCTCCCTCTCTCCCACCCTCCCTATCCCATCCCTCTAGGCGGTCACAAAGCACCGACCTGATCTCCCTGTGCTATATCAGCATTGGTTATGATGGTGACAAACCTAGATCCATCTTCTAGTTGGAGAGTGACTTAGTACATTGTGGTAACTGCCTTTATATTACATAGAGTATCTGTAGAATGTCACCAAGACATGAAAAGTAAAGTTTGCAAACAGTTTTTTTACATTGTTATTGAGGTATAATTCACATCTCATACAATTCACCTATATAAAATGTACAATTCAGGGTTTTTTTAGTATATTCGCAAAATTGTACAACCATCACCACAATCAGTTTTGGAACACTCATATATTTCACCTTAAATTTGTCAGTTGCATAGGAAATGGGCATAAAATAGTATATACAGTATGTTCACACCACCACAATTTTTTTTATGTCAAAAAGAAAAAAATAAAAGGCATTTAACTGATATATAGAATTATGGGTAATTGATTCTTTTCCTGTGTTTTCGGTATATTGTTTTTCCCAATTTTTCTATGGTGACATGTATTACCTTCATAACGGAAAGCAGTAAACTAAATTAAAAACAAAAATGAAGTCATCGCAGTTTAACAACATGGGTTTGAACTGCGTGGGTCCACTTACACGTGGATGTTTTTCTCAACGGTAAGTACAACGGTGCTACGCGGTCAGAGGTCAGTTGAATCCACAGATACGGAACTGAGGATAAGGAGGGCCGACTGTAAATTATATGTGGATTTTCAGCTGTTGGGGGTGTCGGCACCTCATACCCTCCAGTTGTTCGAGGGTCAGCTGTAGTTGGGAAACTCGCATCCCTTTTGTTTTTTTCTCCTTCCCCTTGATCTTTTTAGATACTAACACTAGTTTAAAAAAATGAGCTAATTAAGATCTTACCTTCCCTTTTAGAATGCCTTTCACTTTAAGTGTAATTAGGAAGCTCCTGCCCCACCTTAACCGACCCTTTTCCAGGAGAATACAGTGCAAATTAATTGGTGTTTCCCTGACATCCAAGGAAACTGGGTAAACTTCAAATGCTGATACAAACAAAGCCAAAGGACCGTGAAAAGATGACCCTCTGGGCCTCCCCTCTCAGATAGGGTAGCCCACGTGTGTGTGCACACGCGTGTGTGCGTGTGCCGAATGTAGAGCATGTTGGGCATTACCTGTACTGCCTGACGTACGTCTGCTTCCCTATCCGACTACTCGCAGGAAGAAGGGCTGTGAGCAAGTCACCTGTGGCCTAGGGTTGCTCACTGCTCTTAAACCCAAGAATTGTAAACCGAGGCAGGCCTGCAGTGGGGAGGATTAGGAGGGGCAGACCTGGGTGAGATCTATAGGCTGGTGCTGCCTAGACTGGTCAGAAGGCCCCCAAACAGCTCTTATCCCTCCCTTCTCCTCTGCCCTTATCTCTCGCCTGGGCTGCTAGGGCATTTGTCCTTATTTATTTATAAAATATTTATTTATTTATTTGGTTGTGCTGGGTCTTAGTTGCAGCAGGTGGGCTCCTTAGTTGTGGCACGTGAACTCTTAGTTGTGGCATGCATGTGAGATCTAGTTCCCTGACCCGGGCCCCCTGCATTGGGAGTGCGGAGTCTTACCCACTGCGCTACCAGGGAAGCCCCTGTCCTTATTTTTACGGGCCTCCTTGCCTCATCCAGTGCAGATCCTCTGTCTAGCTTCATCTCCAGGCTATTCGGTGCCACAAACAGAGCCTTTGCTCTCAGGAGTGTGCAGCCCGCTTCTAGTGGGAGTGTTGGCCCACTTCTGACATCCAGGCAGTTCCCACTCATCTTGGCCTGAGCTGATGCACCGCCTCTTCTCCAAGCTTTCTCTAAGAGGGAGGCAGAATCATTTATTCCTTGATCTGTGTCTCATAATACTTTCGTCTCATTTATAGCTCTTGCCACATTGTGTTATAGTTATCCATCTATGGGTTTGTCTCTCCCACCAGAAAGTGAGCTCCCTGAGGGCAAGGACTTTATTTCATTAAACTTTTCTAATGCCCAGGCCCCTGGGATCATGTGAGGAAGTACATATTTAACCTGAATAGTAGTGAAAATGTACACAGATACCAGAGCATACAGGTGAGTGCAGAGTCAGGATATGTGCCTGGCAAGAGAAGGCAGCAGAAGGCAGTTCCAGAATCTGGACCCTATCCCCAAAGGATTAACAGTCCCCTAGTGAGCTTTGATCCTTTTTTCCGAAATGAATTTAGCTCACACTTGTAAGACTGCTTTGTTTTTGGTTTGAAGGAATCTCAGTGTTCCCTGAGCATGTCACCTAAACCAAATGCATGATTGCTTCGTGTATGCTCTGGCTTGAGGTAGACTCTGCAATTACTTACCTTAATTAATGTCTACTTAGAAACTGAATAAAGCCATGCAAAAGTAGTAATATTGCTTAATTAACAAGAGGTTTCTGAGACTTAAATCTGTAGGAGTCTCTTGGTCTAGATTGGCCTTGGGTTAAATATATACTGCAGAGTGTACAACACAGCTGTGAATGGTTTACCATATGGGTCCAAATAACTAGAAAGGAAAGTCAGCTAAATTAGAAAAGGATGAATCTAGACTACATAAAATAGATTGTAATTAGAAGCAGCACAACCCCAGAGTTAGTGTAAGTGCCAATAAACTGGTACAGCTTCGGTCTCTCTCTGGAAGGGGAGGGTAATGAATTGCCCTATTATTATTGCCAGTTTTGATTTTAGCAGTATTTGTGTTCTCCGGAAGGGTTGCAGAAGTGGGTGATTTTCCGCCCCCCCCCTTATAAGCACAAGTATAGAAGCATAACGGCAGCAAGTTGCCGCGCTTATTTTTTTCTTATACTTTTGAAATGGAGCCGCTTAAGATTTCCAGCATGGCCAAAAGACTGACATCCCATGGCAGTGGGAAGGAAGCCAGGATGTGTATTTTTGCTTTCACCTGCACACCTGGAGGTATATTCATTTAGCTGAGACAGCGATTAGGAATGTATTCTCTTGAAGATACCAGGAGGCAGGTTGGCTCTGGAAAGTAGCTTCTCTCCCGCAGGAGCGGCGTCGGAGGTGTGGGCCCAAACTAAGAACCCCCAAGCCTGAGTGTGAGCGTGCTTGTGGGAAAGGCCCTTGTGCCCCCACGTAGCCCAGGGCCTTCTCACTCTAACCATCCCGGAAGTGAACCAGAGGGAACAAAACCTTCCCGTTGATGAGGACTTTCCTTTTGTGTTCAAGTTGACTTTAGACTGAATTCTCATCTTACAGCACTGCTGGGAACAAAGAGGGACCAGTGCTGAGTCACAGTCACCTTTACTCTGGGCACAGATTTTCTGATTTCTTTCAAGATGATCATTGTCTACTCGGGTATGTAGATGCCAGACTCAAGCCAAGGAGCCTATGAAACATGGGTGAAGGAGTCCCTGGTGCCTTTCTCATTGTAGGCATCGGCTGTGTTGCCTGCCTGTCAGCTTTTTCTTTTTTTGTAAAAAATGGTTACCTCTTTTCCATGAGGAAATCCAAATACCGGTGACACCCAGGGACGATGGAAGTCACCGATGGAAGTCACCGTTCGTTCTTATCTGGTGTCGGCAGTGCTGAGACAATAAATGGTAACTTCTCTGTCAGCTGAGTTCAGGGCGGGTATCAGTTTCTTTTACATCTGTTCAGATTTTTTACTTTCTGACTCAGGAAGCTGGTAGAGCAACAAAGGCACAAATTGGTGCTTGCATTTTATGCATAATCCTTCATTTGCAATTTTATTTGATTTGGATCTTGAGTAGTGGCCTTTGCGTTTTCCTGCTGGTCCTGTAGAGTATCTCAGAAATGTAATTATGCACGGAAGGCAGACAGGGTTCCAGATTATTAAAATACCCGGTGGGATTACCAAGGAGACTGTACTTAAATCCTTTCTAAGGGACTCAGCTGAGGTGAGACCAGAGCAGAATGGAAATAGAAGAAATTTGATTTCTGGGCCCGATCCTCTTCTTAGGCACTTAGCTAAACCACGCTTTCCCTGAGTCGGGCCAGGCAGCACTGTGGCAGATGGTGGGAAGGGTACTTTGGGCAACAGTGTGTGTGTGAGTGTGTGTCTGTGTGCATGCATGTGCTTCTCTGTCTCTAAAGTCACTCTTACTGGCATTTTAGGGTCCCATTGAGTTATGAATGGCTATTTCCGGAACAGAGTCTTCTAGCTCTTTCTCTTGAAAAAAACCTCAGTTGGGTTAACTCAGTGGCCATGCATTGTTACTGGGTGGCAAATCATTATCTACAGATTAGTCAATGGGTGTACATTTGTATGTTCTAAATAGTTAAGTCCAGTTCTGTAGACAAATAGACACGTTACTGTCTCCAGTCCTTTTTAGCAACAAGATGGAGGAGTGTGGTATAAAGAAGTACCAAATTATAATTCAAAAAGGTACAGACATGACTCATAGAGATATAGGATAAACACGTGGCAAACATTTATTTAATTCATTGAGATAGGGCTGGTTCAAAGGGAAATTTGAGAAACTAGGTGTTTATAGGCACTGAGGAAAGAATGTTGGAAGAAGATTGCTAGGCTGGATACAAGACCGTTAATGTCCTTCAGGGCACTGAAGCCATAATCTTGGGGGCTATCCTTTCTACTGGACCAAAATCTACAAGTTAACACGTAACCCCATAGAGCCTATGCCATAATCAGTAGTGAGTAGCAAGTCGAGTGAGAGCGTGCCCTGGAGAAACAGTCTTGGATGGGCCTTTTAGCCACACTGGGAAGACATGTTCCCTTCCTTTTGCCTTATTTTCAAGTTTTGGATTATCTTCCGTAACAGGAGGCAGAATAGCCCAACGTAGATATTTAACCCTGGTTTGAATCCCAGCTCTGCAAGTGACTTGCTTGTGTGACCTTGGGTGAGTCCTCGTCTTTTCCTCATTGGTACAATGGGGATGACAATAACACCCATCGCACACGGACACGATGACAATTGCAAGAGAGCTTTGTACAAAGCACCTTGTAAAATGCCTGGCATGTAGGTACTCAGTGAACGGTCGATACTATTAATATTATAATAAAATAAAACCCATGGGTCTGTGCCTTCTCCTCTCTCTGTGGCCTGCCTATGACCTTGTTGTAAAGATGATTTCTGAGGTTTGATACTGATATGCCCAGTAACCTAAGCCAAGTCCTGGTTTTACCTATGATCTAGATAAGGAGCGGATCTGGGCAGTTTTCCTTTGTTCTCTAACTAGTCAGTCAGCCCTGCCTGGAGGGCCTCCTGAGTCCTTTATCGAACAAAATGAAATCTGTTTTCTCTGTGCAGTCAGTGTGCCTTGGCAGATGTGAGTCAGCATCCTGTGCAGAATGGCCTCTTGGTTCCTTGCCATGAACAGTAAAGATGCACATTTTCCATGCATTGCCAGATGTGGAGCTGACTTGGGGTTTCCACCCGCAGAGAGGAGGAGGAGACTCCAGGAGGCCCATTTTGTGGGTTTGGATTCAGCCATTATTTTAGACTGCAAGTGTTCTTTGTTTTAAAAATATGGCTGATGTTTTAAGGAACCCACGACCCCAGAGTTTTCTGTGTGAGCCCTGCTGTCAGCGGTGCCTTCCCATGGCATCACTTGCCAGAGCTGTGTCTTCAGGTGACTAGCACTTAGAACAGGGACTGATTTTTTTCAGATGCCCCGGAGTGTGGGAAGCATTTTTGTAGTTAGCTGATAAGATTAGTTGGCCATTTTCATTCAAGGAATAAATGCTTAAAAACTTTCGTGCTGCTTTCCATCAGGAGCCAAATAAATTTGTGTCTTAGTTCCTCACCAATCTTGAAAATCTTAACTTCTGTTAGTGTTGAAAAGACATTTAATATTTAATGTCCATCGACAGAGGGTTGGATAAAGAAGATGTGGTACATACATACAATGGAATATTACTCAGCCATAAAAAAGAATGAAATAATGCCATTTGCAGCAACATGGATGGACCTAGAGATTACCATACTAAGTGAAGTAAGTCAGACAGAGAAAGACAACTATCATATGATATCACTTATATGTAGAATCTAAAAAGATGATACAAGTGAACTTATTTACAAAACAGAAACAGACTCACAAGCCTTTGAAAATAAACTCACGGTTACCAAAGGGGAAAGGTTGGGGGGAGGGATAAATTAGGAGGTTGGGATTAACATATACACATAAAATAGATAATCAGCAAGGACCTACTGTATGGCACAGGGAACTCTATTCAGTATTCTGTAATAACCTACATGGGAAAAGAATCTGAAAAAGAATGGATATATGTATATAAATATGTATAACTGAATCACTTTGCTGTACACCTGAAACACAACATTGTAAATTAACTATACTCCAATATAAAATAAAAATTAAATTTAAAAAAAGGCATTAAAAAAAAATCTGCCTGAATCACAGAATTTACTGTGTTCTCACCCACATTCTGTGGGATCCTGCACCCATGTCATTGTTTCCCAATGTGAGGCTTTGCTTGGATTACTTTGTGACCTTCCGTATCAAACGCAAGAGGAATGGGATGGGAAAACAGGCATTTTTCACATTTATTGTTTTCTTTATGCGATCGCTTCATCCACGTGGTTTCTTTTCGACCCTGGGCTCCTTCCCTCAGCAGACACTTCCCTTCGCACTGGCACAGGAGAGATCGGAAAGTGCAAATCCAGAGAGGCAGAGCCTCATCTGCCGTCGTCTGCGCCTACGTTAACCTTGTTAAATGTAAAGCTTTCCTGGTGTACTGGCACTTGCTGTGCATTTGTTGACGGTGATTGTGCTGACAGGTAGCTGAATGTTCAGCCCTCATCCTTCAGCTGCATCCTGGGCAGGAGTGGTGAGTCACCGGATGACCCTTGCAGCTTCAACCTGGACTGAACTATTTTCCACAGGAATAAACCATCTCACCAGTTATGATGCCAGGTCGAGAGGAAGCAGCACTGTTATGAAGATAAGATGGTTAAATCCCACTGGCAGATGTGTGCATTCTGGTGTTCCAACACAGGACATGCCTTACGTGGCTTTGAGTAGGCCATTGATCCCGGGCTCTATGATTTTTTTTCCTCTTTCTAGTTAAATTTGAAACTTGCGAACAGTGGTATGGGAGGAACAGCTGATGCAGGTGAGGCCCTCGGAAGGAGGAGGGGGCTTCCTCTGGTAGAAATAGCCTCCATTTACTTTCTTTGTAGTTGCTGGCATTAGCATTTGTGTAATGTATCACATCTTTCATTGGTAAGGGGTCCCAGCTTGCTGGATGCTGCATCACGGGCAGGCTGTTTGCTTGGTGAATAATTTAGGTAAAATACACTTCGATGCCTTCAGGCTCTAGTTGTTGCTGAGTCCTAGGTGAGATTCAGGTTAACCACCCAGGCTCTTTATGGGGATTTCCAGTAACTGGATTGTATTCTGACTCTGTTGGCTGAATGCTAAGCTGCTATGAACACAAAGGTTCATTGTTTGATTGCTAAAGGTTCATTGTTTGATTGCTAAGAGAGGTTTGTTTCTTTGACTATAAGAGCATGGGACTGCACTGAAGTTTGTGGAGTGAGCTCTTTTCAGGTGTTAGTTCTTACCTGGGTTGTGTGAACAAAGGTAAGCATTTCTTTCCCTAAAATTGTAGTTGACCCTGCACCTCAGAGAAGCAGTTGGTAGAAGCAATTTAATAGTCTTATACACAGGCAGATTTCCAACGACCTTTCCAATTCCCACCCATGCTTTTCCATCTCTGTTGGTGATTCTCAAATAAAGAATCACCAGGGAGCTGGTTGAAATGCCCCTTGCCAGGTCCAAAGTCCGCAAGAGTCTTTAATCAGATCTCGGGGGCAGGGAGGCCCAGGGAGCTGTGGTTTTATTTTTGTTGTTGTTTTGTTTTTCTTTAATTTTTTTTTATTCAAGTACTGTTGATGTACAATATTATATTAGTTTCAGGTATACAGCATTTGGTATTTGGTATTTTTGCAAATTATACTCCATTATAGGTTATTACAAGATAATGGCTATAATCCACTGTGCTGTACAGTATATCCTTGTTGCTTATCTATTTTATACATAGGAGCTGTGTTTTTGTTTTTTTTGTTTTTTTTTAAAGTTATGCAATTTTTATTTATTTATTTATTTATTTATGGCTGTGTTGGGTCTTCGCTTCTGTGTGAGGGCTTTCTCTAGTTGCGGCAAGTGGGGGCCACTCTTCATTGCGGTGCGCGGGCCTCTCACTATCACGGCCTCTCTTGTTGCGGAGCACAGGCTCCAGACGCGCAGGCTCAGTAGTTGTGGCTCACGGGCTTAGTGGCTCCGCGGCATGTGGGATTTTCCCAGACCAGGGCTCGAACCCGTGTCCCCTGCATTGGCAGGCAGATTCTCAACCGCTGCGCCACCAGGGAAGCCCAGGAGCTGTGTTTTTAATAAGTGCTTCATGTGATTCTCATTCAGGTGAGCTCAGGACCACGTTCTGACACAAACACAACTTTGCATTTGTTTCCAGGGGGGAATGATTTTTTATGGGTCAGTGTTCTTGGCATGCGTTTAGGTCAGCAGCCCAAAGATTGGTTTTAGGAAATATTAGAGTTGAGATTAGAGGGTATAATTGTATTTTGTTATTCTCCAGCATTTTCAGATTTGGGTAAGAAAGTTAAGTGTAAAGGAAAAAGACGTTTATAAACAAGTGGTTTTCCTAATATAAAGTTAAAGCTATAGAATATTGAGAGAGAGAGAGAGAACATATGTAAACACATGTGTGTGGGCAGGCATGCATGCCCACGTGACCAGATACATCCACGAAAGTAGCCTGGTAAGCCTTAATGAGTCTGTGAAGAAATCTATCCAGCCTGTACCTAAGCTCAATTTTTGGGACTTCCCTGGTGGTCCAGTGGGTAGGACTCCACGCTCCCAACGCAGGGGGCCCCGGGTCGGGGAACTAGATCCCGCATGCATGCTGCAACTAACAGTCCGCATGCTGCAACTAAAAAGATCCACATGCCACAACTAAGAAGTCCGCATGCCACAACTAAGACCTGATGCAGCCTAAATAAATAAATAAATAAATAAATAAATAAATAATAAAAGAGTTGCAGTACATTCTGTAGAATAGATTTTTTTTTAAAAAAGCTCGATTTTCTGTGTTAGTCTTTTGTGGAAGCAGAACTGGAGGTCATTGTTCAAGCCCCTTCCTCATGCAAGTGTAGATGCTAAGACCCCAGGAGGGCAGATGCTTCCACGGTAACAGTGGCAGAGCTGGACCTCCGTCTCTCTAAGCTTCAAGCTTCCCCATCTGTAAACGAGGAAGAGAAATAGCCATTCCCACATGGTTGTTGTGAGGGTTACATAAGATGGTTTGCATTAGGATGTTTTGGAAACCAAAGAGAATGATATAGATACAGTTCCTGAATATCATGCATATCGTGTTCTATTCTAACTAAAGTACTTAGAACCACACCGGGAATCTCGTGAGGTGAAGTCACTAGTTGATTCTAGATCAATGATTATATGTCATTCATGGTGTATATATTTTAAAAATACCCTTCTTGTGCTCATCATAGTAAATTGGAAACTATAGGTAATCAAAAGGAAGAAAACTTGAAATTATCTATAATCCTACCACTCAGATGATCCCTATTAAAATTTTGGTATAAACTAACACAGTATTGTGAACTAACTATACTCCAATAAAAATAAAAAAATTTGGTTTTGGTATGAAGGGTTCAACATATTTTTTCCTTCACATGAGCATGCCTTTTACAAAAATCAGGTTAGATTGGGTGTACTGTTTTGCAACCTGTTTTTTTTTACTTAACAGTATATTGTGAACGTTTTTTCATGTCATTTAATACTTTATACCGTCATTTTAAATGTCTGTATATTATCCCATTATATGGACAAAAACATTTATTTAATCAATCTATTATTAGACATTTTCCCCCTTTATTTTTTGCCAAAATAAGCATCTTTGAAACAATCTCATATTCAGTAGTTGGGTTTCTACGTTGACACTGGCTTCTCTGAAAATCAGAGCTAAAGGTATAAATGCTGCAGTTAAGGTAACTAACGTATTGGTATGAATTCACTTAAAAATGAGTATGTAAATACAAAAATGTTACTTATTTTTATACCCAGAAATTCTAACTTTCTGCTTTTTGATTTTTCTAACACACTTGAGAGTTTAGAATACCTTCTTTGTAAGTCTGCTCATTGCCTCTGTCTCAGAGCATTATCGTTCTGACCTTTCTGTTGCTTTGGAACTCCTGATTTCCTATAGGCTGGGCTGTTTGCAGGTCACGTGTGACCTTGGAGGCTTAACCACTCTGCTGTTTTCTCACTCAGGAATTACCTATCCAGTTATGGCAAAGACTTCCTTTTATTAAACTAAGTTCATAATCAGTCAGGAGAGAGACCTTTCACTTTCTGAATTCTTAAAATAGTGCTTCCTTAAGTTAAATGGCATGTTAAGAGTATTTCTGATACAAAATTGGAAACTTTCACATACCAGAAGGCATTGCTTATCTTTGTAAATACACATGTTCCAATTAAAATAGGTACTAAAATATTTTGGTGGCACTTCAAAACTCCCAGTTTAGATTTAATTTACATTAAAACATTATTCTTTTTAATAAAGTTATAAAATTGATTATTAAAATTGCCTATTGAATATTAAAAGCAGTGGAACATTTATTTTCCTTACAAAACAACTTAGTCTTCAGTAAGTAGGATTGTATTAATCAATTATGCTATTAAAATACAACTGCCATATTAAATCTGACTCATTTGTCATGACAGTTTATATAATTATAGAAATTGTACCTAGCTGCTTATATAGCCATAATCCTGCAATAAATATAAATAATTGTCTCTATTAATTCAGGTCGCAGTTACTGTCTATTAAGATCTCAGTTAAATGGTAATTCGGAGACCTTCATTTAAAATCTTTCTAAATCTTTGTTGTTCCATCTGACTGCCAAAGCCCCACAAATGCACCTCCTACTGTTGAGTCCAGAAACCCAATTTATGAATGAAAAATTTTTTTTTTTTTTAAATACAGATACTTAAAAAGGTCCATTTAGACTTGAGGTTTGAGGCTGTCAGGAAAAACAGAAAAGAGGGTATACATGTTGGGTGGAGGGTGCTGACAGAAAGAAAACATCTTAATGTCTTGGTATTTCACTTTAGGGACTAATATATACATTTCAGGTTGAAAAAATGCTTAAAACCTTCTATGTAAGCCCAAAGAACTAGAGCATATGGTTGAGTAACTGGTCACTACTTGTGTCTTCATAGGTGTGGATGAGGTCACCATTGTCAACATTTTGACCAACCGCAGCAATGAACAGAGACAGGATATTGCCTTCGCCTACCAGAGAAGGACCAAAAAGGTACAACAGGTTCAGGGATGGAGGGTATTCCATGTTGAATTTCAGTTCCTCAGCCATTGCTTTTTCTTTTTATGAATTCTGGCTCTTCCCAGCAAGCGCCTTCTGGAACCCTAGGAGATCCAAGGTTTTCCCCTTACATCCTGTAAGAGTCACAACTCACACATACGTGGCCCCTGGGGTGCTTGGAGCTTATCCATAAAGACCACACCCTCTTCCAACCCAGAGGGTGTAAAGGGAGCAGTTCTGGAAATAGAAAGGATAGGGGAAAACAACAACAGGTATCATTTATTGAATGCTAACTTTGTGCCAGGTATGCCATTCTCTACATGTGGCCACTCATTTCATCTTTATGACTTCTGCTGGTTCTTGATAAAATGTTTTAAATTTAATCTTGGGACACTAGCCTCCATTTGAGTATTGATCCTGACACACTCCTCTCATTCTTAAAAAAATACACTTGAGTTCCTAAGAGCTTTGCAACCACCAGGTTTAGTTTAGTAGTTCATTTGGTCTCCAGGCTATCTTCACCTTGCCATGCTCTCACTATTTAAAGGGTCTTGTGTGCTTTTTTTCCCATGCTTGTCCACGAGTGGTTGGTTAAGGAACAGCCCAGCACTTGTTCATCCTTTATTTTGTCGCAGTGTTAGGAAATTTATTTTTACAGACAGGCTGCTTTATTTTTAACTTCTTGCTATTAAAAGCTTTTGATTTATTCTTGGACGGTGCAGTAGGCATGGCTTCCTGCAGCTCCCGTTTGACTTATGGCTTTCACTCGTAGTCACAGTGGAGGTGAGCTGGAAGGATTCTAGAAAAGACATTTCTGCACTTGGAGTTGACATGACCACCAGGGTCCAGGAAGTTGCAGGTCACACCCTGCTATATCTCCCTCTCCCACCTCTCAAAACAGTTGGAAAGGACATACATAGGAAAGCATGCAGCTTGTTTCCTCTCATATGCATTAAAATTTTTCTTCCAGCTAGACTGACAATCTACTATAGTGAGACATGGAAGGGAGTGTTTATTTCTCCACTTTCCCTAAAGGATCTGTGAGCTGGTAGAGCTGAGTTCCAGTTGGAGCTGAAGGCCCACCTCTTTGGACAATATGCCTGTAATTGCTCCTTCAGCTGTCACTTACAGAGTGTGGTCTTGGAACACACTTGGGTGTGGACACATAAGTGTACATAGAAATATAGAAGCCCGGATTTCGATTTCAGATGAGATACATGGAGAACAAAGCTCTCACATACCCTGTTGGAGGGATGATGTTACAGAATCATGATGGGTTTGGTGACCTCACAGGCTTCATGGTCGGCTGGGGACAACTCACTCTCCTACTGATTCTTGATACCTCTCAGCCCTGGGCTAAGGAGAATTAATCACATTTTAAAGAAAGATACATAAAATACTGGAGATACTTTCTGAAGGAAATCCTGAAAGCAGAACCTTATTGTTTGCATAATAAAGGAGAAGGCCCTGTACTGTAGAGTACTTTAACAATAGGGACCCAGGCTGCCTAGGTGAGGGCGTGAACAGCATGGGTACAGCTAGTAGCACTGGACAGGAACTGGGACAGAGGATCGATGTTCTGTTTCTTTCATGTTCGAGCAGATGCCAGGTTTCTCCAGATAAGGAATGGTCATATTTTATTTGTCAAACATACCTGGACAAATATTCTTTGCTAAGTGCAAAGAAAGCCCTGTGCTTGACATTATGAGAAGCAGGAAGTTGGCTGCCCATAAGGAGTTTATTATAGAAGTGGAAGCAGTCAGTAGGTGCCCAAATGCTATTTGAAGTCTGAACAGAGAATGGGTAGAGGGGAGTGTCAGGGTAGGCTAAGTTTGGAATTACCTAACCTCAGAGTTCCACGCTGGAAAATTGGTGCTATAATTGGAAGGTGTAGCTTCTAAAGTTCTCTCCTAAGTGCTATGTGTTACTAGGACTTCAGGAAGCAGGAGAAAGTAGGTGATGAAAGGGTTGGGCCAGATGATTTCTAAGACCCATCTCAGTCCTCGACATCTGTGAATGATTTGAGAAGATTCTCTCTGAAGCAGGCTGCACATCACCTCTTAGAGCCTGCACATACCTCTAGGGGCTAAACGTCGTAGATGCCATGGGTGCTGCTGCAAAGCAGGAGAGGAAGAGAGAAGAGGGGGGAAAAAGTGAAAAGAAAGAAAAAAAAAATTATAACAAGAGAGTTCAGCCATCACTCAATGCCCATGATTTGTAGGAAATCTAATCCCCGGGGAAGCATCTGTCAAAGCCACATCGAATTGGGATATCTGTCTGCCTGTGTGGGTGCTGACTCAGGCCTCTGACTTGAAATCTGTCAGTGGATTTTAATGGTAACAGTGGGAACCTTTAAGAAACAATATACAGCAGGGAAGCCCAGGGGTGAATGGGGAGGGCTTTAGTCCCCACCATCTTGATAATACCATTCCAGTTTGGTATGGAAAATAGAGGTTCTCTCAGTCTTAGGTGAAGTGTTTTGCATAGGAAAGCTTCATGAGATCACTTCTAGCCAAGTGGGGGCCTCTGGTTCCACCTGGAGACTTTCTGGAGCCACCTCTGGCACAGCTGCACAAAACCTTTCACAGGAGGATACCAGCAGGCCACGAGGGTTCTGTTTCCTTGGAGGCTCCCCACTTTGATCACCTCCTTCTTAGCAGGGGCCTTGACCCTAGAAAGTGCCCTGTCTTCCATAGGCTGTTACCACGTGCGAGTGTAAGCGTATTGTAAACTGCATTCACTCATAGCTTTCTGAGGCATTGCATGCTGCTCTGGTTTCCTTTTACTGACTGGACAAGAGGGCAAAATCAGCTTGGATTTTAGGGGATTTTACCGGAGGAAAGTCTGATCTTTCCATTTCTGACCTTTAGGTCTGCCAAAGGGAATGCGGTTGAAGGATACTTTGACCGAACACCCCAGAGTTGTCAAAGAATCACAACCTGCTTTACAAACACATGCCTCTATTTTTGTCTTACTAGTTTTAAAGGGAATACTGGTTACCAACCAAGTTTTCCATGTTGTTGCCTGTTTTTCTGAAGGAACTTGCATCAGCACTGAAGTCAGCCTTGTCCGGCCACCTGGAGACAGTGATTTTGGGCCTATTGAAAACACCTGCTCAGTATGACGCTTCTGAGCTGAAAGCCTCCATGAAGGTAAACACGTGTGAGATGCAATCTCTGTCAAATCTGCCATTAATATTTGTGAATTACAGCTTCCTGAGTGTAATTAGGTGATTTTCAGTTATGTTGAATTCTCATTTGGAATCATTTTTTGGGAATGAACTGAAGCTATAAGGCTCAGGATTTGTACCAAAAATATTTCCACTACTTTTTTTTAAGACTGTAAAGAAATTTCATGATGCAGAGAAGTCAGTTACCAGCTGCTACTGCTTGGCACCTGGGCAATTGGAATACCATTTGGAAAAACTACTTCCTTGATTACACTTCCTCTTTAAAAAAGATTTGTTATGATATTAAGGCAAAAGTAAAACTCATAGCTTTTGTTAAGTGAAGCTTAACAAAAATCTGCATATGCCGTTTTGGTTGTTTCTTCTGACCTTCTCCTTGCTGGTCCCATTGTTTGATTCAAATTTTGGGCAAAATCAGAACATCACAGTGCACATAAAGGGTGATTTCAGATCGTGAATGGTTCCTGTGTTTTGTTCAAAGTATCAAGGCACATGCTACTGTCTTTTGTTTGTATTTTGCAAAGTTATTTTGAACATGGATTTTTTAGATTAAATTAGATAGTAAAAATTCCAGGTTGTAAGTTCCCCTGAATTTTGTGTGTACCTAAAACATCAAGTATTATATAAATGTAATAGATATATAAACATAAATGCATGTTTAATGGCAAAGCATAGAACCCTTTTCAGAAGTGTGCCTGCAACACTTTGAATAATCTGACACTGCCCTCTGCTGGTAAAACTGGGTAAAGCCTCAGAGTGGAGGGAAAGCTGTAGTTCTGATTTTTTTTTCTAAGTCCGAGTGCATTTTCTGTGATGCCACCATTTCTGAATTATGGAGAGATGGAGCTGTAAGTCTGTCACCAGCTAATGTCACAGTTCAGTTGTCATCCCTTCCCCCACGGAGCACCTCGAGAGAGAGGTAGCTTCCCACCGGGTATTTCCAGGGCCCAGAAGTTGATAGCTCAGGGCTGCTGAAAGATTTGCTCTGAAATCAGTTTTCCAGCTTGGCCCAAGCTGTGCTCAGTTTATTTGAGCAGACTTGCTCTGAGTTTTCTAAGTAGGCTATATTGGACAGAATGATAAAATGTCAACAACACTTAATGATCCTGTTTAATAAAAAGAACACTGAAAACACTCAGTCTTGGGACCTTTGGAGCCATGGATGAGTTGGACTCTCCTAGGTTTCTTCTGACCATCATCACTTCAGATCAGTTTATCTTATTTTTGCCAAGAATTCATTGAGTTGTAATTTGTGCAATTGTATAAGTATCTATTACTAGGTATTAGTGACTTGAAACAGACCTGTTTGAGCTGTCAGTCACCATTGTAATCTATGTAATTGGGCCCAATGAAAGGTGCTTTGACTGCTAGATCTTTGACCTTGTGCCAGCTCTTCCATTAGCTATCACAGCTGAGTACCCTTCTGAAATCCATAAAGCTTGGAGTGACATTAACTGAACTATGCTTTAAAAAAAATCTGTTTTGACTTCTGGCAATACCAGTGGCAATATCTGCCATATGTTACAGTAGACGTTGCCCTTGTGATGGGAACTGTGGACAGTCTGTGGAGAGCTTGGGCCAAGTTTGAAATTGCCAAGGTCACCTTTAAATATAGAGAAAAAGTACTATTAGAATTCTCTGATATTAACATGGGTATATCAGTGATGAAAGAAAACAAATCTATTGCTATACCTGTTTCACGTTTCAACAGTGTCAGGATATAGCATTTCTTCCAATGCATGAGTTATTTTTAGACTATATTTATTATATATCCTTGAGATTGAAAAACTGCCCCCTAAAATATTTGAAGATGCTTGGTAATCTCTTTATAATATCTGTATAGAATATTGTGTAGACCTTTTGCTAAGAAGGTCTAAGAAGGGAAGAAGAAGGGAAGAAATTTTGCTAAGAAGGGAAGAAATTTTGGCTTTGCCAGCACCTCTACAAATCATGATTAAAAACTCTGGGAGAAGAGGCCTTGGCTCAGGTTGGATGAGGAATAAAATTCAAAATTAACTATTAACCTGAGGCTTAGCTTATATAAACCACTTTTTTAGGGACATATAAACTCTAATAAGTTTAATTAATAGCTGACACACTTTTCATGTGGATAAGTAAGTTTCTTATTGTATTAACACCTTATAATTGATTTACATTTTAAACAGTTGTAATTCTACTTAGTTCAAAGTGATATTTCCATACTCGGAAAGACAAGTATTAGAGAATCCTGATTATTAAATCTTGACTTTGATCATGAAGCCAGCTTTGAAATACAAGTTTCATTGGGTCCTTTCAAGCTCTCTGGCATGCCAGCTCAAAAGTGTATATATTAAATTTGAATACATCACCCATCAAATTCTTATTCCTTAATAAAGTGTTGGTGTCTAGGTTTATTTGGCACTTCATTATTTCCTTTTGCTTCTCTAAAATGCCTGAAGAGTGCATCACAATCAAGCAAAAATGGAAGTACAAGAATGAAATTTTTAACATTAACCCAATTTTGCATTTCAAAGAGGTAAAGCTAAAAATTTTATCTCATCTATACCTTTCCCTCGTAAAAGACTTACTCCAATCTAACGATGCTGGCTGCAAATGACAGCATAAAATCTCTACATTCCTTTGTTTTAAATTTCTGAGCAGAATTGTATAATAAAGAAAATTATTTCTCATCTATTAAAGTAATGGCTGATTATTAGAGAAGTTGAAAAATAAAGAAACATAGGGAGACGATAAAGTTATTCATTTTATAAACCCATCGCCAAAAGGCAACCACTTTTAACATTTTGGTGTATTCCATTGCTGTCTCTTCCTATTTCACTATATATTTATATATAGTGGAAAAAAAATTTTTTTAATATAGTTGAGCTAAAAAAACATGTCAGTTAAACCATCTTTTATTTTGATGAAGCATTTTTTTAAAGGAATAGCATATAACTTTACCTTGTGCTGAGGAATGCAGTACAGATCCCTCAGGAGAAATGCAGGAAGGGACGTGCTACACACGCAATCTGTGTGTGTAGTTTACCTGATTGAGATCAGGGAAGTGGGCTAATGGCCTGGAGGGCTTTCCCTGCTGATGGCTGCAATGCCTGGTTCGCAGGGGCTGGGGACCGATGAGGACTCCCTCATTGAGATCATCTGCTCCAGGACCAACCAGGAGCTGCAGGAAATCAACAGAGTCTACAAGGAAAGTGAGTAGCCCTAGTTCTGTGGTGCACCCTCTCAGCCCTGTTTCTGTGACCCCCCATCCTGGCCTGCTGGGCTGGTGTTCAGGATAGGGTGCCTGGATTACTTGTGGAGAAATGCTTGCCATCTGGACCGTCCAGGGGTTTGCTCTGTTCCAGGTCCCTCTCCTCCATCTCCTGATGGCCTGGGTTTTGATGATTATATTCCCCTAGAACTAATACAAAAGGATATACAGGAGCGCAAGCAGAGAAAACAAACAAAAAAGAAAAAAAAGATCTGATGGGGAGAAGTAGGAAGTATTTTACATGGATTTCTTGGAATGGGTGCTGTCCAGTTTCTGCTGAGAAGGTTCCCAGCTCTTGACTGCGGATCACTGTTGCAAGAGGCACATGGACCTCTGTGCACCAAGCAGTGTAGGAGACCCGGGTGGAGTAAATGATGCAGCTTACATGTGTATGTGGTACCACTACGTTTAAACATAGATGCTATTTTGAATAATAAAGTAGAAATTCATTGAAAAGTACTCTTTAATTCTTACTAGTTTTTGCCATTGTGCATTTTCTCGATCAGTAGATAATAAAACCACAGTTGTGTGTGTGTGTGTGTGTGTGTGTGTAGTCCTACAAATTTTTTGATGATCCAAATAAGTATAGTCGAAAAGTTTGGGAACCAGTATTTTAGCTACCCAGGAAGTCACTGATCAAAGGTGAGCTTGAGGATCCCTGGTCTGATCCTGCTCTGTGTGTCCCTTGTCACTGGTTCTGATTTTATGAGGGTAAAAATCATTCTAGAGAATCCACCTCCTTTGGGTGGGTACATCCGTGCTGCCACAGCTGTTTCTGCTTTTTAGAGGCTTAGCGGGCAGGGGATAAGTGGGGCCGGTGGCTGGCTGGCTGCACAGGCAGGAAGCGTCTAACCAGATGTGTTGTTTTGTTTTCCAAGTGTACAAGACTGATCTGGAGAAGGATATCATTTCTGACACATCTGGTGACTTCCGCAAGCTGATGGTCGCCCTATCGAAGGTTGGTTTCCGGTTTATTTCTTTGTCCTTGCTTCCTCCCAAGGCGAGTTGCGCGCCTCATTTTATACTTGGGAACGAATTAACTCAATTCGCTGTGCCTGCATCGGAAATTCCAGCTGCATTTTCGACAGTGGGTTTGCACTGTCACTGCAGAGTTGTCATTTTTGTATAATAGGATTTCTTATCCTGCAAAACCGTATGGTCAGGTGGACTTTGAGGCCAGAGGAGGAAGAAGCGGCTCTCAGCTCCTGGCCTGGATTTATGTGCCAGCCCTCACTGTGACTCGGGGAAGGTCATTTTGCCCCTATCTGTGGTCACATAGGACCCAGTGGGAAGTGACCCTCTTGTTTCTTTCACCTGCTTTCGTTTCTTAACAGACGGTTTGCCCAGGTAGTGGTTTCCCTGGAGAGGTCTTTGCTTGTTTGCTAATGTTAACACATTGATGTGGTAGAAAGGCATTTCCTTCCTGAGTCTGAGTTCTGACCTGAGTGCAGTTTAATGTGTATGAACTGGGCGAGGGAAGAGGAATTTTCCCTGGGAACCCTGATGACAAATGGTCGTTGGGCATGCTGTATCCTGCCCACGCACCTCTCCATCACCATAACAACTCCGTACCGCCCTCCCCAGCTCTCTTCTCTACCACATGCCCTGCATACCGCCACCCACCCATCTTTGAAATCCACTTGCACCAAACTCCTGATCAACAGACATTTCTGCTGCATCAAATCCAAACTCTCAACTGCCTTTAAGCGTCTTCTGTACCCTGGCCCTGCTTAACTTAGTCTTCCTCGCTAGGCTTCCCTCCCGCTCACCTTCTCTTCAGCTGGGCGGCACATCGCTCCCCTGTGCCGTCCCTCCTGTGCGGAATGGCTTCTCCTGCTCCCCAGTACCAGCCTCATCTGACGCATCCTTTGCGGTTTACCTCAGCTGTACCCCATTGTCCACAGACTTTGCTGACGATTCTGCCTGACAGATTTCTGCCTTCTTTTGCATTTCACGTCTACATAGAGCCACAGATACTGTGTTGTTTTACCATTTATTCCATGCGTATTTCTCCATCTGGGCTGTGAGCTCTCTGAAGGAAGGAGCTTAAATATCATTAACTTTTTTAGGGGGAGGAGGGTAGATTCTGTAAGATGCTTAGCCCAGAATTGGGTAAAAAGAGGGTATAGCCCCCACTTCACTGCCTCAATTATTGTAACAATCCTTGGTCTTACCTAGACTTTTTTTTTTTAACCTAGACTTTTAAGTGAAGAAAAATTTCAGGAGGGTGTTTATTCAGTAAATAGTGGCTTACATGAGTTGGGGAGAAAATAACATTTTCAGTTTTAAAATGTACAAAGAAATACATTTGATGTTCTTTATTTATTTTTTTTCCCCGTAGGGTCGAAGAGCAGAGGATGGCTCTGTCATTGATTATGAACTGATTGACCAAGATGCCCGGGTCAGTGCCAAGCTTCTTGGTGTTTGAGCTTTTGTTTCCTAGTCTCTGGATAGTCTGTATAGTTATCCATCCTGCATAACAAATTACCTCCAAACTCAGTGGCTTAGAACAACTAGCACTTACTATCTCTCAGTTTCTGTGGGTCAGGAACTGGGAAGTGGCTCAGGACTTCTCATGAGGTTGGAGACAAAATGTTGACCAGGGCTGCATCATCTGAGGGCCTGACAGCGTCAGGAGGACCCGCTTCCCAGATCACCCACCCATGTAGTCCCCCACCCATGTGACTGGGCAGGAGGAATTACTCCTTCTCCACGCGGGCCTCTCGAAGGGGTTGCTTGAATGTCCTCACAGATGGCAGCCGGCTCTGCCCAGAGTGAGTGATCCAAGAGAGACAGCGAGGAGGAAGCCAGGTGCCTTTTATGGTGTAATCTCAAGAGTCACACACACTGCCACTTCTGTCATAACTCTGTTCATTAGAGACGAGTCACTAGGTCTAGCTTCCAGTCAGTGGGAGGGGAAGTAGGCTCCGCATTTGGAAGGGAGGAATGTCAAAGAATCTGCGGGCTGCATTTCCACTTTCTGGAAGCTGTAGTTACAACAAGATATACCCTTATAATGCTGGTGTTAGTTACAGGATCAGTTTCTGACTCACATTTGCTCATTTAGACTTTGCTTGTTTCTGCAGGGTGTGATGCTGGTGTTCACACTGGTGGGCATTTGCTACAAACACACACTAATAGGATTCACAACACAGAACGGTGGAAGGAGATGGTAGAGGCACAGGCAGGGACGGCAGGGCTTTACTGCCCTTGGTGGTGGGGGAAGAGGTGAGAGGGACAGAGGGCCTTCCTTCTTTTCTGGCTGAATAGAACTTCTGCTGGTTCTCGTTCCGTAATCACCCGGAACTATTTGTGAAGCTGATTCAGATCACTGTGAACTACATGCCTTTCCCAGAGGGTCGACAACTGTCTCGAAGTATTTCGTAAGAGCTGAAGAACAAAATTAATTTTAATCCATTTTAGTTTTAAAATTCAGTATATTTCACATTGCCCACTTAGCAGGAGGTAGAAAAGGATTTTTTATTAAATTTATTTATTTATTTATTTTTGGCTGCTTTGGGTCTTCTTTGCTGCGCGGGCTCTCTCGAGTTGCGGTGAGCGGGGGCTTCTCTTGTTGCGGAGCATGGTCTTTAGGCACATGGGCTTCAGTAGTTGTGGCTCCCGGGCTCTAGAGTGCAGGCTCAGTAGTTGTGGCTCCCAGGCTTAGTTGCTCCGCGGCATGTAGGGATCGTCCCAGACCAGGGCTCGAACCCGTATCCCCTGCATTGGCAGGCGGATTCTTAACCGCTGCGCCACCAGGGAAGTCCCTAGAAAAGGGTTTTGCAACTCCCAGATAGTGGATGGTCACTGAATAAGTATTGGCTCTTGCATAAGCCTTTCTCCCTCCTTCCCTGCCATTCTTAGCATTACTTATAGCCCCTAAATTTTCTAGAAACTGAAAATGTGATTGGACCAGCTTTTTTTTTTTCCAGCTCCATCATTTCTGGAGTCTCTAAGAAGTCTGGGGGTGGGTACATGACTTGTAGCTGTCTTTAGTAGATGACCATTAGTTTATGTGCTATTGACCGTGCCAAATGGAGGAGAGCTGGATGTGCTAATGAGCACTGGCTTGTCCTTCTGTATATGAGTAGAGGTTCTTGGTCATCCCTACGGTGTTCAGGGAAGGAGATTTCTACAGCATCACCCTCACGAACAACCTACTGTCATGCCGTATGTTTGTGCTTCAGGAAGACTGCTCTTAAGACTTTTGACCTAAATAGCACATTTTTCCTGTGTCTGCAGTGCAATCGTCCTTTCTCATTTGGCATCCTGAACGTATAGGTTCTGGGGTTTTGTGCGTGACGGGTTTTTAATGAGCTTGCTCTGGGTTGTGGAATTAACTTTCGTGGCTGGTTGTGCTCGTAGGATCTCTATGATGCTGGCGTGAAGAGGAGAGGGACAGATGTTCCCAAGTGGATAAGCATCATGACCGAGCGGAGTGTGTGCCACCTCCAGAAAGGCGAGTGCTGTGCTGGGGAGGTCTTAGAGCCCCCGGGCCACAACGGAGGGCCCTCGCAAGCGGGCCAGCCGGGTGTCTGTGCTGGGGCTCGGGTCTGCCAGAACAGAGCCCACTCCCCGCTTTGTACCCCCTAATCGCACCCAGTTTTCCTCACCAAGTCCATTCATCCTTCTTTCCCATTTTGGATCGTTTTTTTCCCCTAAATACTTTTCATGTTTGGTGCTTTGTTGTGCTGCCTCTTCTCGTCTGGATCATTTTATCTTGCCATATCTGTTGAAGTAATGGACTTGGTTGGGTGCTATGTACTGTTTCTCGTGGCCCAGATAAAGTGGGTTCCACGCCAGAGAGATGAAGATGGTCAAAATATGTGGCTGGGGCAGTGCCATTTAGGACAGGTGCATGGTTCGGCTGTCCCAGGGCAACTGGTACAGTGTCAGCTCCGGTCTGCGTGGCAATCCCTAACCCTCTAGGACGCTATGATCATCATCATCTTTTTGTGTGTGTGTGTGATGCATAACCGTTGTGGGTAACCATTGATAGCTTTGACCAGTGGCTCTGTTATAATAATTATCTGTTGCTTTTCTTTAGTATTTGAAAGGTACAAGAGCTACAGCCCTTATGACATGCTGGAGAGCATCAAGAAGGAGGTTAAAGGAGACCTGGAAAACGCTTTCCTGAACCTAGGTAAGCAGGTGTGGCCCCCCCATCCCTAGTGGACATCAGCTTTCAGTCAGCTAGCTGTGCTGAAGCAGAAGTAACGAACGGCCATCCTGTTAATTCAGGTGGCTTTGGGAGGCATGGCTTCTTTACATGATTTGGGTAGTTTCATAATCTTCACCATATGAATTTAAGATATGGAACTGAAGAAGGGCTTACGTTGGTAGAATGGAGCATTGCCAGGAGGAATAAGATAACCAGAGAAAGGGCTCTGTCCTTTGGGGGAACTCACACATCCATTTGGGTTTCTGCGTCGCTCAGAGTCCCCTGGTTTAAGAGCACAGTGATGGGCTTCCCTGGTGACGCAGTGGTTAAGAATCCGCCTGCCAATGCAAGGGACACGGGTTCGAGCCCTGGTCCGGGAAGATCCCATGTGCCACGGAGCAGCTAAGCCCGTGTGCCACAACTACTGAAGCACGCGGGCCTAGAGCCCATGCTCTGCAACAAAGAGAAGCCACCGCAATGAGAAGCCCGTGCACCGCAACGAAGAGTGGCCCCCGCCGCCGCAACTAGAGGAAGCCCGCCTGCAGCAATAAAGACCCAGCGCAGCCAAAAATAAATAAATAATATATAAATTTATTTAAAAAAAAAAAAAAAAAAAGCACAGTGGGCTGATTCAGAGGATTCCTGGTTTTCCCTGAGCGTTTCCTGTTTTGCAGAGACCATTCCTGTTACGTCTGGTCATCTGGTGGTGCCCCAGGTCAGGGCTTCACCCCCCCACTGGTGGAGGAGAGAGGAGTTACTGACCCTTTTCTTCTCTCCACAGTCCAGTGCATTCAGAACAAGCCCCTGTATTTTGCTGACAGACTGTACGACTCCATGAAGGTAAGGGCAACTGGCCGAGAGGTCCATGTTTCCACACTAGGCTTTTTCTTCCTTTGTGCCCCAGACTAAGTCTCCTGACTAGCGGATGGAGGAAGGGACCCCACTGTCTAGGTGCAGGAACACACTAGTCAGCTCTGCTTTTACGTGACAGGTGAGAAAACCACAAATCTGGCTTCTGTTTCTCCCAACTACTTGAACACGTGTTTGTGTACAGGTAGAAAGCAAAGTGCCATGGGAGAGAGAAAATGCCAGATGGTGATCATGTCAGATACCTGTTCAGATTTCTCAGTGATTCCCTCCTGGTACCCCAGAGTAAGGACAAACAAGGAAGAGAGGTTATTAAGCAACCACTAGGCAGTAGGCATTAGTGCTACTTACTTTATCTTAAATCATTACCAAAAAAACCTGTGAGGCTTGTGTGAGTATTTTCTTTCTAGATGAGGAGAATGGAGCTTGGAAAGCTTCAGCTTGCTTGAGGTTACATAGCCAAACTTGAACTTGGGTCTGTCTGACTCCAAAGCCAGCCCTGCAGTTTTCCCTTAAATGGACTATCTCTTCCCACAGTCCCATCCCCTTTTCCATGCCTTAGATGTGCCTTGTGCTTTATGGCTTCCAGGTCCTTGCTGCTGCTTCTTCGTGGGTCACCCCCTTGTCCCATCTCCCCTCAGGTTCCATGTCAAGTATGGCCCGTTCTCTGGTCTGAGGTTCTGGATGTAAACTTCAGTGGACCTTATTGCTTGTACCATTCAAAATGGCACAGAGCCACGGTGAGCGTGGTAGCCTGTGCTCTCTAAGCCCCCGAGATCCAGGAGCTTTGTGTTATGTATGTAAACTCGCACACTTCCTGACCTGAGCCTTGCAGCGGTTAGCGCTCAGTTCACGTTTACTGAATGTACAGCATGGGGGCTTTGTGCCGATTTCATGCTGGTGTGTTTGGAATTCCAAGGCGCTCATTGTTCTTAAGGGAGCAGTTTTGCTGTTATCTTTGCAGTCTCTTAGAGGGCGGCATCAGGAACCCAGATCAGTTCCATGTGCAGGAGAACTCACTAGACTCTTTTTTAATGATTAACATTGTCAGCGAATTGTAACTTGGAGCGTAAATTTGACTTTCAGGGCAAGGGCACTCGCGACAAGGTCCTGATCAGAATCATGATCTCCCGCAGTGAAGTGGACATGTTGAAAATTAGATGTGAATTCAAGAAAAAGTACGGCAAGTCCCTGTACTACTACATTCAGGTAAGGCCCCACCTGACCATCAGAGGGCTGGGAGTCCTGGGCAGGTGCCTGTCAGAACAATGGCAGAATGGCGGTTTTCTGTTTTTCTAACTCCCCGGGGAAGAGATGCTAGTCATCAAATATCAGGGATTTATTCTGAAAGCGCTATTAGGATTTGCCCTGGAATCTTAGAGAATCAGGTGAATATTTCATATTTCCCACACCTGTTCTGCGGTGACAGATGGTGCTCATGACAGTGATCCTGCAAGACTTGCTGACATCCTGAAAAGACTTAGATCAATCTAATCTACGTTTTATTATATTTCCATTTCTTGAAACTCCTCTGTGATAAGCCTGGCAACATTTCCTCACTCAGAACTCCCATCTCTCCCCTCCCCATTTAGCCTGTCCCTGATTTGGAGGGATGGAGTGTTCGTATATAAGGAGCAATTGCCTTCACTGTGGTCCCTCCCACTGTGTTTAATTCAGACAGATGTTGCAAACCCCTCTTTCTGAAAGATCCTGAAAATTTCAGAGGCGTGTCAGTGGTTACCAGGGATGAATTCAGAGCTGGGTTTTGCTATAACTAGGTTTACTGGGGCATATGTTTAAAATTCAGGGAGCATTTAGACTCAGTAATTATTTCCTTAACTCATCAGCTTATTCCCACGTGACCTTAAGAGTCCACGAAACAACACAGTCAGGCAGGAAGGTGCCTCGTGTGTCTTCTCTGGAAGGATGCAGGCCAGGGAGAAAAGGGGTGGTGTTGGCAGGACCTCAGTGCAGGAGGAGCAGACTGGGTTCTGTCCTCTGGTCACTTACCATGTTAATCCCCAGGACCCTGTGTTCTCTCTACCCTTGTGGCAGTAATCTCCCCTGGGCCACGATCCCTGAGGGTCCTCTGATGGTTTGGGTGTGTCTGGGCAGGTCCCACAGAGGCTCCATGTGCCGTGGGCCTGCTTGTGTGTTTCTGCAGAGTGTGGGTCTTTCTCCTGACCCTGAATTTCTTTTTTCTCCTTGGCCACTTATAGCAAGACACCAAGGGTGACTACCAGAAAGCGCTGCTGTACCTGTGTGGTGGGGATGACTGAAGCCCGCAATGGCCCGAGGGTCCAGGACGGCTGCTCCGCACTCCCAGCTAACAGTTCTACACAATCAGCTTGTGGCTAACACCCCCCTTGTGCCCTTCCCTGGGAGGATGGCGTTAGTGCCGCCCCACCCCACCTGCTCCATCCTTAGTTTAGTTGCCTCAGCATTACCTGGCTTTCCGGTCTAGTCTCTCTTTACAGTCAAAGAAGTGAACATTCCAAGGAATTGGAAGTGAAATCTATGATGTGAAACACTTTGCCTTTTGAGTACTGTGTCGTCAACAGATGAATAAACTGAATTTTTACTTTAGGAACAAATACTTTGTTGACCTTGCTCTCAATTTAATTGTTTCAAAATCAGACATGCTTAAGGGTTGTATTGTTTGGCTGGTAAGGCTGTCCCCTTGGGGAAGAAAGCTCTAGAAAGGAGCCGTCCGACATGGTAGCTGCTATCCAGATGCGGCTATTTACATTTAAATTTATTTAAACGAAATAATTAAAAGGTCAGTTCCTCAGTCAAGCTATCCACATTTCAGATACTCAGTATCCACGTGTGGTTAGCACCTAGTGTACTGGAGAGCACAGGCAGAGTACATTTTCATTATCATAGAAGGTTCTGTTGCCCAGGGGATGATAGTACCTATGGGGGGAAAAAATCCCAGAATGACCCCTTCATCTGCTCATCTTTATACAGGTAAGTTAGGTGAAAACAAGCTGCAGGGGCCTCAAACTGGGAAAAGGGGGAGGATGGTGTGGGAGACTCCATTCAGCAAATATTGCCAGTGTTCCCGTAAGAATTACAGAAATAAGTAACATCCTGCCCCAGCCTCACCTGTCAGAGTCGGGCTACAGCATCCTTGTACAGGCGGTGTAACAAAAGTAGATGGGCACACAGAGAAGAAAGCGATTGGCTTTGCCTGGGAGGATTGAGAAAGATGACCCAGGGAAGAAAACATCTGAGCCATGCCCTAATATCTAAGGGGAAGTGTTACAGCTGGGAGGAGGCTCTCCACGAGCATTCTTATGGTTCTGATAAAGGTAATTCATACACCTGGTTCACATTTCAAAAGGCACATAGAGTCTGTGCAGTGAAAATTACATCTCCCTCCCACTCTCTTCCCAACCAGCCGGGGGTGGGGGTGGGGGTGGGGGTGGGGCCTCCCTAGAGTCACGTGGTTTCTGGTCCTTCCTTCCATGGATAGGCTGTGTACTAAGCAGGTGTGTGTGTTGATGTACCTGTCTCCGCTCACAAGGTGAAGGTGCTGTTCATTGGCTTCTAGGCCAGGACCCTGCGGACGGCTTGCTCATACAGGTACCTCCCCTAAACTGGGGCTAGGGCTGGGGCGGTGTTGATGACGATCCCCAAATTCTTACACTACATTTCCTCCTCGTAAAGGATGCTGTGTCAGTCACTAATTCTTTTTTTTTATAAATTTATTTGTTTATTTTTGGCTGCATTGGGTCTTCGTTGCTGCGTGTGGGCTTTCTCTAGTTGTGGCGAGCGGGGGCTACTGTTTGTTGCGGTGTGCGGGCTTTTCATTGCGGTGGCTTCTCGTTGCGGAGCACGGGCTCTAGGCGCGCGGGCTTCAGTAGTTGTGGCTCGCAGGGTCTAGAGCGCAGGCTCAGTAGTTGTGGCGCACGGGCTTGGTTGCTCTGTGGCATGTGGGATCTTCCCGGACCAGGGCTCGAACCCGGGTCCCCTGCACTGGCAGGCGGGTTCTTAACCACTGCGCCACCAGGGAAGCCCCCAGTCACTAATTCTTGACGCCTGGCTGATGTTGGACGCACTTAGTGGTCTGCAGGGACTAGGCAGGTAGTGGAAATGCAGGTGTGAAATGGGCTGGTTGGACAAAAGTGGGGAGTCTGGAGAATGGAGAACACCTGCCCCACTTTCAGCCTTCAGAGCCAATGAAAACAGCACCACGATAACCAAAAGATATACATCTGTGGACTGATTGATTTGCTATTTTGACCTTTGGCAAACTTGCTGTAGAAACTCAGATGGAACATGGCTCTTCAGTCACTAGGCCCATAAAGTGCCTGTAAGGCCACTGAGATACTCTTTAAAATGCAAGTTAGGCAAAAATAGGGTGTTTTCTCAAATATCTTTTCCTATGCATATTAGATGTGATGCCTCCGATGCCAGAATATACTTTTCCGTGTGCTTGGGGCAGAGTTCAAGGAACTGCATAAGAAGCGGGGAATTTCTGCTTCCCCCCACATTCTGTTGTTGACCTCAGAACTGATTGGGCTATGCGACTTCCCTGGCGGTCCAGTGGTTAAGACTCCGTGCTCCCAATGCAGGGGGCATAGGTTCGATCCCTGGTTGGGGAACTAACATCCTGCACACTGCATGGCGCGGCCATGAAAAGAAAAAAATAAAACTGATTGGGCTGAGCAGAGGCTGTCAGGAGCAGTGTTTCAGGTCACGAAGTATTCAGGCTGTTTCTTTCCACCACACGATGCGTTTCATGCAGCAGAGGGAAAGGTGGTGGAAAGAGAAGGCAGGGCTGGGCAGCCAGCGTGTGGGCAGGCTTCTGCTCCCGCCCTGCCCAGGGTGGCCTGGCCACTGGTCTGGCTGGTCTGGACCCTCCAGCAGGCGTGAGGGAAAATCCAAAAGGCAGGTTGGCGAAAGGAAGGCCCCCGGAGAACCATTCCAAATGCTGCCTGCTGTCTCCCCTGCATGGAACAATGGCTGTCTAGTGTTTTCCAAAACTGACAGAAAGGGCACTTGGAATTTGGCCTCATATTCTGGATTCCAGCTTGTCCTCCACAGTCAAGCTGTCCAAACCATTTCTTTTTTTTTTTAAATTATTTATTTGGTTGCGCCAGGTCTTAGTTGCAGCAGGCGGGCTCCTTAGTTGCAGCATGTGTGTGGGATCTAGTTCCCTGACCAGGGATCGAACCTGGGCCCCCTGCACTGGAGATGCAGTGGAGTCCTAACCACTGCATTACCAGGGAAGTCCCCAAACCGTTTCTTGATGTAAAGAACCATCTGGAGATTTGACTGTTCTCCCAATTTTACTTTGTAAAGAGAAGGAAAAGGAAATGGGGCAGGCTTTAACAATGGCAGCTGATAATAAGAACTTTGTATTCTTTGAGGAGTTAAAGGTAAATGCATGCAGTTTAGTCATGGAAACTTATTAAACTGTGATTGTGAACAAGAAGATACGATTTTTTTTCTCCCTGACCTGTGTGGTGGAGCAGGACAGGACTGTCACGTTGCACAGCTCCAGACAGCACCCTTCACGTTGTAGCCTATGTGAATGGTATGTCCCCTGGACTTAATGCAGTGCACAACCTGAGCGGCCATACATGACAGCCCTATATGGTGATCCTAGGTGTGTGTGAGATGGCCTACTAAGCCTTTTTTTCACATTGTTGGCTTCTAGATTAGAGTTGGAAGACAAATCTTACTTAGAAACAGGTGGCTAAACCTTGTCTTTTCCACAGACTCTTGATCTTTGGACCCATCTTACTGGGCTATGCACCAATGACTATGCATATGAATCTTCCCAGTATGTGAAGTTCCTGTGGCGTAAATTATTAGTAAAGATAGCTAGAGCAGGGGAAACCAGGCTCACAAAGTGGCTGCACTTAGCAAGAAAAATGATTTGAGGACAGAAATCTTTTAAATCAATTTTTAGTCTTTAAATGACTCCAGTCTCCAGGCCTCTCCCCACGTTTTGACAAACGGCTTTGCCTTCTTATCCACATTAGTTTATCTGACCTCCTTTTTCCATCAACTACCAAAATGGAAACTCCGCTGCAAGAGAGAGAGAGAGGGAGCCATTTTAAACATCCCTTAGCAATGAGGCAGAACATGCTATAGCCATCAAGTTCTAGTTGTTCATTCTATTTATTGAAAAAAGCCTGTAGCCTGATTTCTTTTATGCGAGTACATTTGAGCAAGCAAAGTTTATAGAGATGACTTATCTCATTACATTAGAAGAGTGATTTGCTATCTCAGCATCTATAAGCAATTTTAACAGACATTTCTGGATGAAGAAAAGCTTTTGTAAATATATGCGAAAGACACGATTTCATCAAGCATTAAATTGGAGGTGCCCTGGAAAAATATTCCATTTGTGCATTCAATTAGCTTGATTGTGGCTGAATTTTGTCCACTGAAGGCAGCATTTCTACAGAAAAACAGGAGCATTCCCTACGTCAGCAGGTTTCTTAAAACAGAAAACACACTTTCCCCTTTGCAAGTCCTCTTTTGCGTTTGTGCTGTTCCCAGCTACGCGTCCCTCATCAGCCTGCTCAGTCTCGTTCTCCACAGTGGAGGGGAAGGGGAGAGCGAACCAGGAGCCACGTTATTTAGGCCTTAGAGAAATCCCAACCCAATGATTCCAACATTAAATAGCCTGCATCTAGTCTAAAAGCTAGGCAAGCTCTGGGCCAAACTGGGACTGGTCAAGGATGGACTTAAGTTCTCCAAACTTCCCTTCCTGGTCTCTGCAGGGCCTCTCCTTTCAGGGTCTGTGGGATGCTGTTTAAATCTTGGTAAGGCTGTTAGCCCATGTCTCTTTCCTGGAAGTAAGTGTATAGGGTCAGCTTTATCTTGGAATGAAGGCTTTGTTCCCATATTAACGGGAATGAAAGGAGTTGTTAGTGAAGAAATGGGAGAATGGTTGGGATTCAAGAGGGCTTTCTTGGACCCCTGAAATCACAGTAAAGAAGTGAGCTAAGTATTTAGGATGATCACTAGCCCTTGCCCGCAACCCTTGCTGTTCTGTAGGTGAACCATCAGCTTTATATTAATAAGAAACAAACCAGAAAGGACATAATATGTCAATGGAACCTGGCTGTGGAGGTGGCTTGTTAAACAGTAGGTGAGGACAAATTACAACTTTCCCAGCTGTAATCCATTAGAGCCCAAGGCTATCGTACTTCCAAGTACATTTCTAAAGATTAACACAAGGATTAGCAAGGAGTTTGGATCAGGAATACGGAAATATTTCAAACAAGTGTTAGGTTTCTATATCAGTGAGGTTGCCAGATTTCTTGGATTCTTGAGCTTTGGAAAACCATCTTGGTCTTAAAGGATCACCTTTGTCCTAATAGATATGAACTCATCTATGACTAGGAAAAAATTTTAAAGCCCAGAGTTGATCAGGTAATACAGGGTCTCTCAGTCATTCACTTATTCATTTATTGACTTATTAATGTATTCAGTAGACAAGCCTACTATACGCTGGTGACTGAACTAGTCACCGAGGATTGGAAGAACAAGGCAATGCAGAATAATAAGGGCTGTGATGGAAGCACAGGTGAGATGCTTGGGGGTGGTCCAGAGTAAACGATTCTCACCTAGGATAAAGCATTTGGAAAGGTTTGGGGAGAGGCAATCCTTAAAGCAGGATTTTTTTTTTTTTTTTTTTGGTATTTTTTTCCTGACATACAGGAGGAATCCAGAATCACTGTAGAAAGTTAAAAAATACAGAAAAGTATAAAGGAGAAAATCTGAATCACCTGGAACTCCAACTAGAACCAATCACCGTTAACATTTTGGCAGGACAACTTGTTTGAGACTGAGCTCTTGTTTCCTCGGCAGTAAGCTCATCAGGAAAGAATGAGAGGCAGGTTTTCCTTCCCATCCTGAAGAGGGAGGGCGGAGTTTCAGGCAGTAAAAGTCGGGCCTCCCTTGCCTCATGGAAGAGTTGAGTGGATTTTGAGTTTTCCAAGTCCAGTTCAAGAAGATGTAGGCCTGGATTGTCTAAAGGGAAGGGTTCTGGAGTAAAGGAAGAAGCAAGTAGCCTAACCCTGGCTCAGCTGGGTTCAGAGACGGAGCATGGCAGTGCCCAGGGGATGGGGACAGTACCCAGCCTCCATGCAGTGCCTGGAGGGTCCTGACCTCTGGGAAGCCTGGGTGTTTGCAGGGAAGTAAAACCTTGCCCGCTGCAGTGCTGGCTCCCGCAGGGAACGTCTTAGTGATAGTATGGTGAATGGGGAATGAGGCTCTGCCCAGTGTTAAAATCTATTTCCAGTCTTGCTCTGACTCTATACCATTTCCTCCCCAGTCACTGGGACAGCACACATCCCACTGGAAGGGAACCTCTGTATGTTTACCTTCTGACTTTTCTCTTTGTCACATTCTATGATTTACAGTATCTATTCCAGATAAATCCTAAGTATTCCAGACAGTTCAGAGCTCCATAATTTAGACCTAACTTTGTGCTTTGAAGACCCTAAGTTGGTAGGGAAAACAGGTTCCTAGTAGAGTCTTAAAGGAAATGAAGGATGCACTCCAGATAGCGTATTCCAAATTGCTAGGAAAACAAAGAAACCATAGAAAATGATTTCAGAGCATAGATGAAACAAAGGAAGAGGTGGAATCAAAACTTTTCAGCTCTTTAGTGGGATAACTGCCAGTTCTGTTTTAATATGAGGTTTCAGCATCGTTCACATGTAGCTTCTATTACGAACAGATCCAGAGTAAGAGAATGCATGTTAGCCTTATTCCTAGCCTCTGTATCCTTTGTTTCTCCCCTTGGTTGAAGCCTCCAAATCTCCACATAGAAATTCAGGCCTGTCCTGTGCCTGGTTTCAGGCCTTTGCTGGCCGGAGCATGGAGTGTTTAACCAGCTTTGTCTCCCACTTGGCGTGGCCCCGCTCAGTCCCGGGAAGCCCAGCTGTCCCAGGAACAGGCTACTTGCTTCTTCCTTTCACCCCAGAGCCCTCCCCTTGGAGAGAATCTGCCTCCACTGGGCTCAAGGGGTTCCAATCAGCTTATATATTCATGTCCCTACAAACCCTGCAGGTTACTCTCCTGACTAGATGATGATCAGCTTATGCCCTGAAGCAACAGAGACAGATACTGAGACAGCAAAAGTTAAAAAAATAAGGTGGAAATCGTGCTTCCTTCAAAATCAGTTGGCTTCGTAATTGCCTTTTCTCCTGGTCTAGCAACTGCCTTCTCCCACGTGGATACCGGTATTTATTGCCTTATGCTTGAAATGAAAAGGCAAATTTTGACATCCAAGGACTGGTTAGTCCTGAGAGGGTAGGGGATCTGGAAGAACAGTAGTTAGTCAGCACAGGCTGTGCTGTTGAAGCGGCTTGGCTTTCCTTCCCTCTGAGAACCTATCTTCAAGGTCAGTCTGAAGTTTGCAAGCCTGGTGGCCACTCTACCCCATTGAGGCAGCCTGACAGAGGGAGCAATTCAGTACCGCACAGCCATGAAATGTCCACGAGTTTAAAAAACAAAACCACAGTTGTTCTTGGGGTTGGGCTGGTTCCCCCATCCCAATTTTAGCAGGATGTGTATGTGGCCATGGAACTCCTGGTGAGCTCTGAGGCCGTCCAGCGGGTGGTAGGGAATGTGCAGCAGGAACCCGGCACGTCAGGGCTCAGTGTCTGCAAATGGGCTTTACATGAAGAGCGGGATGCATCCTCCAGGCAGAAGGGATCCCGGGGCAGGGAGTGCGAGGCAGAATCTCAGGAAGCCAAAGCTGGGCAAGATCACGCTCCTCCTCTGGGTGTGATCAATGGCCCCCTTCAGGCGGAACTGCTTGCCTCCATGACATGAGCTATGCAGATGGCAGGCGAACGGGAGATCCCAGCTTCACAGTGGACCAGGACCTTGCCTTCCTTTTCCCGGACCCAGTCACTGAAGCCTATTGCTCCTTGGAGGCAGAAGCGAATGTCAGCCGCGTGGCTGTCTCGCACAGGGATCCATTTGTAGTGCAGGTGGGCCGTGCAGGCCTGCGAGGTCCGCCGCCAGACTCTCAGCAGGGCCGTGATCACGTGCAGGGTGGTGAGGAACCGGCACTTGGATGCTTGGTCGGCACTTCCAAGGTGGAGGAGCAGAGGGATTGCACCTGGGCCGCCGTGGTCCTAAGGCGGCCGGTAGCTGACGTTGAGCACTGGTTTCCCACACTGGCTGATGAGCGCGCTCTCGTTTCAGCCTTCTCTGGTGAAATGGGTTTTACAGCCACGCAGCACTCGGGAATATTCCGAGTGGAAAGCCTCCTACCTACCCTCCCCTGTAAGAAGCACACCTGCTGGCGGGCAGGCAGGCAAGGGGAGCAGCGAGGCTGGCGGGGTGCGCACCGCGGTCCCCTCGGCAGCCCCGCCGCGCGCGCGCCCTCTGTCGGGCAGCACGAGCGCGCCGCCGAGGGGAGATAGGCGTGGAGCGAGCCGCGCACGCTCGAGGCGGCCAAGGCGTGGGGTGGGCGTGGGCGTGCGCGTGGTCCCGCCCCCGCCCACGCCGCGCGCAGGTGCCCAGGCCCGCTGCCCGCAGGCGAGGCTCCGGGCGAGCCGGGGGTGGCGGCTGGGGGCGGCAGCTCCGCTCGCGTTTCCCGTCTCGGACGCTCGGCGTTCCGCCGGCAACTCGCCGCACCCTGGAGTCGGGCCGGGCTGAGGAGTTTTGAACAGGGTCTGAGGATAACTCAATGTGCAGCGTTACTGGAAACTAAATATAAGACGTTTAACTGGAAGAGCCAGGTAAGATGGGTCATTTGACCCTTGAACCACGCGGGGGTTAGGGGCACTGACCTCCCGTGGAGTCGAAAATCCTCTCATGCTCAGTCTCTGCCTCAAAAACAAAGGAATTGGTAAACGACTCACCCAAGGGCTGGAAGCTCAAACAGTTTGGGTAGAATCAGGATTCAAGCCCTAGTTCTTTTGATTCCGCATAATGTGATCTGTAATTGAACGCAGGCTTTTCCCCACACTTAATTAACGTAAAGATCTGTATAATGAAAATGCAGGTGCTGTATTTGTTGGAAAAAAACGCCGTGTAAGTGGACCCGCACAGTTCAAACCCATGTTACTCAAGGGTAAACTGTATTTTAGGATGGAACTCTGGCTTAGGTATCAGAAGTTTTTGAGGGCTCCCTCTCAGAGGTGAGTTAAATCATCAATCAGTCATTTTCTATCCCCACCCTCAATAAAGAATACAGGTTTGGAGTGTCTAGATCCGGGTCTGCTGCTGTAAGTCAGATGACTGCAATTAAGTGATAATAGTAAAAAGTATAGGGAATATCAGGCTGCCTAGATTCAGGGGACTTTTGCTCCCACAAGATCAGAAAACATGGAAAAGGCCAGGAAGCCCGCAGTCTGGGGTGTCTATTTTCTATGGATGTGTTAAACCGGTGTGGTGAGTCTTAGGTCTAGGCAGTGCTTCTCACATTTGCTCCTGTGGCCAAGTCCCTGTGAGTCACTTCTGGGGACATCACAAAATAATGACCCATTTTCCGTGTATTATATAAACCAGGAGTAGCTTTATGGATGGAAAATTTTATAATCACATATGTAGCATTTTCATGCCTCACAAATGTGTATGTAAAATATTTCTAGGAAATGACATGTACAGTGGTGGTCCTTCTTGCCCTATTCTCTCCTCCTCTCCTGCAGGCTGCCCTTGCTGAGGCCAGGGAAGAGAAGGAGGCCTTTTACAATGAAACTCCCCTGTGAGCTTCATAACATAGAAGGAGGTTTGCTAGTGGGTGTGAACCCTTTGCTGGGCGTAGAGTGTGATTGTCTTTTTTTTTTTTTTTTTTTTTTTTTGGTTGCGTTGGGTCTTGGTTGCTGTGTGAGGGCTTTCTCTAGTTGTGGCGAGCGGGGGCTACTCTTCGTCGTGGTGCGCGGGCTTCTCGTTGCAGTGGCTTCTCATTGTGGAGCATGGGCTCTAGGCATGTGGGCTTCAGTAGTTGTGGCTCGTGGGCTCTAGAGTGCAGGCTCAGTAGTTGTGGTGCACGGGCTTAGTTGCTCCGCGGCACGTGGGATCTTCCCGGACCAGGACTCGAACCCATGTTCCCTGCGTTGGCAGGCAGATTCTTAACCAGTGCGCCAACAGAGAAGTCCCTAGAGTTTGATTGTCTTTTAACTGTCTTCTCCATTCTCAGGACTTGACCATGGAGCAGAGCTGAATCTCAAAGGACAGGCATGGAGGGGTTTCAGCATGAAGGAGCAAAAGGAAAGGCAGAGCAAAAGAAGGCACAGGGGCAGGGTGGAGAGAAGGGAGAGGGAGCACCTTTTTCAGGCTGCACCCACAGAGCCAGGGACTAAAGACCCATTTGTATGGGCTGAGCCCTGGAGTCAGACTGAGCAGATTAGAGAAGAAATCTCCAAATCTCTCCCACCAGAAAGGCTTTCTGTGAGTTAGACCGTATCGCTTGAACCTGGAGTAGGTACCTGTTTGAATGTTTTTTGGGAACTGATATTGATGTTTGATGGATTAAGAGTAAGACTTTGTCATTCTCTCCTCCACAATAAAGGACTCAGTGTAGAGATTTTATACAAAATCTATTTACTACCAGGACATTTGTCTTGTCAATCAGTCTACACTGGCTAGCTCATTAAAGCAACAGTCTCTTGAGCTTACTCTATGTCAAGCACTGTGTTATGTGTTTGACATAGATTATGATGTTTAATTCCTCCAGCGTGCCTGGAAGTGGGTATCATGAGCCCATTTGACTGATGAGAGAGCTGAGGCTTGGCGAGGTTGACTTTCCCAAAATCACGTGGCCAGTAAGAAGCGGAACCCAAATCTCTTTCTCCAGCGTGGTTAGTAACTAGCTCATCCACTGCTTCTGCAGCAGAATTTTAATAAAAACGGAAGAAAAATCTATTCTTTGGTTTTTTGTGTGTGTGTGTGTGAACTGGGAAAGGACTATCAACATTTTTAAAGTAAACTTTTAATTTTAGAATATTTTGAGATTTGCAGAATTACTGTGAAGATAGTAAATGTACCTGTATTCCCACACCCAGCGTTCCCTTTTTAAAACATCTTATGATAGTATACGTTTGTTACGCTGAATAAACCAACTTTGATACATTATTATTAACTAAAGTCCAGGGTTTATTCAGATTTCCTCAGTTTTCCCCTTATGTCCTTTTTCTGTTCCATGATCCCGTCTAGGATATCATGTTATATGTAGTAGTCACGTCTCCTCAGGCTCTTAGCTGTGGTAGTTCCTCAGACTTTCCTTGCTTTTGGTGACTTTGACAGTTTTGAGGATTGCTGGTGAGCTATTTTGTAGAATGTTCCTCAGTTGGAATTTGTCTGATGTTCTCATCATTAGATTGGGGTAGTATATTTTTGGAGGAAGACTACAGAAGTAAAATGCCATTTTCATCATCTTATATCAAAGGTCATCCTATCAATGTGACATCACTTAAATGTTAATGTTGATCACCTGGCTCAGGTAGTGTTTGTCAGGTTCTTACCCTGTCAAGTTACTCCTTCCCGCATTTCCATGCTTTCCTCTGTGGAAGGAAGTGACTTAAGAAGTGGGAAGTTGCCAGTTCCTTGAGGCTGGAGTATCTGTATAAGTTATTTGGAATTTTGCACAGTGGATTTGTCTCTTTTCCCTATTTCTTTATTTAATCATTACTTTATATCAGTATGGCCTCATGGATATTTATTTCATGCTTTGGGTTATAATCCAATGCTACTTAATTTTCTTGCTCTAATTGTTCCAGCTTTGGCCACTGGGGGCTCTTGCAGTTGGCTCCTGTGTCCCTATGACACATCAACTTTTTTTTTTTTGAGCACTCCCTTATTTTCTGGAGCTACAAGATGCTCCAAACTCATCTTGTATATTTCCTGCTCCAGTCCTCGAATCTGCCATTTCTCTGAGCAGCCCTGGTTCCTTTCATTGGAGAATGGTGTTAGAAAACAAGATCTGGGCATTAGGTGTGCTCATTCCTATGGGCACTGTAAATTCCCACTCCAACAGTGAGGAACCTGCTTCCTGCCATCTGCCATCCATTTACTTAATTGTTCAGTTCTGGTATATGTGTACAGCAATATCAGAATTTTTAACCCATATCCCCAAGGAAAACGACTTTATCAGCTAGAGTACAGTGCTCTGTGCAGTTACTTTCTTCTTTGGAGTTTCAGATTCTCCTCATTTCCAGAGTTACTTAGGTTAGCACTATTCTCCCCCCCACCACCACCCCCTTTAATAAGGTTGTTTCACACATTTGTAATACAGTTGGGTTGTTTGTCATATTTTTTATTCCATTCTGGGATCTCCAAAATAATTTTTTTCTAGTTTGCGTGTAGTTTACAGTATCACACAGAATCACCACCCCCAAAATCCTCTACACTTCACCAACTCAACCTCACCCCCCGCAAGTACTGGCAACCAGTGATCTGTTTACCACCTTTATAATTTTGCCTTTCCAGAATGTCATACAATTGGAACCATACAGTAGGCAGCTTTCCCAGACTGACTTCTTTCATTTAGCAATATGCATTTAAGATTCATCCATATTTTTTAGTGACTTGATAGCTTGTTTCTTTTTATCAAATGGGCAATGCTTCATTGTCTGGAGGTAGCACAGTTTGTTTATCCATCCACCTATTAAAGGACATGTTGGTTGGTTGCTTCCAGGTTTTGGCAGTTAGGAATATAGCTGTGCAGACTTTTTTGGGGACATAAGTTTCAGCTCATTTGGATAAATAGGAATACAATTACTGAGTCAGGTGGTAAGACTATGTTTCGTTTTGTAAGAAACTGCCACATTGTCTTTCAGAGCGGCTGTACCATTTTGCGTTCCCATCAGTACTGAATGAGTCTTCCTGTGCTCTGCAGTCGACGTTTGGTATTGTCGGTTTTTTTGGATGTTGTCATTCTGATAGTCTTTTTTTTTATTTTTATTTTTTTTTAACATCTTTATTGGAGTATAACTGCTTTACAGTGGTGTGTTAGTTTCTGCTGTATAACAAAGTGAATCAGCTATACATATACGTATATCCCCATATCCCCTCCCTCTTGAGTCTCCCTCCCACCCTCCCTATCCCATCCCTCTAGGTGGACACAAAGCACCGAGCTGATCTCCCTGTGATCTCCCTGTGCAGTGCGGCTGCTTCCATTCTGATAGTCTTGTAGTGGTATCTCGTTGTTGTTTCCACTTGCAAATCCCTAATGACACGTGGTGTTGAGCACCTTTTCATCTGCTTCTTTGCCATCTGTATCTTCTTTGGTGAGGTGTCTGCTCAGATCTTTTGACCCCTTTTATTTAGTTCTTTTTAAAAAATTGTTGACTTTAAGAGTTCTTTCGTATTTTGGATATAAGCCCTTTACCAGGTATGTGTTCTGCAAATATTTTCTTCCAATCTGTGGCTTAGCTTTTCATTTTCTTAACAGTATCTTTCACAGAGCAGAAGTTTTAATTTTAATGAAGTCCAACCTATTTTTTTCTTTCATAGATTGAGCTGTTAGTATTGTATGTAAAAACTCATCGCCAAACCCAAGGTCATGTAGATTTTCTCCTATGTTTTCTTTTTAAAATGTTTATTTATTTGGCTGTGCTGGGTCTTAGTTGCGGCACGGGGATCTTTATTTATTTATTTATTTAAAGTCTTTATTGAATTTGTTACAGTGTTGCTTCTGCTTTATATTTTGTTTTTTGGCCAGGAGGCATGTGGGATCTTACTCCCCAACCAGGGATCAAACCCACACCCCCTGCATTAGAAGACGAAGTCTTAACCACTGGACCGCCAGGGAAGTCCCACACGGGATCCTTAATTGCCGCATGCATGCAGGATCTAATTCCCTGAGCAGGGATTGAACCCAGGCCCCCTGCACCACCAGGGAAGTCCCCTCCTATGTTTTCTTTAAGAAGTTTTTATAGTTTTTCATTTTATATTGAGGCCTACAATCCATTCTGAGTTGATTTTTGTGTGAGGTGTAAGGTCTGTGTCTGGGTTCATCTTTTTAAATTTAGACATTCAGCACCATTTGTTAAAAAGCCAACATTAATTTTTGTTTGTATATCTTTATTGAACTATAGTTGATTTACAATATTAGTTTCAGATACACAGCATAGTGATTCAATATTTTTACAGATTATGCTCTGTTTAAAGTTATTACAAAATAATGGATATATTTCATTGTATGATATATCCTTGTTTCTTATCTATTTTATAAATAGTTTATAAATATGTAACAGTTTGTATCTCTTTATCCCCTACCCTGCCCCTTCCCCTTCTCTCTCCCCACTGGTAACCACTAGTTTGTTCTCTAAATCTGTGAGTCTGTTTCTGTTTTGTTATATATATTCATTTGTTTTATTTTTTAGATTCCACATATAAGTGATAACAGAGTTTGTCTTTCTCTGACTTATTTCACTAAGCATAAGACCCTCTAGGTCTATCCACACTGTTGCAAATGGCAGAATTTCATTGTTTTTTATGGCTGAATAATATTCCATTGTATATATGTACCACATCTTCTTTATCCATTCATCTGTTTGTGGACACTTGGGTTGCTTCCATATCTTGGTTATGGAATGCTGCTATGAGCATGGGGTACATGTATCTTTTTGAGTTAGTGTTTTCAATTTTTTCAAATGTATACCCAGGAGTGGATTTGCTGGAGAATATGGTGGTTCTATTTTTAGTTTTTTGAGTAACCTCTGTAATGTTTTCTGTAGTGGCTGCACCAATTTACATTCCCACCATCAGTGTTCAAGAGTTCCCTTTTCTCCACATCCTCGCCAACATTTATTATTTGTAGACATTTTGATGTTAGCCATTCTGACAGGTGTGAGGTGATACCTCATTGTGGTTTTGATTTGCATTTCTCTAATAATTAGTGATGTTGAACATCTTTTCACGTGCCTCTTAGCCATCTTTATGTCTTCTTTGAAAAAAGTCTATTCAGGTTTTCTGCCCATTTTAAAATCAGATTTTTTTTTGGTTACTGAGTTGTATGTGCTGTTTATACTGGGTTGGCCAAAAGGTTCATTTGGGTTTTTCCGTATTGAGCTGTCCAAAAAGTTGGTTCGGGATTTTCCATAAGATCTTACTGAAAAACCCAAACGAACTTTTTGGCCAACTCAGTATTTTGGTTATTCACCCATTATGGGTCATATGATTTGCCAGTATCTTCTCCCATTCAGTAGGTTGTCTTGTCATTTCATTGATGGTTTCCTTTGCTGTGCAAAAGCTGAGTGAAGTAACTTTTGTATTATTGACATCTTTTAATTCAGCAGATAAACTTTAATCTCATAATAAGTACTTCCTTTTCAGACAGAAAAGATCATTCTAAATGGGTTTACCTTGTTTGGCATCTATTAAATGTTGATTTAACATTCTTAATTACAATTGCATTGGCTTGCTTGGTATCTTTTTAAAGTTCTTTGATTAAGGGTCAGTACAGCGTGGTCTTTCACATATCAAGGCCATTGAGTCCTATTAGAAGGGTAAATTGTATAGTGAAATGTTTCACTGTGTGCAAATCTCAGCTGTGTTTTAGTTAAGTAAAAGCACATTGGCTTTTGATCACCACTCGATCAATTACTTATAATGTAAAAGGGATGGCTAAACAATGGGTGCATACTTAGTCAAAATTCCAAATGTAGCTCTGGGAGTAAAAGGGAGGAAGAAAATTGTTCCTTGATAATCACAAATAATAATGTTGCCTTTAAAATATTCTAAAATGGTTTCGTCATAGGGATGTTAATGGTTCATTAAGTCCTGGCCACGCAAAGTGTGGTCTTCAGACCAGAGCACCAGAATCATCTGGGAGCTTGTTAGGAATGCAGAATCAGGTCTTGCCCCAAACCTATTGAATCAGAATCTGCAGTTGAGCAAGATCCCCAAGATGATTTGTATGCACATTAAAGCTTGCAAAGCTTTTGTTGGCAAAACGTTTCTGTCTGGTTTGTGGAACTAGAGTGCTGTGGAAGTGAGCTTTGAGAGTTCTGGCGCAGTCACTGAGGTCTTATAACCTCCATGTATTATTTTCCTTTTGCCCATCATTCTGCCAAATCAGATGTTATCTGCCGCCTACTAAAGAGAACTACAAAGGCTTTGTTATTTCAGCAGCACAGGAGATGGAGTGCTGCGTGTGTATGTGTCAAAGATAGTAAAGTCCCTTCAGAAGGGAATTTGTGGAGCAAGGCACTGTAGTTGGAGAGCCTTTATTTTGGCCTTGAAGATAGAAAATTGTTAAGACGGGAGAGAGTCTAATTAACATACTTTTGAAACAGAACTCACCTTTAAGGAAAAATATAGAATCATGTGGTATGTGTACACACACACACGCACGCACGCACACACACACACACACACACACACACACACACACACTCCCTCCCTCCCTCCGGTCCCAAGGCCTGGCATTCCCTCACAACATCAACACCTGTTTTCAGGCCTTTCTGTCCTCCATCATCACATTCCTCAGGGAAGGAGGGGGGCAGATTTTCACAACTGTGATGCCTGTTACAACATTAAACGTGACATTGTATGGAGTTAGCTACATATCCCATTTATTCTTAGACTGTGTGGAGAATCTTTTTTTTGCTTACCATGAATTAAAAATAAAGAAGAGTGCCATCTTGTGGGCATCTCTGTTACTACCACAACCGCGTCAGATCTTGGTGGAAGTCCATCAACCCCAGAGAACCGTTCTGCTATGTACACATCTGTATGTAATGTATCATCAGCTGGGGGCAACTGATCAAGGACCTCTCTTTAGTTCTTTTACTTACAGTGAGTCATTCTATGGGCTTTTATTTTCATAAATGACTAATAACCTATAAAGTGAATCATGGAGGAGTACTAACATTGGCATTTATGACCAAAAATGACACATTATCAGTTCCCTTACATACTCTAATTCCATTTTGTATAAGAAGTTTGGTGGATGAGCCCCACAGTACATGAGCCCACATGGAATGGGAATTCTGGAAACTTCTGGGGAGGATGTTTGTATTCAATGTTGTATTGAGTTTGGTCGTGGTTTTCAATGGCTGCTAGTCTTGTTTTAAAGAATTTGGTTGTCATTTACTTCTCATTGTGAGGAGAGAATGAGGACAGACCACTCAGTAGCAGGAAAGAAGTTTTAGTAGCAGTTCAGGGATCACTGAGCTAGAAGATTGTGGACCACAGGACTCCATAGGGAATTGGATGCCAGGATACTCTTTGGCAAGACGGGGCCAAGGAGGATGGGTCATGCTAGTTAGTATAGCTGGGAGACTCCCTTCTAATCCTGGGTTTGCTGCTTTTTACCAGGAGACCTTGGGCAAATCCCTACACCTCATTGGGCTTTGTTTTTTTTAATCTGTAAAGTGACAATTTGCAATTTATGATCTCCAGGCTCCCCTCAAGACCTAAAATTTGATGTATGAAAGAGAAGGTCTCATTTCTCAATCCTTCTTAACACAGGTTTCCTGGTCGAAGGCAGGATTTATCATAAAGATCCTTATTTTCAGTGAAACTTCTAGGTAGAACCTTCTGAAGCCATAGAAATGGTTTATATTTTACATAGTTAACGAATTATGGAAATACTTGAATGTAATTACTCCCTTCACTATTTTTTCCCTCATTTTGAATTCCTGCAGCTCTACTGGAGTGGGTATCACAAAAAAGCTACACTTACTTCCACTCAAAGACTGAGGCAGCTGGGCCCCTGGTCCACTGGGGATATATATTTTCCTTGTAGATGGGTGCAGTCAACACCCATCACAGCATTTTAAGACATCTCAGGCCGTGTTGGGTGACATTATCCACCCAGCCTGCAGCTGCTATGTCCACCTTATGCTGTCAGTATCTGCCAGGGCTGCTGATGCTAGGGAAAGAAAGCATCCCTTCCATGGTCAGCTGAAGGACATTTGGGGATGGGTGCCATTTCACGTAGAAGAGTTTCTCTGTTCCCAAATCACTAGGAACATTGTGTTTAATTGGTGCATGTGTATGTTAAGAGATCTTGTACATTTAAGAATTCTCATACTTTCCTGTTAACTCGAGTGAATGCATTGTAAGTTGTTTTTGGAGAAGAGGAGAGGATCCAAAACCCGACAGAATATTAGAAAGTTCACCCCCAACTTGCAGCTTATTTTTGTCAGAATTATGCTACTGTGGATTGTTGAACTTGTTTTTTAAAAAAATGTGGAACAGAAATTGTGTTGATGATGTTTGACCACGAGAGGGCGGTCTAACAAAACACCGCAGCTCAAAAATCGACATCTGCTTCCTCCAACATTTACCTGCTACAATTTCTGCCTGGTCTTATGACATAAAGCTCAGTGTCACAAATATTGTTTCAAACTTCATGAAAAGAGTTTTTTTTTTTTTTTTTTTAAAGAATGTTGGGAACCTGGGAAGTGAATCCTAAGCACAAGTTCAACTGCTTGTTTAGCTGGAGGTGCTTTATAATTCCTCCATCAATTTTCGAAAAAAAGCGGAGTTTAAAAACCTTTGCTTTCTTTAACAGACCAAACAATCCAAACTCAAAACACTTTAGGAACATTTGCATTTCCAAAGTAGAGCTTTTATGGATTATCTTCCTAAGAATTCTAACTCTAGATATATGATTAAAAAACAAAACAAACAACTCATTCTCTAAGCTAAATACAACTGTTAGAGAAAAATGCTGTGTTATCTCTTCCAGGATACAGATACTTGAAAAAGAAAGTGGGGAAAAGGCTATGTGATAATCTCTGAAGTAAATTAAAGCACCCAGACTGTGTTTCCCTAGAAGGATTATTATTCAGATAATACTTGAGGGGGTCATTGCCAAAAATGAATATCCTTTAAACAATCTTTACTGATAGTAAAATAATTAGAAAAATTTATGTGCATCTCTGCTATTATTAATGTGGCTTTGCTTAAAGGAGATTCAGTTGGTTATGCATGGATATTACGAGAATCTCCCTCCCCCGCTTCTCAGATGACATGTTTATACTCAGGCAGCACTTCTAAATGTTTAATAGAGACGAAGAGATTCCATTTAATTAGGCAGAATGGCTTGTTTATGTGCAGGTTATATATTTACGAGTTCTAATGAAGAACGGAAAATATCTATTGAACAGCCTTTGAAGTTTCACTGGTTTAAGGATAATTGTAAACCCAGTTCAGTGGAAATAGTATCTCAGTCAATCAAATGATTGGAGAGTCAAGCATACAGAGTTAAATCTAGGTAAAATAACTGAACAAATCGAGTGTCGATCAGTGTTCAAAGGATTTTTTTCCTCTCCCATATCAAACCTCTTCCTTCTTACACTTGATTGGAATATTGAAACTGGGTTATAGGAAAAAATGGTGAAGAGGTAACAAGATTTTTTTTCTTTCTTAAAAAATACCCCTACCATTTATATAAAACCTTTTGCCTTTTTCAGTTTTTACTTCCTGTATTCCGTGCGGCCTATTTTACTTGCGAACTAGGTAAGATAAACATGTTACTGTCAAAAGCATTTTTTTCACATTCATAAATCCTTTCCAAAAATGAGAAGTTAATTTTTTCTTAATCTCTGACCTAAGGTAAAAATCCCAAATATTTGCGTGCCTCAGATGTACCGCAAAAAGGCCACCTAAATTAATGAGGTTTCTTGAATTGGTGTATAGAAATGAATTGCAAAGCTTAAGAAGTCGAAGAGATTTCTCATGATGTTTAAAGCAGTATTAATGATCGCATGGAATGAGATATCAAGCTTTGTGTTATTACTATAGGATTAGCTTTTAGTTCCTGAAAGCTGGTCTATTTATGGGTATATAGGATGGAATTAAACTTTGAAAAGGTTAATTTTTTTTTAGAAAAAGTGTTCTGTGGAAGGTTTATTTCCTATCACCTTTTATTAAGTTTCTCTTTGAATTGTAGTTGCAATCTGCATTTGGAGTGGGTCCAGGAAGCTTGCATAATAATCTAATCCCTGGCAGAGCCTCTCTTAGGGGAGGGAGTGTGGTAAATGAAATGCTACTTACAGGTTCCTGACAATATATTCATCTTGATATGATTGCAGCTGATGGCTTGTAGCAAGGCGACTCCTAGGACTTGCGTTTGCTGTCTTTGGGGTATGTTATAATTTCAGTGTGGAAAACAAAACCCCAGCGTACAAGAGAAAGAAAAACATCCCTAATCGAAAAATAGTACCTGAAAAAAAAAAAAAATACACTGAGCATTTACTCCATCCCAAGTACTTTACTAAGATTTTTTTTTTTTTAAATATTGGAGTATATTTGATTTACAGTGTTATGTTAGTTTCAGGTGTACAGCAAAGTGATTTAGTTATACGTGTACATACATTTATTCTTTTCTGGATTCTTGGAAAATATTTGTTGAGAGCAAAACATTTGTCTTGTTGCAGGGAGAATGGAGAGTAGAGAATAAAAGACTAAAGAAGATGGGAAAAGAAACCATTGCCCTTTGCTTTTAGCTCACCAACCGTAGTGAAGGCTCTCAAACATTTTAGCAGTTAATTGCACATCCATTTTCTTTCTTCTGTGTACTTGTCTAATTTATTTTCATAAGAAAACTCTGCTCCTCTTGTCTGGACCCAGCCTTATGTAGCTGAAATCTTGGATGCTGTGGGTTTAAGATCAAACAGGACCTAATCAGGTGGGATTTGTTTTCTTATTGATCTTTTTATTGCTTGGGTCCCGCCGACAAGCTGCGAAATGATGGGGAGGAATTAGGGCTGCAGCTCTTCAGAGAAATGTGTCCTGGCTGGGGCTCCACCTGAACATGGGCGAGCAAAAGATGGCAGACAGCTCCGAAGGAGGGGCTGAGGGCTTGCAGAGTGGAAGTGGGTTATGCCGGCAGCATAAACGTTAAAAGTGGAAGATGCTAGCAGATGTATTTGTGTTTATTGTCTATTCGGTTCTGGTAGGTTGGCTGATGCCCTTTAGAGTTGACCATCATACCTAATTCAGGCGTAACTTAAGCAACAAAAGTCTCCCGATTTTGTGGGAGACACCGGGAAGGACAGGATACCATCCCCATAAGAGAAAAGCAAAGGACATGGGCACTTTTTAAGAAAAGTTCCTTAGGAGTCAAATACGTAGGAGTTGTTTAAAGGAAGCTAAAGGAAATGTAAGCGAGAAAAAGAATTTCGTGAACATGTTAAACTCCCTGCCAGTAAATGCAGAGAGGCAGGGGGAAAGTGCACTATGCCTAAAAAGAAATCTTTCTGGTTCACTCCTTCCAAAAACAGAGAATTGAAGGAGACGACGGTTCATGGTCGTATTCGATAACTTGATTGAACTGGGGAGCATGACAGTCTGTCTTCTCCGAGGGTGGAGAATACATGTTTCATGTCCCTACAGAACAAGAACGACAGCATTTTCATATTATTGGCAAAGAAGAAAATATGTCTATAGGTCCGATATCATTTTAGACGACTGCTCCCGCCAGCACGGGCGCTGAGGATCACGTTCTGCCTCTACCCACCTTTCAGTGTTGCAGAAAAGCAAGAGGGAAAACAGAACAGAAGGGAGTAGCCATTACAAGTGAAATATTATGGAGACGCTGGACTCCCTTTGCCCAGAGCTCACTTCGGAGGCTCTTTGGCCAGCTATTTACAGATGCAATATCCCTCTCAGTCTCCTCCCTCATTCCACTCTTTGTTCCTTTAATGGGCGAATTAGCCGCAGGTTCTTGTTAAATCTATTCCTCTTGGGAAGAGAAAATGACCGTACATCCTTATGACTGGGAACTCCCAGGAGAGAGGTAGTTGGAGGAGAGTGTCCCCTTTCAGGGGTGCTTTTTCCTTGGGCTGCGGCTGTCACCAGCTGCTGCAACGTCACCCCCTCTATTGCCCTCATTCCGAGTGTGGTCCTGTGGGGTGAAGGGAAGAAGATATTCAAAATAGTCCTAGGATGCACCTAGTTATATTTGCGCAGGGAGACCTCCCTTCACTGTTGGAGATGGGAAGGAACTTAGCGACCAGATGCTCCACGCTTTTCATTTCACAGATGGGTAAACTGAAGCCCTTTGAAGCTTAGCGAATTGTTTAAGGCAATGCAAGGAGTGAGTGGTAGGATAATTTCAGGCCTTGCATTTAAGACAAGGCAAGGAGTGAGTGGTAGGATAATTTCAGGCCCATTTCAGGTAGGATAATTTCAGGGCACTTTTGAGGAGGATGCTGCTGGGGAGATGGGGGTGTCTTTCAGGGACCTGGAGGGGCCTCGAGAGAAGAGAGTGTGCTCTTTGCTCCTCAAAGTGTAGTTCATGGACCAGCAGTATGGCATCACCTGGAGCTTGTTAGACCTCAGTCTCTACCCCAGACCTACTGACTTGGAATGTGCCTTGCGACAAGATCCCCAGGTGACTTCTATGCATAGTGGAGTTCCAGCAGCCCTGAGGCCCCAAACCCAAACTGGGATGACCGGCAGCTTATGGCTGCCTAATTTCAGCAAATGTCGTAACTACTGATACCTCTGAAAAAGATGCTCCTGTAAGCAACATTTTTAGCTAAGGTGGGTACATTAAAACTTAAAACTATGAAATGCAAAGAGTAAGAAGAGTGATGCTATACAATGAGGGTGAAGACAGGGGGAAATGGTGGCTTTTAATGGTACAACTTTTCTGGAGGGCAGTTTGGTAACAGGTATCAACGTCTTAAAAATACGCTTACCTTTTTAAAAATTTTTATTTTTTATTGAAGTATAGTGGATTTACAATGTTGTGTTAATTTCTGCTGTACAGCAAAGTGACTCAGTTATACATATATACATTCTTTTTCGTATTCTTTTCCGTTATGGTTTTATCACAATATTGAATATAGTTCCCTGTGCTGTACAGTAGGATCTTATTGTCCATCCATTCTATATATAATAGTTTGCATCTGCTAAGCCCAAACTCCCACTCCATCCCTCCCCCAGTCCCCTTCCCCCTTGGCAGCCACAAGTCTGTTCTCTATGTCCGTGAGTCTGTTTCTGCTTCGTAGATAGGTTCATTTGTGTCATATTTAAAAATATGCTTCCCCTTTGATCCAACAATTCAACCCCCTAGGAAGTTATTCTGGAGAAATAATTGGGCTAGTTTGAAAGGATGTGTGAACAAGAATGTTGTAATGTTTATTATAGCCAAAAAAAAAAAAAATTGGAAGTGGTCTATCCTCTACTATCAAACAGTAGAGCATAGTAAAAAAAATTATGGAACCTATCGTGGAATTCTATATAATCACTTAAAATGATAAGTTAGAGGAGCATTTACTACTCCAGAAATATGTTAATAGATGTTTGTTGAAAAGTGAAAAACCCAGGTTACCATACTCTGTATAAAATGATTTCATATATCTTGTTCAGATACATATTTTAAAACCCAGAAGGCCATCCATCTAAATGTTAACAGTAGTTATTCCAGACAGTAAGATGATAGGTTATATTCTTCTTTTTGCTTATCTTTATTTCATGGTTCTTTTACAGTTGATGTGTATTAATTAGCTAACCAAAGGTGGTAATATAGCCATTTTGGAAGAGCATTTTAAAAAATTCACATCTTAAATATTTTACTTCCCAGGCCAAATTCCTAACAGGAAAAACATTTTGACATCTTTGTGTGACTTTTTCCACTATACTGACATTATATTAAAATTATCTGTTAAACATCTCCCTCCTCCAAGACTGTGAAGGCCTTGATGACGAGGACTGAGTCTTTGGCATTTGTATATCTAGGGCCTAGCACGGAGTGTGGTGCACGGCATGTAGTAATAAGTGTTTTAAATGGATGGATGAAAGGGTCTTGAATGACAGTCTAAAGACTTTTCCTTCTTGGGTGTCTTACGGGACTAAAGAACTTAGCACGCAGGAATTGATTGCTGTGCATATAATGTGCAAGATGAGGTAACTGTGGAGGGCTAAGTTCTGTTTGACCTGTTGGTTTAGCCGCAATCTCTACTTTGGTAATAAACTGCCCCGTGAGATGTGGACCAGGGCTGAACATGTCAGGAGGTCAGACCATAGAGGTCTCTAAAGACTCAGAGGAAGTGTGCTTCCTGGGACCTACCCGCCATCTCCCATGGGGTGACAGCTCCCCTGGTGGCCCTAGGGGGATCCTAGGGGAGGATTGGTAGGTTCAAGAGCGAGTTCATGGGCAGTGGTAAGTGCACCTGCGGGTCCCAGTTTGTATTGTATTTTAGTTGTGACTTTGGATCTTGTCTCATCAGGAGACAGAGTTTGGAGAGGCTTGAACCGTTGCTGACGAGAACTCAGTTGGTTTCAGCATTATGCTAAGAAGCGTTTGCATACATTCCCCCACCTCATCCCACTGCTTCCTTAGGATGTGGATACCCATTTTAGAGAGCAGGAGACTGAAACTGAGAAAGGTTACGCTACTTGCTCCAAATTAAAACATGAAGAGGTGGAGCTGGAATCCAGACAGGAGAGCCTGGGCTCTGGGTCCAGGCCCTCCTGCCAAGCTATAAAGAAGTTAGGGAGATGCTCTCAGGGTTCCCCCCGAGCTCTAGCACGTTTCCCTGTGTCTGGTCCAGTGGAGAAGTCCCTGGGCCTTCCTGAATTTCCCCAGTTCTCCTTGTGAAACAGATCCTAGTTAAGAATGGGCCTCTATGTTCTGTGGTCACGTATTTTTTTCTTGCTCTTGGGTCTAAGTGAAGTCACCAGAAAAATGCATTTTATAGTTAAAGAAAAGAAGTTAATGGAATAAAAATTATTTTAAATCAAGTAATTTATATTATTTAGAAATAGTCATAAGGTTCAAGAAAGTGGTTTGCATACTTAAAGGTGAACCTTTAACTATGAGTTAATTTTAATTGATAAAGTTCTGAGAAAATTCATGGAAGATTCACTGACTATATCTGAACATAGGCTTGTTTCTTGGGATATCCCAGTTTCTGTATTTGGAAATGTTAACAGTATTAAAAAAAAATAAGTTCTGATCTACACAATTGGGGCAATGTTTCTGATGTTGAATGGTATAGTCATGAAATATGAATATTTGTTTACAAATCTTTTTGGCTGGTTTACGTTTGGAATTTACATAGTAATACAAAAGGATTTGAAAACATCTGGGGAAGGGTCATGATTTGGTCTAAATTATATATCCAAGAGGTTTCAAAATCATAAAATGGTAAAACTACTCTGGGCTTTTCTTAGTTCCCATCCCCCATGGGTTATATCTTAATTGTACAGTTTTTGACTTATATTTACTTGTGTGATTATTTTTTTGGTGTCTGTCTCTGCTGCTAGCTTGTGAGCTTCATGAGAGCCACGTCTGTTTTGCTTTTCATTGTATATACTTAGCACATAGTAGCACATCATCTAACAGTTACAGCAGCAGCAACAATGAATAAGAAGGAGAACTAATACTTGTTGAGCCCTTGCTATGTGCCAGGTCTTGTTCTAAGTACTTGGTACTAACTCATGTAATGGAACTTCGGACAAACAGTGGTTAAGTGGTTTTTATATAAACAAAAAGTAAATTTTGAGTTTAGTGTTGGGGAGGTTTTGGAGACTTTATTACAGTGAGAACTGGAAGATATTGGACTCAGAGTGATTCAGAGGGACTTCCCTGGTGGCGCAGTGGTTGAGAATTCTCCTGCCAATGCAGGGGACACGGGTTCGAGCCCTGGTCCGGGAAGATCCAACATGCCGCGTGGAACAACTAAGCCCGTGCACCACAACTACTGAGGCTGCGCTCTAGAGCCCGTGCTCCGCAACAAGAGAAGCCACCACAATGAGAAGCCCGCGCACCGCAACGAAGAGTAGCCCCCACTCGCCGCAGCTTGAGAAAGCCTGCACGCAGCAGTTTGAAGACCCAACACAGCCAAAAAAAAAAAAATTGATTCAGAAAAGGGTAGATTTTCTTTCTTCTATCTGACAAATATTTAAGTTTTCATGTTTTCACATTCTTTTTTATTTGTTGGCCTCCAGAGCAGATTTTTAAGAAACAAGAGTAAAGGCTAGACACTAATTAAAGAAATAGGATGGCAGTACCATTGACATTTAATTTTAACGGCTACGTCTTTGACTGGCAGCTCTGAACTCCGATGGTGGGAGGAGAAGATTGTCTTTCCAGAAAGTTTCGGGCTGATGTCTTTGCTGCTGCTGCAGTAACCTCCACTTAATTTATTGTCTTTAGGGCAAAAATTGATGAGAACATAACCTTTGTAAGGTTTTTATGTTTTGTTGGCTATAAAAGATAAAATATGGAGTAAAAGGAAGTAAAATAGTATTTTGTTAGGTTGGAGGATGGATTTATGCTTTAACTAACTGATAGAATAATCAGAGGGTCATGAAGATCAGAGTCTCTGCCTCCTATCTCTTCTCTTTTTATGTGTGCATTCAACAAGCTTCTCTTTGTGGCTGTCGGGCCCATAGGAGCTCACCCAAACACCGGGCCCCTTTGTCCCAGGGCATTAACTCAGCTGTTTAGATCAAGAGTATCACGGAGGCTTCTGTTGCAGACATTAAGCAATTGGGATAAGTCTAAATGAATCAGGTACTTGACATGTGCAGATGGGATGTTTGTTCACTAGGGACTCCGGGCTGCACTGTGTCTTGAATGAACAGACAAAAACAAAGTGTGTGAGTTAAATTGAATTTTGTGGGAAACACACAGAGAGATCTGGATCTTCAGGAATTGCTGGTGATTGTTCGTGGTGTGTGGGGGGAGGATGCTGGGAAGGCCCGACCCCCCACCAATTCCCCCAACACACCCTCCCCAGCCAAAAAAAAAAAAAAAAAAAAAAGATTGGAAAGATAAAAACATATTTCAAAGTGATAAAGTGATTAAATTTGATTATCTAGGCCAGTGGTTCTGAAACTTTAGCCCATGCATCAGAATCACCTGCAGGACTTGTTAAAACCCAGATTGCCGGGCTTCCCTGGTGGCGCAGTGGTTGAGAATCTGCCTGCCAATGCAGGGGACACGGGTTCGAGCCCTGGTCTGGGAAGATCCCACGTGCCGCGGAGCAGCTGGGCCCGTGAGCCACAACTACTGAGCCTGCGCGTCTGGAGCCTGTGCTCTGCAACAAGAGAGGCCGCGATAGTGAGAGGCCCGCGCACCGCGATGAAGAGTGGCCCCCGCTTGCCGCAACTAGAGAAAGCCCTCGCACAGAAACGAAGACCCAACACAGCCAAAAATAAATAAATTAATTAATAAAACAAACAAACAAACAAACAACCCAGATTGCTGGGCCCACACCCAGAGCTTGATTCAGTAGGTCTGGGGCGGGGCCTGAGAATTTGCATCTCTAATAAGCTCCCAGGTGATGCTGATACTGCTGGGCTGGGGACCACGCTTTCAGAACCACTGCTTCAAGCACTTAGCTGTCCGTAGCGTGGCCAGATGGACGTGCCTCAGGGAGCTGTAAGTGTCCAGGAAAACAACTCGCCTCAGAAGGGTGTGGCTGGGTGAGTCTCCAGGGGTGTGTGTGTTTCATGTACAAGCAAGCCGGACCTGTCCTGGGGAAAAGTAACCACTTTAATCTTTAGAGCTTTCAATCTGTCGTTGGGCTGAGGAATAAAACAGGCATGAATATCTTTCCTTGAACGCCCTGTTTTTTATGTAGGATTTGCTGCCCAAGTAATATACTTGCTTGGAGCCCCCAGGGTGCTGGTCTGTTTTATTGCCGTGTCCTGGACGCTAAGCACAGTGTCGGGTACCAGGCCTGCCACGTGATGTGCGGGACTTAGTGCAAAACGAAAATGCAGGGCTCCTTGTTCAAAAATGAAGAAATTGGGGGGCTTCCCTGGTGGCGCAGTGGTTGAGAATCTGCCTGCCAATGCAGGGGACACGGGTTCGAGCCCTGGTCTGGGAAGATCCCACGTGCCGCGGAGCAGCTGGGCCCGTGAGCCACAACTACTGAGCCTGCGCGTCTGGAGCCTGTGCTCCGCAACAAGAGAGGCCACGATAGTGAGAGGCCCGCGCACCGCGATGAAGAGGGGCCCCCGCTTGCCGCAACTAGAGAAAGCCCTCACACAGAGACGAAGACTCAACACAGCCAAAAATAAATAAATGAATGAATAAATAAATAAATAAATAAATAAATAAAAATTAAAAAAAAAAAGAAGGAACTACTGATACATGCAACAACTTGGATGGATTTCAAAAGTATTAATCCAAGTGAAAGAGGCCCATGTAAAAAGTTCCTTTCAAAAAAAAAAAATGAAGAAATTGGGACTTCCCTGGTGGTCCAGTGGTTAAGACTCTGTGTTCCCAATGCAGGGGGCCCGGGTTTGATGCCAGGTCAGAGAACTAGATCCCACATGCCACAGCTAAAAGATCCTGCATGCCACATTGAAGGCCCGGCACAGCCAAATAAAAAATAAATAAATATTTCTTTTAAAAATGAGGAAACTGAAGACAGTGACATCAGAGCCTTAGCCCCCATGTGGACCCTTCTAAGTGCAGGGCCCTGTGTGGCTGCTTGGGTCCCTCCACCTCCACCCTTCCCCCACGAAACGGGCTGTTTATCACCTGCTAGACACTTGACACGAGCAGGTGGTTTATTAGCTCTTTTTCTCCAAAGGATCATTGACTAAACGTTGATCAAGAAGGGATTTTGAAGGACCTCCTGGTTTGACTCCCTCTTTTTTTCTGGGTTGGGGGGTGGGTGGTGGAGGCATAGCCTTTGCCCCTGTTACCCACCCCTGCCAGCAGCTCTGTGACACAGGCATTATAAGCTCATTTGCATAAGGCTCAGCTGTGACTTGGCCGTAGTGATTTGGACCAGTTTTCTGAAGTCTAGTGCTTTTTAAAAAATTTTTATTTTCCATTACCATATTTGCCTCTCAGAGAGGTTTAGCTATTTGCTTGAAGACACACAGCTAGTGAGGGTTGAACAGGAATTTGAACGCAATCTTCTAAATCCTAGTTGGACATTCCTTTTACTCCCCAAGACTGAAGAAAGCAAGTTTTGGGAAGTTCCTTGATTCTATTGATCAATACTTTTGAGCTCTGAAACTTTCGTAGTGGGCTGAGAAATCTCGTTGACTCCTGGTCTGTTTCTGTCCCTGTGTGCTGTTTAGTTCTGAGAACAGATGGCTTTCAGAAGAGTCCTGCCCCTTAAGTTTTACTGCTGCTGGCTTGGAAGACCTCCTCTGAGTTAATCCCCCACTCCCAGTGTCAGTGTTCTTCGGTGATGCTACCCAATGTTTTTTGTTTGTTGGTTTGTTTTATTTTTTTAAACAGCAGGTTCTTATTAGTCATCCATTTTATACACATCGGTGTATACATGTCAATCCCAATCTCCCAATTCATCCCACGACCACCCCCACCCCCCACCGCTTACCCCCCTTGGTGTCCCTACGTTTGTTCTCTACATCTGTGTCTCTATTTCTGCCCTGCAGACCGGTTCATCTGTACCGTTTTTCTGGGTTCCACATATATGTGTTAATATACGATATTTGTTTTTGTCTTTCTGACTTCCTTCACTCTGTATGACAGTCTCTAAGTCTATCCACGTCTCTGCAGATTGCACAATTTCGTTCCTTTTTATGGCTAATACTCCACTGTATAGATGTACCACGTCTTCTTTATCCATTCTTCTGTTGATGGACATTTAGGTTGCTTCCAGCAGTGGATATTTTAAAGTAGGTATTTTTGAGGGGGGTGTGGAGTGGATGATGCTGTGGGTTTTTTTTTTTTTTTTGTAAAGAAGATAGAATTTATTAAAGGGAAAGGTTGCTGCCAGAACGGCGGCCTGACTTTCTGATAGGGAGAGTTGACCCCGAGCCTGGGTTACTGGTCTGTTTTTATGCCAGGGAACAAAGGAACTTGCGAGTCATCTGCTGATTGCGTAGGGTGTGCATACTTCCAGTGTGCAGAGTGGGGGAAGAGCAGGACAGATACCCTTCCGTATATGGGACGGGAAAGGAGCAGGGCAGGCTGCTTGGGAGGGTTCAAAGATGTAATGGTTGTTGCGTGACAGAGTGATGAGTCCGGTAACCCTCTGTTCCGGCGATGTTGGCCCTTTGTGTTTATGTTGTTCTTTGTCCTTGGAGCACCACATTTCTCCCTCTCTTTAAATAAGCAAAGAAAACAGCAATCCTCCTTTAACACTGCACAGGTCCCACCTTGGTTAGCTGTTAGTAAGGCTAAAGCTCTCCTACTCTGTAAAACCACTCCTGCTAGAGAATTTATTTGTTCTTGTAGAGTGTTAATTGGAGCTGCTAGGTTGACAGTCTGTTGTGTGAGTTCAAGAGAGAGCTGTTGGGCAGTGAAAACAGAGTTTAAAAGTCCAGCTGAGCCTGTATCCTTTGGCCTTATTGGATACCCCGGTCATGTCTATCTGCCTAGCTCCCTCTCAGGCGTTCGGGAACCCTTTTCGTAAGGAGAAGGGGCGACGATCTTCCTCTGGCTGCTTGCTGCTGGGCGGGGGCGTTGTAGGGCCCTGGGTTCCCGTTGCCTGCTCTCTGCCAGGGTGTACCTAGGGAGGGGGGGGGGGCGCTCCATGGACCATGATGGCAGCTTGTTTAAGTGTTGTCCAGGTGTTTACTGGCAGCTATTCTTGTTGCATTACCATTTGGAGGTTTATTTGCTGTATTCTAGAAGAGACAGACTTAACAAGGAGGTTAAAAATACATGGTCTGAAGATCAGTAGAAGTAGGAAGGCTGCTCTAGGACCTAGAAAAGGGGTTAGGCAAGAGAACCAGGACCAGATATTAGTCTTGAAATCCCACCAGTCGAATCCCCCTGAGGCTCCCTTCATATAAAACCCGTTAGCTCTTTCAATAATATTCTGAAGGTTAGTTTGAATTTTAATGCCATGTTTAAAAAAAAAAAAAAAAGTTAAACCTTGTAGGTGGCCATGTGTTCCGACATTGTGAGGAAATGAACATGTGCGTGTGTCTGTAAGCAAGTGCGTGAAGCAGTCATGAACTTGGTCCTTAGACTCTCCCTTCCTCCCCGCCCAGTCCCTCAACCTTCCTGCGTTTTGGATGAATTGAATCCATGGTTTTATGAGGTTCAGGAGAAATCGTTTTACTTAGATGCACTCCCTACAGCTTCTCATGCTCACGGTTTCTATTGGTTCCCAGTATTGAGAATAAATGCAAATGTTGATTTTCCAAGAACTTGATATGTTTTTCTACACCCAAAACTATTTTTGTGCAGCTAAAATGTTAAGATAAATGTCAAGGAATGACATGAGGTAGACACGTCTGGTTCCTGCTGCTTTGTCCTCATGGTAATGGGGGATGGAGGCTCTGTGTCTTTGAGCCTTAGGTGTCATTTCAGCGCCTGCTTGCTTGTCCCTTCAGATCTTCCCGTCCCCGTGCAACAGCCGGTGCTGCAGCCCTCCTTTCCTCTCCACTCATCCTCCCGCCAGAAAACAACCTACGGGTCTAGGCAACCATTCAGAGCCCTTGAAATAGGGATGGGGCACTTTGGATTTTCACAGAGTAATTTTTTTGGAGGGTGGGGTTGAGTGAATGAATAATAGGTGCATTGCAAATACTAAGTTGCGATTGCCCATCAAAACTTGACTCAAGGATTACTCACTCCAGGTGCCTAAGGAATTGTCTACATTTTTGCATCCATTAAAGACACATGAAATCAAAACCATAATTTGGTCTCTATAATTTGACAACTTCATGGAAAGAAACCACATTGTTGGTACCCAGTGAGAACCCCACTTCCATTTTGGTACTGATGAGACTTGTGCCATCTCTTCTGTGATTTCCTGCTCCACCCTGTGGTTGACCCAGGCGATCAGGGATGACATCAACACCTAAAACCAGAGACAGTGTAAGAACTTCACTATTGCTATGGGGTTCTGTCTCTCCCCTCACTGTGTATAAAGAGACAAACCAGCCCTGCCTTCTCCTTTAATTTTCCTCTTCTCCGCTCTGGGTGTAGGCAGTGAGCCGCAGGAGGCTGCTTCCGCACAACTCCGGTGCTAACGGTCGTTAGGTGCTCACATGGACTCCTCATCCCTCTCCTTTGACTTCCCCTCAAAGGAGGAAGACCCTTCCCCACTAATACCCCTGCCCTTCCCTCTGACTTCCTTAACTTTCTTCTGAATTCCTGATCCAAACCAGATTCTTGAGACTCACCCTAGACCCATATGTCTTCCTCACCTCAACATCCAGTGCACACTAAATGTTGTTGCTGGCACCTCAGGTCTCTCTAGACTCCCTCCCTTCCTCGTTCCCACATTACCTGCCCTGGTTTAAGCTGTTACATCCTGCTGAGGATGGCAGTAGACTCCTGTCTGCCTTCCCTGTCTAGTCCTGCCCCGGACTGTCACTCCTGTGCCGGGCTCCTAGAGTCAGCTGAGAATTGCTATGATGGATAAATTTCACTGCCTCTCAGAATTGAGTCAAAGCTCCTCTTTTAGCAAGGAATAACATGTTTTTAAGAATGTTCCCTGGCTTACCTCTCCAGCTACACCCACTGGCCTCTCAGCAGCAGCTGGAACACATTACTTAATTTCCCCCCAATGTGGCATATTCGCTTAACTTTCTGGGCCTCTTCCTGAGCTCTCTTCCTAGGCTCTTTTTTTATTTTTATTTTTTTAAAATTTTATTTATTTATCTATTTATTTATGGCTGTGTTAGGTCTTCGTTTCTGTGCGAGGGCTTTCTCTAGTTGCGGCAAGTGGGGGCCACTCTTCATCATGGTGCGCGGGCCTCTCACTATCGCGGCCTCTCTTGTTGCGGAGCACAGGCTCCAGACGCGCAGGCTCAGTAGTTGTGGCTCACGGGCCCAGTTGCTCCGTGGCATGTGGGATCTTCCCAGACCAGGGCTCGAACCCGTGTGCCCTGCATTGGCAGGCAGATTCTCAACCACTGCACCACCAGGGAAGCCCCCTAGGCTCTTTTAATATGCTCTGTCTGGATAACTATTCTCAGCTCAAGGGTCACCTCTTCCTTGAAGTCCTCCCTGACTGCTCAGGCAGACTTGACTCCTTCCTCCTTTTGACTTCATATAAAAACATCAAAACACTGGTGGCACTACATTATACCTAGTTTTTAACAGGTGCTATGAGACAAGGAGCTCATCATGCCATTAGGATTATTACAATATTTTTTAACTTTCATCATAGCATATTTTAAACATGTTTTTATGAACTGTAGCATTCAAGGAATGTTGTAAAGGTATATCTGCAGTGTAAAAAACATCTACCACAAAATCAGACACCCATGTGGCTATCACCCAGGCCTTACACATAGGACTTGGACAGTCTCCAGAAACCCCCTGTGCATCCCTCTCTGGTCTCAATCTGCCTCTGCCATCCCCAGTAAGTAACTAGTATCCTGAATTTGATGTTAATTAATAACTTGCTTTTCTTTGTAGTTAAAAAAAAAAAAAAAAAAAAACGCCACCTAAGCATGTATTCCTAGGCAATATATTGTTTAATTGGCTCTCTTTTGGAACTTTTTATAAATGAAATTGTTCTGTTTGTATGCATTTGTGACTTGCTTCTTTGATTATTATGTTTATGAGATCTATTCTGTTGATAAGTGTTGTCATGGTTCATTCATTTTGTCACGGTTGCATAAGTTCCATTTTGTGAATACATTATATTTTATTTACTGAATCTATTATTGATGACTTGTTCATAATTTCAAAACCCAGAAAGAAGGCTCCTATGAACTTTCTTGCCCCTGTCTTCTGGCACACATGCAGCTGTGGCAATAGGATATATGCAGCTGGCAGCAGGACATCTGGGTGGAATATACATGCAGTTGAACCTTTACTAGGTATTTCCAAACATTTGCCAAAGTAAGTGTACTAGGGACTGTATCTTTTTAATCTTGGTATCCCTGGTACCTAAGACAGTGAATGGCCAAATACAGTTGCTCAATATACCATTGATTGAAAGTAGAGCAATAAAGTAGGTGTTTGGTCACAGCCCTTGTCTATGAATAGCTCTGAGAAATAAAGTCAAAGCAAGCACCTTTTCCACCCCACCCTCAGCCTACAATGTGGGCCTGTTGGCTTGGTATAGAATGGTGTATTTTAATAATAATAGAGATAAGAGTGATATAATTGTAATGTCTTACACAACTTTAAAGAGGATTCTTTAAAGGTCCATTTGAAATTATGGCTGTAGCATGCTGAACCTTCAGAGCAAAATTGGTCTCAACTACCCTTTTAAAATAATTTTATTCCATATTGCTGAGGGGCTAGATCTTGGGAGCTAACCTGCCTTAAAATGTGGGGTTTTCGTCAGTGCTTCTTCTGCAGCTTAGAGTATAAAGATCCTTGACAGAGGAGAGACTAATGCTTCTAGAATGGGTGTGAAAGACCACAAATTTACAGTGCTACACAGAGAAAGACATAGATGGGCTTTCTGTGTAACAAAACACTGCTTAGCCCTGTTAAGATGCAGGTCATAAATTTGGATAAAGCATGAATTTAATTGTGTTCCTTGAAATAAATACCTCTCTATAAAACAATATTTTAGGGATCCTTTCTCTTATCCAAGCCTTCTTTAAAAATTGGTTATTTTTATATATATATATTTTATATATAATAAATATAAAAAATATATAAAATATATATATTAAAAGGGTTTCATCTTCAAGGAATTTATGGAAAAGACTGACAAGTACAAGATTCTGGTAACTGACTGTACTGCTGAACTGAATGAATAAGCATTTTCAGAACTCTAATGAAAAACTGATGAACTCATAAAAGTGCTAACAAAAGATCAAGATGAAAAAAAAATTAATTACATGAGACTGAGTGAACTGATGAGGATGATTGTAATTTTTGTGACTTTCTGTTTGAATTAAAAAAAAAAAATCCCACAAGGACTCAGAGGCAAAGAATATACAAATCAATTTTCACTGCAAAGTAAAGGAGCTGTTACAGTGGAGGATTACTGGACTGAATGTCAATATTATGACATAGCATGAGTGTGTTTCGTGTTTGGTAATTGCAATCGTTGTTGCTTTTGTTGTGGTCATCCATGTACAGTGCTTGGTGTCAGTCTATTTTTCTCTTGTAAAAATAAAATACAGTGTGTGTGTGTGTGTGTGTGTGTGTGTGTGTGTGTGTGTATGAAAAACAAAAAAAAAAGTTTTAATTTAAAAATAATTTTGGATTTACAGAAGAGCCACAAAGACAGTGCCGGGCACACCTGTACAACTTTACTCAGCTTCTGCTGATGTTATCATCTTGTATAACCATGGTATAACCATGGCACGCTTACCGAAACTAAGAAGTTAACATTGGTGCAATACGGTACTACTGGCTAAATGACAGACTTTATTCTTTTTTTAAAATTAATTTTTATTGGCGTATATTTGCTTTACAATGTTGTGTTAGTTTCTACTGTACAGCAAAATGAGTCAGCTGTACATATACATATATCTCCTCTTTGTTGGATTTCCTTCTCATTTAGGTCACCACAGAGAATTGAGTAGAGTTCCCTGTGCTATACAGTAGGTTCTCATTAGTTATCTATTTTATACGTAGTATCAATAGTATATATATGTCAATCCCAATCTCCCAATTCCCCCCCCCCCCCCGCTTTCCCCCCCTTGGTATCCATACGTTTGTTCTCTATGTCTGTGTCTCTCTTTCTTCTTTGCAAATAAAATCATCTATACCATTTTTCTAGATTCCATATATATGCATTAATATACAATATTTGTTTTTCTCTTTCTGACTTACTTCACTTTGTATGACAGTCTCTAGGTCCATCCACGTCTCTACAAATGACCCAGTTTTGTTCCTTTTTATGGCTGAGTAATATTCCATTGTATATATGTACCACATCTTCTTTATCCACTCCTCTGTTGATGGACATTTAGGTTGCTTCCATGTCCTGGCTATTGTAAATAGTGCTGCAATGAACATTGTGGTGCATGACTCTTTTTGAATTATGGTTTTCTCTGGATATATGCCCAGTAGTGGGATTGCTGGGTCACATGGTAGCTCTATTTTCAGTTTTTTAAGGAACCTCCATACTGTTCTCCATAGTGGCTGCATCCAGACTTTATTCTGATGTCACCACTTTTTCCACCAATGTCCTCTTTCTGTCCAGGATCCCATCTGGGACACTGCGTCCATACAGTTGTCACATCTTCTCCAATCTGACATTTTGTCAGTCCTTCCTTGTTTTTCATGACCTTGGCCCTTTTGAAGAGTACTGTTTAGGCATTTTGTAGAATTTCCCTCAATTTGGGTTTGATGTTTTCTCATGATGAGACTGAATTATGGGCTTGGGGAAGAATGCCACAGAAGTGGAAGTGTGCTTATCGCATCATGTGAGGGTGCACAATGCTATCAACAGGACTTGTCACCGGCCATGTTAACCTTGATCACTGTATCAGGTTGTGTCCACCAGGTTTCTCCACTGCGGAGTTACAGTTTTTCCCTTTCTGTGCTCTAGTCGTTAGACACGAGTCACCAAGTCCGGCCCACACTGAGGAGAAGGGTGAGGAATATCAGAGAGTGTGTGAATGTGTATTAAAACCAGACAGTAATGAATATTTCAAAAGATACCTTGAGGCTATGCAAATACCCTTTTTTTTTCAAACTGCTTCTTTTATATTGGGCAGAAATGGAACATCAGAACCCCAAGAACAGAGATCAGTCAAAAGGAAATTTTGACAATAAAAGTTCTCTAGTTTTTTACTCAAGATGATAAGTAATAATGTTCATTATTAACAAACTGTTTTTTTTCAGGCCTCGGCTGTAAAGGATTCTCTTGGCCTAAAGGTTGAGCAGTTGAAACCCATGTCATAGGAGGAGCCAAAGTAAGGCTCATCCATAACCAAGCTCTGTGGATAACCACTCATGACTCTTTCCTTCTCTTATTTAATTGGCATTGGTGACATCCATTCACAACTTTATTTTTCTATTTTGGGACATTAAGAGTTGGGCTTTGTTAATAGACATACTATTAAGTAGTAAGCATGCATAATTTGTCTAGACAGAGAACAAGAGGTGAACATTCCATTTTTCTGTATTTGTCTCTTGTTGCAACTTGTATAAATTATCACTTGGGATAAGGTTCTCCAGGCCTTGTGGTGCCATTGGTGATGTTTTATCAAGCCTATATATTTTTTCTAAGTGAAGCAAATGACTAAGAATACCCCTGACCTACAATGCCAACTTTTCCAAGGGTTTCCTGGCACAAAGAGGAACTTTATATTATTAGTTTGTGAGACTATACCAATTAAGCATTAAGGCCGAGGAAAAGTTCCACTAAAAGAATCCCTTAGGATTCTTGCCTACATTTCCTGGAAAATCATTATGTGAGTTTTAGAAAATTACTCTTCTTTTTAAAATATGTTGGGTTATCCATTTCTTATACTATTCTCTGTCTAAACTAGAGGTTCCTAACATGGGGGGGGGTCTGAATTCTTTACAGTCTGGGTTCTTATTTGCTAGTGACAGAAACTCCCTCTGCTTCTTTTAAACCAAAAGGGTCTATTAAAAGGATATTGGATAGGAACTGAGGATAGATTTGGAGCTGGTTATGCAGCCAGACACTGTCCTTCCACTCAGGCTGCAGAACGGATCAGTTGAAAGCACATTGCTACTGACACTCCAGCCAGATGGATCCTGGGCCATCCCTCGTTCTTTAGGTCATTAGCTTCCGATTCTGGGTCTTGGTTACGAGTATCTTATTAGCAAAGCTTTTACTATTCGTGCACCATAGCTGTGTGGGAAGCTGGGAAAGTGACGTGTCTCCTTCTGTGGTGGAGTGCGCTTTGACTAACCAGGTGTGAAGCTCCCCAAGCAGAGTAAGGAGGTTCAGATACTGGCAGCCAAACTTAATGACACATATTCACTACAAACCCTCATCTGTAAATTTCATCTGATTCTCAAATAAGTCAGTCATTTTTTAAAAAGAAACACTGCTTTAAATGCTCTATGATAAACATGTATTACATCATAGTAATGTAAGAAAACCATTAAAAACTTATTTCCCTAAACCATGAGTTGACTTTATTCATAGGACTACTGTCAGTCTTTTCTTCTTTTGAGTATAGTGTGAATATCTTTGTGGCTTCTCTGGTATTTCTTTCAGTTTTTCTTTTTTAGAAAAACTATATATTTTCCTTTAAAAAGTTGGTATCCTAAATTTATTTTTCCTTCCTTTTCACTTAGAAATGCACTTTGGGTTAAAAATGGTGATTGAATATAAACATTTACCCTTGCTCCCTCCTGACACCCCTCTGAAATGGCAGTAAGACATAGGCTCAGAATAACAGAGAGAGTGGGAGTGGAGAGGTTAACAATAACATTTTGGAAACTAGAAAGCAGGAGGATGAGTAGTTAATTGACTTAGCAGATCTGACAACTCTGAAGCCTAAGTCAACAGAGGGGAAAACATTTACTCAACATTCCACAAACATTTATGGAGTATCTACTGTAGGCTAGGCCCTCTTCTTGGTCCTTTGGACCAAGGTCACTGTTCCTGTGGAGTTACCATCCTGACAGGAAAAGCCAAAGAGTCAACCAGATTTGTACCTCAAAACTTCCAGTGGGCTCAGGAGTTGGGGATACCAGTTATCTCTGGAAGTGGCAGTTAATGTAGGGCTGAAACATGAGGATTGATCAAAAGTCTATTTGAGAAGCAATAAGAGCAGTGCTGTCCAGTAGAACTTTCTGCAGTGATGGACATATTCTCCATCATTGTCCAGTACAACAGCCACTAGTCACATGTAGTTATTGAGCACTTGAAATGTGGCTAATGCAAGTGAGCAACTGAACTTTAAATTTTATTTGATTTACATTAGTATAAATTTACATAGCTTCTGTGGCTAGTAGCTGCTGTATTGGACAGCATAGAGTTAAATCATCTGTTCCCTCCCCAACCTGGAACAACTGGATGATTGCCCCTCCCTCAACGCAACAGAAAGTTTTGAAGTTTATTCTTTGAACTAAGGGACATAAAGCATTTAAGAGGGTGGGGATACCATATTGAAAACAGGAGGATGACCTGAATTTGAGAACTTGGTTTTCTTCTCCTATTTGACTCCTGATAAGCTGGCAGCCAGCTTCTACTTCCAGGCATGAGATTAAGAATTTAGTATCTGAACAATCTGACTAGTCTACGAGAAAAGATCTAAAAATCGTGTTTTAGTGCTGTAATCTTAAATGTGAGCAGACAGTAAGGGATCGCCAGGCATCTGAGGATGGCTTCTCTCTAAAATGAAAGGCACTTAAGCCAAAAAACAAATCTGAGGAGATTTCAGGAAGAAGTAGAAGGAAGAATCAGTTAAGAGATGATTTTGCATTAATAAGGCAAGAATAGAATGCTATAGTAAATGAAAAATCAGAAGGATAAAAGTTAAAAAGGTCTTGGAAAAAATTATGATACAAATCAGAAGCTGAATATAAGATTTGGAAAATAAGATTGTGGAAATCTTCTAGGAACCATAATAAGAAGGCAAGGAAAAATGTAAAATAGTAGAAAAAGAGGTAAGAAAATTAGGTCACATGAGGAACTTTAACATCTGAATAATAGAAATTCCTGAATTTGAGAATTGAGTGAATGAAAATGAGGAAATTATCAGATAAATAATTCCAGAACTGGAGATTGCAGCATGAAAAGAACCATCAAGTGTCCAGCAAAATGGATGAAAATAGATTCCTACTAAGGTACATCCTGACAATATTTCTGAACACTGGAATCAAAATGGTCCTAAAAGCTTCCAAAGAGCAGGGGGAAGATTATAGACAAAGAATCGGAAATCCAAATCACTTTAGACTTTGCATGTGCTCTCCAACCTAGAATTCTGTACCCAGCTAAAATATCAATGAAGTGTACCAGTTGAATAAATATATTTTTGAGACATGTGAGGCCACAAATATTTTACCTTCCCTGCAGCTTTTTCTCATAAAGCAACTGGAAGAAGTGGTTTATCAAAACAAAGAAGTAAACAATTGATGATGAAGATATAGATTGTGAGAAGAAGGAATTTAACAGAAGTGAGAAGTGACGAAAATTTTCAGGACGATGGTGGAGGGAGATTCCTGGATGAATCTGTGCAACAGAGCAAGAGACCAACCAGAAGATTGGAGCAGGTCAGAAGGTCCAGGAAGAGAGAATGCCAAAAATAGAATTGGTAGTGTTTGAATGTATTGAAAGGAAAGTTGGGTAATCAGAGGAGAGTCTGAAGATAAAGTAGTGAGAATTCCTAAAAAACTAAGCAAACCAGGGCTTCCCTGGGTGCAGTGGTTAAGAATCCGCCTGCCAACGCAGGGGACATGGGTTTGAGCCCTGGTCCAGGAAGATCCCACATGCCACGGAGCAACTAAGCCCATGTGCTACAACTACTGAGCCTGTGCTCTAGAGCCTGCGAGCCACAGCTACTGAGCCCATGCACCACAACTGCTGAAGCCCACATGCCTAGAGCTTGTGCTCTGCAACAAGAGAAGCCACCACAATGAGAAGCCTGTGCACTGCAATGAAGAGTAGCCCCTGCTTGCCACAACTAGAGAAAGCCTACGCAGCAACGAAGACCCAACACAGCCAAAAAAAAAAAAATTAAAAAAAAAAAATGTAAATTAAGCAAACCAGAAAACTAAGCAAAACAAACACCCTAAGATAAGTATTAACTCTAGGGAAAATAAAAAGTTGTACAAGAAAGAAGGAAAATTCTAATAGACTTCATGGTTCAGTAGTAGAATAGCATTTACATAATCATCATAATGTAAAAGTGAACAATGAGCAGACTAAAAATATGATAAAAATAGGTTGAGGGCATAGAGAATTGGGAAGTACGCCCATGTGGGGGTGAGTGTATGTGTGTGTGTGTGTGTTGGGGAGTTGGGGCAGAGAGAAAGTGAAATACCTTTTTTTTTTTTTTTTGGCCATGCCACGCAGCTTGCGGGATCTTAGTTCCCTTACCAGGGGTTGAACCCACGCCCGCGGCAGGGAAAGCACAGAGTCCTAACCACTGGACTGCCAGGGAAGTCCCTGAAATACCTATTTTCAATAGGGGAAATCGATAGGTAATGCTTAAAACTAAAAACACAAAAGGAAAAAGCTTACACTTGCTATCAGAAATATGGAGGTAAATGCCCAAATAAACAGTAAGGGTGCTGTACTGGGGTGGAGGGAAGGTTGAAGGAGAGCAATTATTTTCCATGATAACTACTCCTTGTAGAACTATGTGCCTTTTAAAACTCTTTGCACATAAAATTTCAATTAAGATAAAAACAAACAACAACAACCAAACCTTAGAAATGAGGTGTCATTAGGTGGGACGGCAAACTTTGTCAGTTTCTCAAAAGTTGTTTGGGGAAAGATTAAAAATACTATCAGGAGTCAAATTCTTGTCTTTACTTTCCAAGGTTGTAGAAGTAAACTTATTTGCAGCAACAAACATCTGACATAAAATAATAACAACATGGTCTTGCATAACTTTTTTTTTCTCCCTAAAGTAACATAGATATGTTGAGTTGGCCCAGGCCCTTTTCCTACCTTCTCCTGGTAACAGCACTCCTTATCTTTGGGAAGTGGCTGTATTTCCGCTTCAGCCAGTACTGGTGGGTGCCTGCTGGTCCTCTCTCCTGGGCCACAGAGGTGGGCATGTGAGAGAGTTAGAGCTGAGCTCATTTTACTCTCCCTCTGGTCATGTGACTGGCCTAGGCATGGCATTATGACTCACATTAGGCCAACCAGGATCCTTCCCTTTCCTAACTGGAACTGTTGGAGAAGAACAACACTTTTTTTTCAGTCTTGTCCATGTGGCTAGAGGGATATAAGCCTGGGTTGCCTGTGGCCATACTGTCTCCAATGTGTAGGGTCAATTGTGCAGAGAAATTGAAGCAAGTATGCAGGCAGATACAGAGATGGGGGGCAGAGGGAAGAGGAAAGGAGGGAAGGGAGACTCTGCGTCCCTGTATCCAGCTGACCCTGAGTCTAGCTCCATCCGTGCCCTTTTTGTAGTTTGAACTCAAAAGCCAACAAATCTGTACCCCCTTGTTAAGAATAGAGTTGGAATTTTGTCACTTGCATCCAGAGGATCTGGACTAGTGCTAGCAGCTAGCATGTTTTATATCCTTAGGCAATAAGTTTTCCATGTTAAAGAAGAGAGCATACAGACACGTCCATTACTCTCTGTTTAATTTTTTTTTTTTTAATTGGGATTATATCACTGAAGGGAAAAGACTCTCAGATGGGATGGAAAAGGAATCTGATGTTTAACAGTCAACACACAGGGCTGGCCTGTGCCAACCGCAGCAACAAGAGTCTTTCACTTCTGCAATTTGTACAGAGATAGATTCAATTCAATTCAAAATGAAAAATTAAACATGTTTTTAGAAAATTTCTTAATTTATATATTTTTGGCTGTGTTGGGTCTTCATTGCTGCGCGCGGGCGTCTCATTGCGGTGGCTTCTCTTGTTGCGGAGCATGGGCTCTAGGTGCGTGGGCTTCAGTAGTTGTGGCTCGCAGGCTCAGTAATTGTGGCTCACGGGCTCTAGAGCACAGGCTCAGTAGTTGTGGCTCACGGGCTTAGTTGCTCCGTGGCATGTGGAATCTTCCCAGACCAGGGCTTGAGCCTGTGTCCCCTGCATTGGCAGGCGGATTCTTAACCACTGCGCCACCAGGGAAGCCCCCAGTGAAACATTTTATATTCAATCAAGACATTTACTAAGGAGTTAAAAACCGTGTTTAAGGGTCTAACAATGATCTTCTGGACACTGTTAGCTTTGGTACTTTGGAGAATTCAGAATAAGTATAAAGCATAATCCATGCCCTCATGTTGCTTAAAATCAGTTCACAAAAGATGATGTAGACGTGTGAAATATTTACATACAATATTATAGCATAAGGTCTCTAGGCACTCCCCCAAAGGAAGGAACCATTCTCTTTTTTTTTTTTTTAACTGAACATAATTAAACATTTATTTGATAATGCAGAAACATCATCAAAAACAGTCTGACTGCTGTGCTAAGCTCTTAAACAGAGATGTTCTCGGGGGTTACCAAGTTTGGCAGACTTGTATCTCCCTATTCCAAATAGCCCAAGACTATTACCATGTTTAAATGGAAGCTTCCATCTTCCTATAATTTTATTTTTTATTTTTATTTTATTATTATTATTTTTTAAACATCTTTATTGGAGTATAATTGCTTTACAATGGTGTGTTAGTTTCTGCTTTATAACAAAGTGAATCAGCTATACATATACATATATCCCCATATCTCCTCCCTCTTGCGTCTCCCTCCCACCCTCCCTATCCCACCCCTCTAGGTGGTCACGAAGCATCAAGCGGATCTCCCTGTGCTATGCGGCTGCTTCCCACTAGCTATCTATTTTACATTTGGTAGTATATGTAAGTCCATGCCACTCTCTCACTTCATCCCAGCTTACCCTTCCCCATCCCCGTGTCCTCAGGTCCATTCTCTACGTCTGTGTCTTTATTCCTGTCCTGCCCCTAGGTTCTTCAGAACCATTTTTTTTTTTAAGAGTCCGTATATATGTGTTAGCATACGGCATTTGTTTTTCTCTTTCTAACTTACTTCACTCTGTATGACGGACTCTAGGTCCATCCACCTCACTACAAATAACTCAATTTCGTTGATTTTTATGGCTGAGTAATATTCCATTGTATATATGTGCCACATCTTCTTTATTCATTCATCTGTCGATGGACACTTAGGTTGCTTCCATGTCCTGGCTATTGTAAATAGAGCTGCAGTGAACATTGTGGTACATGACTCTTTTTGAATTATGGTTTTCTCGGGGTATATGCCCAGTAGTGGGATTGCTGGGTCGTATGGTAGTTCTATTTTTAGTTTTTTAAGGAACCTCCATACTGTTCTCCATAGTGGCTGTATCAATTTACATTCCCACCAACAGTGCAAGAGGGCTCCCTTTTCTCCACACCCTCTCCAGCATTTATTGTTTGTAGATTTTTTGATGATGGCCATTCTGACTGGTGTGAGGTGATACCTCATTGTAGTTTTGATTTGCATTTCTCTAATGATTAATGATGTTGAGCATTGTTTCATGTGTTTGTTGGCTATCTGTATATCTTCTTTGGAGAAATGTCTATTTAGGTCTTCTGCCCATTTTTGGATTGGGTTGTTTGTTTTTTTTTGATATTGAGCTGCATGAGGTGCTTGTAAATTTTGGAGATTAATCCTTTGTCAGTTGCTTCATTTGCAAATATTTTCTCCCATTCTGAGGGTTGTCTTTTCGTCTTGTTTATGGTTTCCTTTGCTGTGCAAAAGCTTTTAAGTTTCATTAGGTCCCATTTGTTTATTTTTGTTTTTATTTCCATTTCTCTAGGAGGTGGGTCAAAAAGGATCTTGCTGTGATTTGTGTCATAGAGTGTTCTGCCTATGTTTTCCTCTAGGAGTTTGATAGTGTCTGGCCTTACATGTAGGTCTTTAATCCATTTTGAGTTTATTTTTGTGTATGGTGTTAGGGAGTGCTCTAATTTCATTCTTTTACATGTAGCGTTCCAGTTTTCCCAGCACCACTTATTGAAGAGGCTGTCTTTTCTCCATTGTGTGTTCTTGCCTCCTTTATCAAAGATTAGGTGACCATATGTGCATGGGTTTGTCTCTGGGCTTTCTATCCTGTCCCATTGATATGTATTTCTGTTTTTGTGCCAGTACCATACTGTCTTGATTGCTGTAGCTTTGTAGTATAGTCTGAAGTCCAGGAGCCTCATTCCTCCAGCTCTGTTTTTCTTTCTCAAGGTTGCTTTGGCTATTCGGGGTCTTTTGTGTTTCCATACAAATTGTGAAATTTTTTGTTCTAGTTCTGTGAAAAATGCCATTGGTAGTTTGATAGGAATTGCATTGAATCTGTAGATTGCTTTGGGTAGTATAGTCATTTTCACAATGTTGATTCTTCCAATCCAAGAACATGGTATATCTCTCCATCTGTTTGTATCATCTTTAATTTCTTTCATCAGTGTATTATAGTTTTCTGCATACAAATCTTTTGTCTCCTTTGGTAGGTTTATTCCTAGGTATCTTATTCGTTTTGTTGCATTGGTAAATGGGAGTGTTTCCTTAATTTCTCTTTCAGATTTTCATCATTAGTGTATAGGAATGCAAGAGATTTCTGTGCATTAATTTTGTATCCTGCTACTCTACCAAATTCATTGATTAGCTCTAGTAGTTTTCTCGTAGCATCTTTAGGATTCTGTATGTATAGTATCATGTCATCTGCAAAAAATGACAGCTTTACTTCTTCTTTTCTGATTTGGATTCCTTTTATTTCTTTTTCTTCTCTGATTGCTGAGGAGCCATTCTCTTGATGCACCTTCTGGCCAGTTGAGTCTAGAACTTGCTTGTAAGTGTCTCCCCTTTGTAGATGGATGTTTTTTCTCTCTCTTTCCTTGAACCCAGGCCTGGGGCAAAGGACCTTGGCTAATGAAAGAGAATAGAGCAGCAAGGCTGCTTTTCTGGGTTGGGTTGTAAATAAACACCCCCGGTACAAACGTGGAGGCCGAAGAACTCCAGTGCTTTGTTAGCAAGGAAATGAAAAGCTCAGCTGTTCTGTAGGCCAGAAATGCTGAGCCTGCAAGATCCTCAGCAGAAGAAAAGAAACTGCTTTGCAATGGCTCGATGCCTCCAGGGTTGCCCTGCTCTCATCAGATGCTTTCCCTGTTCCTACAGGCAGCCATTGCCCAGAGGAGGAGGGGATGGCAAGGTGCCAGCCGTAAATAATGAATAGCACCCTCATTTACATTCTTTTTTAGTGGTGCCTGTTTGCACACAGCATTGCAGGGACCTGGAGCCCGAGGAAATAGGACTTGAAGCCTGCTTGGGTGACCTCCCTCCAGTGTGCCTAGCTCAGGAAAAGGCAGGCTCTTCCTGTCAGACCATCTGGCTCTCTTGAATGTGCTTATTAGTAACAGTGGAGGTGGGTCTGTTAGCCTAGGACAGCATCTCAGAGACAGATGCTGAGTTTATGTGTAAAATATGGCTTCCAGCCAAAGCCCTAATCATGATCGCCTCTGAAGTGGTTCCAATCGTCTGGATGAGGCACTCCGGCTCTTATGTTGTTTGTACAAGCTGGTAGTTAGAGGTGTTGTGTACAAGATATTTGTAGTCATAATTTCTCCAAACAGGTTAAGGCAAACATTATGAGAATCAGCATATTAATGTGCTGTGTTTCAAATTAGAATTATAAACACACTTTCCTCATTGGAGGCCTAATCTGCTAGGAAGAATCCAGATGTTTAATGATGAAACCATTATTTAGGAGGACCTATCAAAGTAAAACAAATTGTTGTTTAAGTGGAGGGAAAAGGCTGCTTTGTGCAGGGGAATTAGGAAAAATTGCTTTGAGAGAGGCCTTGCTTGTGTTGAATTTCCATGCACCTCTTGTTGCTGCTCGAGAGCAAGGGTTTCTTCTAGAAACATCATTTAGCAAATGGGAGTACTGCTGTCCTAGGACAAAACTACAGGCCAGGACAGTGCCTTTCCCGGTGAAGAGGTGGTAGCTGGTATACTGAAGCAGTATTTGGGGAAAAATTGGGTCTCAGCAGCTTTTTCATGTTAACTTTTGATATCAACTCCCCTTCCTCTCTCTGTTTCTGAGGTGAGAGGCAGGAAGCAGTGTTTGATGGCTGTTGACATCTGTGTCCTCTGCTTGTCTCCTGAGCTGCTTTGTGTAGAGCTGGCTCCCCCATTCCTCTCATTCGGGTGTAATCATTCTGTGAGCCCCTTACTATTTTTAAGGGGGCGCAACCCCACTTTTTGCATCTGTCTGTGAATATATCTTTCTTTCCTCTTCTCTTTTCTTCCTCCTTTCCCTCCATACTGCTCTCCGCTTTCTCATTTTCCCTTCCTTCCCTTCTCTCTCCCTTCCTTGTAGGAAGCACATCTTAGAGAATAGATCCAATTGCTCCTAATTTAGGCAAAGAGCACATGAAAGCAGGAAAAAGCACGAAGATGGGCATTGGAGGTGGTTTTCTAAAATTGAATGCCATCACATGTCTTGTCCTAAATATCTAAAATACTCCTGCTACTATTTTGAAGAGTTCCAATTTATTCACTTTCCCATAGTTTTCTTTGCTGTTGGCAGGTTTTTGGACTGTCCAAGTCCTTCCAGAGTACACAAGGCTGTTTCCTAGCAAATTAACAGAAGTCATTTTGACAGGCACACAATTTTAGTCATTAAAACCATGAGAGGAATAACAGCTTGAAGTGGTTAGAAACCACAGGGGTGTTTGGAGGCTTCTTTTCTGCTGGATTCTAGAATCTGGCAGCTGCCAAGTCCTGAAAGGATCCAGAGACGCAGCATGTCACCTGAAGTTTCTCCACAAAACTGGGAGGGTGCACGTGGCCCCAAGGGCTCATTCACCCCATCGCCTTTGCCACTGCAGGAGACCAGAAACATCATCCCGTAGAGATGAGACTTTGTTCTGTTACTGAAGACGTCTTGATTTATATTAATGCCACCTCATTTTCCTTGAAATAAATTTCGATTTCTCCTTCTAGTCTGTTTCCTGTTCCTCTGTTTCATTCATTCAAAAGCATCTATTAGGCCTTCCTTGTTTATATCTTTTTTATTTTAGCGAGTCCTAAAAGGGACTTGTAGGACTTAACTCAGCTTCCCATCTGCTACTTGAATTCTCTCAGCAGCATCCACTCACCTAGAGTTTTTCCAGCACATAATTGATCATATGCAGTGACAGGATGGACAACTGATGTCTTTCAGTGCAGCCTATTTCACCTCTGGCGACTCTAATTATTAGAATATTATCCTGTGCGTTGGTTTTAAATCTGTTTCTTGGTAACTGCCACTCATTAATATCAAGATTGTTGTGACAATTAAATGAGCTAATAAGTATAATGTACCTAGTGTAGTATCTGACACAGAGAAAGAACACAATAAAAGGTAACTGCCTTTTTTTTTTTTTGGCTGCGTTGGGTCTTCATTGCTGCGCACGGGCTTTCTCTAGTTGCGGCAAGCGCGGGTTACTCTTCGTTGCAGTGCGCGGGCTTCTCATTGCGGTGGCTTCTCTTGTTGCGGAGCACGGGCTGTAGGCATGCGGGTTCAGTAGTTGCGGCTCATGGGCTCTAGAGTGCAGGCTCAGTAGTTGTGGCGCACGGGCTTAGTTACTCCGCGGCATGTGGGATCTGCTCGAACCCGTGTCCCCTGCATTGGCATGTGGATTCTTAACCACTCTGCCACCAGGGAAGTCCCCAAAAGAGAACTGCTTTTATCATTGCTATTACTGGTTCTTGTTCTGCTCCTTGGAGTTGTATAACACGAACCAGCACAAACTAGTTCTCCACGTGGGACCCCTTTGCATAACTGAAAACAACTATTGTCTCACCTTGATCCCTAGTCTTCCTTTCAATATTTTAAGCTAAATATTCCCATTAACTTGGACTATTCCTCACATGACAGGGCTTGAATTTCTTCACTATTGTGGTCACTTGCCTTGAACAAATTATAGCTTGTTCTAGGCATAGCTTCTAGAAGTGAAAGTAATATTCATGTCGGGGTGGGTGCGGGGTGGGTGCGGGGTGGGTTCTGATTTGTGCATAGTAGCTGTTAACGAGGCCCAAGTCACATTATCTTCTCTGGAAGTTATATCAAATTGGTGATTCATACTGGATTTATTGTTGACCAAGTTTCTTAAGTTTTTCTTTTTTAATAGGATAAACCTATTCATCTACAATTTTTTTCAACCAAAGACACTTATATTTATCATAGATGAATACCATCTTGTTAAGTACCTGCAGCTTATTATTCTAGCTCTCAGAGACCTCTTTTGGCTCCATCTACATTACATTTTGCTGTTGGACCCACATAAATAGCTTTCCTTGTTTTCTTGGTTTCTTTGTTTATTGATTTGTTTGTTTTTTTGAGGAAATTCTGGGTTTCTGCAAAATGATGTCTTAGTCAGTTTGGGCTGCTGCTGTAACAAAAAATACCATAGATGAGGCGGCTTATAAACTACAGAAATGTATTCCTCACAGTTCTGGAGGCTGGAGGGTCAGGGTGCCAGCGTGATTGGTTTCTGGTGGAGGCCCTCTTCCGGGTTGCAGACTGCTGATTTGTCATTGGGTCCTTACATGGCAGAGAGCAGAGAAGAGAAGCAAGCTCTTCTAACGCTTAAAAGGGCACTAATCCCATTCTTGAGGGCTTCACCCTCATGACCTCATCTAATCCTAATTACCTCCCAGAGGCCCCATCTCCTAATACCATCACATGGGAAGGTGGAGTTACAACTTAGGAATTTTGGGAGGACTCATACATTCAGTCCATAATAGATGAGGAGACTGATGGGGGGTTCGTTGGAAAGGAGAACAAAGAGTGTGGGTGAGCACAGTAGTTCAAAATAGCAGAGTTACTCTGAATTCAGTTAGAGTGAACAGGAACAGAGAAATAAGTAAACACAATAGAATGAGTGACCAGAGGCACGGATTTGGAGACATCATGAAAAGTTGAAAATAACCTAGCTATTCTGGTGGAATGCAATCACTAGCACTGAATTCAATTGACCAAGCATTTGAGCAGCTACGAAAAAACTCGACACTCTCCCTGGAGGGGCTGTTATTAGGATCAAATGAGATCATTATGAAAGAGGTTAGCATGAGGCTAGAAACCTAGTAGAGAATCAATAAAAATGTGTCTAGTAGACATTCATCCTCCCTGGGTACTTCTAAATCTTGACTTTGCCCTTCATCTTTTTCTCTTTAGTGATTTTTCTCTTAGGTGATTGCATCCAATCCATTATCTCTCTTCACTTCTTACATTTTCCATCTCCAGCCTTTCATTTTGTGAACAAACCCGTGTTTGTGGTCTCCTTACTCTTCATGATTTTATAGCCTTTGATCATTCCCCCTTTCATTCTCCGTCTTCCCAGGCTAAAGGGCCCTTAGATTTTTTTTTTTAGTAAATTTATTTATTTATTTTTGGTTATGTTGGGTCTTCGTTGCTGCACGTGGGCTTTCTCTAGTTGCAGCGAGCTGGGGCTACTCTTCCTTGCGGTGTGCAGGCATCTCATTGTGGTGGCTTCTGTTGTTGCGGAGCACGGGCTCTAGGTGTGTGGCCTTCAGTAGTTGTGGCTCTCAGGCTCTAGAGCTCAGGCTCAGTCGTTGTGGTGCACAGGCTTAGTTGCTCCACAGCATGTGGGATCTTCCTGGACCAGGGCTTGAACCTGTGTCCCCTGCATGGGCAGGCGGATTCTTAACCACTGCGCCACCAGGAAAGTCCCAGAGCCCTTAGATTTTTAGCTTACGAAATTCTCTATCTCCTCACCCCAGGTGCCCCTCTCAGGACTTTCCTAGCTCTCAGCCTTACTTGCAGAAGGGCTTCTTCTTGGGCTTGTCTCCCAAATCCCCTTGCTCATTTTCCCTGGCCTCCCTGTAATCCGTTTAGTTTCTCCACCTGTAAAGTGGGGCATGAAGCCAGTACTACCACAAGAGGAAGTGATGAGATGTGAGTGGATGAATATAAATTTCCTAAAGCAGAGCACGGCATGGAGGGTCACTCAGAGATGTCATGGTAAAACCATCATGTTCTTAATTAAGTCTCCTTTTGTAATTTGACTTGGAAGCCATCAGTGTGAAATAGGCAGGCCTCCCTTAAAAAGTCACACTGTAGATTTCTGATGAGGAACACAATTTTTCTAACCAGTAACAACTCATTTTAGCCTCCTGGTAACATGCTTTTGTCACTTGTGTGGAGAATTGTGACAAAGAAAGCCCGGTTGAAGTCATTCACTATGTCCTACTCCCACCTAAACCATACCCTAGGTGGTTGATAGCTCTTAGAATCTGGACTTAGGGATTCCATGAGCCTGATAGGAGCACACCTCTGAAAAATGTTGATCTCTATCTCACCTGTGAACTTCTCTACCATTAACAAGAGTGATGATGATGTTGATGATACTATTTTTGAGCTACCTACTATGTGCCAGGTACCATGCTAGGTCCTGGGGTCAAAAGGATAAACAAGATAGTCATAGATGAGTGACCATCTACATAGCGCTCCTACCCCAGTGCCTGGCACATGGTAGGGAAAAAAAAGTGATGCTCAGAGTGTTTAAGTGATCTCCAAGGAGGTCTTTCAGATTCTTGAAAAAATAACAACTTCATATGAGGCTCAAAATACATCCGCTCCATCAAATTCAGCTCCTTGGCGAGTGATGTGACTCTGAGATTAAGTTGCTTTTGGGGCCCCTTCAGTTCTCACAAGCTTATTACATGAGCCCGACTTTGGGTTACTTCCTGTTTAGTTCCTTCAGACTTGTCCTTGGTGCCCCACACTGTTACATGGAGCACATCTTTAGACCAGAGCTGGCAGAGTGTGTTATAGAAAAGAGATGGCTGAGGCAGTAGGGCATTCAGTTCATCTGGATGACTTTTCTAGGTGTAAGTGTCAGCCAGAACTTAGGAAGACAATGCTTTTCTCCCTCACTTTCTCCCTTTTCTTTCCCCTCAGTTACTGACAGCAAATGGTTCTTTTTTTTTAAATTAATTAATTAATTAATTAATTAATCAATTAATGGCTGTGTTGGGTCTTAGTTTCTGCGTGAGGGCTTTCTCCAGTTGCGGCGAGCGGGGGCCACTCTTCATCGCGGTGCGCGGGCCTCTCATTATCGCGGCCTCTCTTGTTGGGGAGCACAGGCTCCAGACGCGCAGGCTCAGTAGTTGTGGCTCACGGGCCTAGTTGCTCCGCGGCATGTGGGATCTTCCCAGACCCCACTGTGGCACCAGGGAAGCCTGGTTCTTAATTGTTAAACAAGTAAGCTGTTCTTAAATTGCTTTGAAAATAGGGATGACATCGACAAACCATGCTAGAGCTCTCTTTTTTATTTATTTATTTATGGCTGTGTTGGGTCTTCGTTTCTGTGCGAGGGCTTTCTCCAGTTGCGGCAAGCGGGGGCCACTCTTCACCGCGGTGCGCGGGCCTCTCACTATCGCGGCCTCTCTTGTTGCGGAGCACAGGCTCCAGACGCACAGGCTCAGTAATTGTGGCTCATGGGCCTACTTGCTCTGCGGCATGTGGGATCTTCCCAGACCAGGGCTCGAACCCGCGTCCCCCGCATCGGCAGGCAGACTCTCAACCACTGCGCCACCAGGGAAGCCCCCAAGAGCTCTCTTTTGTTAGTTGGAACATGGCAGTACTATTGCTGTAGCCAGGCTCTGTGTGCGTGTGTGTGTTGTGTGTGAAGTACAGTGTGTTTGTTAAATGCTCTTGATTAGCTTAACTCATGCTTGCCCAGGTCTTTGTGGCTTTAATTTCAGTTTTAAATGACATTCGGTGGTGGATACATAAGGTACTTTGCTCCTTCTGCCTCTTAGGGCCCATTTGTTAAATTACCCATCTCACTACACCTGATAGCCTCTGGGTCCTAAGGAAGTTAATGCTCCCATTGAAAGTGAGCAACTTTATTCCTGAGCTTTCCACATTAGAAGGATCATCCCCAATGTTTTTGAATTACTTACAGAGGTGAAAAATATCTTTATTTTCTATTTGATGACACTTCTGGGTAATGTGAGGAATTACAGTATAATACCTTAGCTTGGAAAGGATTTTACTCCAAAATACAATCAAGTCAGATTCTCAGCTGTTGCCTGTTAAGTGCCAGTTTGACTTTCGAAATGATCTGAATTTAGTGATTTGGAGAACCCCACAGTCAGCAGCTATAACTTTCATCCACTTGAAACCCATTTGGCCATGACTGATGAAGGGGCTCACTGTGTTTGGGAGGATTGAACTGGAGCAATTGGGAATGGAAACATAAGACCTAATGATGGAGGATCTTCTGTGCAACTTCAAGGTCCAGATTTATGTTCACTTTAAACACTCTTACTGTTGTGCCTTTTATCTTGGGAAAGTTAGGGTGGAATAAAAATAAACTAACATTGAGAACTGTAGAAGTAAGACTTCTAAATATTCTTTTGGTTTTAGGAGGCCACGTTGCGTTCTGGCCAACCATAGGGCACTGGAGTCAAGTCCTAACTCTGCCGTCTATGGCAGTGTGACCTTGGGCAAGTTGCTCAACCTTTCTTGGCCTTGGTCTCCTCAGTTTTGCAACGAAGCTAGAAATAATGTGTTTCTCAGAAGGCTGGGATGTCAATTCAGAGGACTTCCCTCTATAATGGGTTTAACATGTAGAAAGCACTAGTAGGGGCTCACTCTTAGGAAAACCTAGGTGGGAGGTGGTTTACCATGAAGCTTATGAAATTTAATTTTCAGGACTCCTCACTTGCACATAGCCATTTTATTTTATTTATTTATTTTTTAAATTAATTAATTAATTAATTAATTTATTTTTGGCTGTGTTGGGTCTTCGTTTCTGTGCGAGGGCTTTCTCTAGTTGCGGCAAGCGGGGGCCACTCTTCATCGCGATGCGCGGGCCTCTCACTGTCGCGGCCTCTCTTGTTGCGGAGCACAGACTCCAGACGCGCAGGCTCAGTAGTTGTGGCTCACGGGCCTAGTTGCTCCGCGGCATGTGGGATCTTCCCAGACCAAGGCTCGAACCCGTGTCCCCTGCATCGGCAGGCGATTCTCAACCACTGCGCCACCAGGGAAGCCCCACGTAGCCATTTTAAATAAACGTTTTCTTTTGTACCTAATTTTGTATTCATTATTGCCGTGTTATCTTAAACAGGAGCTCCCAAATTACATGCTTCCATAAAGCCTTGATTCTCCTTTGTCAAGCCCTCTTCATAAGTTGGTTCCATTATTCCTCTTACTTGGGCGCAGACTTCAGAATTCATCAATTTAAAAAATGCTTTTAATGACTGCTAAAAATAAGACACTGTTTTTAAAGCATCTGCATGATATATGTTATGATAGAGCTCTCTCTAACAGGAATTATCTAGAGGGAGAAGGATTTATTTGTCTCCACACATATATTAAACAGTGGATTTATTTCTGCTGAGGAAAGCAAGAGTGTAGAAGCTTCCTTGATGAGATTTAATAATTTGTAGACTGATCCACTGATGAATGTCACCTGGTGTTAGAACAATAAACTCACTGCAATAAGATACATAGTCTTTCTGGACCTCTGATCTGAACCCCAGTTCCATGAACATTTTATTGTATTTGGTTAAGTTGGTGAGTTTATTTTTTGCAGTCTTGGTTGTCTGTTTTATTGGACCTAGAAAAACTATGTGTCTTCTTTAAGGAAAAGAGAGGTATGGGCCCTTCTAACTGAGATCAGGAGGGAAAAACATTCAGAAAGAGGTGTCCAGAGGTCATGGGTAGAGCTATGAGAGATACATGACGTGTAGGCAGAGTATGACAGTTTCTTCCCAAAGTATGCAGACTTTTTCTTACAGGGAGGAAAGAGTTCAGTTAATGAGGCATTGACGGAGGGAAGCTTTTCATTGGAAGTTACAGCTCGTGCCAGAGGGGGCATTCTGATTAAGGAGACACACACACACACACACACACACACTCACACTCACCTCACAGGCTGAGAGAGGTCGAGTGAGTGGAGGCTGAGGGAGATAGGCACCAAGAAAGGCTGACCAGTGTGAATGGAGATGAGAGCAAAGAATGCTTCCTCTCAGATGAAAGCAACCAAAGCGGAGGCTCATTTTGGAAGAAAAGGAAAAGAAAACAAAGATTTCAGTCAAAGATTTCAGAGGCTAATTTTGCTAAGCTGAAAAGCAGTTAAAAGTGTAGTTCCTGGGGACTTCCCTGGCAGTCCAGTAGTTAAGACTCCACGCTCCCAATGCAGGGGGCAGGGGCTCAATCCCTGGCCGGGGGACTAAGTTGCCACAGGCCACATGGCATGGCCAAAAAAAAAGTGTACTTCTGCTTCTGAATATCATCAGAAATGGTTAGGAAGAGCTCAGTGAGAGGCCAGGGGGGACAGAATCACCAGGGCGACCTGCTCCTGTTGGTGGCCCAGGTGGCTGAGGCAGCTTGCCCTGGCAGGGGCCCAGAGTGGGTTGGACTAAGCTTGAGAGAGTTGACATGGACCAGTGGAGGCCAACAGAGCCATGAGCCTGTGTAGAAGGAAGGCATCTTCACAAGAACTGGTTACATTGACTGAGAATTCACTAAGTGTTCTAATGCTTTGTGGTTTCTCCTCTTGAGTGACTCCTATTCATTTCATTTACCAGTTACTTAGTGTAACTGGTTTATTAACCCATAGTATACATTTTATTGGTAACAGTAAATACCATGCCACAGTTTTTTTTTAGCGGTGCATACAGTTCACATGTGTCCTGTAGTGACAAGGTTTCCTGCTAAAGTTACATGTAGAATTCCTTGGTAATAGTGACATCGGAGCAGTGAAGAGGTCAAATTCTTGGCTGGGAGAAAAACCTGATTATTTTACTGAGAGCGCAGGTGATGGTGAATGTATGCTACTACTCCTAACAGCCGTGTACCTGGCTCTTTGCTGGCCATGGTATAAAATCATTTAAGGTTTGACCCATTTTCAGTTCTGTAGTTATTTACTGAGTGCATCCGGTCATGGGCTGGGGCAGCTTTTACAGCCCCCAAGAACTGATGACGTGCTGCATCTCTTCCCAACACTGCTTTCAGTGACATCATCTTGGTTGCTTGAAGTTCGCCCTGATGGGGGTATTTACACCATGGAAACCGGCCATCGCTCCACATCAGTTTTCTCCATCCCTGGAGAGCTGGCCAGCAGACACATATTCCATGTGCAGGACACTGTGCTAGGCACCGTGGGGGAATTAAAATGTGAAAATGTGAGTGAGATACATCCCATTCCCTAAGGATCTTATAATTTGGTGGAAGGAATTAATGATGATGATGATGATGTTGATAATAAGTGATCACTTAATATATATCTACTCTTCTAGAGCTTCACAGATATTAGCCCATTTAATCATTACAGAAAGGGGGGGAGGTTTGAGGAAATTAATTAATTGCATCGATCTACTGTGGAAAGCAGGGTTTTATCCTAAAATGCCTCTGTTTGCAATGTCAAAATTGCCCCTCTTTTCAGGTCCCCACCCCTTCCCCAGTTCTATTATAGCATTTTGTGGACAAGCTCTTGTTTATGCTTTCTCGGTTCCTAATGACCTTTGGTCCTTCTCCCTTTCATTCTCCATCTTCTCAGACTGAAGGGCCTTAAGGCCTTGAGCTCGCCAGGCTCCCTGTCCTCTTCCTCACCCCATTCACCCGTCTCAGGACTTTCTCTGTCTCTCCGCTTTCGTTGGGAGTGGTAGGTGACACCGTATCCCCCTGCTCATTTTGAGGTCGACGTTTTGAGGTGCAAACGCAACATCCATATCTTTGTTTATTCATAAAGCATCTTAAATGCGTCCCTTGAAAAGGAAGGACAGGAGATATTAATGATCATCACATCTTTGGAGCGAAGGATTTCAGAAGAAGCCTTTATAAACACTTCACAGTTTTGTAGTGTCTAAGTCATGTAACAGCACAAAGGACTTGGGGAAATGATTTTCACCGAAGCTGTTTAGTTGAGAAAGGTCGATATAGCCAGTGCTTGTCGAGGCTTGTAGTTTGAACGGTGGCTGAGCAGACCACCAGGAGGAGTTCTCGGCGTGTGTAAATCTGCATTCTTCCTCGACTGTTTGCTGTAGGTTCAGAGAAAACCGGGATTGGAGTTGGGATTCCTGCTTCAAGCCTTCTTTATTATTTGCTAGACCACGACATTTACAAGTAGGATAGTCTTATTCATCTGAGGTGGAAATGTACTATAGCTTCTGGGAATGGATCAAGAGTCTAGCTAAGGAAACTTATTTTAAAACCTGAACTTGATCCGCCAACTTTCTTGGCCAAAAGGGACACCAGCAAGCGGGTGTTTGGTTTAAAATGGGGAAGGAAGAGCCAGCCTTTGCTTTGGCGTATGTAGTGATAGCTAATTCTTTTCTTTCTTCAAGCTTCCTCCTTCAATTAATGTAAATACGTTAATGTGATATGATTTCCCTAATAGACAACACTGATAGGAACAGGGGTGGGACCGAACCTTAATGGTTTCTGTAACATGTTTAATTTCTGATGTTGCTGTTCAATGTTCAGGAAAATTAGTCACATTTAGAACCATCTGTTTCCAAAAGTGGTTAAAGTGTGAATTGCCTTCTAACTAACCATTTTATTGCTTATGATAATAGTTGTGGCATGAAATTATTCTTTTGATTCCCTTTGTTTTCTGCTATGAATACTCACACATTTTGCTTCTAGGGAACTGGGATTAAAAATGTAAAAGGACACCCTTCAAATGTCTTGGCCATCACAGGTGTAAAAAGGAATCTAAATTCTTACTTTCCTTTCAATTCCAATATACCTTATCTTTGATTTAGATACAGTTATGGATTGGAAGCCATAGTTAAGAAGTATATGAAATCTTCAGTAGTAACAAGCACTGCGTGATCAGTGGATGGTTGAAGAGATGATTTTGGAGGATGTTAATATGTGGTGCCTTACACATTTTATTTCTTGTGTTGTTTCGGTTGCGGGAATGGGAAGAGGTAGCGTATGGTGGACAGAGTCCCTTAAATGTATGCATGCCTTTCACAAGAAGGAAAAACCAACTTTTAAAGCTGGCAACCAAAGAATTTGGCCAGCGTAACCTTCAATTTTTTTTTTTTTCCTTCTGAATGGTTGTTTCCATAGAATGGGCATGAAACTTATATATGACAGTCCAAACCTTTTATTGAGCAAGTCAAAGTTTTCGCAAGCCTAACTGGAATATTTGTTAGGGTATTTAAAATAGTCACATAATGGGTTTCTTTAGGAAAGAAAAAGTCTCCCATTCTGGGTTGTGGATGGTGCTTTATTTTTGAGTGGTCATTAGAATGGCCACAGTTGCCTAACTTTGGATTACTCCTTGACATGTTGTTATGTAAAAATTAAATCCGAATTCTTTTTCTGTCCCGAATGGGTATGGATGTTCAAATCTGCTCTGATGGTGAAGCAGTCATCTCTGTGCTGTAGCACTCACACAGGGGAGGAAGATTGACCTGCTTTACCTGCTGCCTGTCTGCTTGGGAACACTGTTTCTACTTGACAACATAAGAAAAGTTTTTCTTTGGGCCGCACCGCGCGGCATGCGGGATCTTAGTTCCCTGACCGGGGATCAAACGCTTGCCCCGTGCAGTGAAAGCACGGAGCCCTAACCACTGGACCGCCAGGGAATTCCCAGAAAAGTTAAAAACAAAAAACGAAGAACCCTTTTTTGGGAAAAAGAAGTTTAAGAGAAAAAAAGGAGGGAGAGTTTTTGAAACCCCAAATCTATTGTTTATTACAGCTATATTGAAAGTTTTGTTTTTCTACAAATTAAGAATGAGCATAACCCAAATGTGAAATGAATTTTTTTAAAAAACTGTGTTACACGGTGATTGTAACTTCCAGATGCGTAAAGGAACAAAATGTTAAACTGTAAAACATTTCACTGTACAGTGACAGAATAGCCCCCGCTTGATGTCACCAGGATTGGCAGCAGCTGGGATTACTCGCTTGAGGTTGGACGTTACCTGGAGCTTTGGATGCTCAGTTAATGGCCTAATCCTTCCGAGGGCGAACAATTCCTCCCTCACTGTCTGTGGCTCTTGGTACGGGAGAAACTGGCTATTTTCTGAACTACTTCTTGTGTCTTTTGAATAGGGGTGGGGATAGCTAAAATTGAGGCCTTTTAAAATTAAGAATTCGAGCTAACTGGTGGTGAAGTTCTCCCTTCCAGTATCTAGCTAGGCAAGCACCTAGGTTGGTCCCTACCGAATGATTTGTGAAATGGGTTGCTGACAGCTTGTTCAATAATCCTCCATGACAGTAATTTGTAAATGGCGTTTTGCTCCTCTTAGGGCAGTGGAATCGATGGCTTGCTTGCAAAATTTTTAAATGGTAGCTTTTTATGGTATGTTTTACAGAACAAATAGGGACTGGAACACCTTAATTAGGCCACTATAAAAATGAAATGGCTGTACTTACACCAGGCGGAATCCTCCATGAAAGTTCCGCAGAGAGAATTTTTGATGGCTGTCGTTGAGTGTAGAGCAGAGCCACGTCACCAGCTGCATGTGGAATCTGTAATACAAAGGGCAGGAGCCGTTCAAAGAGAATTGATGCGATTAGCTTCACCTACATTCTGTCGGCATTCTCTGAATTACCTCCTGACCCTCTCTCCTTCCACCTTTCTCCTGTTCATAGCCAAATCAGCCCTTGTATACAAATAATCCTTTATTCATGCCTTATGCAGGAGGGCTTTTGCTTGGAATTTTTAACAATTTTTTTTTCTAGCTAAAAAGTGAATATGGATGTGAGAAAAGGAGGAAGAGATCAGGGACTGAATGTCTTTCTTCCCTGGAATATCTACTTTATACAAGGAGAACTTACAGTGTAGGAGAGCAGGGGACAGTATTATGTATTCTTTGCTACTTTTCTCTCCCAGGCGAGTCCTCTGCTGCAGGTGACTAGCAGTATATAGATAATTTGACTAGAAATAGCTGACAGTATGGACACGAGTGATAATGATGAACAATTAGTAAAAAAAAAAAAGTGGTTAAGAGAATTTATTTTCCCATCATGAAACAGTTGCACAAAAAAGAACTTTGACATTATCTTGTGTTATTAAAACAGGTTATCAATCTTGCATTAGTTTCTGGTATACAGCAAAGTGATTCATATATATATATATATTCTTTTTCAGTTTCTTTTCCCATATAGGTTATTACAGAATATTGAGTAGAGTTCCCTGTGCTATACAGTAGGTTCTTTTTTTTTTTTTTTCCTTTTATAGGAACATATTTGCAAAATCATCAGAGTACACCCAGAACTGTCTGTAAATGACAAAAGACTTAAAAATGACCATGGTTAAAGATTTGATGAAAGTTCATAATAATGCAGTTGACAAGAAAATTAGTTATTTCTGAGATATACATTTTAAAGTAATAACTAGGATTATTACATATAACATTATACCAGAACATATAAGATTTTTAGAAATTTCATGTAATGTCTGAAACATTTATATTAACATATTTCCATACATATTTCCATATACATACAAATATAAGATTTTTAGAAATTTCTTGTAATGTCTGAAACATTTATATTAACATATTTCCATACAAATAACCCAATGAAAGTTTAGTATTAGTTGTTTTGTTTGTTTTTTTATACTGCAGGTTCTTATTAGGCATCAGTTTTATACACATCAGTGTATACATGTCAATCCCAATCGCCCAATTCAGCACACCACCATCCCCACCCCACCGCAGTTTTCCCCCCTTGGGGTCCATATGTCCATTCTCTACATCTGTGTCTCAACTTCTGCCCTGCAAACTGGCTCATCTGTACCATTTTTCTAGGTTCCACATACATGCATTAATATACGATATTTGTTTTTCTCTTTCTGACTTACTTCACTCTGTATGACAGTCTCTAGATCCATCCACGTCTCAACAAATGACTCAATTTCGTTCCTTTTTATGGCTGAGTAATATTCCATTGTATATATGTACCACATCTTCTTTATCCATTCGTCTGTTGATGGGCATTTAGGTTGCTTCCATGACCTGGCTATTGTAAATAGTGCTGCAATGAACATTCGGGTGCATGTGTCTTTTTGAATTACGGTTTTCTCTGGGTATATGCCCAGTAGTGGGATTGCTGGGTCATATGGTAATTCTATTTTTAGTTTTTTAAGGAACCTCCATATTGTTCTCCATAGTGGCTGTATCAATTTACATTCCCACCAACAGTGCAAGAGGTTTCCCTTTTCTCCACACCCTCTCCAGCATTTGTTGTTTGTAGATTTTCTGATGATGCCCATTCTAACAGGAGTGAGGTGATACCTCATTGTAGTTTTGATTTGCATTTCTCTAATAATTAGTGATGTTGAGCATCTTTTCGTGTGCTTCGTGGCCGTCTGTATGTCTTCTTTGGAGAAATGTCTATTTAGGTCTTCTGCCCATTTTTGGATTGGGGTGTTTGTTTCTTTAATATTGAGCTGAATGAGCTGTTTATATATTTTGGAGATTAATCCTTTGTCCGTTGATTCGTTTGCAAATATTTTCTCCCATTCTGAGGGTTGTCTTTTCGTCTTGTTTATGGTTTCCTTTGCTCTCCCATTGGCTCTTCTGTAGATGTGATGGAGGCTGTCAGAGCATCCATCTCTCTCGTTATGGAAACACTGGGTTGAAGATGGCTGAACTGTGCCACTAGTCCTGGATGATGAGCTCCTAGACTGTGATCGCAGAAGAGAAACTTCTGTCTTGTCTAACCCATTGTAGTTTTGGATCTCTGTAGAGACTGGGCCAAAATATTAAGTACCTTTTAAATAAATTGTGTTCATGAATGACTCTTAGTTATTTAGCAGAACATGCCTTGACATGTACCTTTATATGTTCATTTAGTCACTTTTGTTTAAAAATTTTGAAAAATTTCAAACGTACACAGTTATAATAATCTTTTAGTGATATGTGCTTCATATTTTTCTTTTCTGTTTTTTAAAGTAATAGGAAGCTATATTTAGAGTTAATACTTACCTCTGATCCCAATGTTCTTTTTTTCTTCAGAAGCCACCTCTATTCTGATTTTATATTTATAATTCCCATGCATACTGCTATACTTTCAACTACATTTTATGTGCCTTTAAACATATGTAGCATTTTTATATGTTACGAAAGCATACTTTTTTCTGATTAGGTTTTTGTGATTTGTGTATGTTGATTTATATATGGTTGGTTCATATCTTAACTACTATGTAATATTTCACTGAATGAATATAATTCACTTTAGTGATCCTCTTATTGACGAATTTTGAGGTTTTGTCTAATTTTTAACTATTGTGAACGTTTGCTGCAAGAACACCCAGTATATGTCTTTTGTGGTCACATGCAGCAGAAATAATGGGGCAGAACCCATATTTGAAGAGCTACTAAGGGTTTCCAAAAATGAGAAAAGGTATTAAATCAGCTAAAATTCAAGAGGCTTATGAACCCCAGAGTTGATGGACTAGTCCATCATTTTGAACATTTGCAGGTATCATGACAATGGGAAGAGAGCTCTGAAAGGTTTTGCACTGACAATTAAAGCTCTGGGTCTATAAGTGGCACATGGTACTTCCTCTCACAACTGTTGGTCAGAACTAGTTACATGACCCCACCCAACCACAAGGGACCAGGAAGTATAATCCTAGTCTAGGGTGTGCCCAGAAGGAGAGACCAGTTAGGATATTTGACAGTCAACATGACATTACCATAAACTTAAACCATACCTCTATTAAAATCACCAAATCCAAAAGCAAATAGTTTACTTTCTACTTGACAATCTTGTCAGGATTGATAATAACAGCAAATAAGTGGCATTTCTTAAGGGCCCACTATAATCCCAGCTCTGGGCTTTATTTTCCTTATTTAATTAAATATTGTCAGTAGCTTTAGGAGGAAGTGGTATTATTATTCCCATCTTACAGATGAGGAAACTGAGGAAGGATGAATAATTAGGTCATAGAGCTAGGGGGCTGGAGAGCCTGGGTGTAGACTCCGGAGCCGGCCTGGGACTCTTCCCCCTACACAGACCACCTACGTGAGTCCTCCAAGCCTCTGGTCTCAGGCCTCCTTGTCTAGGAGAACCAGAGGTGAAGGCCTCTCTCTGCCTGTCCTCACAGTTTAAAGCCACTAGTGCTCTCCGGAACAGAGTTTAGCAACCTTATGCTCTCACGGTAAGTGTTCAAAGCACCTCTGCATTCTAGTCAGCAGATAAAACAGCTGTTTCCTCCAAATGGCTTATACTGAAATGTAAATGAACAAGGACGTTATTAAAAAAAAAAAAAAAAAAAGGCAGAAAAAGAGGAAAATAGATTTAAGCTCCTGCCTTTTAAAATTTTTATCATTTCCCATCCAAGCTTACTGTTTTTGTTTAATCTTGCCATTCCTTTTCTTCTTCCTTGTGTGCTCTTTTTCTTAGGGATATGCAAACTTTATTAGTCAGCTCCTCTTTCAAGCTCTGTATGCTTTTGTGTTTGAGAATTGGGAATCAGGTGCTTTTACTGTTAGCCTCCGGGTGGATCTGAGCAGGAGGACGCTTTATGAATAATCGAGGTTGACATCTGCAGCGTCGTTCCTTCATTATAAATATTGTTAAAGGAGCTGTGACCACCATGGGCTCCCACTGAACAAGTGTGCACGGGGAAGGCAGACACAGCCTTTGATTTCAGCTCTTTTCTGGTTATCACTTCACTGCTGACCCTGGCGTTGACAGGTCTCTTAGATTTGGCTGTCTTTTTTTCTTTTCCCAGAAAGTTTCTTGTCAATTAGCGTAAGTGTTTGGTCTGCAGGAAGCTGGGTTCATCTTGCCAACTCCAAAGGCTAAGAACCACAGTTAATATTAGTGCTTGAGCGTTGCCTTTGCCTGAATCCCTAATGAATGCCGAGCTGCTTTGTGACTTTAATCATTTTAAGTTCCATTTGGATTAGGTAGAGCATGATGATCTTTTTCAGGGAGAAAACAAATTATAGTGCTCAAGGTCTTTGGCCCTTCTCCCCACCTCCTGAGAAAGCTCAGGCACCACAAATGTCTGAAAAGATACCAGTATTCCATTCTTATCTCTACCAAATGCCTTCTCCCACCTGTACCCTGCTAATCCCTGGTCACATGATCAGCAAACGATCCTTTAGATTATTCTTGTTATCTTGATACTGTTTCCATTTTCAAAATGGAGGAGATAGCAAACTTGAATTTACATCATGTGAGTAAAACTGCAGATTTCCTGTCTACCCCCCTCCCCTGCTCCATTGCTTTCTATCCCCCCACCTCCCAGTAGATGCCCCAAAGTATTACAGAACCTGCTATTACCTGCTAAGAAATGTTATGGCCTTCATCTCATTTAATTGTCTCAGTAGCCCTGTGAGGAAGGTGATATTGCTGTTCCAGTTTCCTTGAAAGATGCAGAAACCCAGGCTTAGGGAGTGAGAGGACTTGCCAAGGTCACACAGTGACTCACAGAATCTGAGATAAGATGCTGGGTCTATAATTTAAATTGTCGACTCTCCAGCCTAGTCCAGGATTATTAGCAATATTGGCCATGCATTCATTCTGCCAACATCATTGAGCATTTGTTTATGTCAAGCACTGAGATTACAAAGATAACTAAAACAGTAGCTCAAATCCTGGTGAGGAAGGAAGCCCTGTTAACTGGTGGTGATGATACTGCATTACTAGCACAGTAAGATACTCAACAGTGCAGTGGTTGAAATGGGGAACTTTGGGGGTCACAGAGGAGAGCTGTGTACCGTGCTCTCAGGGGCTCAGGGAAGCTTTCTTGGAGGAAGTGATGTGTGGGGATGAGTGTTAAGATAAAAAGGTAAGTCTCATTGAAAAGGAGCTGAGAGTCTGCTTTCAGGCAGAGGAAGGGGAAAGAGTTTCCTTCCTTTTCTAGGCCCTTTTAAAAATGCTTCAAATACTTTGGAGTAATCCTGCCAAAATTTTGATGTGTGTATATACACGTGTGTGCTTGGGGTTCAAAAAGTCACATTCCCAAATGTAGAAATGCATTTTTGATTTGCCAGATATGGGCATAGGGAAGACAAGAGTAGTTGCAGGCTTTGGAAGGAAGTTTGGAAGAAAATATGGGTATTTGGTTTTGGGTATGTTGAATTTGAGATGTTTATAGGACGTTCAAGTGAAGATACACAGGCATTCGGCTGAGGAGTGGTGATCTGGAATTTAAGAGAGAAACCAGGGCTGGAGATGTAAATTTGGAATCATAAACTGATCCAGGAAGGCAGTGATATCAGCATGCAAGCAGACAGATGAGAAGAAAGCCAAATCTTGAGCCCTGAAAAATATCAATGTTGAGAGGACAAGTAGAGAGAAGGTGCCCTCAAAGGAGATGAAGGAGGTGGGAGGAAAATAAGGGGAGTGTCGTGAAACCCTAGGGAACAGAACATTGGGAGAGAGAGCACAATACAGTCTAATGTTGCCGTCAAGCACATAATTGTCAATTGTCAATGGCACAAGGCCATTGGATTTGGCATCCGGGAAGAACTGTCAGCCTCGTTGAGAGCAGTTTCAGTGGGGTGTGGGTCAGTCTCTAGGCTGCAGGAGTGGAGAAGTGAACAGGATTGGAGTAGAGGTCACCTTTTATGAGGTGGCCTTTGAAAAATGATAGACCACTTTTTCTATCAGTTTCTCTGAAGAACAAGAGAGACATAGGGAAGTATTTGTAGAGGGACACAGTGTTGATGGAGGAGATTTTAAGGTGGAAGAGGGCATTGGGATGCTCATTGGATGTGTCTAACAGACAGAGAGGGGGCAACCAGCTGAGCACCTCTCCAAGGGCGGGGAGGGGTGGTGGAGTCCCAGGCCGAGATGCAAGGGTTAGCCTAAGCAAGAGGAGGAATCTTTCTTCCCTGTTGACAGGGAGGTCTGATGAATGGCTCAGGACTAGGGTGGGTAGTCGGAGTCAAGACCCCAGGATAATTTGCTGCGTGCTATGTGTCAGGCACTGTGCCATTCACGTATGTAAATAAACTGTTGTAATCCCAATATTACAGACGGGGAAAGGGAGGCTTAAGAAGTCCAGTACGTTTCCCAAAGCCACAGCTGGTGGTGCAGAGCTGGGATTGGAACACAGGCAATGTCACTGCAGAGCATGTTCGCCGACCACACGCCCAGCTGCGTCAGGCTGATTCTTAGGCAAGAATCAGGAAGCTCCAAGAAACGATGGCAAGAGGTCTGTCTCGGGTCTGCTTTGTTGCCCTGGTTAGTCCTCTCCCTAAGCTGGCTGTCTCTTTCTACTCCATGAATATTAATTCACTTTGGTCCTTGGAGATCAAGTAATTGTGTGTATTTTGAGGGTGTGAATATCTGACACCTCTTTATCCATTATCTGCGTCAATTCATTGCCTCTGATTTATCCTGTGTAGTTGTCAAATGTTTTTCAAACTATTAAGTTTTCAAATGAATTTTAGGGGAGCTGTGCCTTTTCTATAAGAATTTAAACTGTTTTGTTTATCTTTGTTAGAAACTCTTAGTATAACTATACTTTGTGTCGCTGGGATGATCACCTTGTAATTAGTCCTTGCCCCACAATTTCCATTCCCATGTTACATTTGTATTATAATTGTATTGGCACCAAGAACCCAACTATGATGATTGATATTGGGCTAGTGAGAAAAGATCAGAGGCTTAAGATAAAAATAATATATCTATACTAAGTGAAGGGTAAATAACCTCAGTGAACAAATATTTAGTGCTAGGTACTATGAAAGAAAACAAAAGATACAGGGAGAATCTAGAAATCAACTGCACTTTCAGGGAGATGATATTCTCTTTGACAAAATTAGACTAACATAAAACAATTGGTAAGTTTTTAGGGTTTAAATGGATGGGGTTTCACTAGGGTTCTCTGATAAAAGAAAGAAAAATGTGGCTTGCGCTTAAGGTCAAATGATACATCCTATTCCATTCAAAACCCCCTACCTACCTTATCACTAAATTGAGCATTGAAACCAGTATGTTCCATTGAGCCTGTGGGAGTAGAGTGGAAGGTGATTGGGTCTGTAGCTATACTCCTTTCTCAGAGGAGGTAAAGAGACGAGGGTCATACCTGAGAGCCAGGTGAGTGGGGGAAGGGAGTAAAGAGAATGTCTTTATTCCTGTCCTTGAGGACCAGGGGAGGGGGAAGGGTAAGCTGGGACAAACTGAGAGAGTGGCATGGACATATATACACTACCAAATGTAAAATAGATAGCTAGTGGGAAGCAGCCGCATAGCACAGGGAGATCAGCTGGGTGCTTTGTGACCACCTAGAGGGGTGGATAGGGAGGGTGGGAGGGAGACGCAAGAGGGAGGGGATATGGGGATATATGTATATGTATAGCTGATTCACTTTGTTATACAGCAGAAACTAACACAACATTGTAAAGCAACTGTGCTCCAATAAAGATGTTAAAAAGAAAAAAAAAAGAATGTCAGTTGGTCTGCTAAGGACAGTCGCCCTGTCTTGTCCTGTCGGTGGCCTGACAAATGTCTGAATCTGACCAAAGCGGTAACTCCTCCTCCCTTGGAGGGAGCAGGGCTGGTAAATAAGGCAGAGGAGGGTCTGGTGGGGGGAAGAGGGGTTGCAAGGTACGCACCTCCTGCATGATTGATGAGGCACCAACATGTAGGTATTGTCGTTATAGGATCCAGGGCATTTAGAGTCACTGCCAGTGTGGGAGTCTTGATAGCACAGATTGTATCGCTCAGCTTTTCAAGAACAGAACTCCGTTCATTTTCCCAGAGGGGATTAGGCTGAGGAATCAATTCACATGCACAAAGCCCCCAGGAGACCGATGCGCAAACTGGAGTGATGATGTATTAATTGGCAGTGGGAGAGTGTGGCTGGCATCAGCTCCCCACACCAGGCACACTCGCCTTTGTGCGTATATGCTTGCGCTGTTATATTACAGGTGAGAAGGTTACTCATTGAGTCCCAGGTTTGAGGAGAGGAACTGAATATTCTTGAGTGATAACTTGATGAATTGCCCATCTCCAATCCAAGGACGTCTGTCATAGAAGTCAACATTATCTAGAATTACAGTAGCAGTCTCGTGGACAATAATGTTACTGTAAACTAGAGGCTTTTGTTATTATATTTCTTTAGGACAGTGCTTGTGGTAAGTTTGGATCGTCTGATGATAGTTACTGTTTGGACTGATGTATTGCAGAGAACGTTTTGGGATGGCACCTTCGTCTTATGTCACGAGTCATCTTTAACTGTGGGTAATATACAAGGATGATTTCCACAGATGGCCATTGCAATAATGTTACATTGACTCTTATTTCAGTAAGAAACTGAAAATTTCAGTTTCTTAGAGCAATCTCTTCTTTTCTGGGCCCATAATTCTGGATGTACCCTATATTTGGAGCTTAGCAGTTCAATGTTCTGAGCAAGGTTTAGAGCAGACTAGAGTTAAGACAATGAATTAACATTACCGAGTACTGTGTTAAGAAATTGAGAGCTGCCTGGTGAGGTAGGAGAACCCCCATGTTAAGCCTTAGGAAGTTGAGCTCAGGAAGGGTCAAGAACTCTGTCCAAGGACACATGATGGCTGGAAGTAGAGGACCTTGGAGTCTAGGTTAGTCCTGCACCCAAAGGAAGCACTTCGGGAATTCAAAAAAAAAATTTTTTTTACTTTAAATTTATTTTATTTTATTTTTTTAACATCTTTATTGGAGTACAGTTGCTGTACAATGGTGTGTTAGTTTCTGCTTTATAACAAAGTGAATCAGCTATACATATACATATATCCCCATATCTCCTCCCTCATGCATCTCCCTCCCACCCTCCCTATCCCACCCCTCTAGGTAGTCAGAAAGCACTGAGCTGATCTCGCTGTGCTATGCAGCTGCTTCCCACTAGCTAGCTATTTTACATTGGGTAGTGTATATATGTCCATGCCACTCTCTCACTTCGTCCCAGCTTACCCTTTCCCCTCCCCATGTCCTCAAGTCCATTCTCTACGTCTGCATCTTTATTCCTGTCCTGCCCCTAGGTTCTTCATAACCATTTTTTTTTTTTTTAGATTCCATATATATGTGTTAGCATAAGGTATTTATTTTTCTCTTTCTGACTTACTTCACTCTGTATGACAGACTCTAGGTCCATCCACCTCACTACAAATAACTCAATTTCGTTTCTTTTTATGACTGAGTAATAGGGAATTCAAAATTTATCTCTGCCAGTTGAAGGGTTTCATATAAGAGGTAAGACTTTAGCTGAGTCCTGAAGGGCAAGTAGCAGTAGGAAGAGGAGAAAATTTTCATTTAATAAGCAAGTCTGTATTGTCCTAGCTAACCCACCTCTTGGTTTTTCATTCAATTCCGGCTGCTACACTTTTCAAAGACTGTAGATAAACTGGAGTGTATTTAAAGCAATGGTTCTGATCCTTTAATCCACCATGGATCGTGTGGTTTATCAGATTCACAGGAGGAAAATACTCACCTGGGTATTTTTAGTTTCTTCCAAGTCTGTGGCACAAAATAACGTAGAAAGTAAGTTATCCTTAATTCTGAGTGTAGTTGCTATAGCAATTTACCTTTTCTCCCCTCCCCTCCCCTCCCCCTCCCCTCCCCTCCCCTCCCCTCCCCTCCCCCTCCCCTCCCCCTCCCCTCCCCCTCCCCTCCCCTCCCCTTTTCTTTTCTCTTCTATAATTTAGCATCTGATATCTGTCTATCTAGCTGCACCGGCTCTTAGTTGTGCCATGTAGGATCTTTAGTTGTGCATGTGGCATGCAGGATCTTTTAGTTGCGGCATGCAGACTCTTAGTTGCAGCATGTGGGATCTAGTTCCCTGACGAGGGATCGAACCTGGGCCCCCTGCATTGGGAGTGCGAAGTCTTAGCCACTGGACCACCAGGGAAGTCCCAGCAATTTACCCTTTCTTTTCTTAGTGATCACAAGAATGATTGTGTTACAAAATCCTGGTTGAAATCCACTGATACAGAGATTAGAAACCAGGGTGGTGATAGAACCAAAATCATGTTCTATGAAGAATGATTCAAGGAAGCAAGCATCTTTGGAAGAGAGTGTTGAAGACATGGTAGGGGATTTCACATATTTGGAGGACTGTCAAACAAAGGGATTAGGTTTGTCCAGTGAGACTTAAAGGGCTATAACTAGGATCAAGGATTAAAGCTACAGGACAGAAGAGTTGACTCAGAATAAGGAAAACATTTTTAAGGTGGTATAAGAAGACAGAATGATCTCTGTCCCAAGGTAGGGAGCTCCCCATTGCTGGGGCTTTTGGGGCAGGGGTTGGACAACCCCTTGTTACAGATGTTGCTAAAGAGATCCAAGCTCTGGGTGGGGCGGGACCAGATGTGCTTTAAAACTCATTTCAACTCTGGAATTCTAAAGCCAATAATTTTATTTTATTTTATTTTTTTGCCTATAGCAATGCATTTTATTTTTTTTAATTTTATGTAGAGTAATACAATATATATATATTTTTAATCTTGTTTCTTTCACCAGCATAATTATCTTGAGATCCATCCATGTCATTGCATGTGTGCATAGTTCACTCCTTTGTATTACTGAGTAACATTCTGTTACTAAAACTAATAATTTTAAAAGCTATATTTTGGCTTCTTATTATCTATCAAACACCAGAGTACTATTAGTAACCTGATTAATAACCAACAAATTGAAAAGTTTAAATCTTTGTCCTGTCGGAATCCAACCGTGCATTTTATCTTCAAAACTCCAAAGCTGGAAAGGTCCTGGTTTCCAAAGAGATTACAAAGTTGATGGTAGATTATTGATTGTGTTTGAAAAAAGTATCCTTGAAAAGGGAGGTTTTTTCAGGAGCCATCACATTAGAATAAAGGAGTCCTTGAGAATAAAGGGGCTTTAAGAATAGATGCGTCCTTGGGATGTGTCAAGAGTTTATTCCCCACCCCCAAACCAAGCTTATCATAAATTATTATTAAAGTAAGTTAGTCATCTATTTGGTCTCTAAGGATTTAGTACGTAAAAGCCATGGTAATGTATAAAATTACTTCCAGAAAGAACGTAGGGAAAGAAAGGGCCAAGTGGTCTGAAGTTGTCTCTCTGTGTGTGGTATTTCCTGTTTATCGTAACTTGGAGCATTTGTATTGGCCCTGCTCGTGTTTTAAGTGATCTTTGGCTTTCAAGTGTTTGTAGAACACAAAGTATTCTTAACCTGGGATATTATAATGGGTGTCATAGTAATAAATTTTTATCATATGGATTTTTCTATCAATATTTCAATAAATACCAAATTTCTATCAATAGAAAGCAGTAATCTTATTCTAGTTACTCTTCAGAGTCAAAGAGATATATAGGTATTGAGGTTTTGCCACAGCAAAGCAATTTTTGGTTAAATATTAGGGTTTTCTAAACTATAAGAAATATTTGAAAAGGAGCAGCGGGGAGGGTCCCTGGGTGCTGATGGCTACCGAGCAAACTGCTTATTAGCAGGGTAGTATCATAATGTTAGAAGAGAAAGAGTGTGAAGAATAGATTTCCTTCCTAACACTATATCAGTCTTCTGTCTCTATATTGCTAACAGTAAGCAGAATACCTAGAGCGCGGGAGGCATTCACCAAATGTTTTGGGATGGCTGAATTTAAGGAAAAGGAAAACTTAACTTCAGTTATTTCTTTTATTGAGACCATGTCTGTGTTACTGAATGAAAAGTGAAAATTCCAGTCATCACCCGGTTGTTAAATATTTAGGCTGCCGAACCATTTATTTGATTGATGTTTATACTTTTGGAATTGACTGACTGCTTTGGCTCTAGCTAGGCACAGCATGAGTCATATGCTGTAGTTCTTGTCAGTCAGTGGCTGCGTTTCCATGTATAACCAGTTGACTTACATTGGTCACATCACGCACAAATATAAAGCACGACAGTCTAATAATTGGTGCTTGGGTCTTTTCTGGCTGGAATGATTTCTTGGCCATTCTGGTGTTAATGGCACTGACTACACTCAATCATTGAATAGCATAGGCCAGTTTCCTACCCCAAAAAGATCTTAAAATACAAAGTAAAATAGAACTGTCCAGTAAATGTGGGTTCATCTCAGTAAATGCAATTCTAGAACATGATGGAGAAGGACTCACCACTGAGAGAAGCTGGGCAAAGTTGGGATAAAGTAGGACACAAATAATATATTTTTTAGATTTCTCGTTACAAGGGACAGACTTGAAGGTGGTCCCCATAATCTCTGTGTCCTGGTGTTTATGCCTTTGTATAATCCCTACTCCTTGTGTATAGGCAATAGAATATGGCAAAGGTGATGGGCTAGCACGCCTGGGATTACATTATGTTATATAAGGCTCTGTCTTGCTAGCAGAATTGCTAGCAAAATTGCTCTTGGGTCTTGCTCTCCTTGATGGCTTTGAAGAAGCAAGATGCCATGCGTCCTGTGACCACAGGCACGTGAATTCTGCCGACAACCTGAGTGAGCCTGGAAGCAGATCCTTTCCCAGCCACGCTTGCAGAGGAGAACCCAGGCCTTGATCATAGCCTCGCAGAGGCCCTGCTAATCTGTGTCTGAATATTGTCTATGAGATGATAAACATGTGTTTTAAGCTGTTGGTGGTAGTTTGTTATGCTACATACAAAATGTATACACTACTCATTGTTCTTATGTAAAATGTTGACTGTGGTGTTGGTGTTCAAGATACATACTGAAGAAACAACTGGAAAACGTCCTAACATGCTAACTCCTGTGGATTAGCACACAGAAATACTGAATACTGACTTGTGCAGGGCAGCAAGAAGAATAAAAAATAGGAATGGAGTTTATATTCCTATTGTCAAGTCTAATCATTTGTCTATTTGAATTATTATTAAATAGGACATTTGTGTTTTAAGAAAATACAAGTATGGTTGAATTCCCACACACGGTTACACTTAGGATTTGAATTTACGGTCAGTGTGGTAAATACTGTTTGCCCACCATGGTTCCTCCCTCTCTGTCCTTGTCTGGCTTCGCTGTGGGTGGAGTATATTTCCCTGACCTGTTGATGTTGAGCTTAGCCATTAGACTTGCCTTGGCTAATGGAACACAGTAAAAGCGATAGTGTACCAGTTCTGAACTAAGGCTTAGGAGGTTTGGCAAATGTCTGATAACAATTTTGTGCTCCTGTTCTATCCCACGAGAAAAGCATAGTAGCCACCGCTTTTTAGCCTGGGTTCCTGAATTAGAAACACCTGGGACACACCTGCATTTGACCTACTGCTTGAAGTCAAATGGTCCCAGACCATCCAGGGACGCATCAACAAGAAGTAAATGATGTTGTTATATGTGTTTGAGATTTGGAGATTGTTTGCTCTGCAGGCTTATTGCAACAATATCTGAATAATGCAAAATTCAAAAACTCATTCATATTAGATTATAAATGAAACTAGCACAGTTTTTGCCCCTCACTTTTAAGTGTAAGTAGATAAATTTGTTAATTGTTCTTCCCTACTACAGTAGTATATTGGGTCTTTATAGGGCAGGACCTTTTAGAGCAGTGTTTCCAAACTCATGTCCTGTTGAATACCAGTGTTACTTACGATGTTTACTGGTGTTTTGTGAAACAAGGATTCTATATTCATGGAAGTTAAAAGACTGATAACGTTTATTAGCGCTAAGAAATTCTGTCTTGATAAAAGGACTCCTACTAAATGTAATTTAACCTAGTATTGTCCAATCTCATTTGACCATGGAAATTTCCCTAAATATTTAACAACCGGATGATGACTGGAATTTTCACTTCTCATTCAGTCACACAGACATGGTCTCAGTAAAAGAAATAACTGAAGTTTAGGGTAGTTTTCCTTTTCCTAAAAGTCAGTCATCTCAGAACATTTGGTGAATGACTCCCACGCTCTAGGTACTCTGCTTACTGTTGGCAATATAGAGACAGAAGACTGAAATAGTGTTAGGAAGGAAATCTGTTCTTCACACTCTTTCTCTTCTAACATTATGATACTACCCTGCTAATAAACAATTTGCTCGGTAGCCATCAGCACCCAGGGACCCTCCCCGCTGCTCCTTTTCAAATATTTCTTATAGTTTAGAAAACCCTAATATTTAACCAAAAATTACTTTGCTGTTACAAGACCTCAATACCTATATATCTCTTTGACCCTGAAGAGTAGCTAGAATGAAATTACTGCTTTCTATTGATAGAAATTTGGTATTTATTAAAATGCTGATTGATAGAAAAGTCCATATGATAACAATTTATAATACTATGATACCATTATAATATCCTAGGTTAGGAATACTTTGCATTCCTACCATATATAAAATAAACAACAAGGATTTGCTGTATAGCATAGCAAGATATTCAGTGTCTTGTAATAACCTTTAATGGAACAGAATCTGAAAAACAGAATATAGATATATACATATTTATGTATAACCGAATCACTTTGCTGTGTACCTGAAACTAACACAGTATTGTAAACCAACTATATTTCAATAAAAATAAAAAAGAAAGAGTATTTTGTGTTCTACAAACATTTGAAAGCCAAAGATGACATAAACACAGGCAGGTCCAATACAAATGCTCCAAGTTATGATAAACAGGAAATGCCACATGGAGAGGGACAACCTCGGGCCATTTGGCCCTTTCTTTCCCTATACTCTTTCTGGAAGTAATTTTATACATTCCCATGGCTTTTATGTACTAAATCCTTAGAGAGAAAATAGATAACTTACTTTAATAATCATTTATCATAAGTTTGGTATGGGGGGTAAGGGATAAACTCTTGACAAATACCAAGGGGGGATCAGTCCTACTTGCTCAAGTTGTAAGGTGGTTATTTGCATCCTATGAATGACCGATTCCAATCTAATACAGGATGACTTGATATTTGGCCCACATTGATCTCAAACTGCTGATTTGGAGGTCTGACGTATTTGTAAGTCCAGAGGATCACTTGGTAGAAGTCCATATAAGGTGCTGTTCAGACATATGGAGTTAAAGGTGTTATCTGCTGTGACTGAATTTGCTGTGGTATGAGTGTTCTTTCTAATTTATGGCTGGAAGGAGGGATCTTTACTGCTTATAAGCAGCATTAAAAATGAACAAATACAGTACAACATGAAAAAACTTTTAAAACATTCCTCAAATACATCAAAGCCCCACATTGGGGATGGGAAGTGATTTCTTGCACTTCATCAGGCTATTTCTTCAAACTATGGTTCACAATTCCTGATAGTCTAATATAGTATCTGCCTCTTGAAGATACTCAGTTGTCAAAAAGAAATTAAAATGGAGGCCACAGTTTGAATATACCCCTAGTCCAAACACTTATAGTCACGTAACCAAAATATAAAACTGCCCTGATTTCCCTGAAATGCTGTCTCTGGCCTTAACAAAAATTAACATTCTTCACGCCAATGGGACCTTGCAGCTTCCTAGCTAATCAGCTACAAACAAGTAAGCTTATGTAATGAAAAGGAATGTAAGTGTCTGATAACAAATTATAATAGAAAACAATGTACTTACTCATTCATACTTTATCATCTGAGCTCTTAGTACTGAGTGCCAAGAACTAACAGTTTGTTTCTTGTTCAGTGAAATCTAATCAAGTAAGGCTCGCTGAATTTCTTTTGACAGAGTTTCCTTTAATGAGAGTTCTGATTCCTTCATTTCCAGCATTTGGGAGCTGGGTTTATGCTTTGAGAAGGGAATGGCAAGGCCATTCTAGGGCAGGTGGCAGTGACTGGAGAAGCCATGGGGGTAACTGCCTTAAAAATGGTTGTGATGGAGGAATGAGATTAGCATATTAATTAGGGTCTTCATATCCAGTAATGATCTCATTTGTGTATACAAACAGATGACAACAATATTTTGGAGAAATATCTTAATCCCTTTTCTGTTTGTTTATGAGTGAATTTTGGTAAAACGCCGAGATGGTTATTCCAGAGCTCTGGAAGCTAAAGCCAGACATTCTGTTTCCATTCGCTGTGCCTGGTTTTATGTGCTGGTCCCTTCTTGTTTGCTTGCTTTTTCTCATCTATGAAACAAGGAACTGTGACCGGGGGACTGGTTATAATGTGTCTTGATAAACCTTCGTAAAGCAATGTGCTGTTGCGAGTAATGGGCTCCATTCATTATTAGCCCAGTTGATTTTCATTTACACTTGGCTCTAACAATTAGCTTGAGCAGGTGTGAAGGTGATGGAGGGGCTGGGACACCCAGAGGTCAGCCTCGGCTGGATGTGATAAATTAACCATTATTATCAGCAGTGAAAGTGGTTCTTTATGCTTGTCAGCAGCAAACAAAGGGACAACATATCTCACATAAACTCACTGTTCAGAGCTGGGTTTGCTGGAGGATCAGAGTTTCCTTCCAGGCCCTACAGGTAGATGGGAGGGAGGCAAAGAACCCACAAAAGTAGAGGTGAGGGTACCTTGAAGGGATGACTTTGTTGATGGAGAGGCATATGGATATCCCAACCTGGGTTGTTTTGCAATGCTCACCCATTCTAATGTGAAGCTGGCATCAGCCTCTGTTGATGATGGAGGATCTACCTGTGCTGAAGGATTATTAGGGGGTGAAGAGTTTGTACATCAACAGAACAGACACAGGTTTTACACAGGGTATAGATAGATGCATATTTCCATGTACCAATTAATAGATATTTTTGAACAATGCCTTATAATTGAGCACACTTACATTCACTGAAAAGAAAGTTAATCAGTGTTCTTCAGCTCTCCATCTCTACCAGTTTTACAAGACTTCAACAGACTTAAAACTCAGAAAAAAGGCATAGTAGTGTCCACAGAAGGTAACATCAGATACATCTACTCTAGACCCAATGGAACTGAATATACTGTTTCTAAAACAGAAAGTAGTGGAGACTTACTGAGCACACCCAGAGGAGAAACAGTCAAATAATAAGGGAAGAGGCGATGGTTGGTAATATACTGAAACCCAATAGATAAAGTTAGTTTGGTTTGACAATGTTTGGGGAACTATTCTGAACTAAATGTTTATGTGTCTCCCCTCCCACCCCCATTCATATGTTGAATCCCTAACTCTCGAGGTCACTGTATTTGGAGATGGGGCAAAAAAAAAAAAAAAAAAAAGTAATGAAGATTAAATGAGGTCATAAGGGTGGGGCCCTGACCCAGCAGGTTTAGTGTCCTTAAAACTGTGATACCAGAGAGCTCACTCTCGCTCTGACTCCATGCACACGGTGCTAAGGAAAGGCCGTGTGAGCACAGAGCAAGGTGGTGGCTGTCTAAAAGCCAGGAAGAGAGCCTGCGCCAGAAACCAGATTTTCTAGCACCTTGATCATGGAGTGCTCTCTTCCAGAAGTGTGAGAAAATAGGCTTTAAAAAGTCGGTTGTTTAAGCTGCTCAGTCTATGGTCTTTTGTTATGGCAGCCTGAGCAGACTAAGACAGGGACTAAAGATCGGTTTGGAATGTTGTCCAAACCGTGGGTGGACAAACATGGGTGGATTTGGAGACCGTGGACTTTGTTTTCGAATGATTAGATTGAGCTTTTAGTGAGGAACCCCTGATGTCCGTATGTACATGTCTTTGCTCTTGGGCTGATAAAACTGCATAGAATTTTCCAGGCTCTGCTTGAGGCTGATTGCCTGGCTGCTAGGGTCCTCTAAGCTAAGCCAGGTAAGGCTGGGAGGATTGTCTGTTCCATGTGTTCCCCCTGTTTCATAAATGATGTATCCACCAGCAATTGTACCTAGTAGTTTTAAGTCCAAATACCCTTTGCTTTAACCTCATCAGATAAAAAATTTTCAATCCTCTATTATTATCAATAATAAGTAATAAGAAAGGAACTAAAACAATGTCTGTAAAGAAGAACTATAAGAAAAAAAAGAAGAAAAGGTGCAGCAAAATGTATTAGCAGATGATCAACACTCACCAGAGAGATATTGTCATGAAGCAGATAAAAATTGTGAACGAACATTTTGACATCAAAAGAAAAACAATAACAACAACTCAATGAAGCAATCACTTCTACTAACAAGTCCCACCAGGTAGAAGTGCAATATTTGAAAGAAGAGGTAGTAAGACAGGAGGAGAAGAAATATAAATTTGTGGGACTCAGGAAAGAAGTAGAGGGAAAAAATAAACCAACACAAAAATAAATACAAAATTGGAAGAAGTAACAAACAGTATGGAAAATACTGCTAGGGACATAAATGATAAAAGTAAGAAGAGGGAACACAGTAAAGTAGAAATCAAAGAATTAAAAAAATTATGAGGCTAGAAGATATACAAGTGAGATCCAGTAAGCACTTAAATAGAATATCCAAAGAAGAAAACCAAAAAATGGTTCATAACAAATATTTTAAAATACAGTTCAAGAAAGAAAAACACTTGAATCTCCGTATTTAAAAGTCTTACTGTGTGCCAGGGAAAAGTGACCCAGAATGATCAACAGTAAGACAGATCCTAGAAAAGTTGTTAGACTTTAAAGATAAAGAATCATTGCAAAAACTAAAAAAAACCTGAAGACCACTTAGATGAGAAAAAAATTGGCTGGAATCAGACTTTTCCACAGCATCTTTTAACTCCAGAAGATTATAGAATACTAACTACCTGGAAATTCCTCAAGGAAAGAAAGAGTGAGCCAGTCAAGCTGTTCTTCAAATGAGAAGCATGAACCTACAGAGCCCAAGGAATATTTAGTGCTTTGGGCACCAAGTTTAAGAGGATGTCAGAAGGTTCAGTAATCAAGAATAATATTTAATGCAATATTAAACTAAATAAAAATTAATGGAAAAATATCCATGATAAATAAAGTATCAAAATTTTAATGGGAAAACAGGATCATTATTACTGATTTTTTCTTTTGCCCCAGGCTCCAGTATGGCTTGGAACAGCACTCTCAGGAGCCCTTCCTGAGGAAATTGCTAGAACACAAATTTTAGCTAACCAAGCTATGGCTAGGTTAATAATAGTGAAAGGATTGGAGGTAAGTGCTGAATATATTTAACAGTATAATTAAGACTAATGTGGGGATTAGAATGACAGAAAAAAATTATTATGTATCCTCTTATAATTCTCTAATAAGCAATAATTGAGTGAAAGAGAAAGTATAAACTCAAATGCCGGGATAGCTAGAAAATGATTTCTAAATAGTACATATCAGAAACTATGGGATATAACTAAAGCAATTCTTGGAAAACATATATGTATGTGTGTGTGTGTTTGTAAGTGTACGTGTATACACACACTATAAAAATAGAAATACATGATATAAGCATCCAATCTAAAAGTTAGAAAGGAAAAATAAATTGAAAGAATGAAGGAAGGAATATAAACAGAAAATAATGAGTTTAGTAGAACTAATAAATCCAGAAGCTTTGGCGAGATAAACGATTTGCTTATTTATTCAGTAAAAAAGGAGATAGAGTACAGATACAAAAAATAGTCAACAATAATGGGAAATTATAGAAAAGATAAAAATAGAATAATTATAAGAAACTACTCTGCTAAATTTAATGCAAATTAATAGTTTATCAACTAGACTCCAAAGTATATTGGAAAACAGCTATATCATAGAAACAGAGGAAATTGTCTAAGAACCAGCCCCCAAATACTAAGACCAGATGGTTTCACAGAGAAATTCCAGGATGCTGTTAAAGGTCAGGTCATTTTAATGATAATTCAGTTTTTCCAGCATGTTGATCAAGGAAGAAAGTCTCCAACATCTCTTTAAGAAGTGAGTGTAAAACTGATACCAAAACCTAAAAGAAATTAGACAAAAAAAGAAAATTACAGGCTAATGTCACTTATGAATATAGACCTTAAAATTCTAAATAAAATATTCACAAACATAATCCAGAAACATATTGAAAGTACAAATCATGTGGGGTTTTATTTCAGAAATACACATTCAAATATTAGAAAATCTTTGATCATAATTCATAATATTAGTAAATCCAAGAAAGATATCATATGAATATATCCACAAATGCTAAAAATGCTTTTGAAAAAATTCAACATTTATCCTTGATAGAAAACCCATAGTAAAATAGGGTATTTCTTTGACGTAAAATATTTTTGTCTCAGCCCCAAAAGAAGCATTATTTTAATTTTATTTTTTTAACATCTTTATTGGAGTATAATTGCTTTACAGTGGTGTGCTAGTTACTGCTTTATAACAAAGTGAATCAGCTATACATATACATATATCCCCATATCCCCTCCCTCTTGTGACTCCCTCCCACCCTCCCTATCGCACCCCTCTAGGTGGTCACAAAGCACCGAGCTGATCTCCCTGTGCTATGCGGCTGCTTCCCACTAGCTATCTGTTTTACATTTGGTGGTGTATATATGTCCATGCCACTCTCTCACTTCGTCCCAGCTTACCCTTCCCCCTCCCCATATCCTCAAGTCCATTTTCTACGTCTGTGTCTTTATTCCTGTCCTGCCCCAAGGTTCTTAAGCATTATTTTTAGTGGGGAAACCATAGACTTATTCCTGATTTATTACCTATTAAAGTTAGGAATAACACAAAGATGTAGTGCAGTTACCATTGTGTTGGAGGCTGGAGATACTCCTCAACATCAAAATAAGAAATAAATTAAAATTACAGAGGAGCTTTATTTCTATTGGCAGATGATATTGTTGTATACTTAAAAATCCTATGAGAAAAAACTAAAAATCTAAAAGCAAGTAGAGCATTTAGTAAAATAGTAGGGTGTAAAATGAACAAACAGAAATGAAGAGTTTTCATATACACGAAGAGCAATCAGAAGATAAAAGAAAGAAAACACCCATCTGCAATACCAACCCCAAAGATAACATACTTAGGAATAAATTTAGCAATAAAGGTAAAAGTCTTATATGAAAAAAACTTTAAATCATTCCTGAAGGACTTAAAATAATTGAAAAAAGTGGGATAAAGCATATCCTGCTCTTTTATTTATTTATTTATTTATTGGCTGCGTTGGGTCTTAGTTGCAGTACATGGGATCTTCATTGTGGTGCGCGGGCTCAGTAGTTGGAGCATGTGGACTGCTGCCCCGTGGCATGTGGGATCTTAGTTCCCCGACCAGGGATCAAATCCACATCCCCTGCATTGGAAGGAGGATTCTTAACCACTGGACTACCAGGGAAGTCCCCGCGTATCCTCTTCTTGGGTAGACAGACTCAATGTTATAGACATGTCAGTTAATTTATAAAATTAACACAGTGCCTCAAAGATACAAAAGAAATTTTCTTTTTCTTCAGAATCAGGCAAAGTTATTGCTACATGTAAGATTTTTTTTTTCCCCTAAAAACAGCTAGAAAACCTTTGTAAAGTAGCAAAAATTAGTGGGACTAGATATTCCAGATATCAATGTATGTTATAAAGCCTTAGTTTTAAATTAGTGTGTTGTTAGTGCATGTAGTAGGACAATGGAATAGAATAGAAAATCCAGAGATAGGTCTCAAAATATATGCAGTTCTTTTTTTTAGAATTTTAAACAATATTTATTGGTGTGTAGCACAGAACTGCAATAGTAGCACTAATATTTGTTTATTCAATAAAGAGGTGATCTGAAAGTTGCAGAAAATTTGGGGGAAGAAATTTTTAAAAATTCAACAAAAATCTCTAAAAGCATTTTTTCAGTCAAACATGAAATAAGAAAGGTGAATAAAAGTGGATATTTGAACTTTACCAATTTAAACTATATACAGTTTTAATATGTGAAAGGTGGTGATGCAAATCAGTGGGAAAAATGAACTATTCAAAAACTGTTGATGAGACAGTGTGGTAACCTTTAGAAAAAATAAAGTTGGATCCACAGTTCACACTATATACCAAGAAAAATCCAAATGCATAGAAATTTTAATATCAATAAATGAACCCATTAAATTAGAGGAGAAAGCACAAAAAAATCACTTTATATCTCAGAATAAGGAAGGTTTTATAAACTGTAACAAAATCTAGAAGCCTTAAAAGAAAAGATCAGTACATTTGTATGTGGATTAATACGCATGTCTGTATGTTTTTTATACATGGCAAAACTCGTGATAAGCAAAATCAAAAGAAAGATGACAGGGACCTCCCTGGTGACACAGTAGTTAAGAATCCTCCTGCCAATGCAGGGGACACGGGTTTGAACCCTGGTCTGGGAAGATCCCACATGCTGTGGAGCAACTAAGCCTGTGAGTCACAACTACTGAGCCCATGCGCTGCAACTCCTGAAGCCCGCACACTCTAGGTCCCACGTGCCGCAACTACTGAGCCCGCATGCTGCAACTACTGAAGCCTGTGCGCCTAGAGCCTGTACTCCACAACAAGAGAAGCCACCGCAGTGAGAAGCCCACGCGCTGCAACTGGAGAAAGCCTGCCCGCAGCAACGAAGACCCAATGCAGCCAAAAAAATAAAAAATAAATAAATAAATAAAGATGACAAATCAGGAAAATTATTTTAGGCTCATATTGCAAATGTCTAATTTCCTTAATGTTTGAAGAGTTCCTACAATTTCAGTAAGAAAACAATTATTGGAGAGTTCACCAAAAGGGAAATAAACGTAATCCCTAAATACATGAAAAGATGCTCAACCTCACACATGATAAGAGAGAAAGGTCTATCAAAAATACAGTCAGATACCTTTTTTAACCAGTTTGGCAAAAGCTAAAAGTTAGATAATGTATTATGTTGGCAAGGATGTGGGGAAACAAGCACTTTCATACATTGCTGGTGGGAGTGTAAACTGGTACAAGTCCTTTGGAGGGCAATTTGGCAATGGTGTGACAGTTAAAAATGTATATACCCTTTGACCTGGCAATTCAACATCCAGGAGTTTACTTTACAGTAATAATTCAGGCACATAAGACAATTTATTGCAGCATTATCAAAAAATTGGAAGCAACCTAGAGGTCTATCAATAGGGGACTGTTTAATAAATTATGGCACGTTCATACAAAAAACACTTTGCAAGTGTGAAAAAGAATGTGGATGTTCTTTATATCCTGATTTGGAAAGATCTCTAAGGTACATTGTTAAGTAATAAAAAGAAGGTGAATAGCAGCATAATATTTTGGATAAAATAAGATGCATACAGTTATATACTGTGCTTGCATATGCACTTAAAAAGTCTCTGGAAGGATAAACCAGGAACTAATAATGATGGTTGTCTGTTGGAGGAGGGTGGGAACTGTGTAGATAGATACATGGATGGGAGGGAAGCTTCAGAGTATGTTATTCTGTACTTTTTGATGTTTAAGCCACCTGAAGATTTTACCTATTCAAAACAGTAAATGAATATATATTTTAAAAAATCTAGAAGTAGAGGTATAAGTACTTAATATATTATATATAAGTACTTAATAATATATTATATCTAGAGGTATAAGTACTTAAATAGAACTTGCACATTTGAAATGGCCAAAAAAAAAAAAAAAAAGTCCTTACATTAAAACAGAATTGCAACAGGAATCCCAAAGAGCTATGCTCTTTGGAATTTGTGTTGCATTTAACTTTTGAGACAAACACCATGTAAACAAGAAATGTAAACCAGGAATTTAGTCACTAAACATCATTCCAAACTGTGATGGCTGAACCAGTGGATATTAAACCCTTACACCAACATTCATGGTTCTCTGGTTATGATTAGTGATCTTTTTCTTCATAAGCTGTAGTTCCTATGAGATGCTTAAATAAGAAGGAAAGATGTCTTTGTGTTCACTTGTCTCAAATTTATATCAAGTTCTTAATCAGCTTCACATTGTAATAACTGAATGAAAGTAAAAACTTAAGTCTTAACTGCTTTGGATATCACATATATCGAAATTGATTGGCTGATGGATTTCACTGAATATAATTAGATCATTGGGTTTTTGTTGACTTAGTAGGCAGGATATGGACTAAAATACTTACACCATCCCAAAGTTCTTTTGCTTACTTTTCAGTTAACTAGAAAATATAATTAAACAGATTAATCACTTTCCTATCATTATATTTTCTAACATTAAAATAATGAACATTTATTGCATAAAATTGAGATAAAGAAAAAGGAGGAAAAAACCCTATCATATAAAATAAACTTTGCTAGCCTTTCGATGTCTTTTTCTAGTCTCTATATATGTTTTTAAGAAAACACACAAAGAAATTTATCCTACTTTTTTATGACCTTTTCATATATGAAGATTTTGCATACACTTCCAATGTCAGTTAAAATTCTGGAACATGATTTTTAGTGACTCCTGTGTCTTATTGTGTGGATATACTCTAATTGATTTAACTAATCCTGTAGTCGTAGACATCTAAGGACAACTTATTTACAAAGCACTTTGTTTAATTGAAATTTTCCTATATTTTGCTTATGGTGAATTTAGTTTGCTTATTTTAAAAATGCTTTGTAGAATTTTTCACACTGGTTGCCTGAGAAGGATGTGATGCTTGGTCTTGTCTTGTAGTCACAAAGGCCAGACTTTAAATGTGCCTGCCTAATTTTCCACTGGAGGGATGAGACTGGTCATCTTGAATGGACCGTGTCTCTCAGAGCCTCTGGAAACAATGATTTTGCTGGCTGATCTTGTTTAGATTAGACTGTTGACAAGATGTTTTAAGATATTATAGCAGCACTTTTTAAAAACTGAGGGTGTGGTGTTCTAGGGAATGTATCTTTTCTTTTTAAGTGTGGGATAAGGCCATCACTTTTGGAAAGCTAGGCAGGAGTTTGGCAGGGTTAGCACTTCCAGCCTGGCCCAAGCATTCTGAGTCAGGAGCTTTGTCTCAAGTTCTACAAAATTACATGGTTTTAGAAAATCACTCCTTTCATTTTTTTTCAGCATTCTTTATTAAACAATATGTTGTATACATTTCCACTTGGACATCAGTTTATATTCGATTTGCAATGTGAAGGATTTCATTAATTTTGCTTTAGTCATTTGTAATGTGATTGAAACTAGACAAGTTATGGCCTAGACAAGTTATGGCCTATCTGTAGTTTCCTTTGAAGTGAACAAACTTTACTTCTATGATAATGAATATAAATATTGCAAGTGAATGTTAAGCTCAATATACACTATATGAGTGAAACAGTTTTTAAGTATTCCCAAGCACGTTAGATAAATTATTCTTTTCTATTTCTTACATTGTCTTCTAAGGCTTATTGGATGATATAATTAGCTTCCTGTGAGTTATTATATATATTGTGAGAAAAATGATAAAAGTGGGATTTCTTTTTCAATATTCTTTCGTGAAGTTAATCACAAATCAGTGAGATTCTATTTTATATTAGTCAGTCTGTCCTTGCACATTTCCGAATCCTCATACCTAAGATTTTTTAGTGAGGAAGGAGGGGTTCAACGGCAGATACTAGAGATTGTACCTTAGAATGTGTGCTGAGGCCAAGTAAGAGCAAGCTTGAACATCAAAAGTGGAAATAACTATAGTCAAAGTATGAAACCGGAGGAGTGATTGCTGATGTGTCCAGAATGTCAAGAGCCAGAGCGTTTGCACATATGTTATGTGACTGAATCTAACATTGAAGCCGAAGGGATTCTTCCAACTTCCTCTCTCCCATCTTGAAGACTCTGGGATGAGGTCACCTCACAGGCCTTCCTTCATTAACCTGGGGTGCAGCCCCATGAAATAAACTCGGGCATATGGCATGACAAGGAGAAGTGGCTAGCGACTTGCCTGAGAGGCTTCCCGAAAAGCGCAAGGTACCTTTGTCTCTGGGTCTGCAGAGCAGATAGCCACTCTTGGGACCATGACAGAGAGTACTGGCCAAGCCAAGAGAATGGACCACAGCTACACTAGCTGCACATTCCAGCTTTGAGGCTGGTTGGACACCCAACAGCTGGACATTGTCCTGGAGACCCACAAGTGCCAGCTAGCACATGCCCAAGGGTCCCTTTCTCTCTAGTTCACCAGCACGTGTAGACATCATCCTCTCCAGAAACCCAGAATGTTCTCTTGAGAGACAAATAGTAAGAAGGAAATGATGCTATCTGACAGGCTGAACATTCTCTAAAAGGGCTGAAGAAATAATCAGATCAGACTTAGCTTTGAATTCAAATATTTAGCTCTTTCTTTCTCACTAAATAGTGGATAAGAACTTGTGAAGGAAAACATCAACTATAGATTAAATAAAGAAGTTACATTTCCCTCCACTTATAAATCATTATAAGTTAAATTTTTGGTTCTAATAAAAGCAAAAAAATGGATTTCTTTCATTTGTGGGTCATTTTGATCCTAGGATATTAGTTCTATTCGCTAACTCTGTTAGGCTATTTCTCTGTAAGAGAAATAAATTGAAAGTATTATTTGAGCTGATATTCAGTGCTAGTAGAGGCAAGTAAATCCACAAAAGCCATGGTGACTAGCATTTAAATTCTGATATACACATTTTAAAGACAAGGAAGGTCATTGTGGTAGGGATATGTGGCATAATTATAAGACCAGTTTAGACGTAAGAAATACCATATAAAATGAAGGCAGAACAAATTCTATCAGGTACTTATTTTATTTAGTTGAAAATTAAGTTGAGAAAATTTAAAAAATGGAACAACTTTCAGAAGGAAATCAGGGAAAATATCAGATTTAAAATATACCACTGCAGGGCTTCCCTGGTGGCTCAGTGGTTAAGAATTTGACTGCCAATGCAGGGGACATGGGTTCGAGCCCTGGTCCGGGAAGATCCCACATGCCGCGGAGCAACTAAGCCCGTGTGCCACAACTACTGAGCCTGTGCTCTAGAGCCCGTGAGCCACAACTACTGAGCCCGTGAGCCACAACTACTGAAGCTCATGCGCCTAGAGCCCATGCTCCGCAACAAGAGAAGCCACCGCAATGAGAAGCCTGCGCGCCGCAACGAAGAGTAGCCCCCCACTCGCTGCAACTAGGGAAAGCCCGCGCACAGCAATGAAGACCCACTGCAGCCAAAAATAAATAAATTTTAAAAATATATAAATAAAAAATAAAAAAATAAAAATAAAATATACCACTGCAGCGTATTTCCCTTAGAGTAAAAAAATTAAAAATATCTATCGGCAGTGACTAGCTTTAGTTCTTCAAGTACCTCAAGGCACTTGGGAAGTAGCCCTTTGCGTAGGGCACCAAAAGTTGATTTGTTTGCTAGAAAGTGAGATTTGGGTATGAGGAATAATGAAGTCAGACCATGTGTGCTAGTTAGAAGTTGAATGAACAAGGCAATGGAGATGATTTTTTTTTTTTTTGGTTAATTTTCATGGCAAATAGCTGTTACGTAGATAATTACTCAGGACTAAGGGAAGCGTTGTTCTTGAGCTGTTTTTATTCTGTTCTAGGGGCTTTCATCTCAAAAGCTCTCTGTATCAGCAGGTAAAAGTTGTCTGCAAATTTAGACACCAAATCTGCCATGATGAAGGTTGGGGCAGGTGAGCTCTCAGCAGCTCATTTACTACTCGTTGGGGAGATGGGTCCTCTCAGCTCTCAGTGGGTGATCATGGTGTTAAAGGAGCAAAGCTTGTGGGTTCAGTGCCAAAAGAGCTTCTCAGCTTTGCAAGGGAACAAGTGATATGGAGTCCATGCCACCTACCATCTCTTCAGACCTCTTGAAATCAAATTCATTAGTGGGTAGAGGGAGGAGGAGAGATGCGACAAGGCGGGGAGGAGAGTGGGTGACAACTTCTGGAAAAGCAACTCACATTACATTGACTGATTACTGGAGTCAGCTTCAAATGAGAAAATGTTTACAGTAGATGATTCGTGAACGCTACCGTTGCATACGTTAAAGGGCTTTAATTCTGCTAACAGTACTCTAAAAAATTGCTTCGCTTGGAGCCTTTTCCATATGGTATTGAAATAACACAGGTCTTTGTGATGATGCCATTCTGAAAAATCCCAGAGTAACAGAAGGCAAGATTGCAGATGGAAAAATGTAAAGAAAAAAAAAAATCCAATTGTGATACTGTCATGATAGCAATGCTTAAATTACATTGATCTAGGGCTTCCCTGGTGGCTCAGTGGTTAAGAATCCGCCTGCCAATGCAGGGGACACAGGTTCAAGCCCTGGCCTGGGAGGATCCCACATGCCGCGGAGCAACTAAGTCCATGCACCACAACTACTGAGCCTGCACTCTAGAGCCCATGCTCTGCAACAAGAGAAGCCATGACAATGAAGAAGCTCATGGACTGCAAGGAAGAGTAGCCCCCGCTCACCGCAACTAGAGAAAGCCCATGCAGAGCAACGAAGACCCAACACAGCCAAAAATAAAAACAAATAAATAAATAAATTTATTTTAAAAACTTACATTGATCTATCAAAACTTTCACTGTTGTATCTCATGTGTAAATATTAGAGGTGAGTGAAATTCAAGCAGTAATCCATCATGGAATTTGCACATCCAGAAATGATTTTGGGGAGCCTGTTTTAAATGACTTCTTTTGAAAGCACTAATTTCTCTTGTTCCTGTGAAACCACTTGAGGCATATTATCTAACAGCATGTTGGTGTCAGAAGCCTTCAGAGGACCACTTAACATCTGGTTCAAAATAACTGTTTTGGGTGTAGACAGTTCAATCAATTGCATGGTTTCACCATCAGGTAGCATATTTTAATCCTGGTGGATCTTAAAGCTGTCTGTGATTTGGCTTCTACAGAATTTAATTATATTTATACCTTACAGTCTTTAGCTTCATTTTACAGTGTCTGATATGTGCTAATTGCTTCAGGTGTGTTCGCCTGCTTCTACAAAGATTGTTTTTCCAGCATCTTGGGGGCAGAAGACCAATCTTAAACTTTTGTGTGCCTTGCATCTCCTAGTAAAAGTAGTCTCCTAGTTTGATCTTCAGGGTCCCCCAGGGAACAAAAGAGACTATAAATATCTATATCTATCTACCTATCTATATTTATGTATCTATATCTGTAAATACATTTCCACTGTGACAATTGTTTTTTTTTCTTCAAAGAACACCTATATACTGCAGGTGTTTTTCAGAAAGTATGCTTAAATTTTTTTTTTTTTAACCCAACCACTACTATCATCCTCTCACTCCAGTAGGAATATTTCACACCTTCCCTGGAAGAAAGTTATTCAACTCTTTCAGACTTCTTCTACTGAGAAGTAGGTTTATCCATTAAGATTCACTCAGGTGCAAATAATAGAATATCTAGCTTGTCATCGTTTAGGTTCTGTTGACAAAAAAGGGGTTTTCATGGGTCGGTCACCCAACAGTATCAGTGCATTTGCTTTAGAATCACAGTTATTCCTGTTCAAGAACTCTGATTCTTGGCATATGTACTGAATTACTTCTACATATTGGCTAAAATTCTAACTCCCTAGAATTACTGTCCATGAAATTTCATTTTGACTATTTGAACAATATGGAATGATTTTATTTTCCTTTCCACTAGAAAACTCTGTAAATATTTCTTAATAGCTTTATTGAGGTATAATTTATATCTATAAAACTCACCTCTTATAAGTGTACAATTTAATGGCTTTGCTTTAAAGAGTTGTATAATCACTACTACAATTCCGGTTTAGAGTATTTCATTTACCCCCATAGAGTTCCTCGTGCCCCTTTGCAGTCAATCCCCACTTCCACCTCTCCCACCTCCAGCCCTAGGCAACCACGTATCTGCTTTCCTGCTCTGATTCTTTTTTTTTCTGGAATTTAAAAATAAATGGAATCATATATTATGTAGTCCTTTGTATCTGACACGTTCCACTTAGGATAATGTTTTTGATGTTTGTGCGTACCATAGCGTATATCACTGGTTCATTCCTTTTTACGGATCCATTGATCCATTCCATTGTATGGATATACCACATTTTGTTTACCAGTTCACCAGTTGAAGGACATTTGGATTGTTTGCAGTTTTTGGCTATTATGAATAATGCTGCTATGAATATTCATGAATAAGTCATTGTGTAGACTTATGCTTTAATTTCTTTTGGGTAGATTTCTAGGAGTGGAATTGTTGGGTTGTATGGTAAGTCTAGGTTTACCCTTAAACTTCCGAAATGTTTTCCAAGTGGCTATACCATTAATGTTACTGTTCCCAGTAGTATTAAGGTTCTAATTTCTCTACATCCTCACCAACACCTGGTAGTATCCGGTTTTTGTTTTTGTTTTTGGATAGTAGCCATTCCTGTGTGTATGTGTGTGTGTGTATGTAAGGATATTTCAATGTTTTTAAAAAATAGACTTTTAAATTACAATTTTAGGTTTACAAAATAATTAGACAGATAGTACATAGCATTCCATATATAGCATAGCATCCCCTCCAACCTGCCCAGTTTTCTGTACTATTAACATCTTGCATTAGTGGGGTATATTTGTGACAATTAATGAACCAATATTTATACATTGCTATTAACTGTAGTCCATGCTTTACCTTAAGGTTCACTCTTTATGTAGTACATTGTATGAGTTTTGACACATAGATGTACCCACCACTACAGTTTCCCATGAAGTTTCACTACCGTAAAAATGCCCTGGGCTTTACCTATTCATCCTTCCTCCCCTTCTGCCAAACCCCTGACAACCACTGATTTTTATTTCATTTCATCTTATCTCATCTTATTGAGTTAAGATTTTAATCTTTTAGAACAGTTTTAGGTTCACAGCAAAATTAAGAGGAAGTTACAGAGATTCCCCACATCCCCACTGTCCCCTCACATGCATGGTCTCCCCCATTATGAGCATCCCCCACCAGTGTGGTACATTTGTTACTATTGATGAACCTACATTGACACATCATAGTCACCCAAAGTCCATAGTTTATATTAAGGTTCACTCTTGTACATTCTAAGGGTTTGGACAAATATATACTGACATGTATCTATTATTATAGTATCATATAGTGCATTTTCACTGCCCTAAAAGTCCTCTGTGCTCTTATTCATCCACTTTTCTCCCCAACCCCTTGCAACCACTGATCTTTTTACTGCCTCTATAGTTTTGCCTTTCCCAGAATGTCGTATAATTGGAATCATACAGTATTTAGATTGGCTTCTTTCACTTAGTAATTTACATTTAAGTTTCCTCTGTGTCTTTACATGGCTTAATAGCTTATTTCTTTTTATCTCTGAATAATATTCATTGTATGGATATAACACAGGTTATCCATTCACCTTCTGAAAGGCGTCTTAATTGCTTCCAAGTTTTGGCAATTATGAATAAAGCTGCTATGAACATCGATGTGTAGATTTTTTGTGTGGACAAAAGTTTTCAACTCTTTGGGGTAAGTACTGAAGAGTGCAATTGCTGGATCATATGGTTAGAGTATGTTTAGTTTTGTAAGAAACCACCAGACTGTCTTCTGAAGTGGCTGCACCATTTTGCATTCCCACCAGCAATGAAGGAGAATTCTTGTTGCTCCGTGTCCTCACCAGTATTTGGTGGTGTTATTGTTCTGGATTTTGGCCATTCTAATAGGTATGTAGTGGTATCTCATTGTTCTAATTTGCATTTCCCTGATGACATATGATGTGGAGTATCTTTTCATATGCTTATTTGCCATCTGTATTACCTTCTTTGGTGAGGTGTGAAGATTTTTGGCCCATTTTAAAAACTGGGTTGTTTTGTTTCCTTATGAGTGAGTTTTAAGAGTTCTTTGTATACTTTGGATAGCAGTCCTTTATCAGATATGTCTTTTGGAAATATTTCTCCCCATTTGAGGCCTGTTTTCTCTTGGCATTGTCTTTCATAGAACTGAAGTTTTTTTAAATTTTATTTTAATGAAGTCCAGCTTATGAATTATTCCTTTCATGGATGGTGCTTTTGGTGTTGTATGTAAAAAGTCATCACCATACCCAGGGTCATCTAGGTTTTCTCATATTATCTTCTAGGAGCTTTAATAGTTTTGCATTTCACATTTAGGTCTGTGATCCACTTTGAGTTAATTTTTGTGAAGGGTACATATTCTGTGTCTCTACCCACATTTGTTTTTTTTGCATGCGGATATTCAGTTGTTCCAGCACCATTTGTTGAAGAGACCATCTTTGTTCCATTGTCTTGCTTTTGCTCCTTTGTCAAAGATCAATTGACTGACTATATGATAGGGATTTATTTCTGGGCTCTCTATTCTGTTCTATTGACCTATATGTCTGTTCTTTTGCCAGTACCACACTGTCTTGACTACTGTAGCTTTATAGTAAGTCTTGAAGTTGTCGTGTCACTCCTCCAATTTTGTTCTTCTCCTTCAATATTGTGTTGGCTGTTTTGGGTCTTTTGACTCTCCATGTAAACTGTAGAATGAGTTTGTTGAAATCCATAGAATAACTTGCTGGTTTGCAAGTTTTAATTTGGTTTGCTTTGAATCTGTGGATCCATTTGGGAAAAACTGACATCTCAACAATGTAGAGTTTTCCTATTCATGAACATAAAATCTCTCTCCATTTATTAAGTTCTTTGATTTCATTCATCAGAGATTTATAGTTTTCCTCAGATCTTCTGTTTTGTTAGATTTGTAAGTAATTCATTATTTACATGCTAATGTAAATGGTATTTTTTTTTATAAATTTATTTATTTGTTTGTTTTATTTTTGGCTGTGTTGGGTCTTTGTTGCTGCATGCAGGCTTTCTCTAGTTGCAGTGAGTGGAGGCTATTCTTTGTTGCGGTGCACGGGCTTCTCATTGCAGTGGCTTCTCTTGTTGCAGAGCATGGGCTCCAGGTGCACAGGCTTCAGTAGTTGTGGCTCATGGGTTTAGTTGCTCCGTGGCATGTGGGATCCTCCTGGGCCAGGGATCAAACCCGTGTCCCCTGCATTGGCAGGTGGATTCCTAACCACTGCGCCACCAGGGAAGCCCCAGGTATTGTGTTTTTAATTTCAAATTCTACCTGAAATTTTTACCAAAATAAATGTAATTTATATCCATCCATCCAATTTACACATTTTTTTCTTGTGATGGAAACTTTCAAGATTTACTTTGTTAGCAACTTTCAAATATACAACACAGTATTATTAACTATAGTCACCGTGCTATACATTACATTCCCAGGGCTTATTTATTTTATAGCTGGGAGTTTGTACTTCTTAACCTCCTCCTTCCATTTCACCAACTCCTCACCCCTGCCCCTGGTACTGCTCATTTGTTCTCTGTATCCATGAACCCATGGTTGTTTTTTTTTTTTAACTTATTTGTTGTTTAGATTCTACATATAGGTGAGATTATACAGCATTTGTCTTTCTCTGTCTGACTTATTTCACTTAGCATGATGCCCTCAAGGTCTATTCATGTTGTTGCAAATGGCAAGATTTCCTTCTTTTTTATGGCTGAATGATATTCCATTATATATATCACATTTGTGAACACTTAGGTTGTTTCAGTTTCTTGGCTGTTGGAAGTAATGATGTAGTGAACATGGGGTGCATATATCTTTTCATGTTAATGTTTTTATTTTCTTTGGATAAATACCCAGAAATGGAATTGCTAAATCCTATGGTAGTTCTCTTTTTAGAGGGGACATTCTTGCCTTGTACCTGATCTTAGTGGGAAAGCTTTGAGTTTCTCACTATGAAGTATAATATAAGCTGTAGGTTTTTTGTAGATATTCTTTATCAAGTTGAGAAAGTTACCCTCTATTCCTAGTTTACTGAGAGTTTTTATTCTGAATGGATGTTAGATTTTGTCAGTGCTTTTTCTGCGTCTATTGATATAATCATGTGATTTTTCTTTTTTAGTCTATTGATGTGATGGATTACATTAATTGATTTTTGAATGTTGAACCAGCCTTGCATACCTGGAATAAATCCCACTTGATCATAGTGTACAATTCTTTTTATGTATTATTGGGCTTGATTTGCTAATATTTTGTTGAGGATTTTTGCATCTATGTTCATGACAGATACCGGTCATTAGTTTTTTTTCTTGTAATGTCTTTGTCTGGTTTTGGTATTAGGGTAATACTGGACTCATAGAATGAGTTAGGAAGTATTCCCTCTGCTTCTGTCCTCTGGAAGAGACTGTAGAGAATTGGTGTAATTTCTCCCTTAAATGTTTTGTAGTATTCATGAGTGAACCTACCTGGGCCTGATGCTTTCTGCTTTGGAAGGTTGTTAATTATTGATTCAAATTTTGAGATAGACCTATTCAGGTTATCAATTTCTTCTTATGTGAGTTTTGGCAGATTATGTCTTTCAAGGAATGGGCCCATTTCATCTAGGTTATCGAATTTGTAGGCATAGAATTGTTAATAATGTTCCTTTACTGTGCTTTTGATGTTCATGGGATCAGTAGTGATGGCCCATCTTTCATTTCTGGGAAGTATAATTTTGTCTTCTTTCTTATTTTCATGGTTAGCCTTGCTGGAGGTTTATTGATTTTGTTGATCTTTTCAAAGAAACTGCTTTTGGTTTTGTTAATTTTCTGTATTGATTTCCTATTTTCAGTTTCATTGTTTTCTACTCTAGTTTTAACGTTTCTTTTCTTTGGCTTGCTTTAGGCCGATGGTGCTTTTCTTTTTCTAGTTCCCTAAGATGGAAGCTTGGATTGTTGATTATAGAGCTTTCTTCTTTTCTAGTATATGCATTTGTCACTATCAGTTTCCCTCTAAACTCTGCTTACTCTGGATCTCACAAATTCCAGTAAGTTGTATCTTCCTTTTCATTTAGTTCAAAATACTAAAAAAAAATTTTGAGACTTCTTCTTTGACGCATGTGTTATTTAGAAGTGAGTTGTATAGTATCCAAATACTTTGCCTTTTCCAGTTATCTTTCTGTTACTGATTTTCAGTTTAATTCCATTGTGGTCTAAGAACATATTTTATGATTTCTATTCTTTTAATTCATTCATTGTATTTTTTTTTTTTTTGAGGACACATTCCACATTTTATTTACAATTTAAGACTAACGTTAATCTCAAAATCACATATCCATACATCTATTTCCTTTTTGTTGATTTCACTTAAATGTAAATGCATGGTTTGTCCAACAAAGACTAAACAACTCTTCACCGCGTCTGGTACATGGAACACCCAGGAACAGCTTGTAACGGAAATCCGTCCACCTCCCCACAACAATTTTATTATAAATACAGGTATCAAAACAATCCTGAACATATTTTTGATACTACTAGTAGTCAGCACCTATACCGCTTCAATAATGAACACATCTTGTGACAATATTCATTGTACCTGCTATTTTAGACAATTTCAACGGAAGCTCTTTCACTAAGCAAGAGCACGCCGTTCCGGGTTTTCCTTCTCGAGCTTTCTCTTCAGAAACACATCTGCTTGCACAGCCATCTGACTCTTCTCGCTGTTCTTCCACCTGGAAACCTGAGTTCCACTCTGAGTACTCCAGGTTCATGCTTAAATGACGGTGCCTTAACAAGAAAAAAAACTGTGCTGAATTTTCCTCCTGTTACCTGAAAACATAATGGGTGTACATATATTAAATATACTCTTACAGATGTCCAGGTCATGTTTACCAGCTGGAATTATCTTACTTAATGTGTGGGTATTTTGCATTGTGATATTTAATCAAGACATTAACATGAATAGAAGGTTGTTGATTTAAGACAAGTTTTAAATCCACTAAAATTAATTGTTGTATGTTTGTCCTTCTGGTGGCTGTGGAAGCTTCATATTTTCTTTGGACATCATTAGACGTCTTAGCTCTTGAAGTACAACTTTAATGCTGTATGAATTTTGCCATTTTGCTAACACTGGTATGCTCCGTGCGTCCACCATTCCACTGGAATTATTTATTCCATTCATATTAATTTTGGTTACAAATCTAACTGATGGAGGTGCTTCTGGGTATTTAGGTCCACATTCTACTTTCAGGCTATATATTCTGTTTTCATAATTTGTCTTTTCTCCTCTCTATCTGGAATGTTCTCCATCCCCATCACCACCTTCTGAAATCCTACTAGCCAGTCCTTTAAGGCTCATTCCAAATACAACTTCCTCCACTGTTCAGCCTTCCTCAATTTTTCCAGCCTTGGTGGCCCAATAATCATGCCTGTCCACCTTGTAAGTGTCATATCTTCATCATCTTCAAGGCCCCAGCTAACCGTACCATCGCCTACTCCTTTTTGTCCTTCTTCCAACAAGCGAAAATTACGAGGAACTTTAACGCCTGTGGAGACCGCCATCTTCCCGTTCATTGTATTTTATTAAGCAAAATGGGATCTGTTTTGGGTGTATGTTCCAGGTTAGATTGGAAATACATATTCTGCCAGTTTGGGGTGAAGTATTCTATGAATATCAATTTATATTGATGGGTGCTGTTCAGTTCAGCTATATCCTTACTATTTTTCTACCTGCAGGATCATCTGTCAATTAATGAGACAGGGGTGATGAAGTCTCCAATTAAAATAATGGATTCGCCTATTTCTCCTACAGTTTTATCAGGTTTTACCTCACCTATTTTGGCACTTTGTTGTTAGATGTATACATGTTAAGGATTGTTATTCTTCTTGGACAGTTGAGTCTTTTATCATTAGGTAATGCCCCTCTTCATTCCTGCTATTTTTTTGCTCTGAAGTCTGCTTTGTCTGAAATTAGCATAGATACTACAGCTTTCTTTTGATTAGTGTTAGTATGGTGTAATTTTCTCCATTCCTTTACTTTTAGTTTATCTGTCCTTTATATTTCAAGTGGATTTCTTATAGATAACATATAGTTGGGTCTTGTTTTTTTAATCCATACTGATAGTCTCTGTCTTTTAATTGGTTTATTTAGACCATTCACATTTACAGTCGTTATTGATATACTTGGATTAATGTCTGCCATTTAAAAAATTGTTTTATATTTGTCACACTCATTCTTTGTCTCTATTTTTCATCTTCTCTTTTTCTGCCTTCTCTAGTTTTAATTGAGCATTTTATATATTTCCATTTTCTCTACTCTGTTAGCTTATCAATTATCCTTCTTCTTAAACTTTTTTTTTTTTTAGTTGTGGTCCCAGAGTTTGCAATATACATTTACAATAATCTAAGTTTACTTTAAATAACACTGTACCACTTCATGAGTAGTGCAGGTAACTTATACCAGAATGTTTTTAGTTCTTCTCTCCCATCCCTTATTCTCTTGCCATCATTCATTTTACTTATCCATAAGCTATATGTATCCAACACATTGTTGCAGTTAATTATTTGAGCAAACAGTTATGTCAGAGCAGTTAAGAAAAACAAAAGATTTTATTTTACCTTCATTTATTCCTTTACTAACTCTGTTTTTCCTTTATGTAGTATCGAGTTTCTGATCTATATTACTTCCTTCTCTCTGAAGAACCTCTTTTGACATTTCTTGCAAACGTTTCTTGCAGGTCTACAGGCAACAAATCCTCCCCTCCTCTTTTTTTCCTGAGAAAATCATTGTATCTCCTTTGCCATGAAGGATAATTTAACTAGGTACAGAACTCTAGATTGGTAGATTTTTTTCCTTCAACAGTTTATATATTTCACTCTAATCTTTTCTCACTTTCCTGGCTTCTGAAGAGAAGTCCAGTGTAATTCTTATCCTTGTTCCTCTACAGGTACACCTCTGTAGTGATTTCTCTCTTTGGCCTCTTTCAAGATTTCATGTTTGATTATGGTTTTCTGCAATTTGCATATGATATTCCCAGATGTAGTTTTTTGGTATTTAATCTGCTTGGTGTTCTCTGAGCTTTCTGGATATGTGGATTGGTGTTTGTCATTAATTTTGGAATATTCTCAGCCATTATTATTTCAAATATTTTTTCTGCCCTTTTCTCTCTTTTCCCCCTGCGTTTTTATTATGCATGTGTTACACCTTTTGCAGTTGTCCCACAGTTACTGGATATTCTGTTCTTTTCTTTTTTCTTTTCAGTTTGGGATGTTTCTATGGATGTACCTTCAAGATCACGATTTCCTTAGCCATGCTCAGTCTATTGATGAGGCTATCAGAAGCATTCTTAATGTCTGTTACAGTGTTTTTGATCTCTAGCACTTCCTTTTTTTTTTTTTTCCTAGCACTTCCTTTTGATTCTTTCTTGGAGTTCCCACCTCTTTGCTTATATTTCTCATCTGTTCTTGCATGTTGTCCATTTTTTCCATTTAATCCCTTAGCTTATTTCCACTGTCAGTGTCAAAGCTTAGAATGGTTCTGATTTTGCTTTGTCTCTTCAGACTGTGTTCTTTCTAGCCTTTTAACATGACTTGTAATTTTTTGTTGAAAGCTGGACATGATGCATTGGTATATAGGAACTGAGGTAAAACAACTTTAAGGGTGAGGTTTTATGTTTATCTAGTTAGGAGTTAAGCTGTGTTTAATGTTTACTCTAGATGTATGTGTTAGAGGATTCAGTTTCCTCTTGTGTCCTTGTTGCTGTTTCCCGTTTCTTTGGGTTTTCCTAGAAACTCCTCCTTAAGTAGAGTTGGTATCCTGCATCTCTCTCAGTTGTCATCCACTGTCATTATACTGTAGCCTTGTTGATGTGGTGTTAAGTATTGGAAAGGGTAAGCAATCTATAATTTTATGATTAAATTTTAGGGTTTTTTTTTTTTTTTTTTTTTTTTTTGGTGGGCCTGCGTCCCTTCAGAATTATCTTTTAGCTTTTTCTTTTCCTTCCCTGATGTGAGACAGAAAAGCTCCAGGGGCTCAAGTTGTCTAATTGTCATTCCCATAGGTCAGATAAGGGTCTTGAGGGCAGTGTTTTGTTATGGAGAACAGAATGCAATGATCGTATTTCATATTTCATGGTGGTTACTTCCTCCCTCTCCCTGCTGGAAACAAGAGGAGATTTTTCTCCCATCTTCATTGTGAGAACATGGTAAGGCTACTGGAGGTAAAACTCATGAAAATGTTGGAGACCCTTAAAGACTGAGTCCCCGAAACTTTTAACCCTCAAGCTAGTCCATGCTCAGTTTCCAGCTATTAATCACCATTAATTAAGTTAATATTTAATTACCATTAAATGTTCTGGTACTAACTGGTAGGTTACCATCTCCATTGTTTTTGCTCCTGCTTAACTATGGTTCTCTGTACTGATCTGTCTCTCCAGTCTTTAGGATGGTGGTTTGCTCTGTTCGATTATCTGATGGGTCTAAGAAGAGCCATTGCTTTTCTGTGTGTTCAGGATGGGAGTGATGACTTCTGAGCTCTTTACATGTTGAAGTGGAAACTAAAAATCCTTCTTTTTTTTTTTTAAAGTAACTTTCCTGGACTTAAAATCTGTGGAATCTCTGTCTGCTGTGATGTTCTGCCACTGATGATATCTGTGCTCTCATTTTTCAGTTCTTTTTATTTTTCAACCAGGCCTCCTAGAGGTTGCCAATGGGTCTGTGTATGTTATTGGTTAACCCATAATTGGTCAGGAACTTGGCACAAACACTAGGCTTCCAATCTCTGCCAGTTGATCTCTGTGTCATTTGCAGAGCACATTCAGTGTTCATGCTGTTTTCAAACTGGCCTCCGTTTTTACCTTTTCTTGGGCCTTGTTTGGTCTTCCCTGTGCATGAACATAGCCAACCAGTCAGCCAGGGTTGTGTGGGAAACTAATCAAGTATCTTCCCACTAAATTTTTGGCTCTGCCTGTGATTCTGCATTCCCCTCCTAGGGCCATAACCTCAGACTAGGAGAAATGCAGGCATTCCCCATTCACTCCTTTGAGTGGATTTTCCATTTTCCTTTTCAAATCCATTCACCCCTTGAACCTCACCTGCCAACAGCAATCTGCTGGTTTTCTTGAGCAGCTATGTCCTGGTAACACTACAGTACTGATTGAGCTGTGGGGTGGAGGGGTTAAGGATCACCCCAGGTAAGAACACCACACACTCCCATTGTTTCAGCACCTTTTCATGAATAAACTCTTTTCAATTTGTTGCTTCAATTTGGTCAATTTGTAGAGCCCTGACATGGTTGCTCTTTTGAAAGTTTTGTCCAGTTTTATCATTGTTTTCTGAGGAAAGGGTTTGTGAACCTCTTCACTACTTTATAACGAGATAATATCTACCTCCAAATATATCTTTGTTTAGTTTTTTTCTTATGGTAAATATTTCTTACTCTTAAAATTATTCCTCATGTAAACTCTTTGTTACCAGATTCTTCACTGTTCTTTCATGTTTCTCTGTATACACTAATTTGCCAGTATTCCTTTGAAAATGTGGTGGTTATAAATGGTGAAGAACCTCTAGGTGTGGCCTGACAACAGCAGAGATGAATAGGGTTACTAGCTTCTTTGACCTGTACACTAATTCCTATCAGTTTGGCCTGAAGTGGCATTAGCCACACCATACTATTGGCACCAATCAAGCCCATGGTCAACCAGAGCTCTGAGTTTTTGTTCATAGAAAATACCACTCATTTTGATTCTTCATCTTTTCTTTCAGTTGTGCAATTGAAATTTTTGGACATGAGTGGAAGTTTTGCAGCAAAATTTTTTATTAAATTTCACCTTTGATTTTAGTACATAGTTCTACCCTTTCAAGATCCCTTTGGATTTTATTATGTGAAATATGAAATGTATACTTTCTGTTTCTTCAAATTGTTGAAAGAAATGTGTGATTTTGGCATTCTTTGTTCTGTGAGAACCCTTGCTGATTCTTAATAATCACATAACTTTTAAAATAAGTGTTTACAAGTCATCTGTTTAATAGTCTAGATAGGGCAAAGGAGAAAGCATTTTGCTGTGTTATGATAAACCTGTCTTTATATTAACACTGATTTTTAAATCTGTACTTTAAGCATTTTCCAAATTATAATGTACTGTGTACCTCTTTGAGATGATCTCATTTTGTGCCATGGCTTAAAAATCATCTTCAGCTTCTGATATTATAAATTAATTTTATTACTTGAGACACCTCCCCCCACTAGAACGTAAGCTCCATGAGGGCAGTGACTTTATCTGACAGTTCCTGGCCTATAGTAAGCACTTAAATATTTGTTGATTGAATGGAGGGATAGTTTTCTGGTCTTTTAAAAAAAATTCACCGTTTTTTTCCGCATTGTTTGAAACTTACAGAAAAATTACTGAGATAGTGCAGAGAATTTCTATATACCTATACCTAGTTTCCTCTGTTACTAACATCTTACATTAGGATGGCACATTTGTTCCAATTAATGAACCACTATTGATAGTATGAGTGAACGCTATGGATATTTGTTAACCGTGTCCATACTTTATTCAGATTTCCTTAGTTTTCTCCTAATGTCTTTTTCTGTGTCAAGATCCCATCCAGGATATCATACGCCATTTAGTATACTTAAGCTCTTTCTGGCTGTGACAGTTTTTTTGGCTCCCCTTGTTTTTTATTACTTTGACAGTTTTGAAGAGTACTGGTTAGAAATTTTGTAAATGTCTCACTATTGATGTTTGTTTGATGATTTTTCTTGATTAGGCTGGGGTTGTGGGTTTTTGGGAGGAGGACCACAGAGGTAAAGTGCCATTCTCATTATATCAAATGAAGGCTACTACTAGCAACATGACTTACCACTGTTGGTATTGACCTTGTTCACTTAGCTGAGGTAGTGTTTGTCCTGTTTCTCCGCTGTAAAGTTGACACTCAGCCCTCAGCCCCTTTCCATGCTCTATCCCCTTTGGAAGGAAGTCACCGTGCTTAGCTCACACTTAAAGAATGGAGAGTTAATGCTCCACTTCCTGAGGCCATGGTATCTATCTACATAAATTATTTGGAATTCTTCTGCACAGGAGATTTGTTTGTTTTCCCAAATATACTTATTTATTCAGTCATTTATTTATATCAGTGTGGACTCAAGGATATTTTTTTGTATACTTCGGTGTTATAACCCACTGCTAATTTATCTATTTTGTTCCTCAAATTGTTCCCGCTTTGACCACTGGGAGCTCTTTAAGTTGATTTTCTTTGGGTATTTTTTTGGCACTCCCTTTTCACACCTAAATGTAGTTTAAAACCCTCTCAATAAAGTCAAATCTGGTACCAATTTCAAACTTCTGTGAGAATGTTCTGTCATTTTTCAGGAGCTAATGGCTCTTTGACAAGAGCTATTTGGTAAAACAAAACAAAACAAAACAGAACATGCCAAAGCAGAAATGGACTATGATACGTGGTTGCAGCTCAGCACAAGTCTTTATATGCAGGTTAGATAAAATTCAAGTCATTTACTTCCTGATAGTTGCACAGTCAAGAGTTCCAACTGTTAACCCTTCTTTTCCAGAGGTAAGCATGAATAGGTTGTCTGAGTTCGTTAAACCAAAAGAAACTAAATAGAATATGTGTTTATGCATGTAGAATGTAGGTACTTGATTGGATATTAGGATACTTCCAACTTTTAGTCTAGGTCAGTTTTATACATCTCATTTTCAAAGATTTCTTATGCCATTAGTTTCTTTTTTTTTCTCTTTTTTTTTTTTTTGGCCGTGTGACGTGGCTATTCCCTGACTAGGGATCAAACCCAGGTTCTTGGCCGTGAAAGTGTGGAGTCCTAACCACTGGACAGCTGGGGAATTCCCCATTAGTTTCAGAAAGAAGTAGGAAATTGTCTCTACAAAGAACCATGAGTCATCTTGGGTATACACATACCTCCTTTTAAATTGTGTATCCTATGAATTACCACATGACTAGCTCATCAAGAGAGCTTCTTAGCAATGTTCTTTTGCATTTTATAGCATGTTACAGTTTACAAAGAACTTTCGCTCAACTCATAACATTTCACGCTTACAACAACGCTAAGGCTGATTGGGTGGCATTGCCCCTGTTTTATGGATGAATGAGGCACAGGAAATCTGTAATGCCAGAGGTCACGTAGCTAGCAGGTGCATCTAGGCCTGGAACTTTAGCTGGGAGCCGTAGCTCTTAGCACAGTGCTGTTTCCAGCATTAGTGTGTCATGTTGCTAAATTTGGGGAGATTTATGGGATACTCTAGATCAGTACTGAAAAATGGAGCAACTTTGAACACGATCTTTTCCCCAGTATTTGGTGGCAGATTTGGTCCTGGGCGAACGGGAAGTGAGCAGCATTCACTGTTAAAACTCTGAGCCTTTTAGTCCTTTGCCCTTCTGCTCCAGGAACTCTGGGCTTCTCTTATACCCTCCTACCCTCCACTCCTCTTTCAAAACCTTCTCTTAGAGCCCAAGCAATGAGAGTTGACAATAGGACCATTTAACCATTGGATCCATAAACACAGAGCTGGGGGCTTTGGAATTGGCAAGAGCTGAATAAAATGTTGGAATTCTGGAAAGGAATTACTGAATGAAAAATATGAAACTGTGAAATTGACGTTAATTAATGTTCAAGTTTTTACAAAATGAAACACGTTTACCCATCAACTACAACTCCTTAAAACTCATATAGTTTTACGCGCATTTCCTTAAATGTGGGATGCAGGGTATTTGGTATAATGTGAGAGAGGTATGGCTTGCAAAAAAAGCAAGAGTGCATGGGGTCCTTAGAGGCCTTCAAGCAGCCCTTGTTGGTAGCTAGCAGTTTCCCTTTAGCTTTCCTAGCAGTCCTGTGCCACACAGCCTCCTCTCCTTGCAAACAGTGGTGGCCCCCCTGGTCTCCCCCATCTCTGTGGACCAGCCTATGTTGTGACCAAGTCTGAGGGCAAAAGATGTTTAGTCCCAAGGTGAAAACTACTCAAAAGAACAGCATTTTCAAGGAAGGAAGTCAATGCTCCTCCATAGAGGCAATGGCTGGTTTGAGAGAAGAGGAAAAATATATGCATAATCCTTTGATCTGTCAAATGAAAGGCATGTCCTCAAGTGAATAGATGCAATACACAGGGGTGTACTTACTGAGCTGGGTGGGGGGGAGGTATAAATCACACAAATAATATGTTCATTCTGTGTGAGAGTATATAATATATGTAGGACATAATCACAGAAATTTGAAGTGGATAATGTGTAAGGTTATCCTGGCTGGTCCCTGGAGCCAGCGTGGGGTTGATATCACTTTGTCTTATCTAATTGGCAGCATGGGTAAGGGTTCTTTTGCCATGCTTCTTTTAAAATCAGAGATTCTCCCTGGAGGTGTGGGGTGTCATTTAAAGCCTTTTGGGGTGTGTGCATTGTCTTCTGTCTTCTCCTTATAAATAGAAGGTCCGTTTAGCCCCTGGAGACCCAAGTACTTCAGAGATGAAGTAGAGAGCGTAACTCTATCTCTTTCCCCTGAAAAACCCACTTGTCCAAATTCTTCGACCTGCTAGACTGATGGAAGGGGTGGCGAGAGGGCTGATTACTCCAGCTCCAAGCATCTCAGGCTGATTGCAGAATGGCTGTTGCTGTGATAACAAGCTCTTACAGTTGTACAGGGCTTCCAAATGTTAACTAATACTTTGTCATCCACTCGCACCCACACAGTTTATGACAGCGCTAGGAGGACCCCTCTGTTCCCCTAGACAAGGATAGAGTCAGAGAGGGTAAGTGGCTGATCCAAGGTCATATAGCTGGTGGGTGGTGAGAGCAGAACTGAAACCCAGCCACTTGGTCCCACATCCAGTGATTCCCTCCGCATAACTGGGAGCAGGTTTTTTGTTGTTGTTGTTTTGTTTTTTAACATCTTTATTGGAGTATAATTGCTTTACAATGGTGTGTTAGTTTCTGCTATATAACAAGGTGAATCAGCTATACGTATACATATATCCCCATATCTCCTCCCTCTTGTATCTCCCTCCCACCCTCCCTATCCCACCCCTCTAGGTGGTGACAAAGCACTGAGCTGATCTCCCTGTGCTATGCGGCTGCTTCCCACTAGCTATCTATTTTACATTTGGTAGTGTATATATGTCCATGCCACTCTCTCACTTCGTCCCAGCTTACCCTTCCCCCTCCCCATGTCCTCAAGTCCATTCTATGTCTGTGTCTTTATTCCTGTCCTGCCCCCAGGTTCTTCAAAACCATTTATTTTTTTTTTAGATTCCATATATATGTGTTAGCATACGGTATTTGTTTTTCTCTTTCGGACTTACTTCACTCTGTATGACAGACTCTAGGTCTATCCACCTCACTACAAATGACTCAGTTTTGTTCCTTTTTATGGCTGAGTAATATTCCATTGTATATATGTGCCACATCTTCTTTATCCATTCATCTGTCGATGGACACTTAGGTTGCTTCCATGTCCTGACTATTGTAAATAGAGCTGCAGTGAACATTGTGGTACATGACTCTTTTTGAATTATGGTTTTCTCAGGGTATGTGCCCAGTAGTGGGATCGCTGGGTCATATGGTAGTTCTATTTTTAGTTTTCTAAGGAACCTCCATACTGTTCTCCATAGTGGCTGTATCAATTTACATTCCCACCAACAGTGCAAGAGGGTTGGGAGCAGGTTTTTGTCCTCCTTTTCTTCCTTTGGACTGGTGAGTAGCTGGAGCCCTGGCAATGAGGGGATGCTGGCGTGGTGTGTGCCTCTGTGGCAGTGCAGTCATCCTTCAGTATCCATGGGGGACTGGTTCCAGGAACCCTCCCTGGATACCAGAATCTGCAGATGCTCAAGTCCCTTGTGTAAAATGGCATAGTACAGTGGACCTCTGGAACCATGGGTTCTGCATCTGCAGATTCAATCCACAGTTGGTTGAATCAGAAAATGAGGAACTATGGTTACGAGGGCTGACTATCTAAGAGAAAGCCCGGAAGGCTATTTCGGGATGGGCCCTCCAGGATAGTGGGCTACAGCTGGGGAGCATCACTAACTAACAGGGTTCGGTCCCTAATTATTTCCATTTAGAACCTTCTTGACTTTTAGGGATAGTGAGGAAAAGCCCTGGGTGTGGAATGAGGTGAGCTGGGTTCAAGCCTGCTCTGTACTACGTGGGCTATTCTAAGGAGGTTATTCAATGTATAGTCCTTACATCCTGGTTCCTGAAAGGATTCAGTAATTTTCAAAAGTGATTATTATGGTGCAAGATAAAACACTAAAAAATAAGTTTAAAAATTAGTGAAGGGACCAAATGTAAAATAGATAGCTAGTGGGAAGCAGCTACATAGCACAGGGAGGTCAGCTCGGTGCCTTGTGACGACCTAGAGGGGTGGGATAAGGAGGGTGGGAGGGAGAAGCAAGAGGGAGGGGATGTGGGGATATATGTATACATATAGCTGATTCACTTTGTTATACAGCAGAAACTAACACAACATTGTAAAGCAATTTTACTCCAATAAAGATGTTAAAAAAAAATTAGTGAAGGGGAACATTAGGCAGGACATTTTGAAGCTCCCTTAAGAATGAATCATGGGACATGATTAAGGCCCAAGGATGCATTGGTTAAGGGACAAGGCAAGGGTGTCTGTTGCACATATTACTTGGTGATAAAGGAATATGATGAGTTTAATGGCTTGTGTTTTAGGGTTACCAGTGGTGGTACTAATTTCTTCAGCATCGAAAGAGTCACATCAAATACTTCCTTTGAGAGCAAAACTGGAATCAGAGTGAGAGTCCCAAAAGACATTGCATGAAGTCTTATTCTGTTGCTAGAGAAGGGCCTCAGATTGGGCTCTAAGTGTCCAAGGTGCCAAAGCAGGAGAGAACCACAATCTGATTGGGCCAGCAAACCTTTTCTTTAATGGGTCAGATAGTAGGTATTTTAGGCTTTGTGGGCCACATACATCTCTGTTGCATTTTCTTGTTTGTTTGTTTGTTTTGTTTAGTTTTTCACAGCCCTTTAAAATCCTTAGCTTGTAGACCATCCGAAAACTAGCTGTGGATCAGATTTGGCTGTAGTTTGCTGACCTTTGTCCGATAGATGGTTGGTAAGGTAAAAACAAGTTGCTGTGGGGAGATGCTGAAATCGCAGAGAAGTGTGTCTGGGGACTCCTCACTGAGTAGACACTGCACAGCAGCAGTCATATGTGTTAAAGGTCATCTAGGGGAAGGATTAATACCCCCTTTTGAAAACTGCCAAGCCAGGCAAGGTGGCCCCTGATTCCAAAAGTGTATCAGCCCCACTCAGGGTGAGAGGCAAGTCATTCAACCTACCTGAGCCTCTGTTTTCTCCTCTTTTATCTAAGATGGGGATAATAATAAAAGTCCTGCTTGACTTCTAGGGTAACTGCAAGGATCACATGAATTTCTGTACGTGAAATTGCCTTGTAAATGATTCTAACGACCCTTAAAGTTAGTTACTATTTATCAGCTTGGCATCATCAGTGCCAGGGAGCCAACCTGTGCCAACCATATTCATGAGAAGCCATACAGAATCCCTGTTCTGGAGAAGATTCCAAGCAAGTGAGAGAAGAGAGGCAGGAGAGGGGAGGACTTCAGTTCAACCCACATGCACATGGTGGGTGAGACCAAAGAAGCGCCACAGTGACAAAACTAAATGTGACGTGCTGCAGTCACCCACAGAGAGTCACCCAGCAACTTGGCTGTGCAGATTTATTTGCTGCTCTAATAATGTACTAACACCTTCCTTTAGCTGAGCACTTATTTTCCTTTCGTTATTATTTGTCAGATGTTGTGCTAGGCCCTTTATACAAATTATCTCCCCCCAATCTCACAGACATCCTAGGAAGCAGGTCTTAGTATCCCCATCTTTTCGAGGAGGAAACGGAGGCTTGAGTCTTCAGGCAGATATCACGTGGCCAGTCAGTGTAAGGGTTGGGACGCTAGGAACAGCTGGGAGTAGGAGAGGCGAGCCTGGTGGGCTTCCTGGACGAAGCAAGTGTGAAGCACAGTTTAAGAGAAAGAGAAGGACAGGGGCAAGCGAGGAGGTTAGGGCAAGTGACATGAGTTCAGCTTCCTCTTGTTATTCACATGCTCAGATGCCCCACGTGCTTCCTGCCCCCCTGACTTGGCTTCTCTCACTCCTTCAGAAGGTTAGGATAGGAAGGCAGTGAGCTTGAAGGGGCCAAATTTGTTGCTGCCTTTTCTTTTTTTAAATTTTATTTATTTATTTATTTATTTTTGGCTGTGTTGGGTCTTCGTTTCTGTGCGAGGGCTTTCTCTAGTTGCGGCAAGCGGGGGCCACTCTTCATCGCGGTGCGCGGGCCTCTCACTGTTGCGGCCTCTCTTGTTGCGGAGCACAGGCTCCAGACGCGCAGGCTCAGTAATTGCGGCTCACGGACCTAGTTGCTCCGTGGCATGTGGGATCTTCCCAGACCAGGGCTTGAACCCGTGTCCCCTGCATTGACAGGCATATTCTCAACCACTGCACCACCAGGGAAGCCCCGCTGTCTTCTCTTTTATCTTCTTTTTTTTTTTCTTTGCCTGTGCTGTGCGGCTTGTGGGATCTTAGCTCCCCAACCAGGGATTGAACCCGGGCCCTCTCGGCAGTGAGATCACTGAGTCCTAACCACTGGACCGCCAGGGAATCCCCTGTTGCTGTCTTTGTGCATTGTACTTAACTTCACAGAAACCGCTAGAGGCTTGGATTCTTGGTTCCACCTCTGCCCCCATGTTATTGTGGGACCTTGGGAGGTGCCCACCCTGCCCTAAGCTCACTTGTTTCCTCTGCAGTTGAGAATACTGATTTCCCAAGGCCCTTCCACTTGTGCAGTATCCTAGACTGTAAGGTCCTCAGACACAGCAGCTGCATCCAGTGGTGAGGAAATAAAGTTTCCTCAGGAATGTCAGAACGCCCAGCATTGGCTCCTGGGCCCACTGGAAAATGAGGTATCCTGTAAATGAGTTTTCCAAATACCTGAGGCTGGCCTTTTTAAACCCTCAAACTTTGTTTTGTATACCTAACTGAGGACAGAAGTGTTTCCTGAGATGTGTGCTGCTTTTTATTTCTTATTAAACAGAGCATATCAAACATCATTGATCTTTTCATTTCTAGTCCAGACCATTTTTTGTGCTGTAAAATTTTCAGATGTATTTATTGAGTTGTATAAAGATTCTTTCCTTTGCACTAAATGGTTGTTATTTTCAAGAGATCTTATATCTGATTTTCTGGGGTATTTTTAGTCTCTATCACATTATATATTACCTCTTGCCATTGTCTTTGTGCTATTACTATTAACTTCTCATACATATGAGTTTCTGGCTTCAAAAATCCACTGAGCTAGGAAACCAGATCACCTCCCTTGCTTGGGTGGAAGAATAAATAGGAGTAGAATGTGAGTGTCATTCTTTTCATCTTTTTTATGTTCTGTGTTCTTTTTCTCAGACCTCTCATGGTGTTACAGTTGCTCCTTGAATTTCTGCCCTCAGCATCTCTCAGGTGCTGGGTTATGCAGGAATAATCGTGTTACCCTGTGGACAAATGTCCGCAGAGAAAGGAAGAGTGTCCTCCTTTGAGGCAGTGCCTGTGACTCGAAGTGCCAAATTCCTTGGGTTCGGCTTTTTCTTGCCATGTTAATTGCTAACTGATTTCCTTGTCCTCAGTTTCTGTAACCTCTGGGTCATCGTCAAGCCCAAGAACACAGCATATGTCTCATTTCCAAACTCAGTTCTTCCCTGAATAACACGGGGGAGAGGGGACTCTGTAAACAGGTTGAGTTGTGAGTATCATTTATATTCATTAGCGCTAATTATTATGTACATGCAGCCAGAGGCTGAAACACATCTTTTATAAATGGAAGGAGTGCATAAATAAATGGCTACTTCTGCATATTATGTTGACTATGGTTTCTCTTTTTATTTCCTAGTCTATGATTTCCATGTGCCACCCTCCCCCCATGAGGGGACTTGTCCCATATTTACACTGTCTGATTTCTTTTTGATAGGAAGGGAAGGAAGGGTAGGATATGATCACTAACTTTTCTGATGTCTGGTCTATTAGTCTTTTCTCCCTTTCTTTTGGTCTATTATTTTATGCTACTAGTACTTTCCTTGTCATCAGAAATATGTTGGGGGACTTCCCTGGTGGTGCAGTGGTCAAGAATTCGCCTCCCAGTGCAGGGACACGGGTTCGATCCCTGGTCTGGGAAGATCCTGCATGCCGCAGAACAACTGAGCCTGTGCACCACAGCTACTGAGCCTGCGCTCTAGAGACCGCAAGCCACAACTACTGAAGCCTGTGTGCCCTAGAGCCCGTGCGCCACTGCAAGTACTGAGCCCACGTGCCGCAACTACTGAGCCCGTGTGCCACAACTACTGAAGCCCGGGCGCCTAGAGCCCGTGCTCTGCAACAAGAGAAGCCACTGCAGTGAGGAGCCCGCGCACCACAATGAAGAGTAGCCCCCGCTCGCCGCAACTAGAGAAAGCCCGTGCGCAGCAATGAAGACCCAACGCAGCCAAAAAAAAAAAAAATTAAATTAAAAAAAAAAAAGAAAGAAATATGTTGGAAGCTGACGTGATGGATTCTGCTCTCTCCATCACATGTCTCCATGTTGGTGCGTGGGAGCCTGGCTGGTCACTGCCCGAGGTGGCACTTAAGCCAAGCTCTTCAACATGCCCATGGATGGCTGGGCCACCAGTAGCCACAAGGGTCAGCAGCCCTGCGCCCCCGACCATTGGCAGGTGGCAGTTCAACCTTTTTTTCTTTGCAAAGATATGGTCAGCACAGGAGGAGCATGCCAGAAGGAAAGGGGTCAACTCTTCAGCACACCCCTTTTAAAAGGTTGCTGACCTCTAATCTAATCCAATGGTTTATTTACTGCTGCTGTCACCTTTCTAAAGTGCTGTGAACTCAAAGGTTTTTGTGCGCATCTCAGGGGGCTGGCCTTCATCTTGGAGTTGGTCTCTTATTTCTGCTTGTATTTCTGCTCAACTTGTGATCTTTGAGAACAAAAGTCTAATGTGCTGCTTTCAATATGCAGATATCAATATGCAGAAATGTTGTGGAAAAAATTGTTAAAGATATGAAGCTCCTCCCATTCTTTGAATGCAAAAATCATTGACTAGTAAGAGCATCACATTCTTATTTATGGGTCTGTTTTCAGTTTCCTGGTCCAATTACAGTATCAAAAGTAAAAGTTCCATTTTCCCCCACAGTAGAACCAGTTATTAGAACTTTGTATCTTAAACTGTGGAAGCACTAAGTTGGATGGTATCTACATTAGAGGCAGTTGTGGCATGCAAAACTGAGACCCAAAGAGAAAATGGGAGATTCTCAGCTAATTCCTCAAAGTAAGTTAAAAGATGCATCTGTATTTAAAACGGTAAAATCAATAGAACAGAAAGGCATCGACGGGTCATGTAAAGCAATGGTGAGTTTAAAAAAAAGCTATTAAAAAGTACTTAGTCTTGTCTTTTTAGGTTTATCTATATTTATAAAGAGCGATTTTTCAATTAACATACATTGGTGTAATTCACTGAACCTGTTGGTAGGGGTTAGGGATGATTTATCCTCTTCCTTTCTTTCAATGCATATCTTTGCACATGCAAGCATTAGTTTAAGAAGTTTATGATTTGGAGAAGATAGATAAGTCCGCCTGGGCCAAGTGCCAAGCACAGCCTACATGGAATGTGTGGGGAGCCAAGATTGAAGCAGAGCCTGGATAAGGGATGGCAGCAGAGCAGGGGTGACCCGAACTCCTGGCCAGCAGTTAAGAGATGTGGGTAGACAGCTGGGGGTTTTAGAGCAGGTCATGACCACGAGGGATCTAAAAACCCGGAGCCGGTTCTGGCTTTGTCGCTGACAAACTGTGGGATCTTGAGCTTAGACACGAGCTTCTCCAGGCTTAAGTTTTTCATTTACACCATGAGAGTAACAAAGTCTGTCCTATGGTGATTGTGAAAAGGCATGGAGACCCCGTAATAGAATTCCTGTTGGAATCCACAGTGCCTCTTGGTCAGTCAGTGCACCATATTGACTTGGACTTCTTGGCACACCAGCTTCCCTAGTTATTTTTTAGATGTTAAAATGTGAAATAACACACTAAGACTCTGGGTAACACTATGTTATACTAATAATCAAATTTAAGTCTCATAATGATAAGGGTAAATAACATGGCAAGAGCACAGATTGGGTTCGTTGGGGGTCTCAGGGATAAAAATTCATTGTCGAATATCTACCTGTCATGGAAACAAAAACAAGCTAACAGATTTCCCAAAACTTTTCTTTTCACTGCTTGCCAATTTTCTCTATTTTCCTCACTGTCAAGAACAGAGTCATGGAAATCAACGGTGCCCACTAACTCCAGGTCAAGTTTATATTTGTTCAAATACCATAGGTTGCACCTTGAGTTTTAAACTATTTACCAGAGAATAGAAGAGTTTTGCAAAGTGCATTGAGGTGGAAAGAAAATTGCATTGTACCTTCGATTTTTGTGGTTTCCAAGTCCTCACTGGTGCCACTAGAGGCTTTTGAGACCTTCATGGTTCCTCTCCCTGGCAACCATTTTTATTTTCCTTCCTTTGGTCTAATTCCATTGAAAATCTAGCAAACGTTCCAAATAAATACTTCACTGGGAGTAGAAGCACTTGATGCGGCTGTATTAAAGTGACCGTTTCAAGTTGGCTAGCACAGGCACTGAATAAACACATATTGATATTATAGAACAAAATAATATATTAGCACATTGCTCATTTGTGCTCCAGTGGTCACCCTGATACTATCCGTCATGTGGGGAGTGACAAACACAATTACACCCGAGTGCTAATAGAGTGGAAGGGCAAAACTGCCTGACCTCGGCATCCCGGGTCGATTTAAATGTTTGATGTCTCATTGAATTAGTATCACAGTGTGAAAGACAAAGCTCAAACTAATGGAAATGAGCCTGGACATGCAATACTGCTGATTGGGCTGACATAATTAGAATAATATTCTGCGCAGAGCTAATAACAAGCCGAAGAAATAAATAACCGAGAGATAACCTAATTGCTGCAGGCTAAAACGTTCTTTTGAATATGCTAAGGTTAGCATTTTCTATTTACTTATAAAGCACACGCATGGGCTTAAAAGGAAAACGTAGTGAGTGTGGCAGGGAGCTGGCCACCAACACACACTGCCCTCTGCAGGGCCCAACCCCTCCCTTGCTCCTGGTGCCTGTTCACCAATAAGTATTCTTGTGGGCCTACTCTGTGTCAAGGTGAGTGTCTGGGAGAGGGAGATTGTGAACCAGACAGGCATGTTGCCTTCCAGGAGCTTCCGGCCTCATGGGAGCGATACAGCAGAGCGGGGGAGAAGACAGCATGAGGAGACAGATTCGGAACAGTGTTAAGGAAATTCTGCTGAGGGAGGCTTCACTCTGAACAGATTTGCAAATTTGTGCCCTGGAGATTCGAATAGAAAGTATGATAATTTACTTGGTTTGTTATCCAGCTACCTGAGGAAGATTCCAATTTATTATAGATTCCAGCATCCCAAGGAAGGAGAGACAATGTTGGGATTGGTTTGACAGATCTTTGCTTAAGCTTGAGGAGTACTAATAAAATCCCTTATATTTGTGTTGAATTTTACAGTTTTCACAGTACGGTTGACCCTTGAACAAGGCGGGGGTTAGGGGTACTAATCCTCTGGGTAGTCAAAAACCCATATGTAATTTACAGTCCGTGCTCTGGTCCTCCATATATGAGGTTCCTCCATACCCACCCATTCAGCATCCATGGATTCAACCAACCACGGATCGTGTAGTGCTGTAGTATTTACTATTGAAAAATATCCACATGTAAGTGGACCCACACAGTTCAAACTCATGTTCAAGAGTTAATTGTAGTTTCATCAAGTTTTAAGGCAAAGAGGCACACCCTATTTACCTGAAAGTAAAGGTCCTTATTGTAAGCATCCAAATGGGAGTTGAGGAGGTGCAGGAAAACTCTCAAAAGTGGAATTCTGAAGCCTTGTGGAAATGAGAACTCATTTATTTTGGTTCACTGCTGTATCCCCAGTGCTGGGAATTTCTCCTGGCACGGGCGCTGGATAAATACTTGCTGAGTGAATGCTTATGTGCTTTACCTCGATTATCTCATTTCAACTTGGCAGTAATCTGGAGATGGGAACTATTAATACCTCCATTTTACACTGAAGGAAAGCAAGGCATGGAGAGGTTAAGTGACTTGTCCCAGGTCACACAGCTAAGAACTGGCGGGGCCACTTATGACCCAGAGCATGTGGTGGCTGTGAGTGTAGATTCTTCCAAGGAATTTCGTTATGAAAGGAAAGAGGGAAAACCCGGCTGTAAGTTGAGGTAAAGACAGGGCTTGGAGACACGGAGGCACAGATTTCTGAGCAGAGGGGAAGCAGCTGTGGAGATGGAAGGGTCCAGCCTCGTGGACAGTGAGAAGCGGGGCTAGCCAATTTCCTGCCATGAACAAACAGGAGAGCTGAGATTCTAAAAACAATTAAGTGACCACCCAACTAAGCAGCAAAATAGGACTAAACGTTAGGATTTCTGAGGCTTGTTTACCGTCATTTGAACATCCTGGGCTTGTATACCATCAAGTTTCTAGTTACCTTTTCTTAATATTTTCACACAAAAAGAGCAGGCAGCATGGAATAGTGAAAACAATACAGGTCTAGGAATTAAGAATCAGTCTGCTACTGATTGGCTGCGTGACCTTAGGTAAACCCCTTCACCTTTCTGGGCCAGTGTCTTCCAGCTCTAAAATCCCAGTGATCTATGGAATATTTCTGAGTTACCTACTATTTCAAGTGACCCCCCAATCTTGCTCTTTGTGGTTATGAAGCTAATCAGGAATCATTTCTGTGAAGTCTCTGAAGTCCCTTAGCAGTGATTCTCAAACTCTTTTGGTCAGTGGATCACCGTTTACAGAGTCACTTAAACCACTGCTTCTACAGTAAGGCATCCCATAAGAGACCTTTCCAAAGGAAAGAGGTAAAATGGCATAGACTTTTGTGAGCACGTGATGGGATAATATGTAGGTTTGTGAAATATTAAATGAAAATTGTTGATGCCCAATGATAGGTTTCACTCATTGACTTCAGTATTTTCTTTCAATAAACCTTCTGAGCATCTAGTGTGAGCCCGGTGTGGTGTCACTTATCTGCATAGGTGTTGTAAGAAGTCAGCCAGCCTGTGGCTTCCTGGTAGTTATGGACATTATTTTAAGAGCCGTGGCCCAAAGTGAGACATATTATAGAGAGATATAAGGATGTACTTTAAATTCCTATGGTAAAAGTTGCTTCATGTAAAAGGGGATGATTAGACAGACATGAGCTCTTAATATTTTGATTAATTAAATCTTTATTATGCAATGACAGTAGCTAAGCCTTTGAGTTCTAGTATAATAAAACTTGAAATGGTGAGCTCATTTTGATTTCATGATATGGTGCTACACCTGTGAGTTCCACGGAGGAAGAGCTGGCTACAGTCAAGTCCTCTAAAGGACAAGAACTTCGGGGATCCCATGTCTGTACAGGTTTTTTGTTTTTCTGGTTGCGCTGGGTCTTAGTTGCAGCTCACGGCGGGCTCCTTAGTTGCAGCAGTCGGGCTCCTTAGTTGTGGCATGCGAACTCTTAGTTGTGGCGTGAGTGTGGGATCTAGTTCCCTGGCCAGGGATCGAACCTGGGCCCCCTGCATTGGGAGTGTGGAGTCTTAACCACTGCGCCACCAGGGAAGTTCCATCTATACAGGTATTTTTAATTAAAGCAATATCAAAATGTTCAAGACTGAGAATTTTCTCTTATGTTTATAGTAATTGACATTGTATTCATTCAGACTCTTTTTTTTAAAGAAATTCACGTTCTTTTATTTATTTATTTATTTATTTATTTATTTATGATTGTGTTGAGTCTTCGTTTCTGTGTGAGGGCTTTCTCTAGTTGCAGCAAGTGGGAACCACTCTTCATCGCGGTGCGCGGGCCTCTCACCATCGCGGCCTCTCTTGTTGCGGAGCACAGGCTCCAGACGCGCAGGCTCAGTAATTGTGGCTCATGGGCCCAGTTGCTCCGCGGCATGTGGGATCCTCCCAGACCAGGGCTCGAACCCGTGTCCCCTGCATTAGCAGGCAGATTCTCAACCACTGCGCCACCAGGGAAGCCCCATTCAGACTCTTATCATTTCTTACCTGAATTGTGCTCACAGCTTCTTAACTAGTTTCCCTTTCTTGTCTAGTGTGATTGCCACAGGGCAACCAAGGGATTGTTCTGAAAAGGAAACCCACGTGTGATAGCCCCTCAGCTTCATACCCTTTGGAGCCTGCTGTTGTTCTCAGGGTACAGTCTAACTTTAGATGAGCCATCAGGGCCATGAGGAACTGCGTTCAGTACTCTTTACTTTTATCTCGTCATCCTTCCCCTCTTCATCCTTTGCTCTAACTTTACAGAAACCGCCTGGAGCCCCCTGAGTAAGCCTTCCCCCCAGGTCTGTGTGTGCACCATTCCACCCGTCAGGAGCACTTTGCCTTTTCTTTTCTCCCTGACTTACTCCTCCTGGTCCTTCAAGACTCAGCCGTATAGTCACCTTCTCCAAGAAGGTGGACCAGGTCTCAGAAACCCCTTCTGAGTCCCTCTCTAAAGGAATCTGGAAATACGATTGCTTGTTCTAGGTCTGCCTCTCCCCTGGGATCAGAGAGCACACGTAGACAGCAGGCTCTAGAGCCAGGCAGCCTATTTTGAAGTTCAGCCCCTCCACTTGCTAGTGTGTAAACCACTGTGTGCCGTTTCCTCACCTATGAAGCCGGGATAATAAGGGTACCTATCTCCTAGGGGTGTTGTGAGGATTGCATGTGTGGAATTCATGAAATGGTGCCTGACAATATGTGCTGTACAAGTATTAGCGATTACTCTTAGTAGTAGTGATGACAGTAACAGATGTAAAATAATCTAGAAGAGTGCCTGGCACATAGTAACTCTTAATATAATTGTTAGTGATGATGATGATGATGATGATGATGATGATGATGATGATGATGGGGGGTGGGGAGGAGGAGGAGCTCCGCAGGGCAAGGTGGGCTCAGGAGCCTTGCAGTGAAGGGTAAGGGCTCAGAATACACAGGTGTGAGGTGTCATTGAGACATGGCACTAGGAGTTTCAATGATGACGCCTAAAGTGAAGTAAGGCAGTGATTCCTTGTACTTCTGGCTTGGATACCTAGAATCTCAGCTCAGGATCGTTACTGCAGCTTTGCTTTTGCCATAGAGATGCTGCTTGGCAAGCAGCAGAGTTCGAGATCTGTTTAAGATGGCAGCAACAAATGTGGTTCACAGCTGACTGGTTGGCCTTGGCAGTGACTGAGAGAGTCAATATTTAAAAAGTAATTTTTTTCCCCTCTGGCAAGAAGTGCTGTCAGTGTTGGAAGGCGGAGGGCCTCATAGGCCAGGTGAAACCTTCTCTTTATGATAGGGAAGATGTCCTCGATGTACAGTCACTAAAAGAATTAAACCCCAGGACTCTGCCATTTCCCATTTTGCTCTGGAGCTCACCAAACTGTTCTGGAACTTGGGATGTCTGAGCACATGACCTTCAAAAGGGGAAAGACCCAGCCTTGCCAGGGGTTATTTACAGAACTCTGTACAGGTGAAGTTGTTTTTTGTTTTCTTGTCATAGCTTCCATTATCTCTTTAAAAGGATGATGATAAATGTTACTTCTGCATGGGAGGCTCTGTGCACCTTCCTTGGAAGGGCATATACTGGAGAGCACGTGGCTTCATTTCATTAAGGTTAAAGGCTTGGGAACTCCCTGGTGGTCCAGTGGTTAGGACTTGGCGCTTTCACTGCCGGGACCCAGGTTCAATCTCTGGTTGGGGAGCTAAGATCTTGCAAGCTGCATGGCAGCCAAAAAAAAAAAAAAAAAAAAAGACAGAGTTCCAAAAAAAAAAAAAAAAAGATTAAAGTCTTTAGTTCTGTTTGTTACTAGTTAATCCTGAGAGAGCAATGCTGGGCCCTCAGTGTCCACTTGTGTTTTAAAGAAGAGTATTTTTTTGCCTTTGGTGTGCTGATGAGTTACTGAAAGAGATGTATTCAAAAGAGGGAGCAGAAAGCCAAGGGTGGGGGGTGCAAAGGCCAGTTGCCACTTAGGGTAGATTCTAACCAGCGATGGAGAAAAGAGCAGCAGTACTATTACCCATACTCAGTCCTTCCACAGACGGGCCATGCGCGTGACATCCTTGTCGGTAGGCGTTGCTCTGGTAACCTGGGTACAGGAGCACACCCCAGAGGGACCCCAAGGATTCTTCCCAAGAGTTACCACATACGGATTTTCAAAACTCGAGGCATGCCCACACATTTTGAAATAAACCAAATACTAATACAGCTCTCTAATTGCTTCTGGTTAAGATCATCAGACTACACAAAAGAAGGAATTTATTAGACTCCTTGTACAACATGTGTGTTTAAAAACTTGAGGGTGAGACTTCCCTGGCGGTCCAGTGGTGAAGACTCCGTGCTTCCAATGCAGTGGGTGCGGGTTCGATCCCTGGTCGGGGAACTAAGGTCCCACATGCCGCATGGTGCGACCAAAAAACAAAGACAAAAAACAAACAAAAAAAAACCTTGAGGGTGGAGGCTGGAAATATATCCAGGAAGGAATCATTTGACCTTTGAGTCCCCGAGGTATTGAAAAGATGCTAAACGAACAGCAGGGAGTTCAAAAAAAAGATGGTAAAAAACATTTAATATTCTGACCTAGCGTTCATCCATACAGGACTTCCAACAGCCACAAAGGAAGCTCAGCCTCTGTTTTACTCAGTATGGAATTATAATTTTAGTTGGCTGCTTTTGCTATACAGTCCACAATTTTCATCATTTGCTTTTCTGGAGAGCTTCTTGTGCGCAGAACACTAGCTACTGTGAATGTGAGAGAAGAGTGTGTGTGCGGCATGTGTGCAGCGTGTAACGTGACCCCTTTATTGTCTGGCCCAGTGTTTCTCTTTTCTTCGTATTGTTTCATAATTGGGGCAGACTTGGGAGGGGCAATAGAACCCTTGTTACATTTTAATCCAGTTGTGAAATGTTAGACAAATACATCAAAAGGTTTACATGGAAGCATGAAACCTGTGAAATCTTTCGGTAAAACCCACTTCTGTGGACTGCTCTTAAGATGGAGTGGATAGGCTGACAACTTCGAATCTGAGGCTGGGGGATGCATTTTGGGAATGGACCACCCAAAATAGCATCCTCACCCCAAACTAAACAAAACTAATATATTCTGTGTGTCTGAGTTTGGTTTCCCATCTTCCTCAAAATTTTCTAGCTGACCAAAATCAGAGCTGAAGAACAACTGAGTCATGTTAAAAATAGTCGTCACCTGATGCTGAAAATCTGAACTATCTGTGATCGTGTCTTCTCAGATGATGGTGAACTCGGTTATATTGAATGATCAGGGAATGAGGTTCTTCTTATTTTGACACCAAAATGTGTTGCCAACTAGCAAACAATGAGATTGCAACAAGAGACACTAGCAAATTCTGTTCATGATCTGGTACATTAGAATGTTCTAGGTCATAAGGCTATCATTGTGGACTTTGATTCTAGTAAATCTGGAAATGTTGTAGGCTAGAGGTTCCTACTGTTAGAATGTGAGATAAACTAGCTTTTACTGTTATGAATGAAAATTCTCTTATTGACCATATGCATAGATGGCATGAAGAAAACACTAAGAGGGACAACCCCAGGAATTTTCTGGCGGTCCAGTGGTTTGGACTCTGCGCTTTCACTGCCGAGGGCCCGGCTTCGATCCCTGGTTGGGGAACTAAGATCCCACAAGCCATGTGGCGCAGCAAAATAAATAAATAAATAAATAAGACAGCCTCCACATTGTTGCCATTTGTGTTTTACATGAAGCTAAAGCACAGGTCATTGTGTGCTGGCCCCTCTGCTTTGAATTATCACTCAGCTCTTAATAACAGTGCTTTACATGGTTGGACACTTCCTGTGTGTCAGGCACTATATTAGGAATTTTACATACATTATCTCACTGAATCTTCTTAATAGCCTTAAGAGGCAGATACCATTATCATCTCCATGTTACTGAGGAGAACCGTGGCACAAGGTCAAGTCAGAGCTGATTTTAAATCCAGGTCCATCTGAGTCCAAAGTGACCATTTTGGTTTGAACACAGAACACATATGCCAGGAGCCCTAATGCAAGTCCCTAGATGTACTAATATTCCCATGGAATTTCATGGTCAGTCTGAGTATACACATTATGGACCAATGGCTCTTCTCTCAGATTAGATATTTACCCTCAATGCCTGGGAAGAGTCAGGATCTGCTTGGTGCCCTGACGCCATATCTCTTCTCTCCCCGTATGTGGGTGGAGTCCTTTGTCTTCTCCTGCTGCAGCCTCAGAGAGGAGGCGAGCGTGGACTTGCATCAGCTGGCGCTGGGTTAGTCTGTCCCAACCTGGTGCCTGGACCAATCTCATTGTCAGGCCTCACCTTGTCCAGTGGTTTGGTAAATGGGTACCTGCTCTATGATGGGGCCCTGGTACCTGCTCAGGGACTTTTCCTAAGCGTCACTGGCACACACTGTTGTTCTCTGCCTGCCTGTCTGGGCACTCTCTTTTTCTCCTTTCTGTTGCTAATGCTTACCTGGACTCCCCTCCATTTCCTATGACTATCCTTCCCTTCTAGTTTCTGCCTTTTTGATGGCACCCATTCCCATGGCATGTTTTTTACTCCCTAGTACCTGCCTAGCTTGGGCATAGCCAGCTTCTGGCCTCAGCTCTTTGAATGTCCACTTTCTGTAGCGTACCCTCTGTACCCAGCCATGCTGTTACACAAGAAGAGGTACGGGTACCACATAAATGATAATAATGATTTACCACCCTGTTATTTCCATCACCAAGCACAGCGTCTGGCATTTAGTAGGCGCTTATTAAATAGTTACTGAATGTCTAAGACACAGCATCCATTGTTTGCTTGGCACTTGCTAGTTTTATATATATGTGTGTCTCATTTTATCTCTTTCTTAGTTGAAGTGTCATTTATGTACATTAAAAGGCACACATCTTAAGTGCACAATTGGATGAATTTTGACACCTGTGTAACCAATACTCTAATTAAGATATAGAAAAACTTCTATCACCCCCCAAAAGTTCTCTTATGTCCTTCCCAGTTAATCCCTGAATTCAGCCCAGAAGCAACCACAGTTCTGATTCCTTGAGGTATGGTCTGGTTTTGCCTATTATTGAACTACATGTGGTGGAACCATAGAGAATACTCTCTTTTGTGGCCGGCTTCTCTCATTAAACAAAATGTTTTAAAAATCTTCCCTTTAATGTCCATCCTTAAAACGGTCTTTGTGAGGTATATATTGTAGTGCCCATTTTACGGATGAGAAACTGTCTCGGGGTATTGAGTAACTTGCCCAAGGCTGCAACCAGTAGGTACCCCAACCAAGATTTGAATCCATCTGTCTCTGACTCGAAAGCTGAGGCGCTGCCACTTGAAACGTAGAGGGCACAACTGCACACAGCTCTGAGGAAGCCCTGGCACAGGCCCCAGATTCAGCATACAACCAAAACTGCATGCTTAAAAGGATCTGAAAGCTTTTTTCTCCCTTTTTACGCAAGCACGCCAAAACCAACGGAGTTTTCCTGATGGTTGTTTTTCCTGTAAGGTTGTACTCCCCAGTAAGGGCCCTTGTCAGCCACATGAAGATGATCTGGAGTTGATGTGGAAATGATGGGACGTAGCAGCCGGGTGTTCTGTCTTTAAAATGAGGAAGAGCCCTTGGCATACAGAAATCGTCCCTCTTGTGCTGGCACTAATCCTGTGCCCGCATTTGCTCCATTGACAGCCTTTACTAAATGCTTTCTGTTTGGATTTGAGCTCCAGAGAGAGGGAAGGGAAATAAAAGACACGATCATGGTCCTTGAGGAAATAGGGGGAGGGTGGATGACAAAAGAGAGGGATGGACAGAAATGCAAGTAACAGAAACATGGGCACATGTATACATGCCAAGAGTAGGTGTGCACTTGAAGGGATTCCTGATGTGACTGAGTTGAGCAGTTTGTGCGTGTGTGTGTGTGTGTGTGTGTGTGTGTGTGTGTGTGTGTGTGTGTGCTGAGTCTGTGGGGTGGGGAGTGAGGCTGCTAGTCAGTGACATTTTCATAGAGGGTGGAAAAGGGATCTATAATCATTCAAGACCACTTGGAGTGCTGTTTCCACAGGGAGGCTGCTTAGGTTAAAATCCCAGCCTGGCTACCATTTGGCTCTGTAATTTGGGAAAGTTACAGGATCTCCCTAAGCTTCAATTTTCTCATCTAAAAAAACAGAGATTCTGGGAGTGACCTCATAGTACTAGGAACTCTTTGTTATCACATTTAGAACTTCCGCCAACTCTTGAGTGCTCAATCAGTGTTATCATACCCATTTTTCACTGTTTTTTTTTTAAATTTATTTTTGGCTGCGTTAGGTCTTCGTTGCTGCGTGCGGGCTTTCTCTAGTTGCGGCGAGCGGGGGCTACTCTTCGTTGTGGTGCATGGGCTTCTCATTGCAGTGGCTTCTCTTGCTGTGGAGCACGGGCTCTAGGCGCACGGGCTTCAGTAGTTGTGGCGCGGGCTCAGTAGTTGTGGCTCACAAGCTTAGTTGCTCCGTGGCACGTGGGATCTTCCCAGACCAGGGCTCGAACCTGTGTCCCCTGCATTGGCAGGTGGATTCTTAACCACGGTGCCACCAGGGAAGTCCCCCCATTTTTCACTATTGATAAAGCTGAGGGTTAGAGAGGTAAGTGATTGTCCAACATCACAAGGTAATAAATGGCATACTCAGCAATCCAGTTAGGTCTGTGAAATTCTAAGCCCAATCTTACCCTCCTTTATCTCCTAGAAAGCCTCGTAAGCTGTGCATCACATCTTGTAAGGAGTTGTGAGGCATGAATGACAGAAAGGAATGACAGTAACAATAGCAGTTGCTCTCAGTTGAGCTTGCTGGATGATGGCAATTGTGCCAGGCCCTTCCCACGCAGCCTCTCTGATCCTACAAGGCGGATATCATACATCCCCTTTTTGTAGAACAGGAAACGGACTCAGGGAAGGTAAGTAAGTCTCCTAGCATTACCCAGCTGATAGGGGGCAGAGCCAGGAATTTTGTGTGTGAAGAAATGGGGATTGGTCTTGTGACAGGATATATTTGGATGGACACGAGAGGTAAGAAACTCAACTAAAGGCCCATCCCACTGTTCAGGAGATGTGATTGGGGTGCATAATTGTGAGGATGCACATGATGAAATGAGACAACTTGGCCACTAATTCCAAAGCCGCTCTCCTTCCTCCCATTTTAACTGATCTGTCATAATAGTCAGCAGGCACCAATTCCAGTTCTGAAACGTATTGGCTGCGCAGCCTTGCACAAATTACATTACTTCTGGGCTTCCCTGGTGGCGCAGTGGTTGAGAGTCTGCCTGCTAATGCAGGAGACAGGGGTTCGAGCCCTGGTCTGGGAAGATCCCACATGCTGTGGAGCAACTAGGTCCGTGAGCCACAACTACTGAGCCTGCACGTCTGGAGCCTGTGCTCTGCAACAAGAGAGGCCATAATAGTGAGAGGCCCACGCACCGCGGTGAAGAGTGGCCCCCGCTTGCCGCAACTAGAGAAAGCCCTAGCACAGGAACGAAGACCCAACATAGCAATCAATCAATCAATCAATCAATCAATCTTTAAAAAAAAAATTACATTACTTCTGAGAGTTCCCTCACTGGTTAGGACATGTGGACAAAATATGCCTATTCCACAGAATTGTCAGGGAAATTAATTACCGTATGTAACATATGTCATTGTGCATAACACCTGACAGACCCTCCATAGATGATGGCCATGACTGTTACACACAGCCTCCTCATCTTCACGAGCACAGCAGAGAGAAAAGAGTTGGGATGGATCACAGCTTATCAGCAGGGGAGCTGTAACTACCATTGGTGTCGGGGGAGCGTTGGAGAGGAGGAATGCTTGAAGAGGGTTCACATTGGGCAGGGGTGGGAAGATCATGGGTGTCATTGTGGATACAGAAGAAGAAGGTTAGAACTAATAGTTGGCAGTAGAGATTGGGGGAATTTATTTGCATACATGTAGCAATGAAAACCATGGATGGGTTATTTGCAGGAATAAGTTAAAGTAAGATAGGATGCTCAGGGCAAGTAACATCTGGCCAGTAATAAGTATTGGAGAATGTGTATTTGTGCGTGGGTGTGTGCGCGTGCGTGTGCATATGCACACACGTGCCTGCTTGCTTATGTGGGTAAGAGGGGGTTATGTTTCTTATAATAAATGCTGTAGAACAAGCACTGGCACTTCAGATCAAGGACATTTTCCCCTTTCTAATAGGTCTAAATAATTGCTGCAGAACAGGCGAATAAAGTAAGATAAATTTTGCATTTAGCATATGTGGAAATATTATGAATAGTTGCAGACTCAATTCGCTTTGATGCCCTTTGACGATCTGATAATTTTTGCAAAGATGTACTTAAAATGCTGTTTCATGCAAAGTTCAGATTTTTTTCCCCTTGTTTAAAAAAATACACGGCATCATTAATTTGCAGGCCTGTATATTAATTTTGCTGAGAGCACCGTTTATTTCTCCTTCCTTCCACTTTGTTTAAAGTCAGTTGTTGACAACTCTCCCGTGTGTCAGCCTCTCACCGCCAATAATTGCTTAAGGACTCCTAACTTCTACAAATGTTGGTTCCAGCTCCAAACCCCATGCTAGCCCTAGAAGAAAGAAAAAGAGAGAAGGGGGAAGAAAGAACTTCTTCTGATGAATTTTTGATTTTCCTTCTTAACAAAGAAATGTCTGAGATTCAAAGCAATAGCTTAAAGTGATATTATAAAATAGACTATGGACTGCGCTGTTCTGAATGACTCTTTGCTTTTAATGTGGGGCTGAAAAATTGTCAGCGCCTTTTTTGATTAGATGGGGTTCTTTTTTTTTTTTTTTTTTTTTGTTCTTGATCTAAGAATCGAGGAGAAAAACATGCTACCTGCATTTGAATATGGCATGAGCCGAGCTGTAATGTATTGGAGATAAAGTAATAGCAGCAAGGCCTTAAGGCAGCACCTGTATCTCCGGGTCAGTGCCATATCTCTTCAGATCGCAGAGGCGCCACTCTTTCTGCGGCTGCTTTATTAGGCCTAATTAGGCGGGCTGTCACTTTTATTGGTGATGGGAAAGGAAGATAAGTAGATCACTTGTGTCATCTATCTCCATCCGGACGTGTCTAAAAAGTCTAAAGTGATTGCTGTAGGCCACAAATAGATACCACAAGAGGGAGAGGGAGCGGGAACAAAAAAAAATAATAATAATAACAGCCAGAACAGTAATAAAAAAAGAAAAGGAAAAAAACCTCTAGAAATGCCTTACCTTTGGCACTGCTGTGTATAATTTCAAACCCACAGAGAAGAGCCTGTGAAACATCCTGGAAGCCCTTTTGTTCTGAGGGAGAAGGTTGTCTCATGGATTTTCTGATAGCTGAATGGAAGGGGTAGGCGGAAATGCTTCCAACTTAAGAGTGTAGGAGTAGGTTCTCCAGAAGTTGGTCCAAGTTGTAACAAGAGCCTCACGTAGTGTGCAGGAGAGCAGTAAAGGGTCACATTAATGTAGGAGAATCCCACAGCTGCGTGTGTGTGTGTGTGTGTGTGTGTGTGTGTGTGTGTAGTGATTGTGATAGTGGCAGGGAGGGGAGTTCTGAAAGTTTTAATAGTGGGATTCTATATGGGAACAAATATTTCCTTTCACTTGCCTGTCAGAATGGTGCCAATAAAGATAAATAGCCCAGAGGACGTGGGTAATGTTCTCTTCAGCCATGGTCACCTGCCCGAGGGTGTCAGAAAATGGATTCTTCTCTTCTCAAAAGGATTCCTTCCCTAAGTGGGTATTTCTGATAATGACTGGCAAATCCAGTTCTTTCCAAATATTAGCTCCATGCTGACTCACTACTCTGGTTGTGGGGTGAACCCTCGCTGCTGGCCCTTGATTATACCCTGTTGATTATGGCTCTTGAGTGGAATCCCTTTGCCTAGTCACATCTCCAATGTGAGATCATAAATTATACATTGGAGGCCTATTTTATACTTTTCATCTATCCATGTTATGTCTAGAACCAGGCTAAGTATGTATTACGGGCTTGAAAAATAGTGATTTCATTAGTTTCTTAACTCCTGTGACCGAGTGCGTTTTCCAGTGTGAAATGAGAACTTTAATTTGCTACGTTATACAGAAAATGATGACTCCCGCATAAAATGATTTAAAAATATTTAGTGGTGCTTACACAACACCAAGATGTTTGAACCAACTCGGTCTGAATTTCTGCCTCTCACTTTGATGTTTATTATATACATGATCAAATATATGAATAGACCAGATGGAATTTTATTCTAGAAGTCTTTATTCTATTCTGGGAAGACAGAAAATATTATAATCAGGAAGCTGCACTGGGGAGGCAAGTTCATGTCAATTGATGCTAGTCAATGTGTTGGTAAACTTCATCATATTTTCATGTTGCTTTAAATCGTCCACATAGTAACTCCAATTCATAGCACTCACTGTGTGCCAGGAACTTTGCTCAGTGCTTTACATACATGTGTTCATTTTAGATTGATCAAACCCTCTGGAGTAAATAGTGGCCATTTTGCAGGTGAGTAAACTGAGGCTGTGAGCAATGAAAAACTTTCCCAAGTCCACATGGTGTGTAAATGAAAGAGCTGGAATTTTGTTTGATTATAAAGCCTGCACTCTTTACCGCTGTTAGCCTCAGTTTCCTACTTCTGTATATTGCTTAAGAGAATGTTTTGCTTCTTTGAGAAAAAAAATTGTCAACTCATAGCCTCAGAAAATTTTCGGAGCAACTTTCACCACTGATTTTTGCTGAGTTGATTGAAATACCTTTATACCCTGTGCACAGTGAAGTCTGAACTCCCTAGCCTGGCACGTGTGGCTTTCACTTTCCGCCCCTCCATCTGCTCCGTACCCCCTTGCTCTGCACACCATTCTCTCAGTCCCCAGGCTCTTTTGTGACGCTGAGTCTTTCCCCAGGCTCGCTGCCTCTGTCCACTTAGCAACCTCAGAGTCCCCCTCTTGGGACCCAAATCAGTGTTGCTTGGTGGGGCCTCCAGAAGGGTATGGTGAACAGAAACATTTCTGCAGACGGCTTGGGATGGGCTGCCCACCCATGTCCCTGTGTCTGGTAGTGGCATTCTCTGCAACTAGGGAGTGAGCCTCAGGGGACAAAAAGCCTCCAGGATGGAGGCAGGTGGCGGCCTTCAGTTGCAAACACTCACAGGCGGACAGTGTGATTTCCCCACGTAAAGATGCCCGAATCTCAGAAGAGTCCACAGGGCCTGAGAATAAGAAGAAAGCTGACTCCATGGGAGGGAGCTAGTTGTGTACATTTAAAATTTGGGGTAAATCCCTGTCTGCCCTTTTCAACGAGAAGCATCGTCCTTGTGCACGCCTGGGACATGGCACAGGACCCTGCTCGTCGTGGCTACGCAGGTACCTGAGCAAACGCTGAGGTGTTTCTCCCTCTCCCCTCCTCCTTTTCCTCTACTTCTTTATCCTCCCCCTTCCCCTGTAATGAGTAATAATTATAATGACATTTGAAAATTTACAAAGCACTTTCACGTACATCATTCCATCTGCCTAACAAGCATGTGAGGTGTATCATTATTTTATCTCAGTTTTAGAGATGAGTCAATTGTGGTCCAGAGAAGTTAAATTATTTGTTTCAAATCACAAGGTTGGTAGGTTTATGGAGTTGGGATTTGAACTAAGGGTCTTCAACTCTAAATCCTAGGAGCTTATTGTTTGTTTTTATAAAATCTTGTGATGTCGATATTTAATTTGAAGCTATGTTTCAGTTTGTAGCATCGTTCTGGGAATTTAAAGATTTTGCTTCACAAACTCAGAGCATCTTGGTGGGCTGCTCTTGATAAAATGCCATTTTATATGCCTATATGATGTCATAACTTGCCGGTATCATTTTACTCCCCCCTTGCTTTATAATCCTCTCCTTGTGTTGGTCTCCCAAGGACCATGAGTAACCTTTGGGCAGGGTTTATCACATATCACGCCTGGTTTGTTACGTATCGTCAGGCCCAAGCACACAGGCCTGGAGCAGAATAACTGTCTGGTCAAAGTTTGTTAAATGAGTGAATAATTAATAATGAAAACGAACATTTGATGACTGCTTACTATGACTAGCCATTTTGCTTGACTCTTGATATACAGTTACTCATTCATTTTAGTTAATTACCGCAAAAACCCTGTGAGGCTTGCACTCTTATGATTCCCATTTTACAGCTTAGAAAACAGGCTTGGAGAGGTTGAGTAACTTGCCAAGGGTTATTTAGCAACCAGGAAATGGTGGAGCTAGGGTGTGAGCCCAGGTCAGAGGCTGCCCACCTACACCGAGATTCTAGTGAATGAGTAACGCCTGCACCGAGGGGTGGGATAAGAGGGAGGTGCTCTGACATTAGAAGATCTGAGTCTCACCTCTGCTTAGCTTCTCAGTTTCTTCATCTGTAAACCAGGTGATAATCTGTACTTCACAGGTTGGTTGTGAGGCTCCAACTCTGTGATGGCTAGGAGGCTTTGTAATTCTAGTGAATTCTCTAGATACTTGTCAGCTCTGTTACTGCTGTGGTTGTCACAAGGCTGACAACAGTCCCTGTGGTGAGCCACAGGTCTCCTGTGTCCTGCTCAGGGTTGGCCCTCCAAGAGGCTCCCCAGGCCTGGATTGAGTCCAGCAGGGAGCCAGTGCCCCCTGGATTCCTCAGGTAGCTGCCAAGGGATGTTTCTAATTGTCCTTTAGCCTCTGGGCGAGTCAGCACATTTCATCTTCATCGTCTCAAAAGAAAAAAAAAAAAAACCCTCTGTTGACCTTTGGGTGAATTAGTCTGAATTCTTGGCATTTTTTGCCTTTTGCAGGAAAAGTAGCTTAGTCACACCCTTGCTCCAGTTCCTCACCTCCGTTCTTTATTTCTTTTTCTTTTTTGTTGCTCGTGGACAGCATAGAGCAGAGATGAGAAGCTCACGTAACAATTTGAGAATTAGCTCTTTGGTGAATGAACCCACTGCTTCAGTCTCCTTGTGGACAGAAGGATTTTTCAGGCTTCTTGTACAATATAGTGTGAAGGTGAAGCTTGTGAGCTCTGGGGTCAGATTTGCTTGGGTTCAAATCCCAGCTCCGCAACTTAACTATTGTGTAGGGCTCACTAAGCTACTTTAGCTCCTTCCTCTGAGCCTCAGTTTCCCCATCTATAAAAAGGGGGTAATAACAATAGTTATCTCGTGGGGTTCTTGTGAAACCTCCATGAATTAATGCATGTGGAAAACTCAGAACTGTGCCTGGTACCTCATAAATACTCCAAAAAGTTCTTTTTTTAAAAGATACACCATTGTTTTAAATTATACCGCATAGATAGATCTAAGCTTTGAGTACTTTGCAAAAATTTTGAAGAAGCAGGAGCAGTAAAATTTCATCAGGCTGATTTTTATATGATGCCCAAACTTCTGGCTGAATAGACAGAAACTGACCACTGTTTGCTTTTATACGTAAAACCCTGAGCATTTGGAGACTTCAAAATGGTCTCATCATTTCATAAAAATGTTCACCTTTTTTCAGTGTTAGCCAGCATGTAGAATCAGCTCGGGGTCTTTGGTCTGGCTGTGGGTGTCTCTTCAGCCCAGGGTCACCACACCTGGATGTGTCGTGGTCATTGGTGAGGTGTGACCCAAAGAATTGATCATTATTGATAAGGTACTCAAAGTTATGAATATTTTTTAAATGTATTACTTCGACAACTTAGAGTAGATTCAAGGCTACCTCAGTAATATTTCTAACACTCTTCTGTGAGGTTTCTTGAGTGGGTGAGGTGGGCCAAGTTAAAATTAGCTCCCTGAGACCTGCTTGAACACTTAACACTTGCCTGGGAATTTTGTGGTGCTTTACTTGCCAACAACATCATGGGGGGAATATTTGAATCTGGGTATGCACACGAGTTCAAGTTTTATATGTTAATTATCATTACCCAGTATTTCCCAGTATAGGACATTTGAAAATTGCTGGCTTAGTATGATCTCCCACATAATTTAGGAATTTTTTTTTATAGCAGTGGTTTTTAAACTGTGATCCTTGGAGCCCTGTGGGGTTGCCTGAAGAGCCTTGAGGGTTAAAACTGAATGGAGTTCTATGTTCTCTACTTCAGCCACAGCAGTGCTATTTCACTTGTATTATATTTTGGGATTTCACATGAGATTTTGAAAAAAATACACTAATGTTTTTCTGAAAACACTTTTAGTAGCCTCCACGGTAGACCGTCATTCAGCCTCTCTTTGAGGGTCCCTACTTTCTAAGTTACCCTATTCATCGCATGCCTGCACAATTCTGCTCGGAAGTTCTCATGAGGGCCCTGAACCTGCTTCGTTATATTTTTACCCCCTTGTCCTTGGTTTGTCTCCTGACACAACACAGAGCAGGTTGGCAGCACATGACCCTAAATAGTTTCAGAATTAATACTCCTGGAAAGTGGCCCACAGGGTCATAGAGTTGTCATTTTAGAGACACGAGATGGGGTCTCACACTCTTGGAGAATGGTGATGAGAGCCGATCTCTGCTGGGAAGTCATCAACATCTTCATCATTTCCCCTCTTTGTTATATGTGCAGCAATTCTCCTGAAATGATTAAGAAAAAAATTACCTTGTTTCCTCATAAAGAGTGGTCCTGAAAAACACAATAATTCCTACTTCTGTTGATCAAAGAGAAGAAGAGACAATCACATCTCGCGAAGTGGCGGTAACAAGAGTTTTTGTGGTAGGACCACTCAAGGGTTTCCAGACTCTGTATGCTTTGTGTGATCCCGGGAATATTTGTGTTTACGTGGAATTACAGTTACAGCCCAACAACTTCTGCTAATTCTCAGTAAGAGCAAGGAGAACTCATTATGTTAGCTTTTCCATTATTCAGAAAATGATCTAATTGTATTAATGATTTTTTGAATTTCCATATAATCATATTCACATTAGTTTTTTACTCCTTGGATTAAAGGGGGAAAAAGCCACTGCTAAAATGCTCAAATATTGTTCTGAATTAGCGGCTCCTCCGTCCAATTAGTGAGCATTATTGTTGCCATACATTCATACTCACACAGCACACCAGAGACAGCATGAAACACTCCCGTGGACAAGCAAACAGGAAAACAACAGAGTTCCAGAACAGTTTCATTTTTTTACATTAAAATAAACCCCAAGGCTGATTTCCTAATTTCTACTTGCTTGACGGTTCTCGGTAGTAACAACACTGCAAAGAGAAGGGCTGCTGATGGGCTTCCCCTTCGTTTTAAAAACTCTGTTGCAAAGCAGGGCTGTGTTGTAGCCCCTGTTTGAGTATCCAGCAGGCTAGCTTTGCTTGCTCCTTGCCAGCCCTCTTCAGGCTAGAGAACAGGCCACCACCTCACAGAGGACGGCACTCACTGCCCACTGCAGGTGATGGAATCTATTTGTGAAGCACATTTTAAAGAGAGATTCTGTATTTTAATGGTCAGTTAGTAGCTGGCTACCAACCGTCTGTGCTCTCTGCCTGGGGACAGAAATGCCGGGCTTATTAAATATTCAGAAGTTGTTCATTACTATGGGGATCTGAGACAACAGCCTATCTGCATATTGAGAAAACAGCAAGTTTACATTCTTCAGAATAGCTGTTCCAGTTCTGGGGAGGACTAATGTTTACCTGGCTAAAGATGCATAAAAATGCAAGCTCTATCTTGGAGATCTGCTTGGTTGCTTTTTTTTGTTTTTTTCTTTGAACATGAAAATTTGAAAAACCAAACTTGCTTATGGAGAGAGAATTCAAAACAAACAAATAAACCTTATGAAAAAATCCAGTTGTCTCGTACTGGCTGTTTTGGAGGACGTGTCAAATGTTTGAAATACTTACATGTTGGTAGACTATAAGAAAAAGCATTTAATTAAAATACTTCAGATTCTAAGTAACTGAGAAATTTCCTAGGATGTAGCTAAGTTGTAGGGAATAAAGTGATACTAGCTCTTTCCTTGAAATCATCTTAATCATTGGAACACTGTAATCACCAAGGGCTTAGTCAATGCCAGCTGCAAATTAGGAACCCAGGAACATATAATCCATTTTACCTTCAAAGAGAGACTTTGTATACATCAGTGTAGTTGCTAATTACCAATTAAATACCAAATCTGATGAATATTACATAGGGTTAGACCAGTGGTCCATCCAGCCCCTTATTCAGTTTCCAACCATAATATGAAGCATGATTGCCCAATAAGAAGCCCCTGAAAATATCTGGGATGTAACCCAGGTGTGCACAACTTGCCTTCATGATCAAGTATGGCTACATCACTAAAGAGTTTCTGTAAAGCCTTGCTGAGTCTGCTTATATTTTAAAAGAATGATTCAATATGAGAGAGGATCCGTGCCATGTTTCTCTTGACTGTCATTAGTTTGCATTCTAACCAGACACATCAGCTTCACTGTTTAGCCCGGCTTTCCGTGTATGTAGGCATGAGGATGGCGAGGCTGATGATCACAGGGATAATTCTTGGTGCGTCGTGAACCTTGCTCTTGTGTTCCCTCCTTCCTCCCCACTCCTGATTCCTCTCTTGCTTTGGCTATTGCGTATTTGAGTCTTTCTCTTTTAGACGTGTTAAATCAGATCAGTGGTCCTTCTGAGAGTGCGTTGATGGAAACTTGGACTCCACAACATCATCCTTAGAGATTAGAGATGTCCTCTGAACGTCCCTAACCTCTGCTTGTTACAACAGTCATAGAAAACAAAACTCTTTTTGAATTTGCATCTCCTGTTTCTCAGTGGGTATGTGGTATGTTTCACATGCTTTCCCATCTATGACCTTTGCCTTATTCTCTAGCTGGTAACTCTTTTACCCCATTTTGGCTGCTCTTGAAGAACATAGTGAATAAAAGTTTGGACTCTGAGGTTTGACCATCGCAAGGTACATCTTTTCTCCATAGCTTAGTGGTTCTGGAACCCTGGGCAAGCAAGTCACTTTTCTGTGTCTCAGGATTTCAGTTATGCTATGAGGACAATAATAATATTAGTCTTATGGGATTGTTATGTGGAATAAATAAATAAATAACATCAGATTCTTGGTGTCAATGCTTAGCTATAGTAAATGTTTAAATATGTTAGCCATGATTACTACCATTAAGGATTCAACAACATCAATGCTAATGGAACACCTTTTCTGGATAGGCACTGAGGATAAAGAGATAGTAAAACACAGACATTATCTTGGAATAAACGCAGTCTAGTGGCAGAAATATGAGAGCAATTGCAATGCAGTGTGATTAAGTACTTTTGTAACGGCATGTTCATTAATTCTTGTTTGGTTCTTAAAACAACTCTGTGAGATATTAACCCCATTTTCAGATGAGGAATCCGGGGCCCAGGGAGGTGAAATGAAAAGCCTGCAGTCATGGGTTAGAGACACGTTTCTCTTTTAAGCCTCTTGCCTCCGATTTCACCTCTTGCATTTTGCACCAGGCCAACCTGCCTCATGGGCACACATTCCTGTATTGTTGTCGGTAATTTTGCATGAACCCTCTTGCCTCTTTCTGTCTCTCGTGACTTTCCATGCACTATAGTCTCTGTTGATTTCGTTAGGGACCGTGGTCCTGGAAAAGAACACTGGCAAGGAGTCAAGGTTACTATAGGCGTATTCCAGGTCTGTTAGGTTGCATACGTACTTACCTTGTGTCCTCACCTCTCTGGACCCTAGTTCCTCCAGCTGCTTGACAAGGGTTTTGAGGAGCACAATGGTTTTCAGAAGGCGGGTTCTGGGGTGATGCCTCAGCTGCCATCTTGGGGAGTGAGACTCACCTTCTCTGTTAGAGGGCTCTGCTTTTACTTGTGTCAACATACTGGTGTTTCATGAAAGATTATGTTGGAAAAAAGGATTCTGCTTGCTTTACCGTTTAAAACCCTGTGGACAAAATGACCTCTCAGATCTTAGTCTAAAACTCTGTGATTCTAGTTGTTGGAAAAACAATGAGAAATCCTAGAAGGAGGAAAAGTTGTGTAATATATCCTCACACCCATTCAGTACCTTTGAAGAAGTGCTTGAAAGCAAACTACAAATGATTTTTAAAATAGCTAAATGAGTGGTTAATTAGGTTTCTTAAGATTATCTCTTATGTAAACAAAAACTTAATAGCTCTGTAAAATCAGTGTGGTCTGTAGTAGAGTGATTTTAGAGTTAAAGGACGTGGGTTCAAGTTCTGGCTCCAGCGTGTGTGGACATGACCTTCCCCAAGTCACTTTTCTGCTCTCATCTTTGGTTTCCTTTGCTCAGCCAGCCTCAGGGGACTGTTAAGATAGAGATAACTAGAGTGAAAATGCTTACAGACCATTGCAGCTGTGAAAATGTTAATTTTCCTTTCATAATTGGTTTTAACATATTGATAAAGTTCCAATTACTATTGGTAAGGTTTTCAAATCCTGAATTTCGCAGTTTCAGACATTTCTCTCTAGCGCGCTCCCATGGCAGGGATGTCTCTGGAGTTTGTTCTGACAGACTGGTCTTTAGTTAACAAAGAGAAGAGGGGCGTGTGTGTGTGTGTGTGTGTGTGTGTGTGTCTGTCCAGGCTGACAAATGGGTTTAGGTCCAGACTTCTCCCTACATTATTAATGAAAAATTTCCTGTCACCTGAGGCTAACCTAGTTCCTTTCACAAGTCTTTGGCGACTAACTATCTTGCTGCCGTCCAAAGAGTAGTCTGCCAAGCAAAGAATCTCCTCCCTGCTCTTTCCCTTAAGAAATACTTGAGCATGTTGAGCACACGAGGGCCTCAAATTAGGTTTTAATAAAACACTGTGATAAGTCAGTGTCTCCTCTACGCAGATTGCCACTTGTTTAGGGATTAAAGTATCGATTTTTGAATGTTGCTGAGATTCAGACATGGGTTAATTAAACATTTACATATATGTGCTGAACAATATATTGCATGGTACCATAATGTGCTCTTTAATCAGAAACCATGGGTGTTTGTGTTTGCTTTTTCCATGTTAATTGGCACCATGCTGGCTCAAGCTTAGGTATTTGGCTAGATGTAAGAAAAGAGACATGGTGTTTTAAATATTTTAATTAGGACCAGCAGCTCTGAGCTCCCTCATTTCTCATTGGATTGTTTTTCATGCATGAATAAATTAGCTAGCATGGAAGTACTCTAGAAAGTGGTTGCCCTCTGGCCATAAAAAGAGTCCTGTTCATTAATACTTTAATGAAATTAGCTGTGAGCAAAATATTATTCCTTTTAACTGTGTTCTAATTTCTTAATTTTAATTAGGGACATAATTGTAGGGTGCTGCAATGATCTTCATGTTTAGCAGCGAAAGTTCCATCATCAGGAGCCTGTGGCTGAAACACCACACGCTCCCAACACGTTCCAGCAGGAAATTTTCCGTCCAGCTCTTTTCTCCCCACTGGCTTCACCAGAGATCCCCTTCACCCTTCCACTGGTGACCATGATAGGAGATGTCAAAGCTCCTGCTCCTGACTCAGGCCATTGGGAATAAAGCTGTTGGACGGTTGTATCAGTTTAGGAGTGAGGCAGGGTGAGGTCTACCAAGAATCTGGCCTGGTGATTTTTTTTTTCTTTCCAGTTTTTGTCTTCTCAGACCCCCACTTAAATATCTGTGTCCCTCCACCCCATTTTATTTTAGAGTTCTCTGGGTTTCTCGTTACTACTTATTATTTTATTGGCTGGTTGTGTGAGCTCTGTGAGGACAGGGAATATTTTTCTCTTTCTATGTGCCACCCCGGTTCGTGGCACATAATTCCTACTTCATACAAATATGGTTGTTGGATGCATGATACATAATGGAACTGTGGGGTCCATAATGCTGCAATATTCTGATATAAGTTGTGGCATTTCATAATGCTTTAGGTAAGTAAGAGAGTCCACAGATAAACACCAAAATGGAGCTTCTGAATTTGATAGAACATTCTGAATTTGCTGAGTTTCGATTTTAGAAGAAATAGTGTGGAATTTGGATTAAAAATTTAAGTGAGAAGCCAAAAACCTATATACATTACTTCATATTATTACCTAGAATTTAAACTGAGATTTATCGTGACATGTATTGAGTATAGATGATATAATAATTACTGAGAAAATGAAAATTCACTCAGTAATTATTTGCAGCATTCTTGCCTTCCACCCTTAACATAACATCATATACTTGGACTGATGGGTTTTGAGTGAAATGAGTGAGACAACTAACTCATTTATTTAAATATTTTATAGGTATTAAATAAATATAGTTAATATTTCATAGTTCCATCAAAAACTTACATATTTGATCTGATAAGTAAAATGGGAATAATAATAGTACTTCCCTCATAGACTTATTGGGAGTATTAAATGAGATGAATGCATGTCAGGCACGTGGAAGAGTACCTGACATAAAGTGAGTACTCAATAAATGTTGGATAATATTATTGACATTATTAATACTTGTGTATAGATTGTCATTATGCAACCTGTATAACATTTGACAGTATTTTATAATGTGCAGAGCCCTCTTACCTATGATCTCACTTAATTTCACTGCATCTATTTAATAAGAATAGAGATAAGACATCCCATATTACAGAATGAGGCAAATCTTATCCCACCTGATTTCTTAAAAGGTAATTTCATCAGTGGAACCATTTTTCAGATTTAGCTTGATGCTTACTCACACCAGAGTTCAGCAATTCCAGTTAGTGAGTATTTAAAATGCTGTGAACACAGAGGAAGCACCATGCCCATCACCCAGCCCCCTCTTCCTACGCTTATGGTAAACAAGATCCCAAAGTTGCTTCATATTCTTCCCGCATGTGTTTTCAGCTTTTATTATATATAAATCACAAATCGATAATATACAGTGGTCAGGGCAGACCTCAATTTTCCGCACCAGAAATTTATAAAATTTTAGTAGCTTTAAAAAATAAATATTTGGGAATTCCCTGGTCCAGTGGTTAGAACTTGGCGCTCTCACTGCCAGGGGCCCTCGTTCAGTCCCTGGTCAGGGAACTGAGATCCTGCAAGCCTCTGCAAGCCTTTGGCAGTGCAGCCAAAAAAAAAATTATAATGAGAAAAGATATGATAACAAATTACAAGTTTCAAAAACTCATGAATATCACAAAATCTAGAAAAATAATATTTTTGTTGATTAACTATTTGACATACCTCTGTTATACTTTTTCTCTAATTTTTTTGGCTGCATACTTTTTATTTCATATGAAATGATTTAATATATTATCTAATTTTCTAAATTAGCTTTTTCTAAGTAGATATTTTTTCCTGAACTTTTAGAGAAATTCTATTACCTAAATGGTAATCTGAATACAAAGACAATTTTTCCTTTAGCATGGTTAATCAATTTTTAAAAAATTCTTGATAGTTGAAATTTATACAGCCTGAAACTTTGCAGACAAAAATACTCATTTTTGGTGCTACTGCTATGTGTTTTTGCCTTAGAAACATTAGAATCAGTATAAATTCTCTTTTGTAAGATTTTTCTCCCAAAGAAAACAAAACAGTGTGTTTGTAATTGTATAGGCTGCGTTGTAAGTTTATTCCTGACAGCAGAGAACTTTGTTTTGATTAGGCATCAATGAAAAGCAAATGTCCCATTTACAATTTTACATATCTGACTGGAAGAATTTTCCGATGACCAGTTTCTGCTTCCATACATTCTAAACTGGTTTTTTCTCTTCCCCCCCAACTCTCAGCATACTTCCAGGACCTGGTGCTGTAGGGCGTGTTTACATCTTGATCTGACCTTGGGCCATGTACCTTTGAGTCATGATGCCACACCTGAGGGTCCACATGAGCAACAGGAGTATCTCTGGGAGCACTTCCTATATTGGATGTAGTGAAGCCGATGAACACGCCTCACAAAACCTAACCTAAATGTGTCCCCCAATTTAATTTCTCCTAAGTCAGATCCCCCAAATGCCCATGGTTACTTCAGTGCTACCTGATATGAAGGGAAGGGAGACATGGTAAAGTTGGCGTAGGAAGAGACAGTTGTCTTAACCAAGCGTGGTTAAAATATTTACTTATACACTTTTTACAAAACATATGACCATGTGAACACATTGCCAGAGCTCCTCCCAGGGCTTTAGAAGAGGCCCAGAAAAGTAAGGGGCCCTAAAACTTAAGTTTCATTAGCATCAGAGTAATTCTGCTTCTGATAGGATAGTTAGGTATAATAACAAGTTCTAGATCAATGTTATGATACTGTACTATCTTTTGGTAACTTTTTCATCACTGAACATTAAGGTTTTCAGATTTATCCTTATTTATACATATGGCTAGTTTATTTAGTTTAACTTTTATGCAGTATTCCATTTACTGAAGATACCACTTTTTTTCATTTTCGTCTTGATGGCATTTAGGTGTTTCCAATTTTTTACCACTAGAGCTTCTTTTTTATATATCTTCTTTTTTGTCTTTTAATAGGATTATATTTTTACCTATAAAATTCTTGCACGTGATTTTTTTGTGTTTTCCATCTTTAATTTTTAAAAAATTTTAAATTTTATTATTTTTTATTGAAGCATAGTTGATTTACAATGTTGTCTTAGTATCTGGTGTAAGCAGAGGATTCAGTTATATATATATATGCACATATATATGTATTTTTCATATTCTTTTCCATTACGGTTTGTTATGGAATAGTGAATATAGTTCCTTGTGCTATACAGTAATAGGACCTTGTTTATCTACTTTATATATGGTAGTTTGTATCCGCTAATCTTAAACTCCTAATTTATCCCTCTCTTACTCCTTTGGTAACTGTTTCTTTTCTATGTCTGTGAGTCTGTTTTCATTTGTATCATATTTTAGATTCCACATATAAGTGATATCATATTTGTCTTTCTCTTTCTGACTTACTTCACTTAGTATGATAATCTCTAGGTCCATCCATGTTGCTACAAATGGCATTTCATTCTTTTTTTTTATGGCTGATTAGTATTCCATTGTGTGTGCGTGTATATATATATATATATATATATATATATATACACACCACATATTCTTTATCCATTCGTCTATCATCCACCTTTAATTTTTACTGTGTTCTTTAGTCTGGCTTTTTTCTTTCTCTTTCTCTTTTTTTTCCTTTTGGTGAACAATTTTCCAGTTCCCAGTTCTCCCCTTTCACTATGTCTAATCTGCTGTTAAACCAATTCACTGTATTTTTAATTTTAGTTATTGTAATTTTGGTATTGTCATTTCTAGTTGAGTCTTTTTTTTTTTTTAATTAATTTATTTATTTTTGGCTGTGTTGGATCTTCGTTTCTGTGCGAGGGCTTTCTCTAGTTGCGGCGAGCGGGGGCCACTCTTAATCGCGATGCGCGGGCCTCTCACTCTCGCGGCCTCTCTTGTTGCGGAGCACAGGCTCCAGACGCTCAGGCTCAGTAGTTGTGGCTCACGGGCCCAGTTGCTCCGCGGCATGTGGGATCTTCCCAGACCAGGGCTCGGACCCGTGTCCCCTGCATTGGCAGGCAGATTCTCAACCACTGTGCCACCAGGGAAGCCCCTCTAGTTGAGTCTTTTAAATAATACTTTTCAGTTCTCTGCTGAAATTCTCTGTCATACCATCTACATTTTTAAACATGTCAGTCTTTTTAAAGTCCTTCTCTGATAGTACCAGTATCTGAATGTCTAGTGCGTCTGAAACTAATTTTTTTCCTGTTAATTGGTGAGATTATTTTTATCTTTATGCATATTTGGTTATGTTTTTATTTATTAAATTTCAGACAATATTTTTAAAACATTTAGAGCTAATTTGAAACTGGATAACTTTATAGTCTTTGAGAGACGATTGCTTTATACCCTGTAAGGCATTAAGATACAGGCTATGTTAATTGTCTATTGCAGAGTAACAAATTACCCTGGAACTCAGTGGCTTTAGACAAAAACATTTATTCTTTTAGTGTTTCTGTGTATCAGGAATCGAGGTGTGGCTTAGTTGGGTGCCTCTGTCTCTAAGTCTCTCACACATTTGAAATTCAGGTATTAGCAGGGGCTGTGGTCTCATCTGAAGGGTCCCCTTGGGGAGGACCTGCTTCTAATAAGCTAAATCCTATGACTGTTGGCTGACCTCAGGTTTTCACTGACTATATGCTGGAGATGTTAATTCCTTGCCACGTAGACCTGCTCTATAGGTCAGCTCACAACATGATATCTGGCTATCCTGAGCAAGTGAGAGAAGCAGAGAGGCAGGGCAAGACAAAAGGAGAGTCTCTTTGAAACCTAATCTCAGAAGTGATAACCCATCACATTTTGCCAGTTCTGTTTGTTAGAGTGCAGTCACCAAGTCCAGCCAGATAATCAAGGGATTACCCACGGGCATGAGTACCAGGAGGTAGGTATCCCTGGGGGCCGTCTTAGAGACTGTCTACCACAGGGACAGATCACCTTGACCCAGTCAGGGGTTACGTTGATTGAGAAGTGAACTTCAGTCATTGTGAGGGCCTATCTAGCTCCAGTTCACTCTGTTTTTGTTTTTTTTTTTTAAGATCTTTATTGGAGTATAATTGCTTTACAATGTTGTGTTAGTTTCTGCTGTATAACAAAGTAAATCAGCTGTATGTATACATATATCCCCATATCCCCTCCCTCTTGCGTCTCCCTCCCACCCTCCCTATCCCACCCCTCTAGGTGGTCACAAAGCACCCAGCTGATCTCCCTGTGCTATGCGGTTGCTTCCCACTAGCTATCTATTTTACATTTGGTAGTGTATATATGTCCATGCCACTCTCTCACTTCATCCCAGCTTACCCTTCCCCCTCCCCGTGTCCTCAAGTCCATTCTCTAGTAGGTCTGTGTCTTTATTCCTGTCCTGCCCCTAGGTTCTTCATGACCATTTTTTTTTTTTTTTAGATTCCATATACATGTGTTAGCATGCAGTATTTGTTTTTCTCTTTCTGACTTACTTCACTCTGTATGACAGACTCTAGGTCCATCCACCTCACTACAAATAACTCAATTTCGTTTCTTTTTATGGCTGAGTAATATTCCATTGTATATATGTGCCACATCTTCTTTATCCATTCATCTGTCGATGGACACTTAGGTTGCTTCCATGTCCTGACTATTGTAAATAGAGCTGCAGTGAACATTGTGGTACATGACTCTTTTTGAATTATGGTTTTCTCAGGGTATGTGCCCAGTAGTGGGATCGCTGGGTCGTATGGTAGTTCTATTTTTAGTTTTCTAAGGAACCTCCATACTGTTCTCCATAGTGGCTGTATCAATTTACATTCCCACCAACAGTGCAAGAGGGCTCCCTTTTCTCCACACCCTCTCCAGCATTTATTGTTTGTAGATTTTTTGATGATGGCCGTTCTAACTGGTGTGAGATGATATCTCATTGTAGTTTTGATTTGCATTTCTCTAATGATGTTGAGCATTCTTTCATGTGTTTGTTGGCAATATGTATATCTTCTTTGGAGAAATGTCTATTTAGGTCTTCTGCCCATTTTTGGATTGGGTTGTTTGTTTTTTTGATATTGAGCTGCATGAGCTGCTTGTAAAATTTGGAGATTAATCCTTTGTCTGTTGATTCATTTGCAAATACTTTCTCCCATTCTCAGGGTTATCTTTTCATCTTATTTATGGTTTCCTTTGCTGTGAAAAAGCTTTGAAGTTTCATTAGGTCCCATTTGTTTATTTTTGTTTTTATTTTCATTTCTCTAGGAGGTGGGTCAAAAAGGATCTTGCTGTGATTTGTGTCATAGAGTGTTCTACCTATGTTTTCCTCTAAGAGTTTGATAGTGTCTGGCCTTACATTTAGGTCTTTAATCCATTTTGAGTTTATTTTTGTGTATGGTGTTAGGGAGTGTTCTAATTTCATTCTTTTACATGTAGCTGTCCAGTTTTCCCAGCACCCCTTATTGAGAAGCTGTCTTTTCTCCATTGTTTATTCTTGCTTCCTTTATCAAAGATAAGGTGACCATATGTGTGTGGGTTTATCTCTGGGCTTTCTATCCTGTCCCATTGATATGTATTTCTGTTTTTGTGCCAGTACCATACTGTCTTGATTAGTGTAGCTTTGTGTATAGTCTGAAGTCAGGGAGCCTGATTCCTCCAGCTCCTTTTTTTTTTTTTTTTTTTTATCAATATTGCTTTGGCTATTTGGGGTCTTTTGTGTTTCCATACAAATTGTGAAATTTTTTGTTCTAGTTCTGTGAAAAATGCCATTGGTAGTTTGACAGAGATTGCACTGAATCTGTAGATTGCTTTGGGTAGTATAGTCATTTTCACAGTGTTGATTCTTCCAATCCAAGAACATGGTGTATCTCTCTATCTGTTTGTATTGTCTTTAATTTCTTTCCTCAGTGTCTTATAGTTTTCTGCACACAGGTCTCCTTAGGTAGGTTTATTCCTAGGTATTTTGTTCTTTTTGTTGCAGTGGTAAATGGGAGTGTTTCCTTAACTTCTCTATTAGATTTTTCATCATTAGTGTATAGGAATTCAAGAGATTTCTGTGCATTAATTTTGTATCCTGCTACTTTACCATATTAGTTGATTAGCTCTAGTAGTTTTCTGGTAGCATCTTTAGGATTCTCTGTGTACAGTATCATGTCATCTGCAAATAGTGACAGCTTTACTTCTTCTTTTCCTATTTGGATTCCTTTTATTTCTTTTTCTTCTCTGATTGCTGTGGCTAAAACATTGGAAACTATGTTGAATAAGAGCGGAGAGAGTGGGCATCCTTGTCTTGTTCCTGATTTTAGAGGAAATGCTTTCAGTTTTTCACCATTGAGAACGATGTTGGCTGTGGTTTTTTCATATATGGCCTTTATTATGTTGAGGTAAGTTCCCTCTATGCCTACTTTCTGGAGAGTTTTTATCATAAACGGGTGTTGAATTTTGTCGAAAGCTTTTTCTGCATCTATTGAGATTATTATATGGTTTTTATCCTTCAGTTTGTTACTGTGGTGTATCACATTGATTGATCTGCGTATATTGAAGAATCCCTGCATTCCTGGGATAAACCCCACTTGATCATGGTGTATGATCCTTTTAATGTGCTCTTGAATTCTGTTTCCTAGTATTTTGTTGAGGATTTTTGCATCTATGTTCATCAGTGATATTGGCCTGTAGTTTTCTTTTCTGGGGACATCTTTGTGTGGTTTTGGTATCAGGGCGATGGTGGCCTCATAGAATGAGTTTGGGAGTGTTCCTCCCTCTGGTATATTTTGGAAGAATTTGAGAAGGATAGGAAGGATGTTTGATAGAATTCTCCTGTGAAGCCATCTGGTCCTGGGCTTTTGTTTGTTGCAAGATTTTTAATCACAGGTTCAATTTCAGTGCTTGTGATTGGTCTGTTTATATTTTCTATTTCTTCCTGGTTCAGTCTCAGAAGGTTGTGCTTTTCTAAGAATTTGTCCATTTCTTCCAGGTTGTACATTTTATTGGCATATAGTTACTTGTAGTAATCTCTCATGATCCTTTGTATTTCTGCAGTGTCAGTTGTTACTTCTCCTTTTTCATTTCTAATTCTGTTGATTTGAGTCTTCTCCCTTTTTTTCTTGATGAGTCTGGCTAGTGGTTTATCAATTTTGTTTACCTTCTCAAAGAACCAGCTTTTAGTTGTATTGATCTTTGCTATTGTTTCCTTCATTTCTTTTTCATTTATTTCTGATCTGATCTTTATGATTGCTTTCCTTCTGCTAACTTTAGGTTTCTTTGTTCTTCTTTTCTAATTGCTTTAGGTGTAAGGTTAGGTTGTATATTTGAGATGTTTCTTGTTTCCTGAGGTGGGATTATATTGCTGTAAACTTCCCTCTTAGAACTGCTTTTGCTGCATCCCATAGGTTTTGGGTCATCGTGTTTTCATTGTCATTTGTTTCTAGGTATTTTTTGATTTATTCTTTGATTTCTTCAGTGATCTCTTGGTTATTTAGTAGCATATTGTTTAGCGTCCATGTGTTTGTGCTTTTTACAGTTTTTTTCCTGTAATTGATATCTAGTCTCATGGCATTGTGGTCAGAGAAGATACTTGATACGATTTCAATTTTCTTAAATTTACCAAGGCTTGATTTGTGACCCAAGATATGATCTATCCTGGAGAATGTTCCGTGAGCGCTTGAGAAGAAAGTGTATTCTGTTGTTTTTGGATGGAATGTCCTGTAAATATCAATTAAGTCCATCTTGTTTAATGTGTCATTTAAAGCTTGTGTTTCCTTATTTATTTTCATTTTGGATGATCTGTCCATTGGTGAAAGTGGGGTGTTAAAGTCCCCTACTATTATTGTGTTACTGTCAATTTCCCCTTTTATGGCTGTTAGCATTTGCCTTATGTCTTGAGGTGCTCCTATGTGGGGTGCATAAATATTTACAATTGTTATATCTTCTTCTTGTATTGATCCCTTGATCATTATGTAGTGTCCTTCTTTGTCTCTTGTAATAGTCTTTATTTTAAGGTCTATTTTGTCTGATATGAGAATTGCTACTCCAGCTTTCTTTTGATTTCCATTTGCATGGAATATCTTTTTCCATCCCCTCACTTTCCATCTATACATGTCCCTAAGTCTGAAGTGGGTCTCTTGTAGGCAGCATATATATGGGTCTTGTTTTTGTATCCATTCAGCAAGCCTGTGTCTTTTGGTTGGAGCATTTAGTCCATTTACATTTAGGGTAATTATCGATATGTATGTTCCTATTACCATTTTCTTAATTGTTTTGGGTTTGTTATTTTAGGTCTTTTCCTTCTCTTGTGTTTCCTGCCTAGAGAAGTTCCTTTAGCATTTGTTGTAAAGCTGGTTTGGTAGTGCTGAATTCTCTTAGCTTTTGGTTGTCTGTAAAGGCTTTAATTTCTCCATCGAATCTGAATGAGATCCTTGCTGGTAGAGTAATCTTGGTTGTAGGCTTTTCCGTTTCATCACTTTAAATATGTCCTGCCACACCCTTCTGGCTTGCAGAGTTTCTCCTGAAAGATCAGCTGTTAACCTTATGGGGATTCCCTTGTATGTTATTTGTTGCTCTTCTCTTGCTGGTTTTAATATTTTTTCTTTGTGTTTAATTTTTAATAGTTTGATTAATATGTGTCTTGGCGTGTTTCTCCTTGGACTTATCCTGTATGGGACTCTCTGTGGTTCCTGGACTTGATGGACTATTTCCTTTCCCATATTAGGGAAGTTTGCAACTGTAGTCTCTTCAAATATTTTCTCAGTCCCTTTCTTTTTCTCTTCTTCTTCTGGGACCCCTATATTTCTAATGTTGTTGTGTTTAATGTTGTCCCAGAGGTCTCTGATACTGTTCTGAATTTTTTCATTCTTTTTTCTTTATTCTGCTCTGCAGTAGTTATTTCCACTATTTTATCTTCCAGGTCACTTATCCTCTCTTCTGCCTCAGTTATACTGCTATTGATTCCTTCTAGAGAATTTTTAATTTCATTTATTGTGTTGTTCATCATTGTTTGTTTGCTCTTTAGTTCTTCTAGGTCCTTGTTACGTGTTTCTTGTATTTTCTCCATTCTATTTCCAAGATTTTGGATCATCTTTACAGTCATTACTCTGAATTCTTTTTCAGGTAGACTGCCTATTTCCTCTTCATTTGTTTGGTGGGTTTTTACCTTGCTCTTTCATCTGCTGTGTGTTTCTCTGTCTTCTCATTTTGCTTAACTTACTGTGTTTGGGGTCTCCTTTTCACAGGCTGCAGGTTCGTAGTTCACGTTGTTTTTGGTGTCTGCCCCCAGTGGGTGAGGTTGGTTCAGTGGGTTGTGTAGGCTTCTTGGTGGAGGGGACTGGTGCCTGTGTTCTGGTGGTTGGGGCTGGATCTTGTCTTTCTGGTGGGCAGCGCTGCATCTGGTGATGCGTTTTGGGGTGTCTGTGAACTTATTATGATTTTAGGCAGCCTCTCTGCTAATGGGTGGGGTTGTATTCCTGTCTTGCTAGTTGTTTGGCATGGGGCATCCAGCACTGGAGCTTGCTAGCCATTGGGTGGAGCTGGGTCTTAGCGTTGAGACAGAGATCTCTGGGAGAGCTCTCGCCGATAGATATTACGTGGAGCTGGGAGGTCTCTGGTGGACCAATGTCCTGAACTCGGCTCCCCCACCTCAGAGGCTCAGGCCTGACATCAGGCCGGAGTACCAAGATCCTGTCAGCCACACGGCTGCTGGTCTTGGAGAGTCTCCAGGGGAGGGGGGCACTGCTGCAGCTCACCCTGGAGACATAGACACTGGCAGTGGCCATTCCTAGGAGCTGATCCCAGTTAACTCTTAAAGTAGGATGTACACTCTTAAAAATTCCCAACTGAAACTCTGAGATACTTAGCATAGCTACTGTTCTCTGGTGGGTCCTAAATTTCAGTTCTGCTTCCTACAGTCCTGTGAAGCTCCTGAACATTCTGCTTGTTTTCTAAGCTCCTCAGCCATTGCTTTAGGATCAGCAGGTGCCTAAAAGGCATAAGTGTGTGGTTCAACTCTGTGAGTCTTCTTTCTCTCTGGGATCCTATTTCCCCAAGTCTTGATGCCTTTTAGTGTTCTTCTGCCCTCAAACAGATTTTTTCTTTATTATTCATCTTTTCCAGATGTTTTCAATGGGAGGGTTGTTCTGAACCAAGCTTGTCTACTATAGCCATAAGAGGAAGAACCAAATCTGGTTGGAACCAACTTGAGTCCAGTGCTTATTCCTGGTTCATTTATTTGTGATCAGGAGGGTCAGGTTTTATAGCCTAAGCTTAACTTTTGGGGCCGTGTTATGTTTTCTCTCTCTCAGTATCTCTCTCTCTGTCTCTGTCTCTCTCTCTCTCTCACTGTCTCTCTCTCTCACACACACACATACACACACACACACACACACACACACACGCACACACAAGGAGAGGGTGAGCTAGGCAGACACTCTTGAAAGTATGTATTACATAGATACCATCAACTTTTATCACTCATTGTCAGGAAGACCATATATTAGGCTAATCAGAAAGAATACAAAATTGAAAAATAGACCCATGTATTTATATATTAAAATTCAAGGACACATTAAAATTTGTTAATAATCAAAGTATATTTTTAAAAAATTAGGATATTGCACTCAATTAGGGTTTTTGGGGTATCTACTAAACTGGGAGATTCATGAGGATGGGTTATGTCCCTAGTGCCTAGAATAGTGTCTGGAATAAGTTACATGGTCAATAAAAGTTTTCAAATTGGCCAAGTTATATTCCAATAAAATCACCTCTCCTAAACATATCCTGACTAATCAGGGGTAGGGAATTAGAAGATGATTTGGTGGTAATTCTAGGATGTAAAAATTTCTCCATGTTACCAATTTTCTACTGAATAATTAAAAAAACTGTATTCATCTCAACAGTAAACCCTTGAAGTGTTAAGCTTTTATAAATAAATATAGGAAGGGAGAAAAGGAAGAAGAGAGGAGGAAGAATTGAGATGGGAAAGCCCTGGAAGTGAGCCCTTTGTCCTTCTAGTTAATATAGTTAAGACATGTTGGAAACTCTTCACTATACTCTTCTGGTTTTGGGTTGGGGAATGGCATAGTGGCCACAAATTTCTATGGATTTCTATACAAAATGGCCACATTGATGTGTCCATATTGCAACCATGTGGACTAAATATGCTATTAGATATTTGTACTTTTATACAGATTCATGTGGTATCAGAGGAGGAGTCAGGCAGGATTAAGTATCTGTTCAAGAGCAGTTTGGTCATGGGCTTTTACTGCATGAGTTCCAGGTGACACCTGTTCTAGGTCGTGGTGTTGTCACAGCCTGCCTAAGGCAGGTAGTACAGATGCTTGTAGTTCTTGGTTATTCTTTCCTCTGGGAATGAAATTCAGGTTGGTGTGCAATTAAAAACAAAACAAAACAAAGACTTGTTATAGCCTGAGAGCAATTTTCTGCTTTTTCATAGATTGCTACCATAAGCAAGAAAGCTAAGAGATTTGTCATTTACACTGACAATCTAGTTTTGCTGTATAAACAATTTAAAATATAATGTGCCATATGGTCTGGGAGCATGTGACATGACCATTGGGAGTGTTTACTTTTTACCTGTGGTCAGTCTTCCATCCACCTGAATACTCTTAGGACTCAAGATGGAAAGACAGGAATCACATAACCTCTAAGTCATCATTCATCACTTGCCCAAACAATTGCTTCTGATTGAACAAGCAAGAATATTATTATTGATAGAAGTAGTTGGAATGAAACAATTTTGACTTTGTCAAAGAAGCAGCCTAGGATTTAAATCATCTAGTACTCAAAATTCAGGGGAAAATGTCTGTTTCCCTTTCTTTCTTTCTTTCCTTTCTTTCTTTTCTTTTTCTTTCTTTTCTTTTCTTTTCTTTCTTTCTTTCTTTCTTTCTTTCTTTCTTTCTTTCTTTCTTCTCTTTATCTTTTTATCTATTTCTCTAATTGTTCCATTTCTCTAATTTATCCATTTCTCTAATTGTTAAGAGACTTATACAAACACATACAACCACAAATGCGCGCACATGTGCGTACACACACACACACATACTCTTTTCTGTGGGAAAGATTGGAAGATGATAGGTATATAGATAGGCATAGAAATAAGATTGGAAGACTATACCCCTAAATGTTAACTAATATTATTTCTACATGGTGGGATAATAGATTATTTTTATTTTCTTCTTGAGCTTTTCTACATTTTCTCCTGGCACAGAGCTCCTAAAACCCTTATAATTTCCTGTCTGGTAGGGGTGATAGGGCCATCTTTTGTTATAATACTTGGTTTTAGTCCATGGTTCCTGACACAAAAGTATCTAAGACGCTTGGAATCCCTTAAGTGATAAGAGTGTATTTCATGTGTGCTAGTGAGATGACTGATGGCTGGGGACTCATGGGTAGCTTCAGGATGGAGACTGGTGACCAGAAAGACCAAGCATGAGAAGCTTGGAACTTTGAGACCCCTGCTCTACCATCCTCTAGACTCACCCTTCATCCTCTGGGGTGGGGAGAGGGACTGGAGATTGAGTTGATGATCATGCCTGCACGATGAGGCGGCCATAAAAATCCCTAAACTACAGAGTTCTGAGAGCTTCTGGGTTGGTGAACACATCCATGTGCTGGGAGCGTGGCATGACCCAACTCCACTGGGACAGAAGCTCCTGTGCTTGGGACCCTTCTGGAGTTCATCCTCTGTACCTCTTCATTTGGCTGTTCATTTGTATCCTTTGTAGTATCTTTTATAATAAACCAGTAAATGTAAGTAAAGTGTTTCACCAAGTTCTGTGAGCCATTATAGCAAATTGTTGTACCCTAGGAGGGGATTGTGGGAAACTCTCATTTGTAGCCATGAAAGACAGAAGTGTGGATACCCTGGGCACCTAATACTTGGGACTGGACTCTGAAATGAGGCAGTCTTCTGGGCCTGAGCCCTTAACCTGTGGTGTCTGCACTAACTCGGGGTAGTTAGTGAATTAAGTTGTAGAACACTCAGTTGGTGTCTGCAGGGAATTGGAGAATTCCTTGGTGTGGAAAACCCACACATTTGGTGACAGAGGTGCTGTAAGTAGAGAAACAATTTTCCCCTTTATATATTTTAAATAACAAAGTAAGTGTTAACTAATAAATAGCCAGTTAAAAAATGATTTCTTACGGAATCTTGCTAAATGGTAAATAGCAATGTGTTAAAAATTACATATAACTGCTAGATAAAACAAAAAAATTTTAAAGAAGAAAATAAGAATAGGAAAAGCAAACTGAAAGAAAGACTGAGTTTAGCCACAAAGAGGCAGGCAGGGAAGAGTGGTGTGCTTGGTGAATGTAGGCCTGATGTTCGTTGAGTTTTTCTCCGCCAGCGCAACAAAGGCACCATAACTGGTGGTTGTCTCATGTGCCTGGGGCTAAAATACGTCAGTAGCTCAGGAGGGGCAAGAGGGTTTTTGGCCCTGAAACTGAAGACTTCTGTCTCTTAGAGGAGTCTTCCTGAAGAGGAGCTTCTCTCTGTCCGTGTAGACATCTTGGAGGGCAGCCCTCTCAGGACCCACACAGTGCCACGCAAGGGGAGAGTAGGAGTGAGCCAACTCATGTGTCACCATGGCCGTTCTCCGGGCATGCTGCCTCCGTCTTGGCCCAGACCGTCAGCATCTCTCACCTGGGTGGCTGCACCTGCCGATGAACTCATCTCCCGAGTGTACTCTGGCTACCCTCCAACTCATTCTCCACTTGGTAGCCAGTGATCTTAAAAATTACATATCAAATCATGTTGTCACTGGTCTTCCTACTTCTCTTCTTTGACCCCCTTTGATACATTTCAACACGACAGCCAGAGTGATCTGAAAACATAATTACATCATGAATGTCCCTATTCATAGCCTTTCGATGGCTTCAAATTCCTCTTCAAACAAAGACCAGAATATTTACACCATCCTACAAGGCCCTTGGTGATCAGGCCCTGGCCCACCTTTCAGCTTCCTTTCTACATCTGTCCCCTTGAACCTCCTTGACACAGCAGGAGATGTGCCACCTTGCATACCTTCCTGCTTCAGACCCTTTGCACTTGCCATTACCTGTGCCAGCGAGAAGCCCCACCCATCCCTTTATACCTATTCATCTTCTTTTTTTTTTTTGAATTTTATTTTATTTATTTTTTTATACAGCAGGTTCTTATTAGTTATCTATTTTATACATATTAGTGTATATATGTCAATCCCAATCTCCTACCTATTCATCTTTCTTTTATTTATAATTCAGCTTAAAAATCCAGACAAAGTCTGCTCCTTCTTTTGTAATTTCCTGTAGGCACT